>NC_085139.1:123924472-124577503 GCF_024139115.2 Armigeres subalbatus
CAAACGGTCCAGGGTGGATCATGGAATGATGTCGCTTCGAGCAGTGCTTGCAGTTGAATTTCGACCTACAGTTACGGGCGAAGTGGTCACTACGGAAACAATTGCTGCACAGCCTTTGTCCGTTACACCTTCAGCCTGCCTTTCGTGTCCATGCCGTTGAACACAGCACAGTCGAAAATCGAATGTTTTTGCTTCTCGCACGCAGGACAGGTGGGAAACGATTTGGATGGTACTTCAACGGCGGCGTTCGAAGTCAAACGATGCGGGTTCTGCTTCTTCTGGGTGAATGATCTAGGCGATTTCGATGACAAATGCTGGGCGATTAATGGAGATAGTCTCCAATAAGAGCCTGTCTCTGCAGGAACACGACCATGTTGTCATACGTGGGTTGAGCGTCTGTTAACGGATTCTCCCACGCGGTGAGAGAAGCATCATCCAGTTTTTCCTCCAGCAGTTCGATGAGGATGGAGCTAAACCGGTCCACTGGTTCACCTAGCGTTCGAGAACTTCGTATGGCGTTGCATTCATCAACGATCTTGTGCAGGGCATCTACGTTGTGATTCGGGATCTTGGGGTACTTCAACAGCGCTCGTATGTGCTTCTTGGGAGGATAGCTTTGTTCGAGTATCGATTCACCAGCATATCCCAGCAGTATTATTTGCTGTGATCGTGATCGATTGGACGAGATTTTAAGCTTCACCTTTCAAGGCCGCTCGAAGGTAGTGAAACTTCTGGACATGGGTTATCTCCGTGGATCATCGATACAAACGTGTCGTGGAAGGTCAGCCAGTTGCTGAAATCTCCATCAGACTCCGGCACGATATCGTAGGCAGCTTGACGTTGACGAGAGCGGATGGGGCGGCCGGCACAGCGGGGGCAACAACAGCAGCGGGAACATCCGGTACTGACATTTTAGACGATACATCACGCAGTTCTTCTTCACCATCGTTCTTCAAGCGATCATCTTGATGATTTCGAACGCGTTCCATACTTTCTTCAGGCGCCCAGACGATGGGACACTTCATGCTGGTGCTGGCGGGATATAGGTGCTGAGAAATTGGTTCAGTCGTTTCAGCGCCTCGATGACGTTCTTTCGTTTCATCTCCTTCGCCTTTATGCGCTTTTCATCCACCATGGCTGCAACTCACTCCGAACAGCAGGGCTGAAACGGTCGAAAAGACCTAGGAAGTACCGCAAAACGGGGGGTAGAGTGATTGGAAAGGTACTCACCTGGTACCTCCAATCTCTGGGGGCTTTGTATTTATAACGGAACGAATACGCTTCCAGTCAATAGAGCGACGGGCAATCCACAGCAAACCGTTGTGGTTACATCTGTACACGTGTTGTCGGGAGGAAGAACAGGATCTAGGTCACGGCACAAATGATGGTTAACGGATCGAGCTACCACCGGATCGGGTAGCGGATTGGCTTCCGGAACTTCGGGTCGGGCACGGACAATTCGGAGGACACAAACCTCCAAACCGTCAAAACGCAAACTAACGATCGGACGATGCAGTAATAAAACACGTGCGATACTTTCGCTTTCAGTTGGCTAATAAATCTTGTCTATTGTATTGATAAGAGATACAGCAGTTGGTGGCACGGTAGGGCGATCATCAGCAGCTTGCAGAATTTGACGAGCGTACAAAAAGTGCGTTCCAGAAAGCATCATAATTCGAGAGATGTAGCATTAAAAAATTTAATTAAATTAATAACTTAAAATGTGATAACTATCAATACCCTTTGAGTAATGACTTATACCAACTCTCATAGGCGCGCCCCTAAATCAGTTTCGGCTCAACAATAAGTGGGATAATACTGATTTTGGCCATGCATCGGTACTGAAGAAACATATTTTTGCTTCTTCTTATGAATTCCGAATTCGTTTTGTACAGAGATCTGATTTCATTGTTTGGCATTTCTGAATCTCACCTTTAACAGAGTTCTAATCAGTTAGAGGTTCAGCAGATCCACCAAATTCATCCGCTTCTTTCCTAATTAATCAGCGTTCTGGAGCTTGAAGACTCATGTCGTTGGCTTCTAAACCAGCCTAAGATTGAGTTACGTTTTTATAATGTACTCCATTGATTCCATCCAAAGAGAGGAAAAGGTGGGTCATCTAAAAGCAAATTATAGCCGTTCCATACTCTACCGAACATCACTCATAAGTATTAACAAGATAGTAAGAACTCAGCACAGTGTGGTAAATCTTATTCCGTAATGCACTCGTCTACCCAGCATTACAGGAGCCGTTAACTGCCTGGCTAATTGTTTCACCCCCAGGGCATTCATCCCCTCGGCATGGGTCGCCTGACACCTTGGGATTCGGAGTTAGGGACGTCATATTGTCAACTTCAGTGTTCTACCTAGCCTGGCGATATGACCGGATTTACACCGTTACGCACTACTTCAGACTCAGAGTATCCATATCCCAGCGTAACGGGAGAGCAATAACCTGGCTTAGAAACCTCTCAGTTATCGCACTGATCTGCAAGGCGGCTCTGTCCCAGTGTGTGGCTGTAATGCCAATAAGAAGAAGAAGAAGAATATTGTTGTAGACTCCGGTTGATTTTAACACATTTTTCTCCGTATAGAAATTTGGAAAAACGCCCCTTTCTCAGCAATGAGCATTAATAACAACAATTGGAAGGGGGTCTATGAATTCTCCACTTCCTTCCAAGAAACAAGGTCCTGCCAAAGTACGGAAAAAGTAGAAGAAAGCTGGAGACTTCAAATACTCCGTCTAACTCTAGCATTGAAAATAATTCTTCTCCTATCGAACTGAGCAATCAGTTCGATTTGATCCATGTCGAAATTGAGCAAATCGAAACTACCTCTAGCTCAGGTGATTCCATCCATGCGAAAAACAAAGGATTCCGCCAATTGTGGTATCTGTTGCCGAGTTTTCCTTCTTTCGGAATGAGATTTTGAGTAACCTTCAGGGGATCGAGGTTTCATTTCAGATTGCCAGGAAGGGTGACTGCCGCGTTTAACCGGGATCCTTTGACGATCGCAAACGTCCTCTTCAGTATTTAACTGAGAAGCGCCATAAATCCTTCACATACGACGACAAATCTGAGCGATTGTTCAAAATCGCCTTGAAAGGTCTCCCCAGTTATGATAAATCACTGGATGAGACTAAAATTGAAATTTTTCAATTACTTGGTAATCCAGATGAAAAATAAATCTCACTCTGGTACTTCCCAGAGGGGTATTTCTCAAGAATTTTATTTAGTTCACTTTAACAAACTAATATGAAAAGTTTGGAAAAGGCCTGTATTATGTTCCATGTCCGTGTTACATGGGAACATTTCCGAGACCGAATTTCCAAAACCCCACTAAGTGCCGTGTGCCAAAAGTGTACGGAACTAAACATTGCCATATGGATGCTAAATGCATGATTTGTGGTGGAACCTCCACGCCAAGGACGCCTGTCCTGTGAGAGAGATCCCATAAATTTAAATGTGCCGATTGTGGGGGCAATCATAAATCCAATTTCTGGGAATGCCCTTCACGCAAACAAGTTTTGAACTCCCGTGCAAAATTGATGACGGGAAATTCCAGTAGGATCCCAGATTCGCCGGTTAAACATATTTCAAACGCTCAAAATCCGCAATCATTTGCCGGTCGAGCAATTCATACCCACCACAATCAACGAAAAATGTTGCTCCTGCCTCTCACCGGGTACCTAAAAGCAGTTCGTCGAATTCTAATTTTTCAAACATGCCTACCTATGCAAGAATGTTCCGGATCTTACGGAGGACCGATTCTTAAGCATTTGGAAGTCACAGAAAACTTTCACTATTGATTGCACCCACAATTTCCCAGACTGGATGGCTACGAAAAAATGCGAAGCTCTAGGATGAACTCTTAGAATTGACCACTTTTACGGATGTTCCGAATCTTCCCGGAGAATAGAGAGGTCAATTTGGCTGAATCATCCCCACATATCGAAAACATATGTGTTTGGGCAAAGCAGTTTTTGTCGACTAAGGCGTGGTTAAGTGGGACGGTAGGGCTGATTCAAAAGGCTTCTAGTCCCTGAAGAACTTCGTCAAAGATAGTGATTTTCCTTTTCTTGTAATCTTGTTAAACTTCGAATTATTTGTATGGGTACTCCTTACAATATGAACACAATTTATTTATATAAAACAATTGCAAACCGGCATCGTTTATGGTTTCGAGGCTTATTTGTATTGAAAGCGTTAAGCTTCATTCCGTTTCTGTTTATTGCCAGTTATAAAGGTTGATTTCTGCAAATTCTGAGATACGCAATGAGTACGCAATAAAACTAAAAAAGTTTATTCCACTTTTCACCTGCTTCTCAAATAGCTGCTACAAATCCTCATCCTTTCGTTAAATGCACAAAAACGCACATGCATGGCTTCGACAGTTAACGAGCAGCTGAAGGAAACGGTAGGAATCATTTTTGCGGTTGATTCGGGAAGCAGTTAGGCAAGTCTCTCATCCGCAAAAATTGCGAATCTAAAAATCGATAAACACCCTTTCCTGTCACGTTGCTACAACGGCACCTAAATTGAAAACTGTTACTGCCCTACACTTCCAACAGTTATTCCCTCTGAAACATCGAGTCCGGACCAGAACACATCCGAGAAGCTTTGGAGTGTGAGTTTTTGCAAATTGAACCAACGCCCTTCTGGCCCTGAAAACTACATCCCAACAGATTAGCATATTTGGACGAGCTGTACTTACACTGAACCATCCTGCTCAAATCATGGAATAGGGCGGACGTGTGACCGGAGAAATCCGTGCGGGTGGAGCACCTCTCTACCACGGCTGACCGGCTTGTCCCTGGACCCAGGGTCCTTCGCTAAAAACTGACAGATTTTTCAGCAATTCATTATAAATTCCGCACGCACACACAACGGTGACGCCGCCGACGACGACGATGACGAGAACAGCCAACAGACACGGGAAAAACTTTTATGCGCAATGAATCGAAAAAGGGTCGACCCTGCGCCCAAAATCATCCTACACACATCGTTTTCACTTCTTCAGTCGCTTCCCATCTAGGGCCAACTGATTTCGCAGTCGGGTTGCGTGTTTCTGCAAAAATGAATTACAGAAGTACCCCTATTTAAATTCGTCATAATTTATTCGAATATTTCAATATGCTGCAAAATGTTGCAAAGAGCAAAACAATATTTGCAGCCCAACCGTCAATCACAAATAAAACATTTTGTCTCACGATCAACAACAATACTTCTGGCAGGAGAGCAGGAACTCTGAGGACAGGAGCTGTATTAATAAAAGCATAATAAACCAAACCAAACAATCCAAACAATCCAAACCATCCAAACCAATGAAACCAACGAACCAACCAAACAATCCAAGCCAATCAACCACAAACCACAAACAACCAAACCAATCCAAACCAATCCAAATCAATCCAAATCAACACAACCAACCATCAACCAATCCAAACCAATACCCAAACCAATCCCCAACCAACCAACAATCCAAACCAACCAAACCAATCCAAACCAACCAAACCAATCCAAATCAATCCAATCCAATCCAAATCCAATCCAACCAATCCAACCAACCAACCAACCAAACCAATCCAACCAATCCAAACCAATCCAAATCAACCAAACAATCCAAACCAACCAAACAACCAAACCAATCCAAACCAACCAAACCAACCAAACCAATCCAAACCAATCCAAACCAATCCAACCAATCCAAACCAACCAAACCAACCAACCAACCAAACAACCAAACCAACCAAACCAACCAAACCAATCCAAACCAACCAAACCAACCAACCAATCCAAACCAATCCAAACCAACCAAACCAACCAACCAACCAAACCAACCAAACCAATCCAAACCAATCCAAACCAATCCAAACCAATCCAAACCAATCCAATCCAAACCAACCAAACCAATCAAACCAACCAAACCAATCCAAACCAATCCAAACCAATCCCAAACCAATCCAAACCAACCAAACCAATCCAAACCAATCGCAAACCAATCCAAACCAATCCAACCAACCAACCAACCAAATCCAATCCAACCAATCCAAACCAATCCAAACCAATCCAAACCAATCCAACCAATCCAAACCAATCCAAACCAATCCAAACCAATCCAAACCAACCAACCAACCAAACCAATCCAAACCAATCCAAACCAACCAAACCAACCAAACCAAACCAATCCAAACCAACCAAACCAACCAAACCAACCCAAACCAACCAAACCAAATCCAAACCAATCCAAACCAACCAAACCAACCAAACCAATCCAAACCAACCAAACCAACCAAACCAATCCAAACCAATCCAAACCAACTACCAACCAACCAACCAAACCAATCCAACCAACCAAACCAACCAAACCAATCCAAACCAATCCAAACCAAACCAAACCAATCCAACCAATCCGAAACCAACCAATCCAATCCACCAATCCAAACCAATCCAAACCAATCCAAACAACCAAACCAATGAACCAATCCAAATCCAATCCAAATCCAATCCAACCAATCCAAACCAAACCAACCAAACCAACCAAACCAATCCAACCAACCAAACCAACCAAACCAATCCAAACCAACTGAACCAACCAAACCAATCCAAATCCAATCCAAACCAAATCCAAACCAAATCCAAACCAACCAAACCAACCCAAACCAACCAAACCAATCCAAACCAATCCAAACCAATCCAAACCAATCCAAACCAACCCAAACCAACCTGAACCAACCAAACCAATCCAACCAACCAAACCAATCCAAACCAACCAAACCAATCCAAACCAACCAAACCAATCCAACCAACCAACCAACCAAACCAACAACCAACCAACCACCAACCAATCCAACCAACCAACCAATCCAAACCAATCCAAACCAATCCAACCAACCAACCAATCCAAACCAATCCAACCAACCAAACCAATCCAAACCAACCAAACCAATCCAACCAATCCAACCAACCGAAATCCAATCCAATCCAAACCAAACCAAATCCAAACCAATCCAATCCAATCCAAACCAATCCAAACCAACCAACCAACCAAACCAATCCAAACCAATCCAAACCAACCCAAACCAACCAAACCAACCAAACCAACCAAACCAACCAAACCAACCAAACCAACCAAACCAATCCAAACCAATCCAAACCAATCCAAACCAACCAAACCAATCCAACCAATCCAAACCAACCCAAACCAAACCAAACCAACCAAACAACCAAACCAATCCAAACCAACCAAACCAACCAAACCAACCAAACCAATCCAAACCAATCCAAACCAACCAAACAACCAAACCAATCCAACCAACCAACCAACCAAACCAACCAAACCAATCCAAACCAATCCAACCAACCAACCAACCAACCAATCCAAATCCAATCCAAATAACCAACCAAACCAATCCACCAATCAACCAAACCAATCCAACCAATCCAAACCAATCCAAACCAACCGAAACCAACGAAACCAATCCAAACCAATCCAAACCAACCAAACCAATCCAAACCAATCCAAACCAATCCAAACCAACCAAACCAATCCAAACCAACCAAACCAATCCAAACCAACCAAACCAACCAAACCAACCAACCAATCCAAACCAACCAAACCAACCCAATCCAAACCCAAACCAATCCAAACCAACCAAACCAATCCAAACCAACCAAACCAACCAAACCAACCAAACCAACCAAACCAACCAACCAACCAACCAAACCAACCAACCAATCCAAACCAACCAACCAACCAAACCAATCCAAACCAATCCAATCCCAAACCAATCCAAACCAACCAACCAATCCAACCAATCCAACCAACCAAACCAACCAACCAACCAACCAACCAAACCAACCCAACCAATCCAAACCAATCCAAACCAACCAACCAATCCAAATCAATCCAAACCAAATCCCAAACCAATCCAAACCAATCCAAACCAACCAAACCAATCCAAACCAACCAAACCAATCCACAATCCACCAATCCAAATCCAACCAAACCAACCAAACCAACCAAACCAACCAAACCAACCAAACCAACCAAACCAATCCAAACCAACCAAACCAACCAAACCAACCAAACCAACCAACCAACCAACACACAACCAATCCACCAACCAAACCAACCAAACCAACCAAACCAACCAACCAATCCAACCAACCAACCAACCATCCAAACCAATCCAAACCAACCAACCAACCAACCAATCCAAACCAACCCAACCAAACCAACCAACCAAACCAACCAAACCAACCAAACCAATCCAAACCAATCCAAACCAATCCCAAACCAATCCAAACCAATCCAAACCAACCAACCAATCCAAACCAACCAAACCAATCCAACCAATCCACAACCAAACCAACCAACCAACCAAACCAATCCAAACCAATCCAAACCAATCCAAACCAATCCAAACCAACCAAACCAAACCAATCGCAAACCAATCCAAACCAACCAACCAACCAAACCAACCAAACCAACCAACCAACCAAACCAATCCAAACCAATCCAAACCAACCCAAACCAACCAAACCAATCCCAAACCAACCAAACCAACCAAACCAACCAAACCAACCAAACCAACCAAACAATCCAAACCAACCAAACCAACCTAACCAACCAAACCAATCCAAACCAATCCAAACCAAACCAAACCAACCAAACCAACCAAACCAACCAAACCAATCCAAACCAACCAAACCAACCAAACCAATCAAACCAACCAAACCAATCCAAACCAACCAAATCCAACCAAACCAATCCAACCAACCAACCAACCCAACCAACCAAACCAATCAACCAATCCAAACCAACCAAACCACAATCCAAACCAACCAAACCAATCCAACAACCAACCAATCCAACCAACCAAACCAACCAAACCAATCCAAACCAATCCAAACCAATCCAAACCAACCAAACCAACCAAACCAATCCAAACCAACCAAACCATCCAAACCAACCGAAACCAACCAAACCAATCCAAACCAATCCCAAACCAACCAAACCAACCAAACCAATCCAAACCAATCCAAACCAACCAAACCAACCAAACCAACCAAACCAACCAAACCAACCAAACCAACCAAACCAACCAAACCAACCAAACCAACCAAACCAATCCAACCAACCAACCAACCAACCAACCGAACCAACCCAAACCAACCAAACCAACCAAACCATCCCAACCAACCAATCCAAACCAATCCAACCAATCCAAACCAATCCAACAACCAACCAACCAACCAACCAAACCAACCAACCAACCAAACCAACCAACCAACAACCACGAAACCAACCAAACCAATCCAACCAAACCAATCCAAACCAATCCAACCAACCAAACCAATCCAAACCAATCCAACCAATCCAACCAATCCAAACCAATCCAAACCAACCGAAACCAATCCAAACCAATCCAAACCAATCCAATCCAAACCAATCCAAACCAACCAAACCAACGAAACCAACCAAACCAACCAAACCAAACCAACCAAACCAACCAAACCAACCAAACCAACCAAACCAACCAAACCAATCCAAACCAATCCAAACCAATCCCAAACCAACCAAACCAATCCAAACCAACCAAACCAATCCAAACCAACCAAACCAACCAACCAACCAAACCAACGAACCAACCAAACCAATCCAACCAACCAAACCAACCAACCAACCAAACCAATCCAAACCAACCAAACCAATCCAAACCAATCCAAACAATCCAAACCAACCAAACCAATCCAAACCAATCCAAACATCAAACCAAACCAACCAAACCAATCCAAACCAATCCAACCAACCAATCCAAACCAACCAATCCAATCCAAACCAACCAAACCAACCAAACCAACCAACCAAACCAAACCAACCAAACCAACCAAACCAACCAAACCAACCAAACCAACCAAACCAACCAAACCAACCAAACCAATCCAAACCAACCAAACCAACCAAACCAACCAAACCAAACCAAACCAACCAAACCAACCAACCAATCCAAACCAATCCAAACCAACCCAAACCAATCCAAACCAACCAAACCAACCAAACCAATCCAAACCAACCAAACCAACCAAACCAATCCAAACCAATCCAACAACCAAACTCCAAACCAACCAAACCAATCCAACAACCAACCAACCAATCCAACCAATCCAACCAATCCAACCATAACCAATCACAATCCAATCTCGAACATCGAAAACCAAATCCAACCCCAAATCCAATCCCAAACCAATCCAAACCAATCCAAATCCAATCCAAACCAACCAAATCCAATCCAAACCAATCCAAACCAACCAAACCAACCCAAACCAATCCAACCAACCGAACCAATCCAAACCAATCCAAACCAACCAAACCAACCAAACCAACCAAACCAATCCCAAATCCAAACCAAACCAACCCAAACCAACCCAAACCAATCCAAACCAATCCAACCAACCAACCAAACCAACCAAACCAACCAAACCAACCAAACCAACCAAACCAATCCAAACCAATCCAACCAAACCAACCAAACCAACCAAACCAACCAAACCAACCAAACCAATCCAAACCAACCAAACCAACCAACCAACCAAACCAACCAAACCAACCAAACCAACCAAACCAACCAACCAATCCAAACCAATCCAACCAACCAAACCAACCAAACCAACCAACCAACCAAATCCAATCCAACCAACCAAATCCAACCAAACCAATCCAAACCAAACCAATCCAAACCAACCAAATCCAATCCAAACCAATCCAAACCAATCCAAACCAATCCAAACCAATCCAAACCAATCCAAACCAATCCCAAACCAATCCAACCAACCAAACCAATCCAATCCAATCCAATCCAAACCAATCCAACCAATCCAAACCAACCAAACCAACCAACCAACCACCAACCAACCAAACCAATCCAAACCAACCAAACCAATCCAAACCAACCAACCAACCAACCAACCAACCAATCCAAACCAATCCAAACCAATCCAACCAACCAACCAATCCAAACCAATCCAAACCAATCCAAACCAATCCAAACCAATCCAAACCAACCAAACCAACCAAACCAACCAAATCCAACCAAAATCCAATCCAACCAACCAACCAACCAACCAACCAAACCAATCCAAACCAATCCAACCAACCAATCCAAACCCAAACCAATCCAAACCAATCCAAATCCAACCAAACCAATCCAAACCAACCAAACCAATCCAAACCAACCAAACCAACCCAAACCAACCCAAACCAACCAAACCAACCAAACCAACCAAACCAATCCAAACCAACCAAACCAATCCAAACCAACCAAACCAACCAACCAACCACAACCAACCAACCAACCAACCAACCAACCAAACCACAACCAATCCAACCAATCCAAACCAACCAAACCAATCCAACCAATCCAACCAATCCAACCAATCCAACCAACCAACCAACCAAATCCAACCAAACCAAACCAAACCAATCCAACCAATCCAAACCAACAAACCAACCAAACCAACCACAATCCAACCAACCAACCAACCAATCCAAACCAATCCAAACCAATCCAACCAATCCAACCAAACCAACCAAAACCAAATCCAACCAACCAATCCAAAACCAAACCAAATCCAATCCAAATCCAATCCAAACCAACCAAACCAATCCCAAACCAACCAACCAACCAATCCAAACCAATCCAAACCAATCCAAACCAATCCAAACCAAACCAAACCAAATCCAACCAAACCAACCAAACCAATCCAAACCAACCAAACCAATCCAAACCAATCCAAACCAATCCAAACCAACCAACCAACCAAACCACCAAACCAATCCAAACCAATCCAAACCAATCCAAACCAATCCAAACCAATCCAACCAACCAAACCAACCAAACCAATCCAAACCAACCAAACCAACCAACCAACCAAACCAACCAACCAACCAAACCAACCAAACCAACCAACCAACCAACCAATCCAAACCAATCCAACCAATCCAACCAATCCAAACCAATCCAACCAACCAATCCAACCAACCAACCAACCAATCCAACCAATCCACCAACCAAACCAAACCAACCAACCAAACCAATCCAAACCAATCCAACCAACCAAACCAACCAAACCAACCAATCCAACCAAACCAATCCAAATCCAACCAAACCAATCCAACCAACCAAACCAACAACCAAATCCAACCAAACCAATCCAAACCAATCCAAACCAATCCAAACCAACCAAACCAATCCAAACCAACCAAACCAACCAAACCAATCCAAACCAACCAAACCAATCCAAACCAACCAAACCAACCAACCAATCCAAACCAATCCAAACCAATCCAAAAACCAACCACCAACCAACCAACCAACCAACCAATCCAAACCAACCAACAAACCAACCAACCAATCCAACCAACCACCAATCCAAACCAACCAAACCAATCCAAAACCAACCAACACAAACCAACCAAACCAACCAAACCAACCAAAACCAAACCAAACCAAACCAATCCAAACCAATCCAAACCAATCCAACCAATCCCAAACCAATCCAAACCAATCCAATCAAACCAACCCCAAACCAACCAAACCAATCCAAACCAAACCAAACCAACCAAACCAACCAAACCAAACCAAACCAACCAAACCAACCAAACCAACCAAACCAACCAAACCAATCCAAACCAACCAAACCAACCAAACCAACCAAACCAACCAAACCAACCAACCAATCCAAACCAACCAAACCAACCAAACCAATCCAAACCAATCCAAACCAACCAAACCAACCAAACCAACCAAACCAATCCAAACCAATCCAAACCAATCCAAACCAATCCAACCAATCCAACCAACCAACCAAATCAATCCAAACCAATCCAAACCAATCCAAACCAACCAAACCAATCCAACCAATCCAACCAATCCAAACCAATAAACCAACCAAACCAATCCAAACCAACCAAACCAATCCAAATCCAATCCAAACCAATCCAAACCAACCAAACCAATCCAAATCCAACCCAAACCAATCCAAACCAACCAAACCAACCAAACCAACCAAACCAATCCAAACCAATCCAAACCAACCAAACCAACCAAACCAATCCAAACCAACCAAACCAACAAACCAATCCAAACCAACCAAACCAACCAAACCAACCAAACCAACCAAACCAACCAAACCAATCCAACCAAACCCAACCAAACCAATCCAAACCAATCCAACACAACCAAACCAACCAATCCAAACCAACCAAACCAATCCAAACCAACCAACCAACCAACCAACCAAACCAATCCAAACCAACCAACCAACCAAACCAATCCACAACCAATCCAAACAATCCAAACCAACCAAACCAACCAAACCAATCCAACCAACCAAATCCAACCAACCAATCCAACCAATCCAACCAATCCAACAACCCAAACCAATCCCAAACCAATCCAAACCAATCCAAATCCAACCAAACCAACCAAACCAATCCAAACCAATCCAAACCAATCCAAACCAAACCAAACCAACCAAACCAATCCAAACCAATCCAAACCAACCAAACCAACCAAACCAACCAAACCAACCAAACCAACCAAACCAATCCAAACCAATCCAAACCAACCAAACCAACCAAACCAACCAAACCAACCAAACCAAATCCAAACCAATCCAAACCAATCCAAACCAACCAAACCAATCCAAACCAACCAAACCAACCAAACCAACCCAAACCAACCCAAACCAATCCAAACCAACCACCAACCAATCCAAACCAACCAAACCAATCCAACCAACCAAACCAAACCAATCCAACCAACCAAACCAACCAAACCAACCAACCAAACCAACCAACCAATCCAAACCAATCCAAACCAACCAACCAATCCAACCAACCAAACCAATCCAAACCAATCCAAATCCAACCAAACCAACCAAACCAACCAAACCAAACCAATCCAAACCAACCAAACCAATCCAAACCAATCCAAACCAATCCAAACCAATCCAAACCAACCAAACCAATCCAAACCAATCCAAACCAATCCAAACCAATCCAAACCAACCAATCCAAACCAATCCAAACCAATCCAAACCAACCAAACCAACCAAACCAATCCAAACCAATCCAAACCAACCAAACCAACCAAACCAACCAAACCAACCAAACCAACCAAACCAACCAAACCAACCAAACCAACCAAACCAACCAAACCAACCAAACCAACCAAACCAATCCAAACCAACCAAACCAACCAAACCAATCCAACCAATCCAAACCAACCAAACCAACCAACCAATCCAACCAACCAACCAATCCAACAACCAACCAACCAACCAATCCAACCAACCAAACCAATCCAAACAATCCAAACAATCCAAACCAATCCAAACCAATCCAAACCAACCAAACCAATCCAAACCAATCCAAACCAACCAAATCCAAACCAATCCAAACCAAACCAACCAAACCAACCAAACCAAACCAAACCAACCAAACCAACCAAACCAATCCAAACCAACCAAACCAACCAACCAAACCAACCAAACCAACCAAACCAACCAACCAACCAAACCAATCCAAACCAATCCAAACCAATCCAAACCAATCCAAACCAATCCAAACCAATCCAAACCAACCAACCAACAAACCAATCCAAACCAATCCAAACCAACCAAACCAATCCAAACCAATCCAACCAACCAACCAAATCCAAACCAACCAAACCAATCCAAACCAACCAAACCAACCAACCAATCCAAACCAACCAACCAACCAAACCAACCAAACCAACCAAACCAACCAAACCAATCCAAACCAAACCAAACCAACCAAATCCAATCCAAACCAAACCAACCAAATCCAATCCAAACCAAACCAATCCAAACCAATCCAAACCAATCCAAACCAAACCAATCCAAACCAACCAAACCAACCAAACCAATCCAAACCACCAAACCAATCCAAACCAATCCAAACCAACCAAACCAACCAAACCAATCCAAACCAATCCAAACCAACCAAACCAACCAAACCAACCAAACCAACCAAACCAACCAAACCAACCAAACCAACCAAACCAATCCAAACCAACCAAACCAATCCAAACCAACCCAAACCAACCAAATCCAACCCAATCCAAACCAACCAAACCAACCAAACCAACCAAACCAATCCAACCAATCCAACCAACCAAACCAACCAACCAACCAAACCAACCAACCAATCCAAATCCAACCAAACAACCAAACCAACCAAACCAACCAAACCAAACCAACCAAACCAATCCAAACCAACCAAACCAATCCAAACCAATCCAAACCAAACCAAACCAAACCAACCAAACCAATCCAAACCAACCAAACCAACCAAACCAATCCAAACCAATCCAAACCAATCCCAAACCAATCCCAAACCAACCAAACCAATCCAAACCAATCCAAACCAACCAAACCAATCCAAACCAATCCAAACCAACCCAAACCAACCAAACCAACCAAACCAACCAAACCAACCAAACCAACCAAACCAACCAAACCAACCAAACCAACCAAACCAACCAAACCAACCAAACCAACCAAACCAATCCAAACCAATCCAACCAAACCAACCAAACCAACCAAACCAATCCAAACCAATCCAAACCAATCCAAACCAATCCAAACCAATCCAACCAACCAAACCAACCAACCAATCCAAACCAATCCAAACCAATCCAAACCAACCAATCCAACCAATCCAATAAACCAATCCAAAACCAATCCAAACCAACCAAACCAATCCAAACCAATCCAAACCAACCCAACCAAACCAATCCAAACCACCAACCCAAACCAATCCAAACCAACCAAACCAACCAAACCAATCCAAACCAATCCAAACCAATCCCAAACCAACCAAACCAATCCAAACCAACCAAACCAACCAAACCAACCAAACCAATCCCAAACCAACCAAACCAACCAAACCAACCAAACCAACCAAACCAACCAACCAATCCAAACCAATCCAAACCAACCAAACCAACCAAATCCAACCAAACCAACCAAACCAACCAAACCAACCAAACCAACCAAACCAACCAACCAATCCACCAACCAACCAATCCAACCAACCAAACCAATCCAAACCAATCCAAACCAACCAACCAATCCAACCAATCCAACCAATCCAACCAACCAACCAACCAATCCAACCAACCAAACCAACCAAACACAAACCAATCCAACCAATCCAAACCAACCCAATCCAAACCAATCCAAACCAATCCAAACCAACCAAACCAATCCAAACCAACCAAACCAAACCAAACCAACCAAACCAACCAAACCAATCCAAACCAATCCAAACCAACCAACCAAACCAACCAAACCAAACCAACCAATCCAAACCAACCAAACCAATCCAAACCAATCCAAACCAATCCAAACCAATCCAAACCAACCAAACCAACCAAACCAACCAAACCAACCAAACCAATCCAAACCAACCAAACCAACCAAACCAACCAAACCAACCAAACCAATCCAACCAATCCACATCAACCAACCAATCCAACCAATCCAACCAATCCAAACCAATCCAAATCCAACCAACCAACCAAACCAATCCAACCAACCAACCAACCAAACCAACCAAATCCAACCAACCAATCCAAACCAATCCAACCAACCAAACAACCAAACCAACCAAACCAATCCAAACCAATCCAAACCAACCAAACCAACCAAACCAATCCAAACCAACCAAACCAATCCAAACCAACCAAACCAACCAAACCAATCCAAACCAACCAAACCAACCAAACCAACCCAAACCAACCAAACCAATCCAAACCAATCCAAACTAACCAACCAACCAAACCAACCAAACCAATCCAAACAACAACCAAAACCAACCAAACCAACCAAACCAATCCAAACCAATAACCAACCAAACCAACCAAACCAACCAAACCAATCCAAACCAATCCAACCAATCCAACCAACCAACCAATCCAAACCAATCCAAACCAATCCAAACCAACCAAACCAACCAAACCAACCAAATCCAATCCAACCAATCCAACCAACCAAACCAATCCAAACCAATCCAAATCACAATCCAAACCAATCCACAACCAACAACAACCACAAACCAATCCAAACCAACCAAACCAAATCCAAACCAATCCAAACCAATCCAAACCAATCCAAACCAATCCAAACCAATCCAAACCAATCCCAAACCAACCAAACCAACCAAACCAACCAAACCAACCAAACCAACCAAACCAACCAAACCAACCAACCAACCAAACCAACCAACCAATCCAAACCAAACCAAACCAATCCAAACAAACCAAACCAATCCAACCAAACCAACCAAACCAACCAAACCAATCCAAACCAACCAACCAACCCAAACCAACCAAACCAACCAAACCAATCCAAACCAATCCAAACCAATCCAAACCAACCAAACCAATCCAAACCAACCAAACCAATCCAAACCAAACCAAACCAACCAAACCAACCAAACCAACCAACCAATCCAAACCAACCAAACCAACCAACCAACCAACCAAAACCAATCCAAACCAACCAAATCCAATCCAAACCAATCCAAACCAATCCAAACCAACCAAACCAACCAAACCAATCCAAACCAATCCAAACCAATCCAAACCAATCCAAACCAACCAAACCAACCAAACCCAACAATCCAAACCAATCCAAACCAATCCAAACCAACCAAACCAACCAAACCAACCAAACCAATCCAAACCAATCCAAACCAACCAAACCAACCAAACCAACCAAACCAACCCAACCAACCAAACCAATCCAAACCAATCCAAACCAACCAAACCAATCCAAACCAATCCAAACCAACCAAACCAACCAAACCAATCCAACCAAACCAAACCAAATCAAACAAACCAACCAACCAATCCAACCAATCCAAACCAATCCAAACCAATCCAAACCAATCCAACCAACCAAACAACCAAACCAACCAAACCAACCAAACCAACCAAACCAATCCAAACCAACCCAACCAATCCAACCAACCAAATCCAACCAAATCCAACCAAACCAACCAACCAAACCAAACCAATCCAAACCAAACCAAACCAACCAAACCAACCAAACCAACCAAACCAACCAAACCAATCCAAACCAACCAACAACCAAACCAACCAAACCAACCAAACCAACCAAACCAACCAAACCAATCCAAACCAACCAAACCAATCCAACCAATCCAAACCAATCCAAACAACCAAACCAACCAAACCAATCCAAACCAACCAAACCAACCAAACCAACCAAACCAACCCAACCAACCAAACCAACCAAACCAACCAACCAACCAACCAACCAAACCAACCAAACCAATCCAAACCAATCCAAACCAATCCAACCAATCCAAACCAACCAAACACAATCCAAACCAATCCAACCAACCAACCAATCCAACCAACAACCAAACCAACCAACCAAACCAACCAAACCAATCCAAACCAATCCAAACCAAACCAATCCAAACCAATCCAAACCAAACCAACCAAACCAATCCAAACCAATCCAAACCAATCCCAAACCAACCAAACCAATCCAAACCAATCCAAACCAACCAAACCAATCCAAACCAACCAAACCAACCAAACCAACCAAACCAATCCAAACCAACCAAACCAATCCAAACCAACCAACCAACCAACCAACCAAACCAACCAAACCAACCAAACCAACCAAACCAAACCAACCAAACCAACCAACCAACCAAACCAATCCAAACCAACCAAACCAATCCAACCAATCCAAACCAACCAAACCAACCAACCAACCAATCCAAACCAACCAAACCAACCAAACCAACCAAACCAACCAACCAACCAAACCAATCCAAACCAATCCAAACCAATCCAAACCAACCAAACCAACCAAACCAATCCAAACCAATCCAAACCAACCAAACCAATCCAAACCAATCCAAACCAATCCAAACCAATCCAAACCAATCCAAACCAAACCAACCAAACCAATCCAAACCAACCAAACCAATCCAAACCAACCAAACCAATCCAAACCAACCAAACCAATCCAAACCAATCCAAACCAATCCCAAACCAATCCAAACCAACCAAACCAACCAAACCAATCCAAACCAACCAAACCAACCAAACCAACCAAACCAACCAAACCAACCAAACCAACCAAACCAATCCAACCAACCAAACCAACCAAACCAATCCAACCAAACCAAACCAACCAAACCAACCAAACCAATCCAAACCAACCAAACCAACCAACCAACCAAACCAATCCAAACCAATCCAAACCAACCAAACCAACCAAACCAACCAAACCAACCAAACCAACAAACCAATCCAAACCAATCCAAACCAATCCAAACCAACCAAACCAACCAAACCAACCAACCAACCAAACCAACCAACCAACCAACCAACCAAACCAATCCAAACCAACCAAACCAATCCAAACCAACCAAACCAACCAAACCAACCAAACCAATCCAAACCAACCAAACCAACCAAACCAACCAAACCAATCCAAACCAATCCAAACCAAACCAATCCAAACCAAAAACCAAACCAACCAAACCAATCCAAACCAACCAAACCAACCAAACCAACCAAACCAATCCAAACCAACCAAACCAACCAAACCAACCAAACCAACCAAACCAATCCAACCAAACCAAACCAACCCAAACCAACCAAACCAACCAACCAATCCAAACCAACCAACCAAACCAACCCAACCAACCAAACCAATCCAAACCAACCAAACCAAACCAAACCAACCCAACCAAACCAATCCAACCAATCCAAACCAATCCAAACCAATCCAAACCAACCAAACCAATCCAAACCAACCAAACCAATCCAACCAAACCAAACCAACCAAACCAATCCAAACCAACCAAACCAACCAAACCAACCAAACCAATCCAAACCAATCCAAACCAACCAAACCAATCCAAACCAACCAAACCAATCCAAACCAACCAACCAATCCAAACCAACCAAACCAATCCAAACCAATCCAAACCAACCCCAAACCAATCCAAACCAACCCCAAACCAAACCAACCAAACCAACCAAACCAACCAAACCAACCAAACCAACCCAAACCAACCAAACCAATCCCAACCAACCAAACCAATCCAAACCAACCAAACCAACCAACCACAACCAACCAAACCAACCAAACCAACCAAACCAATCCAAACCAACCAACCAACCAAACCAACCAAACCAACCAACCAACCAATCCAACCAATCCAAACCAACCAACCAACCAAACCAATCCAACCAATCCAAACCAATCCAAACCAATCCAAACCAATCCAACCAACCAAACCAATCCAAACCAATCCAAACCAACCAAACCAACCAAACCAATCCAAACCAACCAAACCAACCAAACCAATCCAAACCAATCCAAACCAACCAAACCAACCAAACCAATCCAAACCAACCAAACCAATCCAAACCAATCCAAACCAACCAAACCAACCAAACCAAATCCAAACCAATCCAAACCAACCAAACCAACCAAACCAATCCAAACCAAACCAACCAACCAACCAACCAAACCAACCAACCAACCAACACCAAACCAATCCAAACCAATCCAACCAACCAAACCAACCAAACCAACCAAACCAACCAACCAATCCAAACCAATCCAACCAACCAATCCAAACCAACCAACCAAACCAAAACCAATCCAACCAAACCAACCAAACCAATCCAAACCAATCCAAACCAACCAACCAACCAAACCAATCCAAATCCAATCCAAACCAATCCAAACCAATCCAAACCAACCAACCAACCAAACAATCCAAACCAACCAAACCAACCAAACCAATCCAAACCAACCAAACCAATCCAAATCCAAACCAACCAAACCAACCAAACCAACCAAACCAAACCAATCCAAACCAATCCAAACCAATCCAAACCAATCCAAACCAACCAAACCAACCAAACCAATCCAAACCAACCAAACCAACCAAACCAACCAACCAACCAACCAAACCAACCAAACCAACCAAACCAATCCAAACCAATCCAAACCAATCCAAACCAATCCAACCAACCAACCAACCAAACCAACCAAACCAACCAAACCAATCCAACCAACCAAACCAACCAAACCAATCCAAACCAACCAAACAATCCAACAACCAACAACCAAACCAACCAAACCAACCAAACCAATCCAACCAACCAATCCAACCAACCAACCAAACAATCCAAACCAACCAACCAAAACCAATCCAAACCAACCAAACCAACCAAACCAACCAAACCAACCAAACCAATCCAAACCAATCCAAACCAACCAAACCAACCAAACCAAACCAAACCAAACCAACCAACCAAACCAACCAAACCAACCAAACCAATCCAAACCAACCAAACCAACCAAACCAATCCAACCAATCCAAACCAACCAAACCAATCCAACCAATCCAACCAACCAAACCAATCCAAACCAACCAAACCAACCAAACCAACCAAACCAACCAACCAATCCAACCAACCAAACCAAACCAATCCAAACCAACCAAACCAACCAAACCAAACCAAACCAACCAAACCAACCAAACCAACCAAACCAATCCAAACCAACCAACCAATCCAAATCCAACAAACCAAACCAAACCAACCAAACCAAATCCAACCACAAACCAACCAAACCAAACCAAATCCAACCAAACCAATCCACCAACAACCAAACCAACCAACCAACCAACCAAACCAACCAAACCAACCAACCAAACCAACCAAACCAATCCAACCAACCAATCCCAAACCAATCCAAACCAATCCAAACCAAACCAAACCAATCCAAACCAATCCAAACCAACCAACCAACCAACCAACCAAACCAATCCAAACCAACCAAACCAATCCAAACCAATCCAAACCAATCCAAACCAACCAAACCAATCCAAACCAATCCAAACCAACCAACCAATCCAAACCAACCAAACCAACCAAACCAACCAAACCAATCCAACCAACCAACCAATCCAACCAACCAAACCAATCCAAACCAACCAAACCAACCAAACCAACCAAACCAACAACCAAACCAATCCAAATCCAACCACAACCAATCCAAACCAATCCAAACCAATCCAAACCAATCCAACCAACCAAACCAACCCAACCAATCCAACCAATCCAAACCAATCCAAACCAACCAAATCCAATCCAAACCAACCAAACCAAACCAAATCCAATCCAAACCAATCCAAACCAACCAAACCAATCCAAACCAATCCAAACCAATCCAAACCAATCCAAACCAATCCAAACCAAACCAAACCAACCAAACCAATCCAAACCAACCAAACCAACCAAACCAACCCCAAACCAACCAAACCAACCAAACCAACCAAACCAACCAAACCAATCCAAACCAATCCAAACCAATCCAACCACCAAACCAATCCAACCAACCCAACCAACCAACCAAACCAACCAACCAATCCAAACCAATCCAAACCAACCAACCAAACCAACCAACCAACCAACCAATCCAACCAATCCAAACCAATCCAACCAAACCAATCCAAACCAATCCAACCAATCCAAATCCAACCAACAACCAAACAATCCAAACCAACCAAACCAACCAAACCAAACCAACCAATCCAAATCCAATCCAACCAATCCAAACCAACCAAACCAACCCCAACCAATCCAAACCAATCCAAACCAATCCAAACCAATCCAAACCAACCAAACCAATCCCAAACCAATCCAAACCAACCAAACCAATCCAAACCAACCAAACCAATCCAAACCAATCCAACCAATCCAAACCAATCCAAACCAATCCAAACCAATCCAAACCAACCAAACCAATCCCAAACCACAATCCAAACCAATCCCAAACCAAACCAAACCAATCCAAACCAACCAAACCAACCAAACCAACCCAAACCCAAACCAACCAAACCAACCAAACCAACCAAACCAACCAAACCAACCAAACCAACCAAACCAACCAAACCAACCAAACCAAACCAATCCAAACCAATCCAAACCAACCAAACCAATCCAAACCAATCCAAACCAACCAAACCAACCAAACCAACCCAACCAACCAAACCAACCAAACCAATCCAAACCAATCCAAACAACAAATCAACCAACCAACCAAACCAAACCAACCAAACCAATCAAACCAATCCAAACCAATCCAACCAATCCAAATCCAACCAAACCAACCAAATCCAACCAAACCAACCAAACCAATCCAAACCAATCCAAACCAAATCCAAACCAACCAAACCAATCCAAACCAATCCAAACCAACCAAACCAATCCAAACCCAATCCCAAACCAACCAAACCAACCAAACCAATCCAAACCAATCCAAACCAACCAAACCAATCCAAACCAACCAAACCAATCCAAACCAACCCAAACCCAAACCAACCAAACCAATCCAAACCAACCAAACCAACCAAACCAACCAAACCAACCAAACCAACCAAACCAATCCAAACCAATCCAAACCAACCAAACCAACCAAACCAACCAAACCAACCAAACCAACCAAACCACAATCCAAACCAATCCAAACCAATCCAAACCAACCAAACCAACCAAACCAATCCAAACCAATCCAAACCAACCAACCAATCCAAACCAACCAAACCAACCAAACCAATCCAAACCAATCCAAACCAATCCAAACCAATCCAAACCAATCCAAACCAATCCAAACCAATCCAAATCCAATCCAAACCAATCCAAACCAATCCAAACCAATCCAAACCAATCCAAACCAATCCAAACCAACCAAACCAATCCAAACCAATCCAAACCAACCAAACCAATCCAACCAACCAAACCAACCAAACCAACCAAACCAATCCAAACCAACCAAACCAACCAAACCAACCAAACCAACCAAACCAACCAAACCAACCAAACCAACCAAACCAAACCAACCAAACCAATCCAAACCAATCCAAACCAATCCAACCAACCAAACCAAACCAAACCAATCCAAACCAACCAACCAACCAAACCAATCCAACCAACCAACCAATCCAAACCACAATCCAAACCAACCAACCAACCAAACCAACCAAACCAACCAACCAATCCAAACAACCAAATCCAACCAAACCAACCAAACCAACCAAACCAACCAAACCAACCAAACCAAACCAACCAAACCAATCCAAACCAATCCAAACCAACCAACCAATCCAAACCAATCCAAACCAATCCAAACCAATCCAAACCAACCAAACCAACCAAACCAACCAAACCAACCAAACCCAAACCAATCCAAACCAAACCAAACCAACCACACCAACCAACCATCCAAACCAACCAACCAACCAAACCAACCAAACCAAACCAAACCAACCACCAACCAATCCAAACCACCAACCAATCCAAACCAACCAACCAACCAAACCAACCAACCAATCCAAACCAACCACAACCAACCAACCAATCAACCAACCAACCAACCAACCAATCCAACCAATAATCCAAATCCAATCCAACCAATCCAAATCCAATCCAAACCAATCCAAACCAATCCAAACCAACCAAACCAACCAAACCAATCCAAACCAATCCAACAACCAACCAAACCAAACCCAAACCAACCAAACCAATCCAAATCCAACCAAACCAACCAAACCAACCAAACCAACCAAACCAACCAAACCAAACCCAAACCAATCCAAACCAACCAAACCAATCCAAACCAACCAAACCAACCAAACCAACCAAACCAACCAAACCAACCAAACCAACCAAACCAACCAAACCAACCAAACCAACCAAACCAATCCAAACCAATCCAAATCAATCCAAACCAACCAAATCCAATCCAAACCAACCAAACCAACCAAACCAACCAACCAACCAAACCAATCCAAACCAAACCAAACCAATCCAACCAACCAAACCAACCAAACCAACCAATCCAAACCAATCCAAACCAACCAAATCCAATCCAAACCAACCAAACCAACCAAATCCAACCAAACCAATCCAAACAACCAAATCCAACCAAACCAACCAAACCAATCCAATCCAAATCCAATCCAAATCCATCCAAAATTCAGAGATTCTGAAATCTGAAATCCGAAATCCGAAATCTGAAATCCAAAATCCGAAATCCAAAATCCGAAATCTGAAATCCAAAATCCGAAATCCAAAATCCGAAATCCTAAATATGGGATCTGAAATCCGGAATCCGAAATCTGAAATCCAAAATCCGAAAACCGAAATCTTAAATTCAACAAAATCCAAAATCTGAAGTCTGAAAACCGAACAGAAATCTAATTCCATAATCCGAAATCATAATTTAGTTTTTTCAGAGCTTTATTTCTATGATTTTGATATTTAGTCAATCGAAATCAGAAATCTGATATCAAAAAATTGATAAGTATAAATCAGAAAATCCGATTCAGCTGAAAGTCATTTTAAATCGGCTACCTGGTCTACCTGGTCTTCCTGGTTGAGGTCTTATATCTCAGAATCTGAATGACTCAAAATCTAAGATTTGAGATCAATGAAAATTGAAACTTACATTTTAAAATCGGAAATATTATGTAAGGAGTCGAGGACATATTCGTTTCAGTACGATGACATCAATATTATCTGATTTGATAATATCGTTTCTATAGTCTTGTATATCTCTTTAACCCATATTTATCATCAACTACCAAATCTTCCACATGTTTTTAAACATTTGCTACTACAACTTCCACTTTTACTAATTCGTGAGAACTATTGATAATATTTTATTTCTAGTTTCTACAGGATCATGTTATATATGATACACGTTCCATTTAGTATATTAAAAGTCATTAACAATTTCGTTCTAATTAATTCATGATCCATTACAAACCTGTAGAGAACCATGTAAACGAAAGCAATTCATTTCTCCGAGGGTTAAACTGGGTCATTTCCGTTAATTCTTCGCATTTCAAAAGGATAAATTCCGACCTGGCTGTCCCTATGAATGAGATTCCTTCGATATCTCGCTGAACAAGAAAAATCAACCAAATGTGACTGGAAGATGGTCTTCCGTTTCTCATACGCCTGCCCTGTCACTCGATTACGACTGGAAGAAATTTTCCCAGAACAAAAACGAATGAAATCTAACCATCATGCCAGCAACAGAAATAAATGTGTTCGCGATAATTTATTACCGCGGGCCCATTACATGTCAAAATATTTTTGCTTTCATTGGGCACCCAAAACTCCCGAACGAATTTGTTTCTAATGTCTGCTGCCGCCGCGCGGTTGTCACCACCACCGCCAGCACCACCGAGCGGCCAAAGTGCGGATCCGCACAAATATGATCCAAGAATGTCGGTTTATTTTTGGTTCACGTCGTCGACTTTCTTTCGCTTTCTTTGTTCTGCAAGTTGCGACCGTTGGGACTGCTGCTTGGGTCGTGGCTGATGCAGCAGTATCTGGATCTTGGTAACTCGTGATCGTGATCCGTGCATTAATGAAGTTCAGTTTGTGACTGAAAAGTTTGATTAGACTTGCACGAGCCTTATTTTATTGGTGCAATTTGGTCATCTCATAAGGAAATTGCCGAATTATTAGATATGAACGGGGGATAAAATAAAACGACAGGTAGCAATACGTAAACTGAAATCGAAGGCTACCGATAGTCCAGGTCAGTCCAAGATCCAGTCAGGTCAGTCAAGTCCAGTCAGGTCAGTCCAGGTCAGTCCAGGTCAGTCAAATTGATCAGTCAGTCGAGTCAGTCAAGTCAGTCCGATCCAGTCAGATCCAGTCCAGTCCAGATTCCGTTCCAGTCCAGATCAGTCAGATCCAGTCCAAGATCAAAGTCCAGATCGAGTCCCGATCCGGTCAAGTTCCAGTCCAGATCCAGTCCAGGTCAGTCCAGGTCAGTCCAAGATCCAGTCCAGATCCAGTCCAGATCCAGTCAAATTCGATCCAGGTCCAGTCCAGGTCAGTCGAATTCGGTCAAATTGAGTCCAGATCAGTCAAGTCCAGTCCAGGTCAGTCCAGATTCCAGTCCAAAGATCCAGTCCAGGTCCAGTCCAGATCAGTCCAGGTCAGTCCAGATCCAGTCCAAGATCCAGTCAGTCCAGTCAGGTCCAGGTCAGGTCCAGTCCAAAGGTCCGGTGAGTCCAGTCAGGTCAGTCCAGGTCGGTCAGGTCGGAAGTCCAGGTCAGGTCCAGTCAGTCCAGGTCAGTCCCAGGTCGGTCCGGCTTGTCCAGTCAGTCCAGATCCAGTCCAGGTCCAGTCAGGTCAGTCCAGATCCAGTCCAGGTCGTTCCAGGTACAGTCCAGGTCAGTCAGGTCAGTCCAAGGTCAGTCCAGGTCGGTCCAGGTCAGTCAGTCCAGGTCAGTCCAGGTCCCGAATTCAAGTCCGTCCAGGTCAGTCCAGTCCAGATCGGTACCAGTCAGGTGAATTCCGGTCAAGTCAGTCCAGATCAATTCAAGTCAGTCCATTCAGTCCAGAGTCAGTCCAGATCCAGTCCAGATCAGTCCAGATCAGTCCAGGTCAGTCCAGATCCAGTCAGTCCAGGTTGATCGGTTCAGTCCAAGTCCAGTCCAGGCCAATCAGGTCAGTCAATGATCAAATCCAGGTCAAGTCCAGATCAAGTCCAGGTCCAAGTCCCGATTGATCAAATCCAGATCCGAGTCCAGATCCAGTCTAGGTCGGTCAAGTCAGTCAGATCAGTCCAGGTCAGTCCAGATCCAGTCCGGATCCAGGTCAGTCAAGATCCAGTCAGGTCAGTCCAGATCCAGGCCAGATCCAGTCCAGATCCAGTCAAGATTCAAGATGAATTCCAGGTCCGATCCAGTCGATTCAGTCGATTCAGGTCAGTCCAATTCGTTCAGTCCAGGTTCAGTCCAGGTCAGGTCAGATTGATCCAGGTTCAGTCCAGATCCAGTCCAGATCCAGTCCCAGATCAGTCCAGATCCAGTCAAGTCAGTCCAGATCCAGTCCAGGTCAGTCCCAGGTCAGTCCAGATCCAGTCCAGGTCGATCCGGGTCTGATCCAGGTCAGTCCAGGTCCGGTCAGGTCGATCCAGATCGGTCCAGTCGGTCAGGTCCAGTCCAGGTCCAGTCCCAGGTCCAGTCCCAAGTCAGAGTCCAGGTCCAGTCCAGATCCCGGTCCAGATCCAGTCCAGATCAGTCCAGGTCGGTTAAAGATCAGTCAGGTCAGTCCAGGTCCAGTCAGGTCAGTCAGGTCGGTCCAAGTCAGTCAGGTCAGTCCAGGTCGGTCCAGATCCAGTCCAGATCCAGTCCAGATCCAGTCCAGGTCGGTCCAGGTCAGTCAGATCGAGTCAGGTCAGTCCAGGTCAGTCCAGATCAGATCCAGGTCAGTCCAGTCAGTCAGATCCGGTCCAGGTCCAGTCAGGTCCGGTCCAGGTCCAGTCAGATCAGTCAGTCCCAGGTCAGTCCAGGTTAGTCCAGATCCAGTCCAGGTCAGAGTCCAGTCAGTCAGGAGTCAGTCCAAGGTCGATCCAAGGTCAGTCGGTAGATCCAGATCCAAGTCCAGTCCAGATCCAGTCCAGATCCAGTCCAGGTCAGTCCAGGTCCAGTCCCAAGTCAGTCCAGATCAGTCAGTCCAGGATCAGGATCCAGATCCAGTCCAGGTTCCAAATTAGGTCCAGTCAGGTCCAGTCAGGTCTAGTCAGTCAGTCAGATCCAGTCCAAGTCAGGTCCAAGTCCAGGTCAGTCCCAAGATCCGGTCAGAGTCCAGTCCAGGTCCAGTCCAGGTCAGTCAGTCAGATCAGTCCCAAGATCAGTCCAGATCCGGTCCAAGATCCAGATCCAGGTCCAGTCCAAGGTCAGTCAAGTCCAGTCAGGTCAGTCAGATCCAGTCCAAGTCAAGGTCAGGTCCAGTCAGGTCCAGTCCAGGTCAGTCCAAATTCAGTCGAGTCCAAGATCCAATTAGAGTCGGTCCAGGTCGGTCCAGGTCGGTCGGTCAGGTCGGTCCAGGTCGGTCAGATCCAGTCCAGGTCGGATCCAGTACAAGTCAAGTCGAGTCAGTCCGATCCAGTCAGGTCAGGTCAGATCCGAGTCCAGATCAATCCAGATCAGTCCAGATCCAGTCCAGGATCCAGTCCCAGGTCAGTCCAGATCCAGTCAGATCGGTCCAAGTCTGATCCAGATCCAGTCAAGATCAGTCAAGATCCAGATTCAGGTCTAGTCCAGGTCCAGTCCCAGGTCAGTCAGAGTCAGGTCAGGTCAGATCCAGGTCCAGGTCAGAGTCAGTCAAGATCCAGTCAGGTCAGTCCAGGTCAGTCGTCCAGATCCAGGTCAAGTCCCGGTCAGATCCAGTCAAGTCGGTCAGTCCAAGTCAGATCCCGGTCAGGTCAGTCAGGTCAGGTCCAGGTCAGTCCCAGGTCAGTCCAGGTCAGGTACAGGTCCAGGTCCAGATCCGGTCCAGGTCAGTCAAGGTCCAGTCCAGAGTCAGTCCAGGTCAGTCCAGAGTCCAGTCAGAGTCAGATTCCAGATCCAGTCCCAGATCCAGTCAGATCCAGTCCAGGAATCGATCCCAGATCCAGTCAGATCCAGTCAAGTCAGTCAGTCCAGGTCCAAGTCAGGTCCAGATCCAGGTCCAAGTCCAGAAGTCCAGTCCCAGGTCAGTGCTGGAGTCCGGTCAGGTCAGTCCAGGTCCGGATCCAAGAGTCCAGTCCAGGTCAGTCCAAGATCAGTCCGATCAGTCCAGATCCAGTCCAGATCCAGTCCAGGTCGGATCAGATCCAGTCAAGGAGTCAGTCCAGGTCAGGTCCAGGTCGGTCCAGGTCCAGTCCAGGTCAGGTCCAGGTCCGGTCCAGGTCGGTCCAGGTCCAGTCCAAGTCGGTCAGGTCAGTCCAAGATCCAGTCCAGTCAGTCCAGATCCGAATGGTTCCAGGTCAGGTGCGATCCAGTCTGAGTCAGTCCCAGATCCAGTCCAGGTCCAGTCCAAGGTCAGTCCAGGTCCAGTCCCAGGTCAGTCCAGGTCAGTCCAGATCCAGTCAAGGTCAGTCCAGATCCAGTCCAAGGTCAGGTCCAGGAACCCGGTCAAGATCCAGTCCAGGTCGGTCCAAGTCAGATCGAGGTCAGTCCAGATCCAGTCCCAGAGATCAGTCCATTCAGAAGTCAAGATACCAGTCCAGGTCAGTCCAGAGTCCAGTCCAGATCGGTCAGATCCAGTCCAGATCCAGTCCAAGTCCAGTCCGATCAGATCCAGATCAGTCAGATCCAGTCCAAGATCCAGTCAAGTCAGTCAGATCCAGTCAGATCCAGGTCCAAGTCCGATCCAGTCCAAGTCAAGTCCAGATCAGTCAGATCCAGTCCAGGTTTCCAGATCCAGATCAGTCCGTCCAGTCCAGATCAGTCCAGATCCAGTCCAGTCAGTCCGATTCAGGTCCAATTCGTCAGGTCGAGTCCAGGATCAGGTCAAGATCCAGTCCAGATCCAGTCAAATTGAGTCAGAGTCCAGTCCCAGGTCAGGTCCAAGGTACCAATCCCGATCCAGTCCAAGTCAGGTCCAGGTCAGTCCAGGTCGGTCCAGGTCCGAATTCAGATCCAGTCCAGATCCAGTCCGATCCAGTCAGGTTCGTTTCAGGTCGGTCAAGTCCAGTCAGGTCAGTCAAGATCCAGTCCCAGGTCAGTCCAGGTCAGTCCAGATCCAGTCCAGGTCAGTCCAGATCCAGAGTCCAAGATCCAGTCAAAGTCCAGTCCAGTCGGTCAGGTCAGTCAGGTCGGTCAGATTCGGTGGAGTCAGGTCAAGAGTCCAGGTCCAGGTCGGTCAGGTCAGTCCCAGGTCCAGTCCAAGTCAGTCCAGAGTCGGTCAGATCAGTCAGATCGGTCCAAGATCCAGTCCAGGTCAGTCCCAGGTCAGTCCAATCCAGGTCCAGTCCAGTCGGTCAAGGTCGGTCAGGTCCAGTCAGGTCAGTCCAGATCCAGTCCAGATCCGTTGATCCAGTCAAGGTCAGTCGAAGTCAATCCAAGTCAATTAGGTCCAGTCCAGGTCGGTCCAGATTCTCGGTCAAGGTCAGTCCAGATCGGTCAGATCAGTCGATCAATCCAGATCAGTCAGGTCCAGTCCAGATCCGTCCAGATCCCAGTCAGAGTCAGTCCAGATCGTAGTCCAGATCCAGTCCAAGATCAGGTCCAGATCAGTCCAGGTCCAGTCCAGGTCAGGTCAGGTCGGTCCAGATCCGGTCAAGTCAGTCCAGGTCAGTCCAGATCCAGTCCAGTTAGTCAAGATCCAGTCCAGGTCAGTACCAGGTCAGTCCAGATCCAGTCCAGTTTCAGTCCAGGTCGGTCAAGATCGAAGAGTCCAGATCCAGTACAGTCAAGGTCCATTTCGATACAGGTCCAGATTCAGTCCAGTGGAGTCCAGGTCAGATCCAGGTCGGATCCAGTCAGTCCAGAGTCAAATCGGTCAGGTTCCAGTCCAGGTCCAGATCCAGTCAGTCCAAGTCAGTCAGATCCATTGATCCAGATCCAAGTCAGTCAAGAGTCCAGTCCAGAGTCAGTCCAGATCCAGGTCAAGATCCAGTCGATTCAGTCCAGGTCAGTCCAGGTCAGTCAGGTCAGTCCAAGATCCAGTCCAGGTCAGTCAGGTCAGGTCCAGATCCAGTCCGATCCAGTCAGTCAGTCCAGGTCCAGTCCAGGTCCAGTCCAGGTCCAGTCCAGGTCCAGTCAGGTCCAGTCCAGTCAGTCCCAGGTCGATCCAGATCCAGGTCAGGTCGAGTCAAGATCCAGTCCAGATCCAGTCCAAGGTCAGTCCAGTCGATCCAGTCGATCCCGGTCAGTCCAAAGATCAGTCCAAATGGTCAGGTCAGTCCAAGGTCGGTCCAGATCCAGTCCAGGTCAGTCGGTCAGGTCAGTTCCAGATCCGTTCAGATACCAGTCCAGATCAGTCAAGTTGATCAGTCAAGTCAATCCAGGTCCAGTCAGGTCAGTCCAGGATCCATGGAGTCAGATCCAGTCAGGTCAGTCCAGGTCCAGTCCAAGATCCAGTCCAAGGAGTCCAGTCCAGGTCAGTCCAGATCCAGTCCAGTCGATCCAGTCAGAGTCCAGGTCAGTCCCAGTCGATCAGTCAGATCCAGTCCATTTGGAGTCGGTTTCCAGGTCGGTTGGAGATCCAGTCCAGGTCGAGTCCAGAGTCCGGTCCCATTACAGAGTCAGGTCCAGATCGATCCGGAGTCAGTCCAAGATCAGTCCAGGTCCGGTCAGGTCCAGTCCAGATCCAGTCCAGAGTCCAGTCCAAGGTCAGTCAATTGATCAGTGCCAGTTCCAGTCCAGGATCCAGTCCAGATCAGTTCCAGATCCAGTCCCAAGTCAGTCCAGATCCAGTCCAGATCAGATCAGATCAGTCCAGATCCAGTCCAGGTCAGTCAGATCGGTTAGAGTCCAGGCCAGTCCAAGATTAAGGGTCAGTCCAGTCAAGTCCAGGTCCAGGTCAGTCCAAGGTCAGTCCAGATCCAGGTCCAAGATCCAGTCCAGGTCAGTCCAGATCCAGTCCAGATCAGTCAGATCCAGATCCAAAGATCCCGAGTCCAGATCCAGTCCAGGTCCAGTCCAGTCAGTCAGGTCAGATTGAGATCCAGGATCCAGGTCGAAAGTCAGTCCAGGTCAGTCCAGGAGTCCAGTCAGATCCAGTCCAAGTCAGTCCAAGGTCAGTCCAAGGTACGGTCCAGATCAGTCAGGTCAGTCCAGATCCAGTCCAGATCCAGTCAGATCAGTCCAGTCCAGATCCAGTCCAGGTCAGTCAGGTCAGTCCAGGTCAGTCCAGGTTAGTCCAGGCCCAGTGCAGATCCAGTCCAAGATCCAGTCCAGGTCAGTCCAGATCCAGTCCAGGTCAGTCCAGATCCAGTCAGATCCAGTCCAAGTCCAGTCCAGGTCAGTCAGATCCAGTCCAGTCCAGTCCAGGTCAGTCCAGTCAGTCAGGTCGGTCCAAGATCCAGTCCAGATCCAGTCCAGGTCAGTCCAAGGTCAGTCCAGGTCAGTCCAGGTCCAGTCCAGGTCAGTCCAGATCCGAAGTCCAGTCAGTCCAGGTCAGTCCGATCCAGTCCAGGTCCAGTCAGGTCAGTCCAAGTCAGTCCAGATCCAGTCAGGTCCAGGTCAGATCAGTCCAGGTCCAGGTCCAGGTCAGTCCAGGTCAGTCCAGATCCAGTCAGGTCAGTCCAGATCCAGTCAAGTCAGTCCAGGTCCAGTCCAGGTCCAGTCCAGGTCCAGTCAAGGTCGGTCCAGGTCAGTCCAGTCGGTCAGGTCAGTCCAGGTCCAGTCAGATCCAGTCCAAGTCAGTCCATCCGGTCCAGGTCAGTCCAGGTCAGTCCAGATCAGTCCAGGTCAGTCCAGATCCAGTCCAGGTTCAGTCCAGGTCGAAGTCCAAGATCGGTCCAGGTCCAGTCCAGGTCCAGTCCAGATCGGTCAGTCGGTCAGGTCGGTCAGGTCCAGTCAGGTCAGTCCAAGGTCCGGTCAGGTCCAGTCAGGTCCAGTCGGTCAGGTCAGTCCAGGTCGGTCCAGGTCAGTCCAGGTCAGTCCAGATCCAGTCAGATCAGTCCAGATTCAGTCCAGGATCAGGTCCAGTCGGTCAGTCCAGGTCCAGTCCAGGTCAGTCCAGGTCAGTCCAGTCGGTCCAGATCCAGTCCAGGTCAGTCAAGGTTCAGTCAGATCAGGTCGAGATCAGGTCCAGTCCAGATCCGGTCCAGGTCAGTCCAGATCCAGTCAGATCCAGTCAGGTCAGTCAGATCCAGTCCAGGTCAGTCCAGGTCAGTCCAGAGTCAGTCCAGATCCAGTCAGGTCAGTCCAGGTCAGTCCAGGTCCCAGTCAGGTCCAGTCAGGTCCAGGTCAGTCAGGTCAGTCCAGTCAGGTCCAGTCCAAGATCAGTCAGGTCAGTCCAGGTCAGTCAGGTCGGTCCAGATCAGTCAGGTCCAGTCCCAGATCAGTCCAGGTCAGTCCAGGTCAGGTCCAGGTTCAGTCCAGGTCAGTCCAGATCCAGTCAGGTCAGTCCAGGTCCAGTCCAGGTCCAGTCCAGGTCAGGTCCAGGTCAGTCCAGATCCAGTCAGATCAGTCCAGGTCAGTCCAGGTCAGGTCCAGGTCAGTCCAGTCAGGTCAGTCCAGGTCAGTCAGGTCAGGTCCAAGTCCAGTCCAGGTCAGTCCAGGTCAGTCCAGTCAGTCCAGATCCATCCAGATCAGTCCAGGTCAGTCAAGTCAGTCCAGGTCGGTCAGTCGGTCAGGTCGGTCCAGGTCGGTCCAGGTGCAGTCAGTCCAGATCAGGTCCAGTCAGTCAGGTCAGTCCAGATCAGTCCAGTCCAGTCCAGATCCAGTCCAGATCCAGTCAGAGTCCAGTCAGATCCAGTCCAGGTCCAGTCCAGATCAGTCCAGATCAGTCCAGATCCAGTCAGATCCAGTCAGTCAGTCCAGATCCAGTCAGGTCAGATCCAGTCCAGTCCAGGTCAGTCCAGTCCAGTCCAGGTCAGTCCAGGTCGGTCCAGGTCAGTCCAGATCCAGTCAGGTCAGTCCAGGTCAGTCCAGATCCAGTCAGGTCGGTCCAGGTCAGTCCAGGTCAGTCCAGATCCAGTCCAGGTCGGTCCAGATCAGTCCAGGTCCAGAAGATCCAGTCCAGATCGGTCAGTCCAGTCCAGATCCAGTCCAGGTCAGTCCAAGATCGGTCCAGGTCAGTCCAAGGTCAGTCCAGGTCAGTCCAGGTCAGATCAGTCCAGGTCAGGTCCAGATCCAGTCCAGATCCAGTCCAGGTCAGTCCAGGTCAGTCAGATCCAGTCCAGGTCCAGTCCAGGTCAGTCCAGATCCAGTCCAGGTCAGGTCCAGATCCAGTCAGATCAGTCCAGGTCCAGTCCAGGTCAGTCAGGTCAGTCAGGTCCAGTCCAGATCAGTCCAAGTCAGGTCAGATCCAGGTCAGTCCAGATCCAGTCCAGGTCAGTCCAGATCAGTCAGGTCCAGTCCAAGTCCAGTCCAGATCCAGTCCAAGATCAGTCCAGTCAGTCCAGTCCAGTCAGGTCAGATCCAGTCCAAGTCCAGTCCAGGTCAGTCCAGGTCCAGTCCAAGATCCAGTCAGTCAGGTCAGTCCAGATCCAGTCCAGGTCAGTCAGGTCCAGTCAGGTCAGTCCAGGTCAGTCAGATCCGGTCAGGTCGGTCCAGATCCAGTCCAGGTCAGTCAGGTCAGTCCAGATCCGGTAGTCCAGTCAGGTCAGTCAGATCCAGGTCCAGATCCAGTCCAGATCCAGTCCAGGTCCAGTCCAGATCCAGATCCAGGTCAGTCCAGGTCAGTCCAGGTCAGTCAGGTCCAGGTCAGGTCAGTCCAGATCCAGGTCCAGGTCAGTCAGATCGGTCCAGGTCGGTCAGATCCAGTCCAAGTCCAGTCCAGATCCAGTCCAGATCCAGTCCAGATCCAGTCCAGGTCAGTCCAGGTCCAGTCCAGGTCCAGTCAGGTCAGTCCAGGTCAAGATCCAGGTCCAGGTCAGTCCAGGTCAGTCAGATCCAGTCCAGATCCAGTCAGGTCAGTCCAGGTCAGGTCAGGTCAGTCCAGGTCCAGTCCAGATCGGTCAGATCCGGTCAGTCAGTCAGTCCAGGTCAGTCCAGGTCAGTCAGGTCCAGATCCAGTCCAGTCAGTCAAGTCAGGTCAGTCAAGATCAGTCAGGTCAGTCAGATCCAGTCCAAGTCCAAATTGAGTCAGTCAGTCAGTCCAGGTCAGTTGAGTCAATCCAGATCCAGTCCAGTCAGTCCAGTCCAGGTCAGGTCCAGGTCAGTCCAGATTAATTCCAGTCAAGGTCGATCCAGAGTCCAGGTCCAGGTCAGTCCAGATCCAGTCCAGGTCAGTCAGGTCAGTCCAGGTCCAGTCCAGGTCCAGTCCAGATCCAGTCCAGATCAGTCCAGGTCCAGTCCAGATCCAGTCCAGATCCAGTCCAGGTCCAGTCCAGGTCAGTCCAGGTCAGATCCAGTCCAGATCCAGTCCAGGTCCAGTCCAGGTCAGTCCAGGTCAGTCCAGATCGGTCAGGTCCAGTCCAGGTCAGTCCAGGTCAGATCCAGTCCAGATCCAGTCCAAGGTCAGTCCAGGTCCAGTCCAGATCCAGTCAGGTCAGTCCAGGTCAGTCGGTCCAGGTTCAGTCAGGTCCAGTCCAGATCCAGTCCAGGTCAGTCCAGATCCAGTCCAGTCCAGGTCAGTCCAAGGTCAGGTCCAGGTCAGTCCAGATCCAGTCCAGGTCAGTCCAGGTCAGTCAGATCGGTCCAGGTCCGGTCCAGGTCCAGTCCAGGTCCAGTCCAGGTCCAGTCCAGGTCGGTCAGTCAGGTCCAGTCCAGGTCAGTCAAGTCAGTCCAGATCCAGTCCAGATCCAGTCAAGTCCAGTCCAGGTCAGTCCAGGTCAGTCCAGAGTCAGTCCAGATCCAGGTCAAGATCCAGTCCAGTCAGTCAGATCCAGGTCAGTCCAGATCAGTCAGTCCAGGTCGGTCCAGATCCAGTCCAGGTCCAGTCCAGGTCCAGTCCAGATCCAGTCCAGGTCAGTCAGATCCAGTCCAGATCCAGGTCCAGTCAAGTCAGTCCAGATCCAGTCAGATCCAGTCAGATCCAGTCCAGGTCCAGTCCAGATCCAGTCCAGGTCAGTCAGATCCAGTCAGGTTCAGTCCAGGTCAGTCCAGGTCAGTCCAAGGTCAGTCAGGTCAGGTCCAGTCCAGTCAGATCCCAGTCCAGATCCAGTCAGGTCAGATCCAGTCAAGGTCAGTCCAGGTCAGTCCAGGTCAGTCCAGATCCAGGTCAGGTCAGATCCAGTCCAGATCCAGTCCAGGTCAGTCCAGATCCAGTCCAGGTCAGTCCAGAGTCCAGTCCAGAGTCAGTCCAGATCCGGTCCAGATCGGTCAGGTCAGTCAGGTCCAGTCCAAGTCGGTCCAGGTCAGTCAGGTCCAGTCCAGGTCAGTCCAGATCGGTCAGGTCCAGGTCCAGTCCAGGATCAGTCCAGGTCCAGTCCAGGTCAGTCCAGGTCAGTCCAGAGTCCAGTCCAGATCCAGTCCAAGATCCAGTCCAGGTCAGTCCAGGTCAGTCCAGATCCAGTCCAGATCCAGTCCAGATCCAGGTCCAGTCCAGGTCAGTCCAGGTCAGTCCAGGTCAGTCCAGATCCAGTCCAGGTCCAGTCCAGATCCAGTCAGGTCCAGTCCAAGATCAGTCCAGGTCAGTCAAGTCAGTCCAAGTCCAGTCAGATCCAGGTCCAGGTCAGTCAGTCCAGATCGGTCAGATCCAGTCCAGGTCCAGTCCAGGTCAGTCAGTCCAGTCCAGGTCAAGGTCAGATCCAGTCCCAGATCCAGTCCAGGTCCAGTCAGGTCAGTCCAGGTCCAGTCAGGTCAGTCCAGATCCAGTCCAGGTCCAGTCCAGATCCAGTCCAGATCCAGTCAGGTCAGTCCAGATCCAGTCAGATCAGGTCAGTCCAGTCCAGTCAGGTCCAGTCCAGGGTCAGTCCAGATCCAGTCCAGGTCAGTCCAGTCAGTCCAGGTCAGGTCAGGTCAGGTCCAGTCCAGGTCAGTCCAGGTCAGTCCAGGTCAGTCCAGGTCCAGGTCCAGATCGGTCCAGGTCGGTCAGGTCAGTCCAGGTCGGTCAGATCGGTCCAGGTCAGTCCAGTCGGTCAGGTCTGGTCCCAGGTCCGGTCCAGGTCAGTCCAGTCAGTCCAGGTCAGTCCAGATCCAGTCCAAGATCCAGTCAGGTCAGTCCAAGGTCAGTCCAGATCAGTCAGGTCAGTCCAGGTCAGTCCAGGTCCAGTCAGAGTCCAGTCCAGATCCAGTCCAAGGTCAGGTCAGATCCAGTCCAGTCCAGGTCAGTCAGATCCAGATCAGTCAGATCCAGGTCAGTCAGGTCCAGTCCAGGTCCAGTCCAGATCAGTCCAGGTCAGTCCAGGTCAGTCCAGATCCAGTCCAGATCCAGTCCAAGTCAGTCCAGGTCAGTCCAGGTCCAGTCCAGGTCCAGTCAGATCCAGTCCAGGTCAGTCCAGATCCAGTCCAGGTCCAGTCAGGTCGGTCCAGATCCAGTCAGTCAGATCCAGTCCAGATCCAGTCCAGATCAGTCCAGGTCCAGTCCAGATCCAGTCCAGGTCAGTCAGGTCGGTCCAGTCAGTCCAGGTCAGTCCAGATCAGTCCAGGTCAGTCCAGATCCAGTCCAGATCCAGTCCAGATCAGTCCAGATCCAGTCCAGATCCAGTCAGGTCCAGTCCAGGTCAGTCCAGGTCAGTCAGGTCCAGTCCAGATCCAGTCCAGGTCAGTCCAAGATCCAGTCCAGATCCAGTCAGGTCCAGTCCAGATCCAGTCCAGGTCCAGTCAGGTCCAGTCAGGTCAGTCCAGATCGGTCCAGGTCCGGTCAGATCCAGTCCAGGAGTCGGTCAGAGTCAGTCCAGGTCAGTCCAGGTCAGTCCAGGTCAGTCCAGATCCAGGTCAGTCAGGTCCAGATCAGTCCAGTCAGGTCCAGGTCAGTCCAGGTCCAGTCAGTCAGATCCAGTCAGATCCAGTCAGGTCAGATCCAGGTCAGTCAGATCCAGTCCAGATCCAGTCCAGATCCAGTCCAGGTCAGTCCAGATCCAGTCAGGTCAGTCAGGTCGGTCAGGTCCAGTCCAGGTCAGTCCAGATCCAGTCCAGATCGATCCAGGTCAGTCCAGATCCAGAGTCGGTCAGATCCAGTCCAGATCCAGTCCAAGTCAGATCCAGTCCGATCAGTCCAGATCCAGTCCAGGTCCAGTCAGGTCAGTCAGGTCCAGTCCAGATCAGTCCAGGTCAGATCCAGGTCCAGATCCAGTCAGTCCAGATCCGGTATGGAGTCCAGGTCCAGTCCAGGTCCAGTCCGGTCAGGTCGGTCAGGTCCAGTCCAGGTCAGTCCGGATCCAGGTCCAGGTCAGGTCAGGTCAGTCAGTCCAGAGTCCAGTCCAGATTCAGGTTCAGATCCAGTCAGAGTCAGTCCAGATCCAGTCCAGGAGTCGGTCCAGGTCAAGTCAGATCCAGTCCAGTCCAGATCAGATCCAGTCAGAGTCCAGTCCAGGTCAGTACCAGGTCCAGAGTCCAGGTCCAGATCAGTATGGAGTCCGGTCCAGGTCAGGCCAGATCCAGTCCAGGTCGAGTCCAGATCCAGTCAGATCCAGTCAGATCAGGTCAGATCCAGTCAGTATGTCCAGTCAAGTCAGATCCCAGATCCAGGTCAGATCCAGTCAGATCCAGTCCAAGTCAGATCCAGATCCAGTCCAGGTCAGTCCAGATCCTGTCAGATCCAGTCCAGGGTCCAGTCAGGTCCAGTCCAGTCCAGGTCAGTCCAGTCAGTCCAGGTCCAGTCCAGTCAGATCAGGTCCAGGTCAGTCCAGAGTCCAGTCCAGATCCAGTCCAGGTCAGTCAGAGTCAGTCCAGATCAGGTCAGGTCCAGGTCAGGTCAGGTCAGTCCAGATCCAGTCAGAGTCCAGTCCAGGTCAGTCCAGTCAGTCAAGTCAGTCAGGTCAGTCCAGATCCAGTCAGGTCCAGTCCAGATCCAGTCAGATCCAGTCCAGATCCAGTCCAGATCAGTCCAGGTCAGTCCAGATCCAGTCCAGGTCAGTCCAGGTCAGTCCAGATCGGTCAGGTCAGTCCAGATCCAGTCCAGGTCAGTCCAGATCCAGTCCAGATCGGTCAGATCCAGTCCAGGTTCAGTCCAGATCAGTCCAGGTCCAGTCCGATCCAGTCCAGGTCAGTCCAGATCCGGTCCAGGTCAGTCCAGGTCCAGTCAGGTCAGTCCAGATCCAGTCAGAGTTCAGTCCAGGTCAGTCCAGATCGGTCCAGATCCAGTCCAGGTCAGTCCAGGTCCAGTCCAGATCCAGTCAGGTCAAGTCCAGGTCAGTCCAGGTCAGTCCAGATCCAGTCCAGATCCAGTCCAGATCCAGTCAGGTCAGTCCAGGTCCAGTCCAGATCGGTCAAGTCCAGTCCAGGTCCAGTCCAGATCAGTCAGGTCAGTCCAGATCCAGTCAGGTCGGTCCAGTCGGTCCAGGTCCAGTCCAGGTCGGTCCAGATCCAGTCCAGGTCGAGTCCAGATCCAGTCAGGTCAGTCCAGATCGGTCCAGGTCAGTCAGGTCCAGTCCAGATCCAGTCGGTCCAGGTCCAGTCCAAGTCCAGTCCAAGGTCCAGTCAGATCGGTCAGGTCCAGTCCAGATCCAGTCCAGTCAGTCAGGTCAGTCAGATCCAGTCCAGGTCAGTCCAGATCAGGTCCAGGTCAGTCCAGATCAGTCCAGTCAGTCCAGAGTCAGTCCAGATCCAGTCCAGATCAGTCCAGATCCAGTCCAGGTCCAGTCCAGAGTCAGGTCCAGATCCAGTCCAGGTCAGTCCAGATCCAGTCCAGGTCAGATCCAGTCGGTCCAGATCAGTCCAGATCAGTCCAGAGTCCAGTCCAGGTCAGTCAGGTCCAGTCAGATCCAGTCCAGGTCAAGTCCAGGTCAGTCCAGATCGGTCCAGATCCAGTCCAGATCCAGTCCAATCCAGTCCAAGATTCGGTCAGGTCCAGGTCAGGTCAGTCCAGATCCAGTCCAGATCCAGTCCAGGTCAGTCCAGATCCAGTCCAGATCAGTCCAGGTCAGTCGGTCAGATCCAGTCAGGTCAGTCAGATCCAGTCAGATCCAGTCCAGATCCAGTCCAGGTCCAGTCCAAGTCAGTCCAGGTCGGTCCAGGTCAGTCCAGGTCAGTCCCAGGTCAGTCAGGTCAGTCCAGATCAGTCCAGATCCAGTCCAGATCGGTCCAGGTCCAGTCCAGGTCAGTCCAGATCCAGTCAGATCGGTCAGGTCAGATCCAGGTCCAGTCCAGTCGGTCAGATCCGGTCAGGTCGGTCAGATCAGTCCAGGTCAGTCCAGGTCGGTCAGTCCAGGTCCAGGTCAAGTCCAGGTCAGGTCAGTCCAGGTCCAGGTCCAGGTCAGTCCAGATCCAGTCCAGATCAGTCAGGTCAGGTCCAGGTCGGAGTCCAGATCAGAGTCCAGGAGTCAAGTCAGGTCGGTCAGTCCAGTCCAGTCAGGTCCAGATCCAGTCAGATCCAGTCAAGGTCAGTCCAGGTCGGTCAGTCCAGTCCAGATCCAGTCCAGGTCAGTCCAGATCCAGTCCAGTCCAGGTCCAGGTCCAGTCAGATCCAGTCCAGTCAGGTCAGTCCAGGTCGGTCCAGTCCAGTCCAGGTCCAGTCAGATCCAGTCCAGGTCAGTCAGGTCCAGTCCAGATCCAGTCCAAGTCAGTCCAGGTCGGTCCAGGTCAGTCCAGGTCCAGTCAGGTCAGTCCAGAGTCAGTCCAGATCAGTCGGTCAATCCAGTCAGATCAGTCCAAGTCAGGTCCAGGTCCAGTCAGGTCAGTCCAGATCCAGTCAGATCCAGTCCAGGTCAGATCAGATCCAGTCCAGATCCAGTCAGATCAGTCAGATCGGTCCAGGTCAGTCCAGGTCCAGTCGGTCCAGTCCAGATCCAGTCAGGTCAGTCCAGATCGGTCAGGTCAAGTCCAGGTCAGTCAGATCCAGTCCAGATCCAGTCCAGATCGGTCCAGGTCAGTCCAAGTCAGGTCCAGATCGGTCAAGATCCAGTCCAGATCCAGTCAGGTCCAGTCCAGGTCAGTCCAGGTCAGTCCAGATCAGGTCCAGGTCCAGTCCAGATCCAGTCAGAGTCAATTCGGTCCAGATCAGTCCGATCCAGTCAGGTCAGTCAGATCCAGTCCAGATCCAGTCAGGTCCAGTCCAAGATCCAGTCAGATCGGTCGAATCCAGATCCAAGATCCGGTCCAGGTCAGTCAGGTCAGTCCAGATCCAGTCCAGGTCAGTCCAGTCAGTCAGTCCAGTCCAAGTCAGTCCAGTCAGGTCAGTCAGGTCAGTCCAGGTCGGTCCAGATCCAGTCCAGGTCCAGTCAGGTCCAGTCCAGATCCAGTCAGTCCAGTCAGATCCAGGTCAGTCCAAGATCAGTCCAGATCCAGTCCAGGTCAGTCCAGATCCAGTCAGGTCAGTCCAGATCCAGTCCAGGTCGGTCAGGTCGGTCAGGATCAGTCCAGATCAGTCCAGTCAGTCAGGTCAGTCGAGTCAGGTCCAGATCCAGGTCCAGTCAGATCCAGTCAGATCCAGTCCAAGTCCAGTCAGATCAGTCCAGATCCAGTCCAGGTCAGTCCAGATCAGTCCAGGTCCAGTCAGGTCAGGTCCAGAGTCAGTCCAGGTCCAGTCCAGGTCAGTCCAGATCCAGTCCAGATCCAGTCCAGGTCCAGTCCAGGTCAGTCCAGGTCAGTCAGATCCAGTCAGGTCAGATCCAGTCAGTCCAGTCGGTCCAGTCCAGTCCCAGTCCAGTCCAGGTCCAGGTCAGTCAGGATCGGTCCAGTCCAGGTCCAGTCAGATCCAGTCCAGGTCCAGTCCAGATCCAGTCAGATCGGTCCTTATCCAGTCCCAAGGTCCCAGTCCAGTCCAGTCCAGATCCAATTCCAGGTCAGTCGAGTCAGGTCAAGGTCAGTCCAGGTCCAGTCCAGGTCAGTCCAGATCCAGTCAGATCAGTCCAGATCCAGTCCAAGTCAGTCAGGTCAGTCAGATCCAGTCCAGATCCAGTCAAGTCCAGGTCCAAGTCAGTCCAGATCCAGTCAAGATCCAGTCCAGATCAGTCCAAGTCAGTCAGATCCAGTCCAAGATCCAGTCCAGATCCAGTCCAAGTCAGTCCAGATCCAGTCCAGGTCAGTCAGATCAGTCAAGTCCAGTCCAGGTCAGTCAGATCCAGTCCAGATCGGTCAGATCCAGTCCAGATCAGTCAGATCCAGGTCAGTCCAGTCCAGTCCAGATCCAGTCCAGATCCAGTCAGGTCAGTCCAGATCCAGTCCAGAGTCAGTCCAGGTCCAGTCAGGTCAGTCCAGATCCGGTCCAGATCCAGTCCAGGTCAGTCGATCAGTCCAGATCCAGTCCAGGTCAGTCAGTCCAGTCAGATCCAGTCCAGGTCAGTCCAGGTCGATCCAGGTCAGTCAGGTCAGTCCAGTCCAGATCAGTCCAGGTCAGTCAGATCCAGTCCAGATCCAGTCCAGATCCAGTCAGATCAGTCAAGTCCAGTCCAAATCCAGTCCAGGTCAGTCCAATCCAGTCAGATCCAGTCCAGATCGGTCCAGTCAATCCAAATCCATCCAAGGTCAGGAGTTCGCGAGATTCACAAGTCTGAGTCAAGTCCAGGAATCTGAGTCCAAGATCAAAGTCCAGGTCAAGATCTGAGTCAAGATCTGAAATCAAAATCCGAAATCCTAAATATGGGATCTGAAATCCGGAATCCGAAATCTGAAATCCAAAATCCGAAAACCGAAGTCTGAAATTCGAAATCCGAAATCCAAAATCTGAAGTCTGAAAACCGAAATCTGAATTCCATAATCCGAAATCATAATTTAGATTTTTTAGAGCTTTATTTCTATGATTTTAATATTTAGTCAATCAGAAAACAGAAATCTGAAATCAAAAAAATTGATAAGTATAAATCAGAAAATCAGATTCAGCTGAAAGCTGATATTTTAAATCTGCTACCTGGTCTACCTGGTCTTCCTGGTCGAGGTCTGAGATATAAGATCTGAATTCTGTTTTCAAAAATCTAAGATTTGAGATCAATGAAAATTGAAACTTTACATTTTAAAATCGGAAATATTATGCAAGGAGTCGAGGACATATTCGTTTCAGTACGATGACATCAATATTATTCGATTTGATAATATCGTTTCTATAGTCTTGAGTATTCTCTATTCAACCCATATTTATCATCAACTACCAAATCTTCCACATGTTTTAACACATTTGCTACTACAACTTCCACTTTTACTAATTCGTGAGACACTATTGATAATATTTTATTTCTAGTTTCTACAGGATCATGTTATATATGATACACGTTCCATTTAGTATATTAAACAGTCATTAACAATTTCGTTCCTAATTAATTCACGATCCATTACAAACCTGTAGCAGAACCATGTAAACGAAAGCAATTCATTTCTCCGAGGGGTTAAAACTGGGTCATTTCCGTTAATTCCTTCGCATTTCAAAAGCGATAAATTCCGACCTGGCTGTCCCCTATGAATGAGATTCCCCTGCTCGAATTATATCTCGCCGAACAAAGAAAAATCAACCAAATGTGACGGGAAGATGGTCTTCCGTTTCTCAAACGCGCGGCCCTGTCAACTCGATTACGCCGACTGGAAGAAATTTTCCCAAGAACAAAAACGAATGAAATCCGCTAACCATCATGCGCCAGCCAACAGAAATGAAAACATGTGTTCGCCGATAATTTATTACCCGCGGGCCCATTACATGTCAAAATATTTTTTCGCTTTCATTGGGCACCCCAAAACTCCCGAACGAATTTGTTTCTAATGAAGTCGGCTGCCGCCGCGCGGTTGTCACCACCACCGCCAGCACCACCGCAGCGGCCAAAGTGCGGATCCGCACAAATATGATCCATGAATGTCGGTTTATTTTTGGTTCACGCATGTCGCGACTTTCTTTCGCTTTCTTTGTTCTTGCAAGTTGCGACTGCTGGGGACTGCTGCTTGGGTCGCGGCTGATGCAGCTGTGCATTCGGATGCTTGGTAACTCGTGATCGTGATCCGTGCACTTAATGAAGTTCAGTATGTGACTGAAAAGTTTGGATTAGACTTGTGCACCGAGCCTTATTTTATTGGTAGCAATTTGATCATCTCATAAGGAAATTGCCGAATTATTAGCATATGAATGTGGATAAAATAAAACGACAGGTATGACAGCGAATGTAGACAGTTAGCGATGGAGAAGAATGCAGAGTGGTCAATTTTAGAAACCCGGCTTCTACAGCGCGATTAATTCGTCATACCTTGCTGAAAGGCTACGAGGTGAATGGACACATGCAACCGCACGAACGCAGGACATATTATGATTACCAGCCTCAGATTTCCAAGAAATCCAATAGTAGACTTTATGGATGAAACAAATCATCAAAGGTACGCCAGGTGCTGCAAACCTCGACTTCCGAGCCACATAGGGCCAACCAAAAACCACGCATGTTATTTGTTTTTCAGAATACTCAAAATCCGATTTCACGTTTTGACACTACTTGGCGGCGCTAACCTCTAGCTATGATTTTATGATCTCCATTCGTTCTAGACGGCGGCGGCGATGGTGGAGGCGACATTCGATATGGCCAACGTGCGGAACGGGACCCAGTGAGGATCCATTCGTTCGTTCAATCGTTCTGTCTTCGTGGGGAGACGAATGTCTCGATCCAGGTCAGGGCAATAAGTGCCAGTCGGCGATGAACAGTCAGTCGTCCTCTTGATGGCGGCGGGCGATCTTGATGGGCGCACAAATGACCGGGCCAGCCGTTAGTGTTTAGAAAACGATAAAACTGCGTACGGGAACGGCGAATATGCTGCCCCGAATAGAGGGATCGGTTTACACACTTGGCGCGATGAGATTTGCAATTAATGGCCAGTTGTTGTTCTCTAGACTAGAACGACGTTCGGTGGCATCGGCCGTGCGGAGTCTTCTCGATGGCGGCACGGCACATGTGTGGTATATGTCCGTGAGAATTTCGGCTGATTCGTTGGGAAAGAATTCCTAAATGAGGTCAGATAACATCTGGAATGCTGATCCGGACGGAACAGTGTTTGCTTTTTTATTAAAACCACCATTCATTATTGAAAAAATGTGTAACTTCTTCTACTAATTACTAATCAGTGACATGATTCTACGAACTCATTTTCTTTTGCTGTTTTACTTTCATGTACTTTCATGAGACTGATTACAATTTTAAATTCAATTTTATCAAATAAGTTGCCAATTTATAACAAATCTACTTTAAATTCCGAATAGTACCTCGATCATGGAAAAAGGGCTTCTTTTTTTATTTCTACATGCTATATGATTGGTCTTAGTTTCAACCTCTATTCCTGTTTCTTAGGGACTTTCGATTACAAGCGATTCAATAGAAGGAAATCTTTAAGCATCATATTCATCCTAAAAACTTAATTACCCTATGTGTACATTAGATGTGTTAAATTTTTGGTCACTATTACTATTACTTAACCGAAATGCATTCAACGCAGAATCCTGTCCCATTGTTTCCTATTGAAAATTCATCAGTTTGGGCTCAGAAATTATTGTCAAAATACATTTTCTTTAGACTGAGACGAGCTCACTTTTCTGGCACTTATCCTTAACCGATTGGCTCGCAAAAAGTAGCGCTCGACGGAGAATCCCGTCCCATTGCTTTCTGGGCTGACGGGATCAGAAGCTATGATCAAAATACATTTTTAACGCAAAAAAAGGCGTTTAAAGTTTCGCCAACTCTTCAGTCAGTTTCCATCAACCGATTTGCTCGCAACAAACTGTGTTCAGCGGGGAATCCTGTCATATTGTTTCCCATTGAAAATTGGGCTGATCGGACTCTGGGCCCAGAAGTTTTGACCAATATACTGCAAAATGCGTTTCGAAAACTCGCTCATTTAATGGGCATTCATCCTTAACCTTTATGTAGCCGGCTGGGTACCGGGGTACCTTTTCGGAATCCAATTCACGATATCTGAATGATTTTTCATAGCAAGACGTTGAAACTTATTCAGATCCACTATAATGACGATTATAAGGGTTAACGGAAATTTTGATGGCCAGCAGGGTACCCGGGTACCCACGAAACTGAAATGCTTGTATCTTATGCAATTGTCAACCGATTTCCACAGTTTTGGGCTTATTCTATTCTGAATTTCCTTATTTATCGTGCTGTTGTTGGGCTGGATCGGTCCAATCACGCTGATGTCCGGGAAATCAAGATTTCCAGGGACATGTCCTGATTCGGTAATACTGACCTTGGGTCGTGGACCCGGGCCCCCACAAATCTTATGTACCAAAACCAACTATTTTTGTACATTTTGGGGCCCCCACATACTGTCGGCCCCGGGGCCCCTTTCCGGCTAAATCCGGCCCTGTAAGCAGGGTTCGGATTTCTCGCTCACTCACGCGACAACAGAGCTCTCCACCATACATTTTATCCGGATAAATTACAGTGCGATAAACTCCGACACAAGCGATGGTGCGAAAAATTGTTATCCTTCTTCCCATGTTTCGCGAAAATCAAATGCTGCTTACTTTGCCTCTGATCTCTGTTACCCCAGTAGTCTACCGTATACTCTGGAACCCCTGGAGAACTGGTCGATTCTTCCCATTTGCTCCAATAAGATGCGACTACTTCTAATCACTCACTCATTGACTCCAGGTGGCCACTAACAGGTCCTCCGGTTCCGGGAAGACTCCCGGAACATCCGGAGTAGTGTTCATTTTTTTAATAGCAATATGAGGACAACATCATTTTCAAGGACCACCCATTGATCCGGGAAGACCAGAAAGTGGTCATACGGAAGCTCCAGATCACCCAAAGAAGTTGCCGAGTCCGATAATTTGTCTTTTGTTCTTTTGTCGACTTTTTAGAAATTGAGTGTTGTAGCCATGAGTGAGCAAAATCAATACAATCATTCATTTCGGATGGCCACTAAGTGATTCTTCGAAAGTTCTGGAACATCCGGAGAAATGGTCAGTTGAACAAGTTCGTCGTTTGAAGCTACGGTTTTAATGAATCGATTGTTGACGTAATGTGAGAGCACAATCAATACATAGAATACTCATCGACACCGGATGGTCAATAAGTGGCCCTCCAGAAGTTTCAGAACATCCGGAGAAGAGAAAAATTGTGAAACCAAGTCCTTCTAGGAAGTTCCGGAGCACCCGGAGTAGTGACCAAAGCGGAGATCATCATAGACTACTGTGACTTTCTATACACCATTTGCTCTAGTGCATATGAGTGCCAAATTCAACTAAGTGGTCCTCCAGGAAATCCGGGACATCCATAAAAGCAACATCTTTGCAAAAACCATCCATTGCCGCCGGGAAGCCACTAAAAGGTGCTTCAGAAATTCTGGAACATCTGGAAATGAAATCATTTGTAGAAAGTTGCGACTTTTTTTTAAAGGTACTAGAAAGCTGTGTGGCACGGCAAATGCTGGGTAAAGCGAACCATTGGTACTTCGCGTACCTGAAGGAATAAAATAGACCCCATCTTGCGGTCCTTAGCCTCTTACCCAGCAAATCCTATCCCTACCTCTCCGCGGTGCTGGCCGGAATACGAGCAACCTTAGGGAAGATCGGGAAACCAACCCCGGTGGGAACTATGGTCGTATGCTGACAGGGAAGGGGGGGGGGGGGGGGTTTGCTCCTCTTCGGAGGTGCAAATCTTATTGAGCGTCTGTTCTCCATGTCAGAATCGGCTCACAACAGCATCTGTTCTCCATGTTAGGGGCGGCTGATCATCGTCCGAGTGCCAGCGAGGGACTCTAAGTGAAACTGTGCACCATGGTCCACCGGAAATAAGGAGGAATGGTCCTCCGGAAATTTAGGGGGTTTGGTGTCAGGCCCTGCAAGCCAGCCAGAAAAAACTCACGCAACGAACAATCAACAAGAGAGTACGGACTAGAACCATCGGCGAAGACCACTGCGACGAAAAGGGACTAGCGATTGGAAACTCGGTTCGTGGAACTGCAAATCTCTTAACTTAACGCATACTCGCCGATGTGCTCAACGACCATGGATTCGGCATCGTAGCGCTGCGGGAGGTTTGTTGGAAGGGATCAATGGTGCGAACGTTTAGAGGTAATCATACCATCTACCAGAGCTGCGGCAACACACACGAGCTGGGAACAGCTTTCATAGTGATGGGCGATATGCAAAGGCGCGTGATCGGGTGGTGGCCGATCAATGAAAGAATGTGCAGGTTAAGGATCAAAGGCCGGTTCTTCAAATTCAACGTGCATAGCCCACACTCCAGAAGCACTGATGATGAGAATGATGCATTTTACGCACAGCTGGAACGTGAGTACGACAGCTGCCCAAGCTACGACGTCAAAATCATCATAGGAGATTTGAACGCTCAGGTTGACCAAGAGGGGGAGTTTAGTCCGACTGTTGGGAAATTCAGCGCCCACCGGCTGACGAACGAAAACGGCCTACGACTAATTGATTTCGCCGCCTCCAAGAATATGGCCATTCGCAGCACCTACTTCCAACACAGCCTCCCGTATCGGTACACCTGGAGATCACCACTGCAGACAGAATCACAAATCGACCACGTTCTGATTGATGGACGGCACTTCTCCGACATTATCGTCGTCAGGACATATCGTGGCGCTAACATCGACTCTGACCACTATCTGGTGATGGTTAAACTGCGCCCAAAACTATCCGTCATCAACAATGTTCGGTACCGACGACCGCCGGTACGACCTAGAGCGACTGAAGCAACCTGATGTCACCACTGCATACGCGCAGCATCTCGAGGCAGCGTTTCCGCAAGAGGGTGAGCTCGATGGGGCCCCTCTTGAGGACTGCTGAAATACAGTTAAAGCAGCCATTAACGACGCAGCGGAGAACAACGTCGGGTATATGGGACGAAGTCGACGGAACGATTGGTTCAACGAAGAGTGCAGACAGATTCTGGAGGAGAAGGACGCAGCGCGGGCGGTCGCGCTGCAGCAAGGTACCCGGCAGAACGTGGAACGTTATAGACGGAAGCGGAGACAGCAGACCCGCCTTTTTCAGGAGAAGAAACGCCGCCTGGAAGAAGCAGAGTGCAAGGAGATGGAACAGCTGTGCCGTTCTCAAGAAACACGCAAGTTCTACCAGAAGCTCAACGCATCCCGCAAAGGCTTCGTGCCGCGAGCCGAAATGTGCCGGGATAAGGATGGGAACATCTTGACGGACGCACGTGTGGTGATCGAAAGGTGGAAGCAGCACTACGAGGAACATTTGAATGGCGCTGAGAGTACAGGCAGTGAAAGTCAAGGCAGCGAAGGAGATGACTACGTCAGTTCAGCGGACGATGGAAGCCAACCAGCCCCCACCTTGAGGGAAGTTAAGAATGCCACCCAACAGCTAAAGACCAACAAAGCAGCTGCGAAGGATGGTATTGGAGCTGAGCTCATCAAGATGGGCCCGGAAAAGCTAGCCACTTGCCTGCGCAAATTGATGGTCAGAATCTGGGAAACTGAACAGCTACCGAAGGAGTGGAAAGAAGGAGTTATATGCCCCATCTACAAGAAAGGCGACAAGCTGGAGTGTGAGAATTTCGAGCGATCACCATCCTTAATGCCGCCTACAAAGTGATATCCCAGATCATCTTCTGTCGTCTGTCACCATCAGTGAATGAGTTCGTGGGAAGTTATCAAGCCAGCTTCGTTGATGGCCGCTCGACAACGGACCAGATCTTTACTGTACGGCAAATCCTTCAAAAATGCCGTGAATACCAGGTCCCAACGCATCATCTGTTCGTTGATTTCAAGGCGGCATACGACAGTATAGACCGCGTAGAGCTATGGAAAATTATGGACGAGAACAGCTTCCCTGGGAAGCTTATCAGACTGATCAAAGCAACGGTGGATGGTGTGCAAAACTGTGTGAAGATTTCGGGCGAACACTCCAGTTCGTTCGAATCGCGCCGGGGACTAAGACAAGGTGATGGACTTTCGTGCCTGTTGTTCAACATTGCGCTAGAAGGTGCCATGCGGAGAGTCAATTTATTTGTTTCGCGGATGACATGAACAATGTCGGGCAGCAGGGACTATGTCCAAGGGCTTGACGATCCCTCCCCAGGCCATCTGCGAGTTGTGGGGCTTGCCTAGGATGTGGTGGGGTTTGACAGTGGGCCCTGTTAAACCTCTATAAAAAGCTGCATGTATCCGCAAGTAGGCTCCACCAAAGCGACCGTGTGCCGCTCAAAGCGCACAAGCCCAAGTCCTGGTGTTAGGTGGGACGCTAAACAGCCCTGACACGACGGCCCTCCGACGAGACAGGAGGTTTGCGCTGGCCCAATAAGCCGCCTAGAAAACCAATCATTACGAACAATATAAGAGGTAATGCGACTCGATACAATCGGCAAAGACCTAGGCGACGAATACAGGATCACGATTGGAAGCTTGGAACATGGAATTGCAAGTCGCTAGGTTTCGCAGGTTGCGACAGGATGATCTACGATGAATTACATCCCCGGAACTTCGACGTCGTGGCGCTGCAGGAGATTTGCTGGACAGTACAGAAAGTGTGGAAAAGCGGGCATCGAGCGGCTACCTTCTACCAAAGCTGTGGCATCACCAACGAGCTGGGAACCGGCTTCATAGTGCTGGGTAAGATGCGCCAACGCGTGATTGGGTGGCAGCCAATCAACGCAAGGATGTGCAAGCTGAGGATTAAAGGCCGTTTCTTCAACTATAGCATCATCAACGTGCACTGCCCACACGAAGGGAGACCCGACGACGAGAAAGAAGCGTTCTACGCACAGCTGGAGCAGACATACGATGGATGCCCACTGCGGGACGTCAAAATCGTCATCGGTGACATGAACGCACAGGTAGGAAGGAGGAAATGTATAGACCGGTCATCGGACCGGATAGTCTGCACACCGTATCGAATGACAACGGCCAACGATGCATAAACTTCGCAGCCTCCCGCGGAATGGTAGTCCGAAGCACCTTCTTTCCCCGCAAAAATATCCACAAGGCCACATGGAGATCACCTAACCAAGAAACGGAAAACCAAATCGACCACGTTCTAATCGACGGTAAATTCTTCTCCGACATCACGAACGTCCGCACTTACCGCAGTGCGAATATTGAATCCGACCACTACCTCGTTGCAGTATGCCTGCGCTCAAAACTCTCGACGGTGTACAACACGCGTCGAAGTCGGACGCCGCGGCTTAACATTGGGCGGCTACAAGACGGTAGACTAGCCCAAGAATACGCGCAGCAGCTGGAAGTGCTTCCAACGGAAGAGCAGCTAGGCGCAGCGTCTCTTGAAGATGGCTGGAGAGATATTCGATCCGCCATTGGTAGCACCGCAACCGCTGCACTTTTGCACGGTGCCCCGGATCAGAGAAACGACTGGCGAATGTGAGCAGTTAGTAGAAGAGAAGAATGCAGCATGGACGGGATTGCTGCAACACCGCACGAGGGCGAACGAGGCACGATATAAACAGGCGCGGAACAGACAAAACTCGATTTTCCGGAGGAAAAAGCGCCAGCAGGAAGATCGAGACCGTGAAGAAACGGAGCAACTGTACCGCGCTAATAACACACGAAAGTTCTATGAGAAGTTAAACCGTTCACGTAAGGGCCACGTGCCACAGCCTGATATGTGTAAGGACATAAACGGGAACCTTCTTACGAACGAGCGTGAGGTGATCCAAAGGTGGCGGCAGCACTACGAAGAACACCTGAATGGCGATGTGGCAGACGAAGATGGCGGTATGGTGATGGACCTGGGAGAACGCGCGCAGGACATAATTCTACCGGCTCCGGATCTCCAGGAAATCCAGGAGGAGATTGGCCGGCTGAAGAACAACAAAGCCCCTTGGGTTGACCAACTACCAGGAGAGCTATTTAAACACGGTGGTGAGGCACTGGCTAGAGCGCTGCACTGGGTCACTACCAAGATTTGGGAGGAGGAAGTTTTGCCGCAGGAGTGGATGGAAGGTGTCGTGTGTCCCATCTACAAAAAGGGCGATAAGCTGGATTGTAGCAACTACCGCGCAATCACATTGCTGAACGCCGCCTACAAGGTACTCTCCCAAATTTTATGCCGTCGACTAGCACCAATTGCAAGGGAGTTCGTGGGGCAGTACCAGGCGGGTTTTATGGGCGAACGCTCCACCACGGACCAGGTGTTCGCCATTCGCCAAGTACTGCAGAAGTGCCGCGAATACAACGTGCCCACACATCATTTATTCATCGACTTCAAAGCCGCATATGATACAATCGATCGGGACCAGCTATGGCAGCTAATGCACGAACACGGTTTTCCGGATAAACTGACACGATTGATCAAAGCGACGATGGATCGGGTGATGTGCGTAGTTCGAGTTTCAGGGGCATTCTCGAGTCCCTTCGAAACCCGCAGAGGGTTACGGCAAGGTGATGGTCTTTCGTGTTTGCTATTCAACGTCGCTTTGGAAGGGGTAATACGAAGAGCAGGGATTAACACGAGTGGTACAATTTTCAATAAGTCCGTCCAGCTATTTGGTTTCGCCGTACGTAACTGGTACGTAACTTTGAGAAGATGGAGGAAGCCTATATCAGACTGAAGAGGGAAGGTAAGCGGATCGGACTAGTCATCAACACGTCGAAGACGAAGTACATGATAGGAAGAGGTTCAAGAGAAGACAATGTGAGCCACCCACCGCGAGTTTGCATCGGTGGTGACGAAATCGAGGTGGTAGAAGAATTTGTGTACTTGGGCTCACTGGTGACTGCCGAAAATGACACCAGCAGAGAAATTCGGAGACGCATAGTGGCTGGAAATCGTACGTACTTTGGACTCCGCAAGACGCTCCGATCGAATAGAATTCGCCGCCGTACCAAACTGACAATCTACAAAACGCTAATTAGACCGGTAGTCCTCTACGGACACGAGACCTGGACGATGCTCGTGGAGGACCAACGCGCACTTGGAGTTTTCGAAAGGAAAGTGCTGCGTACCATCTATGGTGGGGTGCAGATGGCGGAAGGTACGTGGAGGAGGCGAATGAACCACGAATTGCATCAGCTGTTGGGAGAACCATCCATCGTTCACACCGCGAAAATCGGACGACTGCGATGGGCCGGGCACGTAGCCAGAATGTCGGACAGTAACCCGGTGAAAATGGTTCTCGACAACGATCCGACGGGTACAAGAAGGCGAGGTGCGCAGCGGGCAAGGTGGATCGATCAGGTGGAAGATGACTTGCGGACCCTCCGTAGACTGCGTGGTTGGCGACGTGTAGCCATGGACCGAGCCGAATGGAGAAGACTCTTATATACCGCACAGACCACTTCGGCCTTAGTCTGATTAAATAATAATAATAAATGAACAATGTCGGCCGAACATTTGCAAAGGTGGCAGAACTGTACACCCGCCTGAAACGTGAAGCAACAAAAGTTGGACTGGTGGTGAATGCCTCAAAGACAAAGTACATGCTTGTGGGCGGAACCGAGTGCGACAGGGTGGGCTTGTGGGCGGAACCGAGCGCGACAGGGCCCGCCTGGGAAGCAGTGTTACGATAGACGGGGATACTTTCGAGGTGGTCGAGGAATTCGTCTACCTCGGATCCTTGCTAACGGCTGATAACAATGTCAGTCGTGAAATACGAAGGCGTATCATCTGTGGAAGTCGGGCCTACTACGGGCTCCAGAAGAAACTGCGGTCAAAAAAGATTCGCCACCGCACCAAATGTGTCATGTAGACCGGTTGTCCTCTACGGACATGAAACATGGACAATGCTCGAGAAGGACTTGCAAGCACTCGGAGTATTCGAGAGATGAGTGCTTAGGACCATCTTTGGCGGTATGCAAGAAGACGGTGTGTGGCGGCGAAGAATGAACCATGAGCTCGCCCAGCTCTACGGTGAACCCAGTATCCAGAAGGTAGCTGAAGCTGGAAGGGTACGATGGGCAGGGCATGTTGCAAGAATGCCGGACAACCACACTGCAAAAATGGTGTTCTCTTCCGATCCGGTAGGTACGAGACGGCGTGGAGTGCAGCGAGCGAGATGGGCAGACCAGGTGCAAAACGACTTGGCGAGCGTGAGGCGTATTCTAAAATGGAGAGATGCGGCCTCGAGCTTTTAGATGTAGACTAAATAAATGAAATGAGAAAGCTGTGAGTTTTTATAAATAAAATATTGAAATAGGAACGAAGAAACATGGACAATGCTCGAGGAGGACTTGCAAGCACTCGGAGTATTCGAGAGATGAGTGCTTAGGACCATCTTTGGCGGTATGCAAGAAGACGGTGTGTGGCGGCGAAGAATGAACCATGAGCTCGCCCAGCTCTACGGTGAACCCAGTATCCAGAAGGTAGCTGAAGCTGGAAGGGTACGATGGGCAGGGCATGTTGCAAGAATGCCGGACAACCACACTGCAAAAATGGTGTTCTCCTCCGATTCGGTAGGTACGAGACGGCGTGGAGTGCAGCGAGCGAGATGGGCAGACCAGGTGCAAAACGACTTGGCGAGCGTGGGGCGTATTCTAAAATGGAGAGATGCGGCCTCGAGCTTTTAGATGTAGACTAAATAAATGAAATGAGAAAGCTGTGAGTTTTTATAAATAAAATATTGAAATAGGAACGAAGAAACTGATTGGACAAGCCAGTTTCTCCATCGAGTGAGGGGGAGGAACTTCCGGAGAAATTTCTGGAGGAACATCCGGAGAAAATTCTGGAGGAACTTCTGGAGGAATTCCTGGAGGAACTTCTGGAGAAATTCCAGGAGGAACTTCCGAAGGAATTCCAGAAGAACCTTCGGAGGAATTCCAGGAAGGAATTCTGAATGAACTCCAGGAAGGACTACCGGAGGAATCCCAGGAAGGACTTCCAGAAGAATTTCTTGAAGAATTCATGGAGGAATTCTTAGAGGAACTCTCGGAGGAATTCCTTGAGAAACTCCTGAGAAATTCCTGAAAGAACTTCTGGAGGAATTAATGGAGGAATTACTGGAGGAATTCTTGGAGGAACACCCGGAAAAAATTATGGAGGAACTCCTGGAGGAAATCGTGGTGGAATATCCGGAGTAATTCGTGGAGGAACCAAGGATGTTATTGATCATTTAGCAATCTGTGTTCGATCATTTAGTAGTTTGTCAAAAACTCATTCTAGAGGCTGAATTTCAAAATGCGTTGCATGGTGGACTTCTTTTGCGAAAGTTTTTCTATAACTCTTCCTAATGATTCGTTGTTCGAATTCGACTAAATAAAATAGTTACAGCACTTTTTGCAGTAATTTAAACTAAATGATTGGAAATTTGTTATCATTTAGTATAAGTAACTGCAACTAGCTTTTTAACTCTGTTATTAGTGGAATTTAAACAACGAACCAATAGGCAGAGTTGCAAAAACCTTCGCACTAGAAGTCCACCATACAATGAATTTTGAAATTCAGCCTCTGGGATGATTTATTGACAAACTACTAAATGATGGAACACAGATTACTAAATAATTAATAACATCCTTGGGAGGAACTTCCGGAGGAATTCGTATAGAAACTCCAGGAGGTATTCTTGAAGGAACTTAGGGAGAAATTCCCGGAGCAATTCCTGTAGGATCTCCTAGAGGAGTCCATGGAGGAACTCGCGACCGTGATTTTCACTAGTTAACAAAATACTGCCATACTTTTGTCTTTGCTCTGTCCATACTCGCGTACAAAGCAAGCACCAGAAAAATGCAAGCAGGAGGTTCGCTTGTATGCAGAGTTTTTAATAGGTGAAGTTACACTCTTTTCCTACTTGTGAAGGGACCACGCAATGGTATACAGTTCTTTTCCGGATCACCACTTAGTGGCTATCTAGGGCGAAGAATAGTGCATGCATTGATTTTGCTCTCAGAATGCTGAAACAAACGATTCAAGAAAAGTCACATCTGTCTAGAACGAATTTCCGAAATTGATCATTTCTCCGAATGTCCTGAATCTTTTGGTGGACCACTTGGTGGCCACCGGGAGGTCAATGAGTGGTCCTTGCATTGACCATGCACTTGTCTTGCTAGAAAATCGATTTCTTGAAAAGTTGCAGCTTTCTGATTAAAAATGGTTTAGAACGACTCATGGCACTTCATGAAACCTATTCCGGAATAGACACTCCGGAGTCAACTTAACTGGTGAACACAGGATCATCAAGAACATGAGCTTGGGATTATTTCAAGAAGTTTAATATCCAAATTGATGATGTTTCATTGACAAATGCTTTGGGCCTCTTATGACCCCTCTAGGATCCTGTTCTAGAATCGCCAATCGAAGGTTTGCACTTCTGATGGACTTAAAACAATAAAGAACAATCTGCTGAATAAATTTCAAGAAGTACAATATTGGGGAATACCAGTAACCAAAATCAACAATCAATATCATCTAAGTAGGACATGTCTCTAGAAATCAAAGTCCATCCCAATTTTTTTATTTATCATCACAGAGCTTCCCAAACTTTTGGGTATGCGACCCACCTAGCAAAATTCTATATGTGTCGCGACCCACCTATGAAAAAATGCATTTTACCAAGTAGTATTAAGGATTAATTGAATCAGAATGTCATCTGTTTCGGCAAGTTTTAGAAAAATATTCACGTTACCTTCATGTACAAATGCAAAAAATGACAAATATGATATTGTTTGTCAAAATGTTTTTATTTTACTTCATTAAGGAGACAGCTTTTAGGCATAAATGTTTTCTAAAATAGCGTGGTGATGAATATATTATAAAATGCGGTTTGAACTTGAAATTATGAAATTATGAATAATGAAAAATAACTATCGGCATTCGAGCTGCAATTAATATTTGTTCTACGCGACCCACCAACAATCCGCTCGCGACCCCCCTGGGGGTCGGGACCCACAGTTTGGGAAACCATGTATCATCAGACTAAGGCCGGAGTGGCCTGTGCTGCACATAAAAGACTTCTCCATTCAGCTCGGTTCATGGCTGCACTTCGCCAACCACGCAGTCTGCGGAGGGTCCGCAAGTCGTCCTCCACCTGATCGATCCACCTTGCCCGCTGTGCACCTCGCCTTCTTGTTCCCGTCGGATCAAGTCCATCCCAATAACAACTTGATGGAAGAAGAAGTTTTAAATCGAACGAGCCCAAAATTATGTATTTATTTTAGTTTTGTGGGTACCCGAGTACCCTGCCTGTTAAGGGTGTTTTTTGCCAGCCACACAACGGTTAACCGAAATACGTATCTATTGATACAAAATGAATATAGTGGAAGTAAAAGGAATAGTGAAGTCTTTTCAACTTTGTAACATTTTCTCTAAGACACTCAATATTAATTTATCATTGAAAAATAACTGATTTTTCGAGCACGTTCAAAGAGAGATCTGAGTAAAGCTGCGTAGTCGATAGCAGTTCTCTTCTGCTGTCAGGTTTTTTTTTTATGGATATTAAAAAAAAAGTGAATTCGTAACTAGTGAAGTCTCAATAGAATATCAAGTGTCATCGACAAATACAGATTGAAAATTTTCCGACGTAACGTACTTCTATCTACCACAAGCTTTTCATACGCAACCGAAAATAGGATTTAGGCTAATTTTGTCCGTAGTTTGAATTATCGTTAAACGAAAAATTTTCATCAATAATGAGCGTTCATGGTTTTAAGGGAAAGTTATAATAATAATTAAAATAGGATATAGTTTGTCAAAAATGCTTTCTACATACGTTTGAACATTTTTGGTTTTCTAAAAGGTGACGTTTATAGTTTGTTTAGATTACGAGATGTTACTCGACAACAACAACTCTACAAGCTGATAAAGCTTGTAGTCTTTTTTATCTTTATTTTAGTGATTTTTTATTTTATAAATAAGTTCATCACTACAAGCTTGTAGTCGGAATAGGCTCTCAAAATAGTTTTAGCCACATTCTCAATATTTCAAAGATACCGATTTTTTTTTCAGATTTGGAACATTTAGGCGTCATCACCGCTAGGTGGATTAAACTGGGTTTGTATAATAAAGAGGCACATTTTTGAGAGTACTTCCTTCCTTCAACCCACTTTTGTTCACTGCTGGTTTCATCTACCGGTAGTGCGGTTTCGACTAATTATGATCAGCCAAGGATAGCCATCATCAAGCAGGTGTCTTTAATTGTTCCTCCGGGAAATGAGGGGCATATAAAAAGTCGGAAGGGTTACCCTCAGCCTCGGAGGCATAAATCGTCTCGTATTTTTTGGAGCTATTAATTATTCAATCGAAGTAAGATCGTTACTAAGAGCTGCTGATGCTGCTGTCGTTGAGGGAAGTGTTTTTGGCGAAGATAAACTCAGAAGCATTTTAAATTAAAGGTTTTGAGCCGGAAGGAGTTGCAATAATTGCTACGTGAATGATTTAAATCAATTGTTCAGAAGGTTGGACACATTTATTATAAGGGAGGGTCGAAGAAATCCCTGAACTCAAATTGATTCTAATTGCACCAAGTGATTAAGTGAGGATATAATTTATTTGGTGCCATTAATAAAGTTTACCTAATGATATAATATCTCTGTTATAATTTTTAGGATAAATTGTTTCTGTAATGTTCACATTCACATATTTTATCGCAGAGCACATTGTTCACAACACATTTATTTCATGTGAAAGTAGATGTAAGCAGCCTTATGTCTTATTGACCTTTTTTATTTCTTCATTTATGTGACTTATGAGACACACATCAGATCGTCACTAAAACCTTTCTGACATCTTAAATAAGGGGTCGTTCAATAATTACGTAAGCACATAAGGGGGGGGTGTCTGTCATTTTCTTACTCTTCATGTGAACAAAAATAATTTGTATGGGAAAAATCTTACAAGGGGGGAGGGGGTCCGAAAAACTAAGAAAAAATGCTTACGTAATTAGCGAACGACTCCTAACTTCAAATAGGGGAACTGTTCCGGTTTCCATCTTACTGAACATATTTTAATCTCATCGAAAAACAAAGAAATACAGCAACAATCACATTACTTCTTTTTACTAACATACTGTTCACTGCTCTGAAAAGAAAATCACAACAATAAAAACAAATTCCTTCTCATTACTTTGTTTTTCATTAGGTATATAAACATGGGAGCTAAGATATGAAGTGCCGAACAGTTCCTCTAGTCGAAAATAAATACGAAGTAAATATGCTAAATTCCCCCAGACATGCAATTTGAAACACTTGATCATTTTGAACCCTTTCAAAAAAAAAAACATGATAGAACGACGAAATGTGATCCACTTTAATGTGTGACGATGCGGATTCATTCATCTTCCTTTCCTCCTCAAGAGCACTCAGTCCACCGAAAGGGATAATTACAATGATCCGTCCATCTCGAGTGGACTGCCACAAATGTAGCACACAAGACACATGCATCTCCGGGAGGAAAAATGCAAGCGCAGAAATGAAATCCGGATTCTCCATGCGACGGCCCACCAAACAGTAGAACTTTTTGTTTTGTGTTATTTCAAATTTTGGAGGAAATTCTCCTGACCTTCTAACACACATTGCTGCTGTTTCTTCCTCCATCCAGGCACTTGTAGAAGAATCTAAAGCATGGCAAAGCAGAAGAACTCTTGCAAATTCTCCGACTTCTGCGCCATAACAAGGGCACTTATGTGATGTTTTTTTTTTTTGCATATTTTTTTGTTTCACTCAGCAGGCAGAGAACAAGTTCTGCATTATGTGAGGGGAACAGATTACATGCATAGGGGGCCTATTCCTGGATTCGCCCGCTTCAAGGTTAAGCGATGATGCAACAAAGTTGGTAGGAATTTCTTCATTGCACAGGGGTTGAAACTGGAGAAAACTTGGCAGGAATTCAAAACATCGACAATAAGCGATTAGTAAATCATTAAAAGGCGGTTCGCTTGGTTGATGTTATGCATGAGTCGAGAAAAATACGGACTCGCTCGCCACTACCACAGAAAGTCATAGTTTAGTTAGTTAGCTATAGAGGACCCTGAGCTAACCAATATGAGACTTCCAGTAATCCTATAGAGTTTGAGAACCATAGTCACACTACTGCTTCCTGTGAGTCCCTGTTTCATTGAATGCAATTCTCGGGAACATAAGTCAACCACCTTGTGCTAAAATTTACAAGAGCCGAATTCCCAGTATTAGGAGTAACAATTTTTAAACTTTTTATTCAAATTTTCTTAATCAATAGATGAACGGCAGTTGCCAGTCGATTTGTTCGGTCTTGAACTGGCATTTCCATGCATATGATTGTCGCCTGATATAGAGCATCCTCCTTATCTCGATATTGGAGAGACCGAGTAAGGGGAGATGTGAGGTGAAAAAAGTTTTTTCTAAATAGTATGAAAACAGATAAGATAATTTTTATGTCTGTCTGTTTTTATGTCTTATGTCTGGAAATTGTCGAGACACTAAAATATAACTGCCCTGTAACGCCACTCAATAAGCTCTTTTTGTTGCTTACTTAATAAATTTTTCTATATACACAGTATAAAAATGTTACAGCATATATGATGTAACAAAAAGGCTCCATTCGATTCGACTCATTTATCCATCACTTTTTAAAATTACAGGTCGTCGTTACTATGGAGCTTGTATTCAATATTGCGTACAAGAAAAAGTTGGATGTAAAATTGGAGGCTATTGAGCACAAAAATATGGGTTCAAATATTTCCATAGCGAGTAATTTTCAGAATTTTTAACTGTGTATGTATGTATAACAAATGCAATTATTGGTTCGTTAATTCCCAATGAATCTATGAAAATGAAACTTGAAGTTAGCGTAATTTCTCGTCGTCTGAGTGACGAAGAAAATTCTTTATGAAAATGGATCGCTGCACCACTGTGCATCGTCAAAAAAAAAAGCTGTAGAAACGCACAAGAGGACATCATTCAAAAAAAGTAAAATTATGTAAAGGTACTCGTACGTGCACACGCAGAAGCATCTACACTGGGAACATAAGAGAACAAAACAACCCTTTTATCCCGTTTGAATGAGATTTCTTCGTACTACTCTTATTGCCTTCCAGTCCATCCCACCATCATCATCGACCAAGTTTCGGCTGAATGGATGCCCGGGATGTATATGATGGGGTACCACCAAGCCAAGCTAGCACATGCAAATTTCTCGTGAAATTAGCCGCGGGGCGCAACCAAAGAACGTTCCTAACCTCGAAATCAACCTGGGCGCAAGGAAGCACGGCAAGAGGCACACGTGTATGCTGTTCGCCCTCCAGTGTGCCACTCACTCACTCACTGGATGGATATCGTATTCTTCTGCCCGCAGCTTTACCATTGTTAATTCGAGTTCTCTTTTCCGTGATCCATCCACGGACGGCTATAAATCTTCCGCTGGAGACCGGAATTTCGTCGACAACAGCAGCGATGACGATGTTTGTTCGGTTTCATTTAAAATTAATAACATCTGCATCCATCGGCGGCGATGACGGCAGAAACCCGCGAAGAACTTGGAACTGAGATTACGTAATGCGTTTGACGAAAAAAGAAGCAGGTTGTGTTGATTTTGGGAAGGGAATCCGCCAGTCTCGGTTTGGCCTAGTGAATGTTGTATAGAATTCGGCGACAAAGCATCCGATGGTGGTTTTAAATGTTAGCCAAATGTTGACATAATTTGGCTGGCGACGGAATTTCTTTGTTCGAGATGAAAGACGAGCATGGCTAGCTAACCGAATTCCAAATGACTGAGTCGCTGCAGCAGTCCTACTGGCCCGGAAAACTGCCCCGGGCGAATTTAGCATCAATTTGGCATGATGGATGGTGGTCTATTTTAAACGCATATTTATTCAATTCATACTACCAGAAGATTTAACAATATTTTACCAATTCTTTGCATATGTAATAAATTATTTAAAAATCAAATATACTTTTTGAATTCCAAAAGTACCCATGGTTAGTACTGTTTCTTCAATTTCTAATACTGGCAAAGTCAGAGGTGATGTACTGCTTGAGGTAATCGTGCCTTTATTGTTTTGATCTTCCAGCTGATCCGGCGAACTAAATAGAAAATAACTGGAAAATGTTTAGTCCAAATCGTCCATTGAATTGTAATATAGGTACTTCTATATGAGTATTCAAAATCATTTTATTGAGACTGATACCTTCTAAAAATAAAGTTATTTGCTGCCAGAAACGTGTATACGGAAAAATTCGACCAAATACATACATATATGGGAACATAAATCTCATCAATTATTTTACCTCTAGGTGGCGCTGTAGTCATTCAATTTCGCCCATTAGTAACCAATTGCGTAACGAAAGATCTATTAACTATTAAGATGACCTGAAATGGAAAGATTTTGAAGGCACGAAATATTCTTAAATAGAGATAACAAACTTTTGATTACGGGTGTTGATGTTAAGGCCTATTTTCTTTTTTTTTTCTTTTTATTGGCATTACACCCCCCTCTGGGACATTGCCACCTCGCTGCTTAAATAGTGTTCATTCAGCACTTCCACAGTTATTAACCGCGAGGTTTCTAAGCCAAGTTACCATTTTTGCATTCGTATATCATGAGGCTAATACGATGATACCTTTATGCCCAGGGAAGTCGAGACAATTTCCAAGCCGAAAATTGCCTAGACCGGCACCGGGAATCGAACCCAGCCACCCTCAGGATGGTCTTGCTTTATAGCCGCGCATCTTACCGCACGGTTAAGGAGGGCCCCTTAAGGTTATACTCCGGTGGTGCAAAGGGCCGACTTGAGAGATCTCCACCCTGAGCGATGTCTAGCTACCGCTTTAACCTGTTGCCAGGTTAGATTTCGGTCGACTTCTTTGACTTCTTTATTGAGACATCGCCGCCAGGAGCCTCTGGGTCTGCCTCTGCTGCGATGTCCCGCTGGGTTCCAGTCTAATGCTTGTTTACAGATTTCGTTTCCGCCCCTACATAGAGTGTGGCAGACCCAGTCCCACTTCCGATCCCGAATTTCTGTTGCTATCGGCCTCTGGTGACAACGACGATGGAGCTCGTTGTTTCAGAACAAATTGTAAGGCCATATATACCGCAGGCATCTGTTGATGAACACCTGCAGCCGTTGAGTGTTCTCCACTGATACACACCATGTTTCGCTAGCGTTTAGCAGCGCAGATTTTACGCAAAGGGTTGCAAAGGCAGTACTTGCTTTGTTGATCCGTGCGCCAATGTCGATCTTAGTACCGCCGTCTGACGCGATTTGGCTACCAAGATATTGGAAGCTTTCGACATTCTTCACTGGTTGCCCGGCTAATGTGAAACTGGAAGGAGTCACCGTGTTTACATCCAACGATTTGGTTTTGTTGACGTTGATGACTAAACCTGCCGAAGACGAGCGCACGGCAAGATCGTTGAGCTTACTCTGCATGTCAGAGCGCCGTGTAACGTCATCAGCCAATTCGAAGTCGTTTAGGTGCTCCATGGTTATAGGCTGCCATAACAGCCCACGGTTTGGTTTACGGTCAATCGCACCTACCAGAATCTCGTCGATTACGATGAGGAACAGTAACGGTGATAGCATACATCCTTGCCTCACACCAGCTACGAACCGGATATGGTCGGACAAGACCCCATTGTGCAGCACTCTACACGAGAAGGCCTCGTGCCTCGATGAGGCCGATGATTTTCTCAGGAACCCCTTGCGTCTCAGGGCCCCCCACATATTCTAGTGATTAAGACGGTCGAAAGCTTTTTCGTAGTCAATGAATACCAAGTAAAGAGACTCTTGGAATTCGTTCTCCTGCTCCAGAATGATACGGAGCGTGACAATATGGTCCACACAGGATCTTCCGGCATGGAATCCGGCCTTCTGCCGCTGGAGAGTCGCATCGATCTTCTCCTAAATCTGGCCTAGGATAATTTTGCACATAATTTGCAATTTTGCGGTGTCCCAGATATTACGAAATAAACGATGCAGTAGTTGAGTGGATGTCATGGGGTCAGCTTTGAGCATCTCGGCTGATATGCGGTCGACCCCTGGGGCTTTATTCGATTTCATGCTTTGGATGGCTGTTTGAATCTCTAGCAGTGATGGAGCTTCGGTATTGACGCGTGTTATACGTCGGATCCTAGGCAGATCATGCCGAGGTGGTGATGGCCTGGCTGGCACTTGAAAAAGTTGTTCGAAGTGCTAGAACCAGCGTTTCAGCTGGTCAGTTGGGTCGGTCAATCATTCGCGTCTTTCACAGGCATCGTTGCATTCATCTTCGTCCCGATTAAGCGTCGTGAGATATCGTAGAGAAGGCGAAACGCTCGCTTGTCCCGTCGACATGAGCGTTTTACTTCCTTCTCAAGAGCCGCGTATCGTTGACGGTCTACGACTTTGGCTCCTCTGGTTTTCGATCGCTCTATCGCGGCTTTGGCTTCTCTTCGCTCCTCTATCTTCCTTCAGGTCTCATCGGAGATCCATTGTTTTCTCTGGGTGCGTAGTTCGCCCAGATTGTTCTCGCTGGTGGCGATGAAGGCATTCCATTGGTCTTCCACGCTTCCACCTTCCGGAATATCTGCAGCACGCGTCTCCAGTTCTTCAACGAAGGACCGTTTCACCGTGGCATCTTCCAGTCGGCGTGTGTTGAATCGTCGTCCAACTCTTTCCTCCTGCCGACGAATCCGCGCAATGCGCAGGCGTATTTCGCCGATGAGGAGGTGATGATCAGACGCGATATCGGCACTACGTTTATTCCGTACATCAAGAAGGCTCCGTTTCCATTTTCGGCTGATGCTATCTACGACGGCATTGAGTTGACTGTAGAAGTTCTTTTTGTCTTGCGGATCAGCAGCATTGGTTGGCGCATAACATTGGATTATAGTAAGGTTTCGGACCCGTGTTCTAAATCTGACAACGATTATCCTTTCACTTATAGCAGCGGTTCTCAACCTGGGGTACATGTACCCCCGGGGGTACCTTCGCCGGGCCCAGGGGGTACAAAAATGCATAATGGTGGATGTAAATAAATTTTAATCAAAACTTATTGATACATTTTTTATATATGCATACTTTTCTTTATTTGATAATTTTGTCTTGTACATAATACGCATAGCGATCAGTACCTCAAAAACTATTGGATCCTTCCCTTCACAACCAGTACAGTCAACGAAGGCTCGGGAAGAAAAGATCAAAAGGACAGAAAAACGAATGAACGAATTTTAAAAATCTTCTATGTAATCTACATGATCGAAACAAAATGTTGAATGATATGTTGACAATATGCTTCTGAACTTAAATTTAGAGTCTACACTCCTCCTTTCAAGAGGCCCGGAAGCCTCCTTTCAAGAGGCCCGGAAGCCTCCTTTCAAAAGGCCCGGAAGCCTCCTTTCAAGAGGCCCGGAAGCCTCCTTTCAAAAGGCCCGGAAGCCTCCTTTCAAGAGGCCCGGAAGCCTCCTTTCAAGAGGCCCGGAAGCCTCCTTTCAAGAGGCCCGGAAGCCTCCTTTCAAGAGGCCCGGAAGCCTCCTTTCAAGAGGTCAGGAAGCCTCCTTTCAAGAGGCCCGGAAGTCTTCTTTCAAGAGGCCCGGAAGCCTCCTTTCAAGAGGCCTGGAAGCCTCCTTTCAAAAGCTCTGGGAGCTTTATTTCAAGAGGCCCGGTAGCCTCCTTTCAAGAGACCAGGAAGCCTCCTCTCAAGAGGTCCGCAAGTCTCCTTTCAAGACAGCCAGAAGCCTCCTTTCAAGAGCCCCGGAAGCCTCCTTTCAAGAGGCCCAGGCCTCCTTTCAAGAGGCCCGGAAGCCTCCTTTCAAGAGGCCCGGAAGCCTCCTTTCAAGAGGGCCCAGAAGCCTCCTTTCAAGAGGCCCAGAAGCCTCCTTTCAAGAGGCCCGGAAGCCTCCTTTCAAGAGGCCCAGAGCCTCCTTTCAAGAGGCCAGGAAGCCTCCTTTCAAGAGGCCCGGAAGCCTCCTTTCAAGAGGCCCGGAAGCCTCCTTTCAAGAGGCCAGAAGCCTCCTTTCAAGAGGCCAGGAAGCCTCCTTTCAAGAGGCCAGGCCTCCTTTCAAGAGGCCAGGAAGCCTCCTTTCAAGAAGCCCGGAAGCCTCCTTTCAAGAGGCCCGGAAGCCTCCTTTCAAGAGGCCCGGAAGCCTCCTTTCAAGAGGCCCAGGAAGCCTCCTTTCAAGAGGCCAGGAAGCCTCCTTTCAAGAGGCCAGAAGCCTCCTTTCAAGAGGCCCGGAAGCCTCCTTTCAAGAGGCCAGGCCTCCTTGCAAGAGGCCCGGAAGCCTCCTTTCAAGAGGCCCGGAAGCCTCCTTTCAAGAGGCACCGGAAGCCTCCTTTCAAGAGGCTCGGAAGCCTCCTTTCAAGAGGCTCGGAAGCCTCCTTTCAAGAGGCCCGGAAGCCTCCTTTCAAGAGGCCCAGAAGCCTCCTTCCAAGAGGCCCAGAAGCCTCCTTCCAAGAGGCCCGGAAGCCTCCTTCCAAGAGGCCCGGAAGCCTCCTTTCAAGAGGCCCGGAAGCCTCCTTTCAAGAGGCCCGGAAGCCTCCTTTCAAGAGGCCCGGAAGCCTCCTTTCAAGAGGCCCGGAAGCCTCCTTTCAAGAGGCCCGGAAGCCTCCTTTCAAGAGGCCGGGAAGCCGCCTTTCAAAAGGCCCGGAAACTTTCTTTCGAGATGCTCGGAAGCCTACTTACAAGAAGCTCGGAAGCCTCTCTTCAAAGGGCTCGGTTTTCATCTTTTTAGAGGTTTGCAAGCCAACGTTCAAGAGGCTTGGAGGCATCTTTCCCAGATGCTTAGAAGCCTCATTTTAAGTGGCTCCAAAGCCGCCTTTCAAGAGGCTCGGGAGCATCTATCCAAGAGTTATATATAATGAAAATTTCATCCATCTTTATGAAGAATCGTTTATCCCGTTAATTTTCAGTTCCATTTTTCATATCTTATGAGTTACACTTATTATACACTACACAAAAAATAGGGGGTACCTCAATTGATCCAAAAGTTCGAAGGGGTACCTCTCGATAAAAAGGTTGAGAACCGCTGACTTATAGGTTCCCACTTCATAAGCGCAGAGTGTGCCTGAGCGCTTAGTAGGAAGCCAACTCCGCGATGCCGGGGACCGTGTTCACCTCGTAAACCAGAGTATAGCAGAACTTGTCCCGATGGCGTTCTGTGTTCTCTAAAGTTTGGCCAATGGACTTCACTCAGTCCCAGGATCTCAAGCTTCATGTGGCGTACCTCATTGGCAAGTTGTGCCAATTTACCCTGCTGGGCTAGGGTTAAAACGTTCCATGTTCCTATTCGTGTCTGTTGTTTCGCGCTAAGAGTCGTCGCCGTAAAATCAGTCCGTATTCTTTCATTATCGGATTCTCGAACAAACTGATGTCTCGGGAACAGTAGGTTGTAGGCCCAAGGTTCCCTATCCACCGGGATGGGGCTGCCATCTTAGGTATAGCTTCCGGGGAATAGCATTTCATACTCAGCCGCTGGATGCCAGAACAGACGCTGTTGGAGCCGCACCTCCTTGGTGGACAGACGCTCGATCAGTCGGGTCAAATTTGTTTAAAGTCCCACCCAACATCAGGACTAGGCTAGTGCGCTTTGAGCGGCACACGGTTGCTTTGATAGGTCCTGTTTGGGGACACATGTAGCTTTTTATAGAAGTTCGACAGAGCCCACTGTTGAACCCCACCACATCCTAGGCAAACCCCAAAGGACGCACCCTACCACTCTAGCTGATGTCAGAAGGACGACAGTGCCCAGGCTGCACTACAAGCTAAGTACGCAACCCTTAGCTGGCGGTCAATTGTCATCGGAAGACCCGTGGAAGCGTGAGTATTGGAACTTGTGAGGACCAGAGCTATGTTAGGCGCCCCTTCCCGGATGTCAACTCACCATTTCGCAGCCCCCTATCTCGTTGTGTTCTGGTCATATTTTGTTCAGAATTCTTTCTCTCTATGTCGATATATTCAAATTTTTAGGCTACTAGACCGTCTTTGAACAATAACAAACACATTAAAAACAAGGGATGACATTTGTTTTGTTGTCGTTTTTCATAGCAACGAGTTTTTTATGATCACGTAACCACTTAAATTTCACTTCCATTCCTCGATCTCTCTTTATCTCGATGGCCCCTAAAATATCGAGATGTGGAGAGGCGACTGCATTTGAAAAATATATAAATAAAAATATGAAAACATATAATTAAAAATTATAGTTCCTTATCAGTAGTGTATTGCAGCATAGAAATACAACATTATGAAATTATAAAAGCATTAAAAAAAATATGAAGATAAAAAAGTAAACTTTGAAAATATGAGAGTATAAAAATATGACATTATGAAATTAAGTCAATAAAGAACACATGAATATGGAAAAGTGAGGAAATAAATATATGAAAATAAGAGAATATTCAAATCCAAAATTAATGAAAAAAAATGAAAGCGGAGTTTTCTCATGTTTCTTTTAAAATTACTGTCCAGATTGCTATCAGAAATCAAGGTAGGTGTAGTCCTTGATTTCAATCTAGTCAAGTACCAATATTCCTGCCTTGAATTTGTTTGGATTTATGGAGAAATACTGTGCACCAAAGTATGTCGTCAAATAAAAACCGCATTCAAAGTAGACCTGTGCGCCGGTCATATAATCGGCGGCGGCGGCGTGGTGGTCTATTTTGCTCCGGCGGCGGCGGCGTCACGGCGGCGCGTCGTTGGTTTTCTTCGGCGGCGGCGGCGCACATAGGGGTATTTTGCCAATCTAGCTGGAATAAAGTTAATTTAAAAAAAATGGCTTTTTCGTAGTGTAAAAATATTTAAAAATAGCTGAATAGTGTGGGACCTGGTATCTGTATATATTTTTTAATTTGTAGTGATATTTTGACAGCTACGATCTTTGAAACTTTGGGATTTTTAACTAACGTTTTTATTTTTGCCGCTTGCTTTTTCATAGCATGAAATTTATTATTTCGGTGTTCATTCTGTATAACCTTAATTCACATTATTTCCACGGATGATGATTATGGTGGTAATATAGTAGTCCATACATATTTAAATCATAGAAAAAATCGATCGTTTTGAGACATATGGAGGAATCAATAGTTGCTACTTTTGAATAAAAATAGATGAATAACAATTTCATTGGTCTGGCATTTCGTTATTCGGCGATATTCGGTAATATTTCAACACATAGCCTCTAGATATACATTCATATTTTGTAATCCCGAAATAAAATCTTGCGCAAATTTGCGCCATTTCAAAATCGGGGTCTTGAAAGTTGTGATACAATTTGAGATTTTTCCGTGGTGAAATGCAAGTTATTTGCAGGTGCGATGAACTTACCATCTCACTTTCTAAGCGTATAGATATCGACTAACTATATGATAGTATGTAACAAAATATTATTCATATTTACGAGATTCTAATCAGCCGTATTACGCTTGGGGAACATGGGGTAAAACGACTCATAATTTATAACGACTGGAAGGAATGTATCTGTGACTGTCGATTATTCACAACTTTAATGTTAAATTCATTTTATAAATCCAATACAATACAAGTCTTTCTGTTATTATTTGGAAAGTTGCTAAAGGGCGTCCAGGAAGGTTGTGATTTGTGAATGACTCCAAAACAATAATATAAAATAAAGGGATAAACAATAAAATTATCATACAAAGTACTGAGATGTTAAGCTAAACATGATTGAACTGAATAAAAAAGTACACTGAAGTCGGTTTTTACACGAGGGATACGCTCCATGACATAAACAAAAAAACCACATGAATTCCAAAAACCGCGAAAACTCCGCGTAAAAATGACTTCATCTAGAATCGATTTTTCACGGCTTTTATGGGGTTTTCGATCTTATTAAAAAATCGCACTAAGAAAACTTATATGGAAATTTGCGTAAAAAATGTGATCCCAGTGTAATCAAAATGATTTCGTTGTAGCAAGTTGTCACCACGGAGAACATCAAAACGCTTCCTAGAAGAAATAAATGATGGACAGCTGGTAGACGAATTACGACGAAGAATGATGATCCCTTGGCTCGTTATCTCATTAGCTAACTTTCTTGCCTTATAATTCCTTCCTTACTATTATACTTTTACATTTGCTTACTCACCCACTGAATCAGTTATTCATCTACCCACCCACTATCTCTTGTACTCACTTAGTCACTAACTCACTCACTTTCTCACCTATTGATTAATTCGTCCATTTTTTTATTCTTACTGAGATAATCATTAATTTGTTCTCTCGCTTATTCACTTCTCACTCATTCACTCACTTATTCATTTGCTCGCTCATCCAATCAGTCACTCATGGCTTCAAACGCTTACTTCCTCATCAATTGATTAACTAGTCCTTTTACTAACTCACTAAATCCCTCGTTCCTCTTGTTCATTAAATTTTTCTCACTCTCAAGCTCTCCTCATCATCTGATTAACTCTTCACTCACTTACTTATTCACTGACTTAATTACTAACTCACTTACTTATTCACTCACTTACTCTCTTACTAACTTACTTACTTATACACTCACTTACTCACTCACTCATTAACTTACTCGCTCACTTACTGACTCACTCATTTACTCACTCACTTACTTATTCACTCACTTACTCTTAATTACTTGCCCATTCACTCACTTACTCATTCTCTCACACGCTCATTTACTCACACGCTCACTTACTCACTCATTCATTTACTCACTCGATTACTCACTCACTCACTTAAGCAGTTACTCATTCTCTCAAACGATTATATCTTCATTTTTCATCTTCCATTCACTTGTTCGCTTACTCACTTACTCACTTTCTTGCTTACTCACTTATTCATTCGCTCATTCACTTGCTCAATCACTTACTTACTCACTCACCCACGCACGTGGAAAATCTGCACCCTCATCAACTAGCATTTTGATCGAATTCTACATACAGTCATATATTTATTATACGGTGCACGGGGGTTGCTTTTTACGCAATTTGTTTTTGGTTGTTTTTCGCACTTGGAACAAATAAAGCTTTACGGTTATCACTCGAAAAAATCTACAAAATATCATGGAAAAATTAGGTGAAATTGAAAAAGTCGTGGAATTTCAGGTGAACAAAAAATTGATAATCAACAAAAAATTGAAAATCAACCGCGTAAAAAGCGAGCTCGGTGTATATGAAGGTCATGTTATCCTCAAAACTGTTTTTATATCACAATAACCAAAAAACAAAGTAATTTGAGTGGTTTCAACAAATAAAATAGTTTATTCCGGCTAGATTGGCAAAATAACCCTATGTGCGGCGGCGGCGTGAACCGGCGTGGATGAAAAAATAATAGCTGAAAAAATCAATTTTACCGCAGTTTTTGAAATATGTCAAATATGCCAAAAAAGTGATTGGCAGAGTTCCTGAAAGAATTTCTGAAGTAAAAACGGGATTATTTTGGAACTCCTAATTACTTGGGAAATTTCATTCCTAAAGAATTTGGCATTAGCATTGAGCAATTCGCACAAATTCGTAGGTGATACAAACATAGTCTTTTATAAGAGACTAATCACTATCTCTTAGATAGAAGCAAGGCACCCTTCAACAGGTAATATCTGTTCTGGCCACGTCCTTGCGAATGCTGGGGAAGGGTAACGATTATTAGTTGGCCTTCTTCTTCTTATTATTATTGGCATTACATCCTCTTCTGGGATATTGCCACCTCGCTGCTTAGTGTTCATTTAGCGCTTCCACAGTTATTAACTGCGAGCTCCTTGCTTTATAGCCGAGAATCTTACCGCTAGGCTAAGAAGGGCCCCAGAAACCATTGTTTAGTTTGACACCTACTTAAAAAAGATGCAGAGAGCTCTAGTGGCATAGAAGATTTTGGAATTGTTAGTGTGGAATCGTTTTGGAGTCGTTTGGTAGGAATCGTATTGGTAGAACGTGAAATACAGAAAAAATAAGAAAGAAATACAAAGTAGGAAAGGGACGAGCCCGGAATTCAATCCACGATCTCCTGCTTATAAGACAGAAGCGATAGCCACTAGACCACCGAGCTCGTCTTGGTAAAATCCTATGAGAATTTCCGCGGAAACTCATATAGGGGAAAAGACGGCTTTGGCATGTTTTGTTCTATTATTGTCAGGGGGGTTTTTGTCGACCAAATTTTATGAAATTTGGCCACAATATTCTTTGATATGCAAAGAATGTATAGGCCAAATTTGAGCATAATCAGTCATAAAACCCCCCTGACAATAAAAGAACAAAACCTGCCAAAGCCGTCATTCCCCCTAGGTATTCTTCCGAAAATCCATTCATGTTTTCTTTGGGCAATTTTCCAGTAAAATCATACAATATTCCTGCTGGAATTCATTCGAAAATGTATTAAGGAATGAAATAGTTTCCGATGGTATTCGTAAAAGAATTTCCGAAGAAATTAAATGATGAATTTTTGAAAGGATTCCTAAAAGACTTTCTGAGAGAATTCCTGATGTAATGCCCGAAAGAGTTTGTGATAGCATTTCCGGCAAACTTTTTCGGAATTTCCGGAAGACAAAAAAAATCTAATAGAATTTCCTATTGCATCCCAGATGCAATTTTCTAAGGAATTTTCAAAGAAATCTCCGAATTTTTTAAAGGACTTTTGAATGAATTTCTGAAGAGATTCCCGAAAACAAAAATCGAAAGTTAAGGAATTCGAGGGAAATGGAATTGAGAATTTTCTGAGGTTGTTCTGAAAGAATTATTATGGGAATTCCAGGAAAAAAGCCTAGAAGCTTGCTAAGGAACCCCTAGAGGAATTTCTGAGAAATTTCCGAAGTAATTTCTAAAAAAAAATCCGTAAGAAATTTCTAAGCAAATTTTCAAAGCCTAAAAGAACTTGCAAAGGAATCGTAAATGAATTTCAAAAGGAATTTTTAGTTATTTTTTTATGGAATTCTCAAACGGATTTTCGAAGAATTTTCTAAAATATTTTTTGTTGATATCTCAGATGAAATTTGTGAAGGGTTTTCGGAAGGTATATTCGAGAGGATTTTGCGAAGCATGGATGGAATTTGCTGAGGAATTCCAGAAGTTTTACCAATGGAATTTCCTAAAAAAAATCCTGTTGGAGGTTCTTAAACAATTCCTGAGGGAAGATTTGAAATAGTTCTTAGAAAACCTTTTTTGAATTTTTGGAGGAATATCTTGAGAAATTTCAACATTCATTTAATTTCTAGATTAATTTCCAAAAAATTGCGGATTTTCCGAAGAAGAGGGATAGAGGGATTTCTGAACGGACTCTCGACGGAATGTGAAGTAATCTAAGATTGTCGGAAGTTTCTTCAGGATAGGCTTTGACAATTCGGATATTCTTTCAGAAACTTGTTCAGGAATTCTTAAGGAATTTGCTAGAAATTCGCCCAAGAACTTTGCAAGGAATTCCAAAAGAGTTTTCAGAAGAATTTCTGAAGGTACTTTTTGAAGAATACCTTAACGAATTTTAACGGTTTTCGTATACAAATTTCTGAAGGAATACGCGAAGAAAATTCCGAACTAATTTCTGGGGGAAATACCGAAAGAATTCCTGAAAGACTTTCTGGAATTCTTTTCCGGAGTTTTTGTAGAACTCCTTAAGGCAATTTCCGAGGGAATTACCGGACAAATCTTTAAAGAAGTTTGTGGAATAAATTACTGGAAGAAAAAGTCCAAAGGAATTCCTGGGAAACCTAGAAATTTCTTCAGAAATGCCAGTAGGCACTATTAGGAATTTCTTCGTTAATGCCATTGAGACTCTGGAAATTACTTAGAAAATTCCTTCAGATTTTTTTTATGGATCCCTCTGGAAATTCTTCTAGGATTTTTTTTTGGGAAGTCTTTTAGAAATACCTTCACAAATTCTTTTAGCAGTTCTTTCAGGAATTATTTACGAAAATCCTTTCAGGATCTTTTTTGGAAATGCCTTCAAAAGTTAATTTGGAAATTCCTGTACAAAACCCTCCATGATTTTCTTCAAAAACTCCTCCAAAAAATCATTTGAGAACTCCTCCTTCATTAATCTAAAAATTAATTCATTGTTATATTTTTTTGTAATAATAAGCCCTAAAAGACTTAAGCAAGAATTGTAGAAAAAAATCAGAGTGAATTACTGAAAGATTTTCGGAAAGAACTCATGAAGGCATTTTCGAAGGAATTCCTGCAGGAAGTTCTGAAAGAATTCCCGGAGAATGCTTTTTACGGGATTGCTGGAAGCAATTCTAAAAAAAATCCTTAGGGAAATTTCGAAGGAATATCTTATTCAATATCTTGAAGAATTTATTTAAGGAATTCATGGAATAATTTTCAAAGAAATATCAAAAGGAGGAATTTCCGAAGGAGTTCTCAAGGAATTTTCCAAAGCTATTGCTTTTAAAAAAATAAAGGATTTTGTAAGCAATTTTTGGAGAAACTCTTAAAGAATTTCTGGAGGAATTGCTAAATAAACTTCCGAAGGAATTCCTTAAGGATTCTCCGAAGGAATTTTCAACGGAATTTTCGTAGGAATTCCTGCACTCATTTTCGTATGTATTCTTTAAAGAATTCCGAATAAAATTCGTAAAGGTTTTTCTGAAAAAATCGGTAATGGAAATTCTGAAGGTATCGTAAGAAATTTCGTAAGGAATTTCCAAAGAAATATATAAAGAAACTTCCGGAAGAATTCCTGAAGTAATTTTCTAAGGTTTTTAAATGAAAATTTTCGAAGGAATATGTAGAGGAATTTCCAACGAAATTTCTTGATTAATTTCCGTAGCAATTTCTGGAATATTTTCCGAAGGAATCCCTGGAAGAAATTTCGAAGGAAATCTTAAATGAATGTCGAAACGATACTTTTTCGATTATTCACAGGAATTTGGAAGTTTTTGAAATAAATGTTCCTAGAGCTTTCACAATAAACTATTAAATAATTAAATATAATTTCGTAATGTTTGAATTTAAATTGCCTGGCGTTTCAACTAAATAATTTTACTAAATACTAAGCGGCGAGTCGACAACATCCCTGTTCTGAGCTACAGTGGCAGATAATAAGATAAGAAGAAGAATTTTCAACTGATTTTCACAATATACCAAGTAGTTTTGTCTATCATATTCAAAAAATGATTTTAAAATAAAGATTAATTACACGGAACAAAAAAAGAATAGGAAAAGCATTTACAGTAGGGATTTAATTATTTTGCTAAATTTGCTAAAAAGTCAACTGTCCTAATAGCGCAAATCTCAAAACAAAGAAAACTGGCCTGGTTGATTTTAATAAATAAAAAAGAAAATATTGTCAAGATAATGAATGTGTTACTAAACTTGATATTCCTGAACTGTAAAGATTTGCCTACATCTTTGTCAAATCCTATAAGAATGGGAGGGGGCGCTTTGAGCATGTATCCAAGCCCTCACAAAAGCTTGTGTACCACAGCAAACATATTTTTTTAGGAGTCTCCTACAAGTTAGGTGCCCAACTGAATGAGGCCCTGAGAATTCAAAAAAAAAACCAGTTGAACAATTTATGTATTATTTTACTAGAAAAAACCTCATTCAAACTCTCAATCTAATCAACCAACTTATTCATTAACCAAGATAATACATGTCACTACACCGACTTAGAGACACCATCGCTTGAGGAAGATTTGAAATTGAATTCTGACGAGTTCCACCTCAACATCATTGACAATAGACGAGTTTAGTACTATTCCAATTAATTCCACCACGTTGTATTGCTTTAGCGATACGTATTTTGATCTCAACTGTTAGGCCATATTCAGTGTTTCGTACTTGACTCGACTCAAGTTAATTTAATTTTTTATTGCGATTAGTCATCGGCGTGGCAAAATTATGATCAGCGGCGCGCCGACCCATAATCACAGGCGGCGGCGGTGGCGTGAGTAAAACCACCGGCGCGGCGGCGCACAAGTCTAATTCAAAGCATTGTTAACCCAAAATCGGCGTAAAAAGCACCCCAAGTGTTATAATATAAACTAAAATAATTTTCAATGATGCAACACTATACTTTTTATGCTAAATTCAGATCCCTATTTAAAAAAAATCATTTTAGCGAATAGAAAGCTTTATCCTTATAAAAGGAAAAATTGTTCAAAAAGCGCAAAATTATTATATCTTCAACCTACTCTCGAAAAACAATGGCACCGTTTTTTCCTCGAAGCCATTACGAAGATGGCAAGGCGCCAGCCGTTTCCAAGCGATTGTTCTAGCGGAAGAAATTAATAACGCCCATTTCTCAAGACTAGCCAAGGAGTCTCTTCTCGGAACGAACTGATTTCAAATAGCTAACTAGCTGGAGAAATGTGGAATGAAGTGCGAATGCCAAAAGAGGGAGCATCCCACAATCCTACTTTTTCGGAGTTCCGGTGCTGAAGGAAGATGCTCCCACTTGAATGTGTTAGTGAATCTTCTTTCTAGGTTAGTCCAACCAAATCTTCGAGATAGAATAGAATGCTCCTATATATACTGACTTTCACCTGGAAGAAGGTGGCTTCCAATGTTTCGGAATTGTGGGTGTCTAACGGGTGCGTGAGTATATAACAAGAATACTAAAGTAAAATTGTATGTCAATGCGTAGTGCCAAACAGAGACAAGCAGATGTAGCTACCGAACACGCATCCAATCTTAATTGCGTATACGTGGAAAGGAAAATTCAAAAGTAGAATAGGAAAAAAAAGAATTTGGGCAAAAAATCACGATCACTCTCGCTTTCGTTTCAGTCTACGCACATTCTTCACCACATTTGCAAACGGTTGTGGAAGTGTGGACCTATATCTATCCACATGTAGGGGAGAACGGTCCAAAATGCACCCCTTAAGCTTTTTCGATGTTTTCGCCCATGTAAACAAAAATACCCAATCATTTCAACGTATGGGTGCCATATTTACAAACCCAGCTACATTTCACAATGATCTCCTATTCAAAACAATAAGGTTTTCATGACTTTCTAACGCATTCAAAAAATGTTTTAAAAATAGGCCTGGGGCAAAACGCCCGAATGGTGGTCTAAAATGACTCAATTGCATGCAAAATGATGGTGAACGCATGGTTGTTTGTTTTTTCTTAATGGATTGAACTGCAATCTTACGGATATGGCGGAAGAATAACAAATCGTTAAATTTAAGTGAATATAAAGGGATTTTGCTAAATTTTTCCAATGGAGCTCAATGATGGATAACTAATTATGAAGTGTAATGGTAATATTCGTTCATAAATGTACTACAACAAATTATATGAGTGATTTTATGAGTGAGGCCATTTTGCCCCAGGGGTGCATTTTGGACCGTTCTCCCCTACGCACATTACAATCAAACGACGACCTCGGCAGCGCCAGCGGGAGCGAGCTATGCTTCGAACAAAACGGGGAAATACCACCCATGCCATGTTGTCTCACTCACTCGTCCAGCGCTAGCCGCATATTTCGGTGGAAAGTGAGATTTTTCCCCTTCACGCGCAGACGGCAGTGAAAGTGTGTGCTGCGGGAACCTGGTAGGGATGATAATGGCATTGCCCGAGTCCTGGCTGGGTGTCCTTGGCAGAGAGAATTCGGCATCTATATGAATAGCGAGAGTGAGAATAGAAAACTCGGCAGCTGGAAATTGGAGGAGCTCAGCAGCATCGCATTTATGGCTGCCATGGAAACACCTCACCCTTCCGAGGTTTTGGTTATTCTGTCGGAGGGGCGGATGGCTGACGCGGAGGAGCTACCACGGCATGGCAGTCAGTGTGTTAGCTCCTCAAACTCTTGGTTTCTGCAAAGAGGTTTTCAAACTTCTACGCTTGTAGGTGGAGAATATTAAGATTTTAGAGGGTTACGATTTCTATTTTAACTCATGACAGTGTAAGATCTTTTATAAGCAAAATGTGGAATTTTAAAATGCTTCATTCATTTTGTTTAAAGCGTTCATGATAAAAATACATATTTCCTAACCAAGAATTGAAAATCCGGTATAAGGATAGATCAAAATACTATTTCTTGGTTAGCTAGAGGCAACAAGATTAAACTTTAAGAACGATTGTAATTATACGTTGTTACTCGATTTTCCACATCTTGATCATGACCAATCTCTTCACACTAATTTTCGTAAAAAAAAAGTGCGAACGTCTGTTCCAGAGAATGACGCAGCTTTTCATTGCATGGTCTGTGAATTGTTACATGGATGTTATTTCTGCGGCAACGGAACGAGACTGAAAAGAATGCTGGGAGCTCGCTGGGGGGTGTGCTAATTAGAAGTAGGTACCATCCGTGTCCGGTCTGTGTGCCGAGTGAAGCTGACTCTGGCATAAGCGAACGGTCAGTAAGCAGCATACACTAAAAAAGTAGCTAGGGGAATCATTAAAGTGATGTGTTTGATTCTCCTCGAGCATCGAGTAGATTTTTATTGTTTTATGACCTTGAAGAATGGATTAGTTTGCTCGCTTCCGGGAAAATTTAGCAGTGGTGAAGCAGAGGGATTGTTTAAGCAACTTTTCATCGCAAAATAAAGAACTTTGGAACTGATCAATTAGATATCTTGAAGCTAGTATTTATCTTTGAGGCGATCTGTGCTTTACACTCCGTGATTCAGCATTGCAACTTTTCAGTTTAATTTTCATCATGCTGCTACATAGTTAATAATCGTGAGATTTTTGTGCCATAATTCCATTTAGGTTACCGGTTGTATGGTCACTAAACATCCAATGCTGGTCATCAATTGTCAATTTTAATATAACCAATGCAAAGGTGCACGGCTCATTTTTCCATAGCATCTTATAGTAATTCGGCTTATCGAAAAATAAAAGTCGACGCTTCTTTTCGTCAATAGTCGTGCTACTGCTGAAAAAAAAAACATAAAAATAAGAAACTTGTTGGGTTTGGGGAGCTATTTATAAGCAAAAATTAAAATATGCAAAGCTAAAAGCATGATAAAAAAAATGATTAAAAATGTAAATATTCTGGGTGGTAGAATTACTTCTTCATTCCAAACGCTAAGTTTGCTCTTCATGAATTTTAAATTGGCTCATTGTTCTGTCCATGAGAAGTAATACATTGCTATTCATCTTCATAAGAAGCCAACTGCCCCCGATCATACTAGGAAGGAGCTCAATCGTTCGGGCGGGATAGCGCACTATTCCAGGCCAGCACACTTCAACGCGGTAACGCGGACAAAGCCTCCTTTTTGACATCACTAAGTCAATGAATAGACCGAAAACACTATTGTTCATTGTAGGTTACATGAATCTTAGATGATCAGAGTTGCCGCTCGGTTAGAAGGTCACTGGGACCGCTTGAATAAAGGGCAATCCAGCACACGGTGAACATGGTGAAAATAAGTCCAAGTCCGATCAAATCATACACACTTCCACTTGTTTTTACGCCAGTTTGCACAACTCCAAAATAACCCACAATAGCTTGTGAGGGTGATGCCTAGCCTGAGTCGAGTATTGTCCATGTTTCATGTCCGTAGAGGACTACCGGTTTTATCAGCTGGTTTTGTACATGACACATTTGGTGCGGTGGCGAATCTTTTTCGACCGCAGTTTCTTCTGGAGCCCGTAGTAGGCCCGACTTCCACAGATGATGCGCCTTCGTATTTCACGACTAACGTTGTTGTCAGCCGTTAGCAAGGATCCGAGGTAGACGAATTCCTCGACCACCTCGAAGGTATCCCCGACTATCGTAACACTGCTTCCCAGGGGGGCCCTGTCGCGCTCGGTTCCGCCCACAAGCATGTACTTTGTCTTTGACGCATTCACCACCAGTCTAACTTTTGTTGCTTCACGTTTCAGGCGGGTGTACAGCTCTGCCACCTTTGCAAATGTTCGGCCGACAATGTCCATGTCATCCGCGAAACAAATAAATTGTTTGGATCTGTTTTAAATCATACCCCGGCTGTTACACACGACTCTCCGATTGACACCTTCTAGCGCAATGTTGAACAACAGACACGAAAGTCCATCACCTTGTCTCAGTCCCCGGCGTGATTCGGACGAACTGGAGTGTTCGCCCGAAATCTTCACACAGTTTTGTACACCATCCATCGTTGCTTTGATCAGTCTGGTAAACTTCCCAGGGAAGCTGTACTCGTCCATAATTTTCCATAGCTCTACGCGGTCTATACTGTCGTATGCCGCCTTGAAATTAAGGTCACTCCTGACGGAATCCAAGTTCCAAAGTGCTCGCGTTTTCGGGGGCACATCACTCGATTCAGAGGCGGCGCACAACTGTCATTTTTGTTGATTTAGCTTTGCTGCGTCGCAGCATGCGTAAAGTAATAAAAATGACAGTTGTGCGTTGCTTCCGTATCGAGTGGTGTGCCCCCGAAAACGCGAGCACTTTTAATCTTGGATTCCGTCAGGAGTGACCTTAATGAACAGATGGGACCTGGTATTCACGGCATTTTTGAAGTATTTACCGTACAGTAAAGATCTGGTCCGTTGTCCAGCGGTCGTCAACGAAGCAGGCTTGATAACTTCCCACGAACTCATTCACTAGTGGTGACAGACGTCGGAAGATGATATGGGATATCACTTTCTAAGCGGCATTAAGGATGGTGATCGCTCGAAAGTTCTCACACTCCAGATTGTCGCCTCTCTTGTAGATGGGGCATATAACTCCTTCCTTCCACTCCTCCGGTAGCTGTTCAGTTTCCCAGATTCTGACTATCAATTTGTGCAGGCAATTGGCTAGCTTTTCCGGGCCGATCTTGATGAGCTCAGCTCCGATATCATCCTTACCAGCTGCTTTATTGGTCTTTAACTGTTGAATGGCTTCCTTAACTTCCCTCAAGGTGGGGGCTGGTTGACTTCCATCGTCCGCTGAACTGACGTAGTCATCTCCTCCGCTGCCTTGACTTTCACTGCCTGTACTCTCAGCGCCATTCAAATGTTCCTCGTAGTGCTGCTTCCACATTTCGATCACCACACGTTCGTCCGTCAAGAAGCTCTCATCCTTATCTCGGCACATTTCGGCTCGCGGCACGAAGCCTTTGCGGGATGCGTTGAGCTTCTGGTAGAACTTGCGTGTTTCTTGAGTACGGCACAGCTGTTCCATCTTCTCGCACTCCGCTTCTTCCAGGCTGCGTTTCTTCTCCTGAAAAAGGCGGGTCTGCTGTCTCCACTTCCGTCTATAACGTTCCACGTTCTGTCGGGTACCTTGCTGCAGCGCGACCGCCCGCACTGCGTCCTTCTCCTCCAGAATCTGTCTGCACTCTTCGTCTAACCAATCGTTCCGTCGACTTCGTCCCATATACCCGACGTTGTTCTCCGCTGCGTCGTTAATAGCTGCTTTGACTGTATTCCAGCAGTCCTCAAGGGGGCCCCATCGAGCTCACCCTCTTCCGGCAACGCTGCCTCGAGATACTGCTCGTTAGGGTGGCTCAAATTAGTATGGGAAAAACTTTTTTCAATTTTTTTGATGGGCCACCCTCTTATTCGGTTCTTTTTGATGCTCTGAGCTCTGGACAAAATTTCAGCCAAATCGGCCAACGTTTGGGCGGTACTAAACTCGTTGGAAGTTTATATGCAAAAATGTATGCAGAAACATCCCAAAACAGTGAATTGCAGTTGGACGGCACAACTTACGATCAAGATCTATGGTACTCATTCAGATGCAGTGGAGACATCAGGCTGCTTCAGTCGCTATAGGTCGTATCGCGGTGGTCGTCGGTACCGAACATTGTTGATGACGGATAGTTTTGGGCGCATTTTAACCATCACCAGATAGTGGTCAGGGGGGCAGCAGGGACTATGTTCAAGGGCATGACGATCCCTCCCCAGGCCATCTGCGAGTTGTGGCGCCTGCCTAGGATGTGGTGGGGTTTGACAGTGGGCCCTGTTAAACCTCTATAAAAAGCTGCATGTATCCGCAAGTAGGCTCCGCCAAAGTGACCGTGTGCCGCTCAAAGCGCACAAGCCCAAGTCCTGGTGTTAGGTGGGACGCTAAACAGCCCTGACACGACGGCCCTCCGACGAGACAGGAGGTTTGCGCAGGCCCAATAAGCCGCCTTTAAAAACAACTATTACGAACGACATAGAAGATAATACGACTCGATACAATCGGCAACGACCTAGGCGACGAATAAAGGATCACGATTGGAAGCTTGGAACATGGAACTGCAAGTCGCTAGGCTTCGCAGGTTGCGACAGGATAATCTACGATGAATTACATCCCCGCAACTTCGATGTCGTAGCGCTGCAGGAAATCTGCTGGACAGGACAGAAAGTGTGGAAAAGCGGGCATCGAGCGGCTACCTTCTACCAAAGCTGTGGCACCACCAACGAGCTGGGAACCGGCTTCATAGTGCTGGGAAAGATGCGCCAACGCGTGATTGGGTGGCAGCCAATCAACGCAAGGATGTGCAAGCTGAGGATAAAAGGCCGTTTCTTCAACTATAGCATCATCAACGTGCACTGCCAACACGAAGGGAGATCCGACGACGAGAAAGAAGCGTTCTATGCGCAGCTGGAGCAGACATACGATGGATGCCCACTGCGGGACGTCAAAATCGTCATCGGTGACATGAACGCTCAGGTAGGAAGGGAGGAAATGTATAGACCGGTCATCGGACCGGATAGTCTGCATACCGTATCGAACGACAACGGCCAACGACGCATAAACTTTGCAGCCTCCCGCGGAATGGTAGTCCGAAGCACTTTCTTCCCCCGCAAGAATATCCACAAGGCCACATGGAAATCACCTAATCAAGTAACGGAAAACCAAATCGACCACGTTCTAATCGACGGTAAATTCTTCTCCGACATCACGAACGTACGCACTTACCGCAGTGCGAATATTGAATCCGACCACTACCTCGTCGCAGTATGTCTGCGCTCAAAACTCTCGACGGTGATCAACACGCGTCGGAGTCGTCCGCCGCGGCTTAACATTGGGCGGCTACAAGACGGTAGACTAGCCCAAGACTACGCGCAGCAGCTGGAAGTGGCACTCCCAACGGAAGAGCAGCTAGGCGCAGCATCTCTTGAAGATGGCTGGAGAGATATTCGATCCGCCATTGGAAGCACCGCAACCGCTGCACTAGGCACGGTGGCTCCGGATCAGAGAAACGACTGGTATGACGGCGAATGTGAGCAGTTAATTGAGAAGAAGAATGCAGCATGGGCGAGATTGCTGCAACACCGCACGAGGGCGAACGAGGCACGATACAAACGGGCGCGGAACAGACAAAACTCGATTTTCCGGAGGAAAAAGCGCCAGCAGGAAGATCGAGATCGTGAAGAGACGGAGGAACTGTACCGCGCAAATAACGCACGAAAGTTCAATGAGAAGTTGAACCGTTCACGTAAGGGCCACGTGCCACAGCCCGATATGTGTAAGGACATAAACGGGAACCTTCTTACGAACGAGCGTGAGGTGATCCAAAGGTGGCGGCAGCACTACGAAGAGCACCTGAATGGCGATATGGCAGATAACGGTGGCGGTATGGTAATAAACCTAGGAGCACGCGCGCAGGACATGCGACTTCCGGCTCCGAATCTCCAGGAAATCCAGGAGGAGATCGGCCGGCTGAAAAACAACAAAGCCCCTGGAGTTGACCAACTACCAGGAGAGCTGTAAACACGGTGGTGAAGCACTGGCTAGAGCGCTGCACTGGGTGATTACCAAGGTTTGGGAGGATGAGGTTCTGCCGCAGGAGTGGATGGAAGGTGTCGTGTGTCCCATCTACAAAAAGGGCGATAAGCTGGATTGTAGCAACTACCGCGCAATCACATTGCTGAACGCCGCCTACAAGGTACTCTCCCAAATTTTATGCCGCCGACTAGCACCAATTGCAAGCGAGTTCGTGGGGCAGTACCAGGCGGGATTTATGGGTGAACGCTCTACCACAGACCAGGTGTTCGCCATACGTCAGGTATTGCAGAAATGCCGCGAATACAACGTGCCCACACATCATCTATTTATCGACTTCAAAGCCGCATATGATACAATCGATCGGGACCAGCTATGGCAGCTAATGCACGAAAACGGATTTCCGGATAAACTGATACGGTTGATCAAGGCGACGATGGATCGGGTGATGTGCGTAGTTCGAGTTTCAGGGGCATTCTCGAGTCCCTTCGAAACGCGCAGAGGGTTACGGCAAGGTGATGGTCTTTCGTGTCTGCTATTCAACATCGCTTTGGTAGGTAATACGAAGAGCAGGGATTGACACGAGTGGTACGATTTTCACGAAGTCTGTCCAGTTATTTGGTTTCGCCGACGACATTGATATCATGGCACGTAACTTTGAGAGGATGGAGGAAGCCTACATCAGACTGAAAAGCGAAGCTAAACGGATTGGACTAGTCATCAACACGTCGAAGACGAAGTACATGATAGGAAGAGGCTCAAGAGAGGTCAATGTGAGCCACCCACCACGAGTTTCTATCGGTGGTGACGAAATCGAGGTGGTTGAAGAATTCGTGTACTTGGGCTCACTGGTGACCGCCGATAACGATACCAGCAGAGAAATTCGGAGACGCATAGTGGCTGGAAATCGTACGTACTTTGGACTCCGTAAGACGCTCCGATCGAATAGAGTTCGCCGCCGTACCAAACTGACTGTCTACAAAACGCTTATTAGACCGGTAGTTCTCTACGGACACGAGACCTGGACGATGCTCGTGGAGGACCAACGTGCACTGGGAGTTTTCGAAAGGAAAGTGTTGCGTACCATCTATGGTGGGGTGCAGATGGCGGACGGTACGTGGAGGAGGCGAATGAACCACGAGTTGCATCAGCTGTTGGGAGAACCATCCATCGTTCACACCGCGAAAATCGGAAGACTGCGGTGGGCCGGGCACGTAGCCAGAATGTCGGACAGTAATCCGGTGAAAATGGTTCTCGACAACGACCCGACGGGAACAAGAAGGCGAGGTGCACAGCGGGCAAGGTGGATGGATCAGGTGGAGGACGACTTGCGGACCCTCCGCAGACTGCGTGGTTGGCGAAGTGCAGCCATGGACCGAGCTGAATGAGGAAGTCTTTTATGTGCAGCACAGGCCACTCCGGCCTTAGTCTGATGATAAATAAATAAATAAGATAGTGGTCAGAGTCGATGTTAGCGCCACGATATGTCCTAACGTCGATAATGTCGGAAAAGTGCCGTCCATCAATCAGAAGTGGTCGATTTGTGATTCTGTCTGCAGTGGTGATCTCCAGGTGTACCGATACGGGAGGCTGTGTTGGAAGTAGGTGCTGCGAATGGCCATATTCTTGGGAGCGACGAAATCAATTAGTCGTAGGCCGTTTTCGTCCGTCAGTCGGTGAGCGATGAACATCCCAATAGTCGGGCTAAACTCCTGGTCTTGGCCAACCTGAGCTTTCAAATCTCCTATGATGATTTTGACGTCGTGGCTTGGGCAGCTGTCGTACTCACGTTCCAGCTGCGCGTAGAATGCGTCCTTATCATCATCTGTGCTTCCGGAGTGTGGGCTATGGACGTTGATTATGCTGACGTTGAAGAACCGGCCTTTGATCCTCAACCTGCACATTCTTTCATTGATGGGCCACCACCCGATCACGCGCCTTTGCATATCGCCCATCACTATGAAAGCTGTTCCCAGCTCGTGTGTGTTGCCGCAGCTCTGGTAGATGGTATGATTACCTCTAAACGTTCGCACCATTGATCCCTTCCAACAAACCTCCTGCAGCGCTACGATGCCGAATCCACAGTCCTTGAGCACATCGGCGAGTATGCGTGTGCTCCCGATGAAGTTGAGAGATTTGCAGTTCCACGAACCGAGTTTCCAATCGCTAGTCCTTTTTCGTCGCAGTGGTCTTCGCCGATGGTTCCGGTCCGTACTCTCTTGTTGATTGTTCATTGCGTATGTTTATTTAAAGGCAGAGCCTGACACCAAACCCTCATAATTTCCGGAGGATCATTCCTTCTTATTCCCGGTGGACCATGGTGCACAGTTGCGTTAAACCTCCGCATATCGTTTCTATCCATGTTCTTCTGCGCTTTAGCTATTACAATCTCTTCATGCTGCCTTTTTTCCCTGCGGTGGATTAGTTTCTCTTCTGCCCTGTACCGCTCTCTGTTGAAACGGGTACGAGCCACTAGCATCCGATTCCTAGCAACATTTTTCCCGTCCGTCACTGGCTGGCACTCCTCATCAAACCAACTATTTCGTTGGCGTCGCTGTGCAGTGCCTTAAACTTCCTGCGCTGTTGTAGTCACTGCTTCGTGTATATTTCCCAACAATCTGTTGGCGTCGCCAGATCCAGTGGCATCTCCAATCCGCTCGTCCAGCTTCTACTGTTCAGCAACTCCTTCAATTGACAAGCGTTGGATATTGAAACGCATCGTTCTGTTGTTTCGTGAATCCAGTGTCGTGAAAGTCGTGCCCGAATTGTTGCAACTACAAGGTAGTGATCCGAGTCAATGTTCGGGTGTCTAAGAGATCTTACATCTATAACAAAACCGAAAAATGCCGTCCGAATCGGATGTGTTTTTTTGACGCTTCTCTTGATGTTTTCGCGGATTATCAGCTTAATTTTTTTAAATAGATCATGTATCCAATACCCATTTAAATGAAGAAAATGGAAGCAATCCGCCTCAATTCCATAATAAGAAAAGGACGCCCGCTAGACTACCATACACTGTTTACCTAGGACACTATTATATCGTTTGGTCATCTCTTGCTAAAGAAGCGTCCTGTGATCTTCAGTTCACTCATCTCAGACTTAGCACATCCTAGCGTAATTATACGTTAGGGCCATCGGGTGCGATTGCGCCCGTAGACTGTTACTATCTAGGGAAACAAAATACACTATCCTCAATCAGATATTGTGGGATTCCGGTTCAAGCTCAGTTAGCAACGGTGTCTCTACTCGACCTTCTATTCCCTGAGTAGTCAGTACGAATAAGGGCGTCTTTGTGATGTTTTGCTGCACCTGGTGTGAATTGCATTCGCTACACTGTCGTCCCAAGCGTAGTTGTCTCATGTCGTTTTTAGTTGATGGCCTTCTTGCTGCCCTGGTGTCCAACAAAAGAATCCATCAATGGATTTAAGAACTAGAAAGGATTGCTGGCAAGCCTAGCCATGATGTCTGATAGGAAAATAACTTGTCTGAGCAAATTCCACACCACCTGCACAGTGGGAATTGCATTGTAAAAAATGACATGGGATAACTATGCTTGACACGGCAGTACAGTTCATGAAGACACCTTTTTGGCTTCAGAAGAGATACCTTTTTTAACATAATGAACATAATAAAAAGGGCACCATTACGGAGCATGACATTTGATCAAATTATTCGTAGTACTACTTGTTCAACGCCCCCGGCTGGGTGAAGGATAGAGGATGGCACATACGCAACATGCGAGAAATGCCGTCCGTCGATCAGCACGTGATCTATCTGTGAGCAAGTGTATTCACTCGGAAGTCGCCAGGTGTGTTTGCGGACATTCTTACGTGCGAAGTAGGTACTGCTGATTGCCATCCTTTTAACAGCAGCAAAGGTTATTAGTCGCAGATCATTATCGTTGGTAGCGGAATGTAGGTTTTCCGTACCAATGAAAGGGCGAAAGAAGCTTTCTTTTCCGATCTGCGCGTTTGCTTCCCCAATGGCAATCTTTACATCGTGTGTTGAAGGTCTTATCAGGCCAATAGATCGCATCCTTCACGTTATCTGGCACATCGTTTGTTGGGGTATAGATGCTGATCAGGCTGTAGTTGATGAATTTGCCCTTTATTCTAAACATGCAAATGTGGTCGTTTATCGGCTTCCACCAGGTAACGCTTCATCTGCTTCTCGATCACCATGAAGCCACTTCCACATTCTGCTCTTTCACCGCCGTTATAATAGATGGTACTTGAATGAAGTGTTTGCGATAGGATCAACCGCTCAGAATTTACGTTCTCCGGTTTTGGGCCCCCGAGATCCTGGATTGCTGTCATGCGCACGCAGACCTTCTGCAGCTCTGTTTGCTTTGCTTCTGCCTTTCTTGGTAACTGTAGAATCTCCGGTAGGCTACCTTACCGGGATTGCGCTACTTACATCGCGTTGAAGCATGCACAGTGTGCACAGTTTTGCTTAGAGTCTCTCGCTGGGAATCTATGACAAAAGGTCGAGGGACAAAAGGTCGACAGACAAAAGGTCGAAGGACAAAAGGTCGAAGGACAAAAGGTCGAATGGACAAAAGGTCGAAGGGACAAAAGGTCGACGGGACAAAAGGTCGAATGGACAAAAGGTCGACGGGACAAAATGTCGAAAGGACAAAAAGTCGAAGGGACAAAAGGTCGAAATTACAAAATTGGTTAAAATTGAAAAGCCATAGTATTGAGAACAAAACAAATGAAATCTATGATGTGAGTACCGTCATCGGGGGTGACACTTGGCCAAATAAGGGTCAGATTGGCCCATGTTTTCAACAAATTCAGCACAAGGAAAATGTAATATAAGACCCTTTTCGAGCGATTCAGATAGCCGACCTACAGACTCTAATTTCTACACAAACTCTACCACTAATATGCAATATGCATAAGCACATTCATTCATTTATTTAGCTTACATCTAAACAGAAAACACTGAATCAACAATTTGACGCCACAATACACGAGTTAATAATTCGAGAACACGGAGTTCTGTTTAAAAAAAAAATAAACGTCTCACTACCTTCACTGTACACAACCAACTGATTTATTATCCTTAACTTAACTACATTACAAGTATGCTAAGTTTGCACTGGCTCGGTAGGTACAGGTTTGATGATCGCCCTCGATATCGTTCGCCTGGTTCTGCTGATGCGCCTCGATGTGGCCAACTCCAAAATGCTGACACCGATGGGAACGTCGATGGAAAGTCACAAAATCCGGTCGGCAACGACGTTAACTCACGGTTCGATACCGCATCTCTCCAGCCTCGAATGCGCCCCACGCAGGTCAAGTCGTTTTACACTTGGTCTGCCCACCTCGCTCGCTGTGCTCCATGCCGTCTCGTATCTGCCGGATCGGTAGCGAACACCATCTTTGCAAGGAAGTTGTACGGAATTCTTGCAACATGCCCTGCCCATCGTACCCTTCCGGCTTTAGCTACCTTCTGGATACTGGGTTCGCCGTAGAGCTGGGCTTGCTCGTGGTTCATTGTTCGCCGCTACACACCGTCTTTTTGTACACCGCCAAAGATGGTCTTTAGCACCCGTTTCTCGAATACTCCGAGTGCTTGCATATGCACAATCATGATTTTATCCTGAAACACTAATGCAGGATCGTTCATGCTGTGTACCATAAGAGAGATTTTTTCGTAATGTTGTACAATATACAACATCACGCATGTTTGAGTGTTAAAATGATTCGTACGGTTGAATCACCGAATAATGTGCATAATATAAACTGTTATGTACGGCTTAAGGCCAGTCTTTGTGTACATGATTCAGTGTTTATTTCTTATTTAAAACCAATAATAACCAATAAATAGTTAAATATTCACCGTAAATTGGTTAAAGAACTGCCCATGAAATAAAGAAGGAGAAATCTCTGGAAAATGTAACAAGCAAATTTTTTTTTCAGAAACATGTTTTCAAACTTGTCGTATATTTAGTATTTTTCATGTATACAGAATTATAGATTTTTAAATTTTGTCCATTCGACTTTTTGTCCCTTCGACCTTTTGTCCCGTCGACGTTTTGTCCCCTCGACCTTTTGTCCCGTCGACCTTTTGTCCTTTCGACCTTTTGTCCCTTCGACCTTTTGTCCCATCGACCTTTTGTCTCTTCGACCTTTTGTCCGTCGACCTTTTGTCCTTCGACCTTTTGTCTTTTGACATTCTGTCCCAAAGCCCTCGCTGGCACTCGGACGACGATCAGCGGCCTCTAACATGGGAAACAGACGCAGTTGTGAACCGCTCCTGACACGGAGAACAAGTGCTCGATCAGGTTTGCACCTTCGAAGAAGAGTGTACCTTCCCCTTCCCTGTCAGCATACGATCATAGCTCACACCGGGGTTGGTTACCCGATCTTCCCTAAGGTTCCTGTATTCCGACGAGCACCACGGGGCGTAAGGTGCCAATGGAATGTATGGGAAAAAATTTTCATCGATTTTCAAAAAAACGACATTGCTCACAAGTATCATTACCCCAAAATATGACCCATGCAAAATTTGAGCTCAATCGGACATGATTTAAAGCTTGAGTCATTTAATATTGAGACGCACTGTTTATTTTACTGTAGCGCTCCTAGTGGTCGGAACTGAAATGTTCTGGCAGCAGTTTGTTGTGAAATGTTTCCTCTTTTAGTACTGAAAATTTCGTCGCGATTCATTTTGTTTGAAGGAAGTTATACGCAATGGAAGCCGCGAATCGAAAGTTAATTTTGGACACCGGCTTCGAAAATACGACGTGGTCAGGTTAAAAAATCGCAAAATCGTTGAAATTGGATTTTGTGCAGCTTCCCGGACAAAAGTTTTATAAAGCTACTGTACGAGGTGATGTCCCGAGCAAGTTTTTGACGATAAATTCGCAAGAAAACTAATAATCTGGCAAGGTATTTGCTGCTGCGGACAAAAATCCCAGGTTTTCGTGACAAACAAGACTATGTCTAAAAAAGCATATTCGTCCGTACATTAAAACCCACAAAGGACATGTAAAGTTTTGGCATGATTTGGCAAGCTATCATTACAGCAGAGAAGTGCTGCAGTGGTTTCGAGAGAACGGGGTGGATTTCTTCGAAAAGGACGTCAATTCACCCAACTGCCCTTAGTTTCGCCCAATTACGAAATATTACGCAATAGTCAAGCAGAAGTTGAAGGAGAGTGGAAAGGTTTCTAAAAATGCGACAGAGATGAAGAGGTGGTGGAAAGAAAAGGCCGCTCAGGTAATTCAACAGAGTGTCCAAAAAATGATGAGTGGTATTCGAAGAAAAGTTCGAGAGTTCATAAAAACGAAATCGGAATATTTTTTTCGCTATTTTTCCTTTCGAGATCAATAAATAACCTTCATTTTCAGTAACTAATATTTTTATTTCAATAGTATGGCTCCGAAATAAATCAGTTTTTTTGCAGTCCGAAAAATCTGAGCTCATTTAGAAGAACCATGTAATTTATTGAATAAAACAGTATGTCAATATATCAACTCCTTTTTTACATTACTCACGTAATTTCTTGACATATTTTTCAAAATCCTTTACCTATTTATTCTACAAATCAGGATAATCTATTTCACTTAAAATCAATACACAAAGTTTTTTTTAAGTCGATCTTTTTCAATGTAAATCAAAACCGCGTTGTTTAAAAAAAACGATAAAAAAACTCGTTTAAATAAAGTTCCGCAATGACATCTTTTTTTTTTTAACTAATTTTATTTGCTAATTATCTAATACATGCATTCATCTCTTAGACTAGGTGTTCCGTGTTTTCTTAACACTATCATCCTTATTTGCTATGTTACGCTTTTAGTTATTATTAATACATTTCAATTGCCTCTGGTAGTTAGAATTTTTCCTCTGGTTGAATTGAACCATGTAGGAATTACAATGTTTTCAACTTAAACTAAACTTAACCTATTTTATACTAAGGGTACAAGGAGTTAATCGTTGCAATAGAAGATTGCAACGATTTTTGTCTAAAATTGGAAATTATTTTGTTGGACATTTGTTGCAATGTCTCAATATTAGAAATTCTATGAAGTTCATTGGTACTATACCACGGAGGCAACTTCAGAATCATTTTCAAAATTTTATTTTGAATCCTCTGGAGTGCCTTCTTTCTGGTATTGCAGCAACTAGCCCATATTGGCTCAGCATACAACATGGCAGGTCTAAAAATTTGTTTGTAAATCAAAAGTTTGTTCTAAAGACAAAGTTTTAATTTTCTGTTTATAAGTGGATATAGACACTTAATATATTTGTTACATTTGGCTTGAAGGCCTTCAATGTGATTTTAAAAAGTTAATTTTTGATCTAGCAGAAGTCCTAAATATTTAGCTTCGCTAGACCAATTAATTGGAACCCCATTCATAGTGACAATATGTCTGATAGAAGGTTTCAAATAAGAAGCTCTCGGCTTATGTGGGAAAATTATAAGCTGAGTTTTGGAAGCATTCGGGGAAATTTTCCATTTTTGCAAGTAAGTGGAGAAAATATCCAAACTTTTTTACAATCTATACAAATGACACGAAGGCTACGCCCTTTGGCTGAAAGGCCCGTGTCATCTGCAAACAAAGATTTTTGACACCCTGGTGGTAAATCAGGTAAGTCAGAAGTAAACATGTTATACAATATGGGCCCCAGTATGCTGCCTTGCGGGACACCAGCCCTTACAGGTAATCTATCAGATTTAGTATTCTGATAGTTTACCTGCAGCGAGCGATCTGATAAATAATTTTGGATCAGTTTAATGATGTACAGAGGAAAATTAAAATTCATCAATTTTACAATCAAACCTTCATGCCAAACACTGTCAAATGCTTTCTCTATATCAAGAAGAGCAACTCCAGTCGAATATCCTTCAGATTTGTTGAGCCGAATTAAGTTCGTAACTCTTAATAACTGATGAGTGGTTGAATGCCCATGGCGAAAACCAAATTGCTCATCAGCAAAAATAGAATTGTCATTAATATGAACCATCATTCTATTTAAAATAATCTTTTCAAATAGTTTGCTTATTGAAGAAAGCAAACTGATTGAGCGATAACTGGAAGCCTCAGCTGGATTTTTGTCCGGCTTCAAAATTGGAACAACTTTGGCGTTTTTGCATTGATCTGGGAAGTATGCCAATTGAAAACATTTGTTAAATAAATTAACTGAAAAGGATAAAGAGCTCTCAGGAAGTTTTTGATAAGTATGTAGAAAATACCATCATCACCCGGGGCTTTCATATTTTTAAATTTTCTAGTAATAGATCTCACTTCATCCAAATTGGTTCCCAACGAAGGGTCAAAACATTCTCTTGATTGAGAATGTCTTCGAAGCTCCGTGTAACCTGATCCTCAATTGGACTAGTGAGACCTAGACTAAAATTATGGGCACTCTCGAACTGCTGAGCAAGTTTTTGAGCCTTTTCGCCATTTGTTAATAAAATTTTATTTCCCTCTTTAAGCGCTGGAATTGGCTTTTGAGGTTTTTAAGAATTTTTGTTAATTTCCAAAAGGGTTTCGAACTGGGATCCAACTTCGAGACATTATTCTCAAAGTTGGTATTTCTCAGAATAGCGAAACGTTTTTAATTTCATTTGCAAATCTCGCCAAATAACTTTCAACGCGGGATCGCGAGTTCTTTGGTATTGCCTTCTTCTCACATTTTTAAGACGGATCAGTAGCTGAAGATCGTCGTCAATAATAATGGAGTTGAATTTAACTTCACATTTCGGAATTGCAATGCCTCTGGCTTCGACAATTAAATTTGTCAAAGATACGAGAGCATTATCAATATCACTTTTGGTATCGAGAGGAATATCAACATCAAAATTCCTATCGATATATGTTTTATATAAATCCCAATCAGCTCTATGATAATTGAAAGTAGAGCTGATTAGATTATAAATGGCTTCTTGTGAGATTTCAAATGTCACAGGAAGGTGATTGAGCCAAAGTCAGCATGAGTTACCAATTGGCCACACAGCTGACTTGAATCCGTTAAAACTAAATCAATTGTAGAAGGATTTCGACTGGAAGAAAAACAAGTTGGTCCATTGGGATATTGAATAGTATAATATCCCGCAGAACAATCTTCAAATAAAATTTTACCATTGGAATTGCTTTGAGCATTATTCCATGAACGGTGTTTGGCATTGAAGTCACCAATTACGAAGAATTTTGATTTGTTGCGAGTCAGAATTTGAAGATCAGCTTTCAACAAATTCTTTTGCTGCCCATTGCATTGAAAAAGGCAAATAGGCTGCAATGAAGGAAAATTGACCAAAATTTGTTTCAACAGAAACTCCCAAGGTTTCAAAAACTTTGGTTTCAAACGAAGAAAATAATTTATGTTTGATACGTCTATTAATGACAATGGCGACCCCACCACAGGCGCTGTCAAGACGATCATTTCTGTAGATAAAATAATTTGGATCTCTTTTAATGGAGAGTCCTGGTTTTAAATACGTTTCAGTTATAATGGCAATATGCACATTATGAACTGAAAGGAAGTTAAATAATTCATCTTCCTTACCCTTTAGAGAGCGGGCATTCCAATTTACAACTTTCACACAATTATTTGGATCCATTGAAACGGAGTCCGATAACAATTTTTTGTGTGTACTTGATACCAACCTGAACAGCTTCAGGAATGGTATTTGCTTTGAACATTGCATCAATCATGTGATGCAATTTTTCAGTTAAAAAATAAAAATCGGAAGCAGTCATGCTACCTGAATCGGCAACATGACAGTTATTTTCCGTTGGGACATGGGTATAAACCTCATTTTGATAAGAGAAATTTTGTCTACCAGCAGCGGTGTTTGCATACGTAGGTACATTCGAAAAATTGGAATTTACTGAAGTGCTTGCTACCCGTTGACGAGCGGCAAAATTTGTTTGTGAATTGTGGTGGGTATGAATTGCTCGACCGGTAACCGGTTTCGAAATTTGAGCGTTTGAAAAATTTCTACCCGTCGAATCTGGGATCCGATTGGAATTTCCCGTCATCAATTTTGCACGGGAATTAAAACTTTTGCGTGAAGGGCATTCCCAGAAATTGGATTTATGATTGCCCCACAGTTTGCGCACTTAAATTTATTGGAATCTTCTCTCACAGGACATGCGTCCTTGGCGTGAGAGGTTCCACCACAAATCATGCATTTAGCATCCATGTGACAATGTTTGGTTCCATGACCCCACTTTTGGCACTTACGGCACTGGGTAGGGTTTTGAAATTTCCCCAGGCCTGCGGAAATGTTCCCATGTAACACGGACATGGGACATAATACAGGCCTTTTCCAAACTTTTCATATTATTTAGTTCACTTTTGTTAAAATGAACTAAATAAAATTCTTGAGAAATGCCCCTCTGGGAAGCATCAGAATGGGATTTCTTTTTCATCTTAATTTCTTGGACTGGTGAAAATCCAAGTAATTGAGAAATTTCAATTTTAATCTCATCCAGTGATTTGTCATCACTGGGGAGACCTTTCAAGACGACTTTGAACAATCGCTCAGTTTTGTCGTCGTATGTAAAGAATTTATGGCGCTTCTCAGTTAAATAGTGAAGAAGACGTTTGCGATCGTCAAAGGATCCCGGCAAAACGCGGCAGCCACCCTTCCTAGCAATCTGAAATGAAACCTTGATCCCCTGAAGGTTACTCAAAATCTCATTCCGGAAGCCAGAAAACTCGGCAACAGATACCACAATTGGCGGAATCCTTTGCTTTTTCGCATGAATCGAATCACCTGGGCTAGAGGTAGATTCGATTTGCTCAAATTCATCATTAATCAAATCGATCTGATTGCTCAGTTCGATTGGAGAAGAATTATTTCCGATATTAGAGTTAGAAGGAATATCTGAATTCTCCAGCTTCCTTCTATTTTTTCCGCGCTTGGGCAGGACGGTCTTGAAACCTTGTTTCTTTGAAGGAAGTGGAGAATTCAGAGACTCCCCCTTCCTCTTGTTTTTATTAATGCTCATTGTTGAGCATGGAGACGTGACCTTCTAAGAGGTTTTTTTCCCAGAACGGTGTCCCTGCAGGATTACCACCGCTTGTCGGAATTTTACTTCCGCAAACGGGTCCAACGTAAAACGAAGGCACGGGTCCTTGCAAAGATCGTAACGGGATCAGTGGGTACAAATAGCGCTAAGAAGCACCGTTGAAATTAAAATAGCTTCGGGTAGTATCAAAAACTTCCTTCCGCAAAGAGAGAAAGAACCGCACAGCACGAAAGCACGATGCGGTCTCGTTCCGCAATGACATGATTCGTGTTTCTACATTATCAGTTTTCTTGATCTTTACAAGTTGTGTTTTGAATTCATGCGGTACCGAGAAAAAATAAACCTCAGTGTAATAAACATTGCCTAGCAATCTGATAATTTTCTCCGTAAATCTGATCTCAAACGTTTTCAAAGTAACAAAAAAATCAAAATTTTGATAACAAGATTTTGAGCACCCCTAAATCATGTCTGACGGAGCTCAAATTTTGCACAGGGTCATATTTTAGGGCTAAGGAAATATTTGCGTAACGTCTGGTTTTTAAATTAGACGAAAAATTGTTTTCGCCATAAGAAATTCTTTCAAAGTCCCAAAACAGTTGATTTAAGAAAAAAAATCTAAAAAGTTTCATGCATTTTGAGTCCTTTGGCATCAAAAAACAAAAAAAAGAATATCTGAAACTTGATTATGCATATGTACAACATGTGATAGATTTAGTTCGGAAAAGGTTTTGGAGGGTAACCGCCTCTTCGGTGGGGTTTAATCCCACGACCCCAGTTCGCATGACAGATGCTTTCCCTACTAAGCTACGAAGGATCTCCGTCGTCCACCGCAGCTTTGCGGGTACTGATGAAACCAAATTCCCAGCACCAGCAGCCGAATTCCGGTCAAAAAATATCTTATAAGAAAAGAGATACTCGAAGAGATTTTCTAAATTTTCTTATTTTGGAATTCCGACGAAAGTGTGGAAGAATTTTTTTGACAGATGAAAAAGAAAACGAGAATTTAAATTTCTTCCAACTTTTGGTGGGAGAAATTCTATAAGAGATTTTTCTGGGATGAAATTTGACGGTATAATTGAGTCTTCAATCCCATAATGTGTGTAAAATAATGTGAAAAATGTTCTCGGTTCCCTGGGTATGCATCCATTGTTCTTAATAAACACTCAAAATACATACCACAGAGAAACAGACGTCTCACTCTACACATCTTCCATCGTTCATCTTTTTAACGGTGGATTCAATTTTTTGTAGGTGGTCGATCGGCCACCGATGGCGCTTCTATCGGTTTTGCTTGAGCTTGACGTTTGCTCACTACCGCCACCTGATTGCCGCTTGTCCACCTACAGTGCATTTAGCATTGGGCGATAATGTTTTCGTGACGATGATTTTGGTTGCATTTTGTTCTAAGTGAGACGTCTGTTTCTCTGTGTACATACTCAAGCAATGGCAAGCATAGAAAAGCTTCCAATAAATAATTGTGGAAATGCTAATAGAACGCTAAGTTTAAAATCAGGCCAAGTTCCAGATGGAATGTAGAGCCATTAAGAAAGAAGAAGAATCGTGTTTCATTGATTATTGAATTATATTTTTTCAAGGCAAACATTCCAAAACATCCGAATTACATGACACATATGTGCACAATCAACTATCATAATAAAAAGAACGCAGATTTCAAAAGCTAAAGCTAAGCTAAAGCTAAGCTAAAGCTAAGCTAAAGCTAAGCTAAAGCTAAGCTAAAGCTAAGCTAAAGCTAAGCTAAAGCTAAGCTAAAGCTAAGCTAAAGCTAAGCTAAAGCTAAGCTAAAGCTAAGCTAAAGCTAAGCTAAAGCTAAGCTAAGCTAAGCTAAAGCTAAGCTAAAGCTAAGCTAAGCTAAAGCTAAGCTAAAGCTAAGCTAAAGCTAAAGCTAAGCTAAGCTTAAAGCTAAGCAAAGCTAAGCTAAAGCTAAGCTAAAGCTAAGTTGTAAAGCTGCTTAAAGCTAAGCTAAAAGCTAAGCTAAAGCTAAGCTAAAGCTGCTTAAAGCTAAGCCAGCTAAGCTAAAGCCGCTAAAGCTAAGCTAAAGCTTAAGCTAAGCTAAAGCTAAGCTAAAGCTAGCTAAAGCTAAGCTGCTAAGCTAAAGCTAGCTAAGCAAAGCTAGCTAAAGCTAGCTAAAGCTAAGCTAAAGCTAAGCTAAAGCTAAGCTAAAGCTAAGCTAAGCTAAGCTAAAGCTAAGCTAAAGCTAGCTAAAGCTAAGCTAAAGCTAGCTAAGCAAGCTTAAAAGCTAAGCTAAAGCTCGCTACAGCTAAGCTGCTAAGCTAAAGCTAAGCTTTAAAGCTAAGCTAAAGCTTAAGCTTGCTCAGCTAAAAGCTAAGCTAAAGCTTGTCAAAGCTAAGCCTGCAAAGCCTGCTAAGCTAAAGCTGAGCCAAATGCTAATAGTTCGGTGTTTTCGAGGTAATGAAGTTAGAGCTTTCGTTATTTTCAGACAGTTGGAAATCACAACAATGTTGCTGTTACTGCATATGTCCATCACTAAATTGAATATTTATCCCCGCCCCGGTGGCTTCCCTCAACACCCGTTTTTGAGCATAAATACACTAAAAGCAATAACCGCCAAAAATATGACAAATACAGTCCCTTCCCGATTTTGGCAACATGACCGGATTTTAATGTTGCCAAAAACGGTAAAAAAAAATTAATACAAAATTTCAATTCTTTTTTGTTTACATGATTGAAGCTAAATACTTAGAAAATGTACAATAAAGTATGTGGAGTGTGTTTAAGTGATGCACGTGCATCATAATTGACATTTTTGCGATATTATTCATAACTCGGAGATTGTAGTTCAAACAAAATTGAAACAAACTCTAGAATGATAATCAAACGATAATGTAACTAATTAGCCAATTTCATAATACAAATTGAATAATTAATAATATTTGAAATTAACAATAGCGTCGGCCACGTCCTTACAAAAATTATGGTGATAAAAAAACGTTTCTATTCTATGCGAATTTTCTTGTGGTCGGTGTTATTAAGAGTAAAGTTCTGTGCACAATTTTCTATGACTTTATGGAAAAAATGAACGCAAGGCATAAGGCATACCATTGTTTAAAAAAATTGTGAGGGGTCGTACACTAATTACGTAAGCAATTTTTATGGGATTTTCGACCCCCCTCCCCCATGTAAGATTTTTTTCATACAAATGATTTTTATTTATATAGTGCGTAAGAAAACGACAGACCCCCCCTTCCCCCATAAGTGCTTACGTAATATGTGTACGACCCCTAACGGAAATCTGGATTCTGCACATTGGTCGGCGAATCCAATGTAGTGTGAGTATGGACTACACTGGACTACAGTTCTCCATGCACTACTTTCATTATTATAACTTTGAAAAGATGTTTCTAGGAGAGATCGACTATGTTAGTGATATTTGAGGTTATGGGACTTAGTTAACTCCTTGATAAAGGTACAATATATGTAACCGAAACGTCGGATAAAAACGTAAAATCCGTTTTTGAGCATGAGAAGACTGAAAGCCATAACCTCAAATATTTGAAAAGATGGAAGAATCCTAAATCAGAGGGAAGCCAAGCAGATCGGACTAGTCATAAACACGTTAAAGACGAAGTAGGCTCAAGAGAAGACAACGGCCATTCACCACGAGCTTGTATCAATGGCGACAAAATCAAAGTTGTTGAAGAATTCGTGTACTTGGGCTCCCTTGACCTCCGAAAATGATACCAGCAGACAAATTCGGAGACGCAACTTGGCAGGAAAGCGTACGTACTTTGGACTCCAAAAAACACTCCGAACGAATAGAGTCCGCCGCCATACCAACCAGACTCCCTATTAAACCGGTGACGGTAGTCCTCCTTGGACACGATATCCGGACAATGCTTGTGGAGGACCAACGCGCACTTGGAGTAAAAATGGTTCTCTACAACGATCCGACAGCGATCAAGGTGAATCGATCAGATGGAAGACGATTTACGGACCCTCCGTAGACTGCGTGACTGGTACCGTACAGCAGTAGACGGAGACGCAGACGACTGTTATGTGCCGCAGAGGCCACTCCGGCCTTAGCCTGAATACATAATAATAAAACCACATGTGACGCATCACTCGCCTATCGAAGCAGCTAGAATTACACCAGCGATCTCATGGAAACTTCACAGGAGGTACTCCACTTCTGGTACTTCGCCATCACAAACAGAACACTCGAAAGCAGGCATTGGAAGTGTGAGTGAGCATTGATCTATTGCAATCGTAGCATCTATAACCAATGAGTGAACTGTCTCGCTCAAATGGATGCCAAACAACGAGTAGGAGCAATTGTTGCTGTGATAAACAATGAGCAACACCGTCTAACAAGCCAAGCAATGGTGAGCGAGCAACGATTTTTGCATTAGTACCCCGCTTTCTTGAATGGGTTCTTCTAATAGCGCACCGTAACGACGCTCATTGTTGTGTTACCAAGCTTCACTTAATAGACTTCCATTGGTGAGCGTTGAAGATCAATAAATTGTGAATAATTGAACGTCCAATTTCAAAGATTTTAGGAAGCTCATAACTTGCCCCGCGGCAGTGCATCAAGTTGGCTTAGATTAACCCGATTTTATCTCTTGAGCCTTACGGTTACATGTTACCAAACTCGTACCATTACTATTGAACTGTTGGCAACCATGCTGGAATCAGAATGCTCGTTATGCAGTTGACACATCAGGAAACTGGAAAAGCTAACTGTTTTCTAATATCAATCGCTAGACAAATTTGCATGAATTTTAAACAATAAGACTCTTTAAAGTAAATTATTGCTTATAATCTGTACGGGAATGCAGCAGAAAGACGGATAAAATGATAAAATGACAGTTTCTCGGCTGATATCAGAAAAGAGGCGCGTCATGAGCAAAACGGCTTGATGGCTATATAGCGCATTTAGAAAATCGAATGTGCTAATCACTAGCAATTAAACCTACTGGGGTTTTCTTGCTCCTGGATCACTCATGCAGTATCGGTTGCATTGTGATGTAAACAGCGGACCTCGCCTAATAGATGTTGTACTATGTACAACGGTGTGAGTCAGCTTGTCGACGACACAATCAGTGATAATGCAAAAAATTCGACATTCTACGGTGGGCTGGTTATATTAGGGTAGTGTTAATAGGGACATGGAAAACGTGGATAAAAAGATCAGAAAAGTTTCAATAGAAATTGTTTGCAATGAGCGGTGATACGAGTGGTGATTCATTATTTCAGTGAAAGTGCACACTATTCGTACAGAGCCCATAATACGCATATAAACCATAATGATATTCACTTTTGGTTTTGTTTATCCTACTACATATTTATTAAAAGGTTTTAGTTTAAAAAGTAACAAAAAAAAGATTCGAGATTGTTGCCAAAATCGGGAAGAAGATGTTGCCAAAAACGGGTGTTGCCAAAATCGGGATGGGACTGTAGTTTGTTAGTCTAGAAATATGAGCCAATAAGAATTGTCTTGAAATTTATATTTTCCATGGAGTTATTTTAAATTTATTTATGGTAAAAGGGTCTCATTCCCATGTTTAAATTCAATGAGAACGTAAATAAATCTCTACCTTTTACAACCATTTCAATCATTGCATTCAACTATACCTACACAGTATAAAAATGTTACAGCATATATGATGTAACAAAAAAGCTCCATCCGATTCGACTCATTTTTCCATCACTTTTCAAAATTACAGGTTGTCGTTATTATTGAGCTTGTATTCAATATTGCGTACAGAAAAATTGTATGTTAAATTAAAGGCTATTGGACACAAAATTATGAGCTAAAATATTTCCACAGAATTTTTACCTGTGTAGATACTAAAGTCCGAACTTTCTACAAACTGTTTCAGAGTGGTGTGTCGAACGAAATAACTTATTATCAGTATACCCCTTTTCCTTAGCACAGCTAAAACTAAACACAGTTTCGAGAATTTTCAGTGATGCAAATGTTCACTCTCCCTTTCCACGTTCATCCGCATGGCTCAAATAGGAAATCCCCCTGAACTTCAAATCCATTCCAAAGTGTCAATGGGAACAACTTTCTGCCGCATTCAGCAATCTCAGCACGCCAACCACAGACAGAACGCCTGGCTCTTCAATTTCAATTAGTTGGCCTTGACGTTCCATAAAATCATTATCACGTCGTCGTCGGCGCCGTCGTGTGCCAATCTCTGCTGCTCGACGGATTCGATGCAAATTTCTTTCTTTTCCTCCAACCCAACCCACCACCCATGTACATGCACTAATAACAGTTATCGAGCATTGTTATGTCCCCGAAGAGCCCCTTCCTTACGATTTATCGGTATGTCGTTATTGTATTCTGGACGCATACACTCCTGAACCAGCTTGGGAACGGGACCGTTGTTGTACAGTCGAAATTTTCCCAAATGGCACTTAGGACCCATCCCACGTGTAGGCAGTGAAAATACTTGAGCATCAATTGCGCTCCCGCCATCGCCGCCGCCGCAAGAGTGCAGTAGGTTGAAGCCATCGCGACCCCAACAGTGTCCTGAGCACTCGACAAAACGGCAACCGGGTCCGCGCCATAACGGTTATGTAATTGGCTTTTATTGATTAATTTTATGTGCTAGTATGGGAGGCCCATGTGAACGTTTTTGTCGATCTGAGTGTATGCAAAGGAAGAGCTGCCCGGTACATAAGCGAGCTGGATGCCAGATATTATATCAAGATATCAAAAATGGAAACCATGAAAAATGGAAAAATAATCTTTGGGGCTTTGTAACGATATTTCACTTCCAGCCTGTCCTGGTCAGCAAAAGATTTCCCGAACAGCAACCATTTTTCTCTGTAGTTTATAACATCTAATTTCAACCTTTCGTTTTATTTTATATTTTGCCTGGCAGAAAAAAAGATGTTTTACTTAGAAGCACAATGGCCTAATCTAACTGAAAATTGAATGACAGCCTTATATAATAAAAAATATTTAATTTATCCGAATGAAAAAAAAAATCTGACATCTCTTTTTCTACGCCATTCAGCATCCACCCACTATTCAGTGGTTCTTCCTTTGCAACAGCTCGGTAGGCTGCTTGACGTTGACAATGATTACCATACTCAGGCACCCACGCCATGCAGTGTCTGAGCAACGCCTATTCGTGGCTTGAGAAACGTCCGTAAGTTACGCAACTCTTCTGGTGAGAAGTTGAGCAATTAATATCAAAATTTATCATAGTTATTTTTTCGTTAGCATTATATCATTAAAAAGATCTTACTTAAACAACTTTCATTTGATTATGTGGCGGAAATTGTGCTTCTCTCCCTAGACATCAGAGGTCCTTTATACCCGAACCGCCAAGTCGACCCTGATTACTGCACGGCAGAGTGCCGCACTAGCGTAAATATTTTATAAAATACAACACTAGGCACTCACCTTCTCCCCCGCCGTGTAGGAAGGTCTTACCTAGTTTTTTGTTGCCGTAGTTTTACTCCACTGATGTCGTTTTCCCGGGTTATTTTCTTTCTTTTCCTGGAATCGGCCCCGGCGTCCTGTGGAGTAACTTTTCCTTTTACGACTCTCGATTTTCCGATCGCAGTTGCTCTTTCGCTTCTGCACGACACCCGCCGTTCGAGCGCAAAGTGGAAGGTCCTTGAGGCAGGTCCTGGTAAGGCATATGGGGGGGGGGGGTCGTACCACTCCGGACTGCTACTGCTGCCCGCCCGATACGGGTTTAAATAGATTATGGGGCTAACAGTGTGTAGAGCAAGCACACTGGAAGATTGACTATCCGAGCGAATGGATTCCGGAAGCCTACTCGACATCGTTGTTGTCGTCGTCGTCGTTAATGTTGTCCTCGTCGTGGGCGATGGGAGTCCTATAGGATCACCGAACGACAAGGTTGCGCAACAGCGGGGAACAAACATGAAAAATGTAGGGCTGCCTTCGGGGGATATGGCAGCAATGTTCGATGTCACCGATGAAACGGGAAGCACGGATGGCCAGAGGGCAAGGACGAAGCGCATGGAAATCGATTTTCGAACAGGTATTTCGACTACACTAGTTTCGCATTGAGAGGAGTTTTAGAAGCAAATGTTTGCAGGAAAAACGGCTACGGGTATGGGGTTTGACTGATGGAATGGTATCGTGTTTGTTTGTTTGGCGAAAGTTTTCAAAATGGATACTTTATCGAAATCGTGAAAAGTTTGTCTTCAAAACTATCTCACTTTTCATTTGAACGAATAATCTAGCTCGGTACCTAATATTGGATCGATCGAAATCATTGTTTTTTTGCTTTTAACATTTTAGTCAAAGGAAAAATCGATATCCGATATTGATAATTTTGGGTAATGATGGTGGGAAAATCATTGATTTAATTCATTGTGCAGTGCAGTTCGTTCTGGTATTCTTAAACAAAATTGCTTCACATCTTCAATGCACTGCCTTATTGCTGCTTATAGGCTGTCACAGAAAGTATAAGCGCGATTTTAATGTGCTACTGTTGTTTTCAGATGACATATGATGTTTAACTAACATATCATTACTGTGTATCATTGTTTTCATTTCGGTCTATCGCTCTCTGTCTCATAAGTGCCATTTGATTAAGTTCTTTTTGAAATGCGAAGCCTTTTTCTTGAAAAGCGCAAACAAACCTTGCACTATTCCGAAAATTCATTGAGTCAGACGGCGAAAACTGGAGATAAGAGCATCGGAGCAGTTTGTTATGCGATAGAGGCGCATCCACATTCCAAGTTGTGGGTAGGACAAATAGGGAAAAATGCCGATTTGAGCAACATTTCTGGAGCCGTTGCACATATAATCAATTCTAAATTATAAAAATCTGGACACATATTTTGTAAAATTGTCTTTGATATTCAGGACAAATATAGCATTTCCAATAAGCATCATCTTAGCATGATTGTACATTTCGTAGTTGCTAGTTGTTCTTTTAATAAAACCGAGATTAATCCACCTAGCGTTGATGCCTTTCTCGCCCTTTATAAAGTGTACCGCAAAAAGTTTATTAGAGAGGTCAAAACAGCAATTAATGGTGATAGATCTCATTATTTCCATAATATTTGTTTGTATTGTTTATTTATTTATTATATTTCTCAAATATAATCAATTAATAGCTTGACGCGGAAGAATGTCTCAATAGTGCAAGTTTTTGATTATTATATAGAATGATTTTAAGCAAATTTGTTTGGGTCTTTGAATAAAAGAGTAGAAAATTTAAGTTAACTCATTTGTTGCATTGTATTCACGGTTGCGCATTAGGAGCTAGTGGTAGATAGAAGTGTATTAAACCGGAAAGAAAGAAGAAATTCGGAAGAAGGAAGGTGGAAAAAGAAAGAAAGGAAAGAAGAAAGAAGAAAGAAGGCAGAAGTAAAAAGGAAGAAGAAAAAAGGAAGAAAGAAGAAGGAATAAGGAAGAATAAAAAAGGAAAAAGGAAAAAAAGAAGCAAGAAGGAAGAAAGAAGAATGAAGAAGGAGGAACAAAAAAGTAAGAAAAAATAAAAAGAAAAATTTAAGAAGGAAGCAGAAAAAAGAATTAAGGAAGAAGGAGAAGAAAAAAGGAAGAAGGAAGAAAATAGAAGGAAGCAGAAGAAAGAAGGAATAAGGAAAAAGAAAAAAAGGGAGAAGAAAAAATGTAAAAAGAAAAAGGAAAAAGAAAGAAGAAGAAAGATGTAATAAGGAAAAAGAAAAAAAGAAGAAGGAAAAGAAAGAAGAAAGACGGAAGCAGGGAGAAATAAGAAGGAAAAAGGAAGACGGAAGAAGGAAGATAGAAGAAACAAGAAGGAAAAAGAAATAAGAAAGAACTAAGGACGAAAAGGAAAAAGGAGGGAGGTACACACTCAGTTCAGCTCGGCATTTTTTGATTCTTTTGCCGATATCCGCACAGCCCAAGTAACATTTTAAGATTTATCATGCTCTATAAGAGGTTTTCATGACCAGTTGCTAATAAAACTAATAACTCCACCAAAACCTCTTCATAACATCATTAAGATAGCCTTCTGGCCTAATGGACCAATCTAGAAGAGGTTATTAAAACCGTATTAAGAGTAGTAATAAAACTGCAATAAAACATTGTATTGAATTTGTTGATACTCTATAAGAGGTTGTCATGACCATTATAAAAGTAACAATAAAACTTTTTCAATTTATGGATTATATTTATTGTCGTTCCAGTGCCTTTGTTTGTATTTTCACTAGATAACAATGTCCCCTATGTAAAGCTGATGTGTGGAAAATGATGCTTCTGATTTCACTTGAAATGGTTGATGTTGAAAATGAAGCATTTTTTAAGTAGTTCATACATTAGAATGACATGCGCAACCAAATTTATCGTGAATATTGAGGTTGTAGAAGCTTAAAATCAACGCGCCTCGGAATTATCGAATAATAACATGAAAATAGGAAATTAAATAATTATCCAAACTGCTCAAAATATTTAAATTTCAAATAGTTTGTTATAAAGTAACCGTGCTTCTTTGAAAAAACCTCAGAAATAATTTAATTCCACTAAAGAATAGTCTATTTGATGGTAATTGATGTATTGTTTTCAATCACGGCTATGACGTTGATCATTATTTCAACATGGCGACATTCCTTTTTATGAAAACAAAAAATCTGGTGACAAATAGCTCAATGGCTTTTGTGATAACCTCAATAATTCTTCTTGGTTACTTCATGACCGTTTTAAACTTGTTATAAAACTTTGTCATGATTACACTTCCCCACAACAGATGGCCTTCGGTTCGATAACATGCAGTCTAGTGGCTGATGCGGGAAGCACTTTTTCATCCTACGGGCAACGATGCCAAATCTGTGGAAATTAAACCTCTCGGCGGATTTGCGGATCCGTATAAGAAATCTACGAATGCTAGTAATTTCCTGAAATTAGTGAACCTACGAATATGTGGAACATTACCAATTCGTATTTTCGGTGTAATTTGTACAAATAAATATGTGTGTATGTTACAAGGGCAAATTCTTTAATCAGGAGGACATGTGCATGGGGAAAAATGCAAAAATTATTTCCTCCTTTCCTTTTTTTTAGAAACCAGAAACACGAAATCATCGTGAATCAAAATGATTCTTCATGAAAAGTCGCAATTCAATTAAGTGCATATATTTATTTAACAGCATTTCATATTTATGTGTCTCATTTCCCAAATCAAAATCAAAACTAACATAAGAGTTACAGTTCAATAATTTTCAAATAACCCTGCTCATAGAACAAAATTACTTTTGGCAGAAATCGAATTGTTTTTGACAAACCTTTATTGGTATTATTGGATAGCACCGGAGATTCGTATGACCAGGGGGTTTTTTACTTGTCGTTTTTAAGTTTTTTTTTTAATTTTGGAAATGAGAAGCATCTTAAGTTTATCAGAAACACTAAAAAAAAATATACTAACCTCATTATGCGTCTTATTGAATGATTAAATTATAAGTTTTACAGCAACACTGCTTTCCAAATTCAACATGGCGAATAGATCGATTCGCGTTGAGTAGTTTTAAAGCAGTGATCCAAACTGGTTTTATGACGCATTTGAAAGCAATAATAAAACTATTATTAAAACTTCAAAGCTAACAAAAAGTTTAGTTTTAAAACATGGTTTATAAGAGTTTTATGGATATCTCAAGAGTGATATAAAACCTTTGTTCGTTAGCATTGTTTATGACCACCATAAAACAATAGGCTTTAATTATTCCCATAATAAAACCTTATTAAAATTCATATAAAACCCAACGGTCACAGAATTGTTACTTGGGAGTCGACAGCTCGGTTCCTGCCCAAGTAACAATTCTGTGACCGACAAACCTATATGAACATCTTTAATTTAAAATATTAAATATTAAATGAATTATGCAATAAGACGCATGATGAGGCTACCATATTTTTACAGACATAATGTGAGTTACATGTGTGTCTGATAAACATAGAATGCTTCTCATTTCCCAAATAAAAATAATGAGTTAGTTTTGATTAAGATTTGGGAAATAAGACACATAAATGTGAAATGCTATTAAATATATGCATTTAATTGACTTGCGGCTTTTCATGAAAAACCGATGTGATGATGAATCATTCTAATTCACGATGATTTTTTTTGTTTCCGATTTCTAAAAAAGTGAAGAAGGAAATATTTTCTGCATTTTTTCTCATGCTGATGTGCTCCTGGTTAAAGAATTTGTCCTTATAACATACACACATATTTAATTCCTACAAATTACACCAAAAATACGAATGGGTAATATTCCACATGTTCGCAGGTTCACTAGCTTCAGGAAGTTACTAGCATTCGTAAATTTCTTATACGGATCCGCAAAGCTGCCGAGATCCTCAATTTCCACAGCATCGTTGCCCGTAGGATGAAAAAGTGCTTCCCGCCTCAGCCACTAGGCTGCGTGTTATCGAACCGAAGGCCATCTGTTGTAGGGAAGTGTAATCTTGACAATGTTTTATAACAAGTTTAAAACGGTCATGAAGTAACCAAAGAGAATTATTGAGGTTTTTTTTTTTTTCCAAGTTCGTTTATTTGGTAGGCTCAGGCGTGTATAACACTTTACGGAGCCATGGTTCTTTGTGATATATACAATCAATATCATTTAATTTTTCAGTTAGTAAGAGAGGGGTAGAAGCCAGCGTACTCGTGGTGACTCGAGGTTAGTTTACAATGTTTAAGGATGGACAGGGCTAAGGATTTGGGATCAGGGAATTTCAGCTTCTCATCCGGGTATTTGGCGTCAGGGACGATGTGGCGTGTCGTCGTGCTCGAGGAATGGTTCGACTGGGAGCATCTTCCGGATGGCAGAGCTATGGTGCTCTACGGAACAGAAAGCAGAGACTAAACACAAAAAAAATCTGAAGGGTTATGTACAAGACACGACCGCCCAACGTAAACTACGTAGAACAGTCTGGTGCATTGAGGAATGTAGTCATATTTTAAGATAATTCATTCGATTACTTATGTCACTGGTTTAGAACAAAATTACCATAACTTAAAATATAAAAAAATGTTGGATACAGTAGTCAGGGGTGACGTCCGAGCCCTCACCGACAGTCTGGAGGTCAAATAACAAAATCGTTCAAAAAGGTCACTTATAATTCAGTTTTATTGTTCTCAGATACATTAAATCTATTCTACAAGCATTCTATGTAGTTGAAACAGTGATCCATTCTCAACCCCATTTGACCCGTTGTATCCCCGACGACGGTACGATAACTTAAAATTTTAACTTTAAAACCCCAAGTGGTAATAATGCTTTTCGCAATTCCAACTGTTGCATTCGACTTAGAGTAAAATTAGTAAGGATTCAGTTTGATTCCAAATTTTCGCCCACTAGGGACACGGCAGGTATTTCCGTCTGTTCGTCATAGTCTCGAAAACCAATAAAAGAGACGCTTTTTTGTAAAATTCATACGTACAAAATCGTAAGCTCAGGAGAAACGTTCTGCTATAGTGGAGTTCTAGCAAATGTACGTTTCTTTCGTTGGTTTTAGCCCCTACGACGATGGACGGAAATACCTGCCGTGTCCCTATTCTAGTTTATTTGTAGTAATATATAGGTGGATATAGTGGAGTATGTTTATTAAATAATATTATTCTGAAATAAAAATAACTCACTAGCGTTACATGGTTATGATATCCCAAGCAGCACACGTTGAGCCAATCTTGTTGAAGTAACCATATTGTGAGAGAATTCGGGCATATATAGGTTACTGTGATCGATGTGCAATATGTTTGTTGCTGGGGGTGTATACTGGTGAGTGCGTGTACCACGATTTAGCGATTTTACGACAGACAGAAGAATCTCTGCTCTAGCTACGGAGAAACAGGTACCTCTGTCCAATGGTAGTCAGAGCATCGAGTGGCGTCATCACTGGTGGAAGAATACGAGCCTTGGACCTTTGGCAGAATCTCAGCCTTCTGTTATTTGGAGTGACCAGGAATAGTTGGCAGAGAACGGATAGTCGTATTGTTGAGTCCGACAAAGAAGCGCGAGTCGATAAAACCCGGTTGCGCCAACTAGAAATCAACAAATACTAGCCATGTACCGTTTTGACTCAAATTCCGAACATGACTCATATTCCGAACTTTTTAAAAGCCCATTTCAACTTTATTCGTGTAATTTTCTCCACAGGAGTTTGAACTTGTTTGTTATCTTGATCCTCAGTGCGGAATACCAATGACAGTTTTAGTTTTAGGGCGCTAAAACGTCAGTGTTCGGAATATGAGTCATATTCGGGATTTGAGTCAGAACGGTACCAAAAACCAAGCCATTCGATTGAGATGCGCCAGAGTAGTAAACGCTGCGGACGGGAATAGGGTATTTGTGCTATTTTATTACAATCTAACTCCCACTATCTGGCAGTGGCATTATGGATAACATATTCGTGCAACCATATTATTAATATGATTGCAAGAATCTTAGATCCGGGAGCAAGAAAGTAATAGTTCTATTGTAACCTATAGCCCGTTTCAATAAAGTATGCGTTCCGAAGCTGTAGCCGTATACAATAAGCATGATTGTACCCACAGAGTATCTGAAGTGCATTCAAACTTCCTGAATTAAAATTGAAATCTTTTGATTTTGGCGCATATTTAATAATAAACATAAGTTATCTTTGAATCGAACATATTTGTTCATTTGCATTGCGATTATCGCATTATGACATTGCATTGCCGTTGCTAACAATCGATCATCCTATCTTTGCACAAATATGCGCTTGTATGTATATCGCCGACTGCGGTCACTGCTCTGGCCCTACTGTTTGAGGCAAACTGGTGCGAAGCACCGCACAAAAAGAAGAGCCCAAAAACCAACTACACTGAACGACGGCCGAATGAGACTCACGTTGCGAACGAGAAAAAGAGGTGCTGCCAAAATGGTCCAATACCCTACTTTAACATTGATAATCAAATGTTTCAATATAACTGGAAAATTGGTGGAGAGTTTCCGAGTCGATTGATATATAAATCTCAAAAATCCATCGAAAGATGAATGTGCTATTAACGTTCAAAATCTTACTTGATTTCGTGACGGTCTCGGATTTGGAAATTTTCATTTGTCACCCTGTATCAGAGTCTTCCCCTTAGACGTAGTTTACGTCAAAAAAAAACTTTGAAGAAAGAAAAAAAAACTATTAGATTTTGATATCAGAAGCACAAAGAAAACTATAAATGGCCTGCATATAGACCACATCACGATCTCCCAAAACACCTCGAACTTCCCTGAAGGGTTGTTTACCTCGGGCCACTAGGGTATCCAATAATTGCTCTCTGGAGGCGTCATTTTCCGAGCAGGACCAAACTACGTGATCGATGTCATCATAACCGGCTCCGCACCTACATAAGTTGCTATCGACAAGGTTTATTCTGTACAGATGTGCGTTTAGTGAATAGTGATTAGACATAAGTCTCGACATCATGCGAATGAAGCCTCGACTTAAGTCCTCACCTCTGAACCACGCTCGCCCAGAAACTTTGGAACTATAGAAAATAGCCACCGTCCAAGTTCGTTGTGTGTCCAATTATTTTGCCAACTTTGAAGAGTACTCTGACGGACTAATGGGAAAAACTCGTTGCTCGAGAATTGTCTATCATAAACCTCACCTTCCTGTGCGCCCACCTTTGCCAGCGAGTCTGCCTTCTCATTGCCGTAGATTGAGCAGTGAGAAGGGACCCAAACAAAGGTAATCTTGAATGATCTTTCGACCAAAACACGCATCTGCTCTCTTATGTTTGTAAGAAAGTAAGATGCGTGCTTAACGGGTTTCATCGACCGGAGTGCCTCGATAGAACTAAGACTATCCGAGAAGATGAAATAATGGTCTACGGGCTGATTGGAAATTATCCCCAAAGCGAAGTTAATTGCTGCCAGCTCAGCAACATAAACCGAACACGGTTCCTGAAGTTTCGGAAGGTGGTTGAAGTCACATTGAAAACACCGAAGCCAGTGGATCCGTTGATGCGAGAACCATCAGTGAAATATCTGTTGTTGCAATTGACATGTTCATATTTTTCAGAAAAAAGTGAGGGAATAGATATTTGTCGAAGATGATCTGGTATTCCTTGAATAGCATGTTTCATGGACAGATCGTATACAATTGAGGAACTGTCGTTGGTGAAGTGAACTCGAGGGGTTATAATCCCCCGGAAGACAAAGATCTGATGATATGTAGTTGAGATAAACTCTCAGGAATCTTGAACGACAAGTTAGTTCAAGCATATTATCGAAGTTATCTAGAACAAGTGTGTTACTTGTTCCACATTTGATGAGTATTCTAAGCGAGAGTTCCCAGTAACGGTGCTTTAAAGGGGTGACTCCAGCAAGCACCTCCAGGCTCATGTTATGCGTTGAATGCATGCAGCCAAGGGCAATACGCAAACAACGATACTGAATTCGTTCCAATTTGATCAGGTGGCAATCAGCTGCTGAGAGGAAGCAGAAGGAGCCATACTCTAAAACAGAGAGAATAGTCGTTCTATAGAGTTTGATGAGGTCTTCCGGGTGAGCACCCCACCATGTTCCGGAGATAGAACGTAGAAAATTGATCCTTTTCCGGCATTTTTGTATCAAATACTCAATGTGGAGTTTCCAGGTACATTTGGAATCAAACACGACCCCAAGGTATTTAGAAGATAAAGATTGGTTGATGTCATCATTCAACAGCTTGAGTTTCAGTTGAGCAGGATACCGCTTCTTAGTAAACACAACCAACTGAGTTTTTGCGGTGAAAACTCGATCCCTAGATGTCTGGCCCAAACAGTCAGATTATCCAGGGTACTTTGCAATGGTCCTTGCAAGACAGCTGCACATGGACCTCTTAGAGAGACCACGGCATCATCTGCAAGTTGTCTGAGCGTGCATTGTCCTTCCAAACAATTGTCAATATCTTTGACATAGAAATTATAAAGCAAGGGACTTAAACATGAACCTTGGGGAAGGCCCATGTAACTATTTCTGGAAGTTGTCAGAGTGCCGAGTGTGAAGTTCATTTGTTTTTCTGACAACAAATTGTACAAGAAATTATTTAAAAATACGGGTAGCCCATTACTGTGCAGATTGTCTGACAGTACTTCAATGGAAACTGAATCAAAAGCGCCCTTAATATCCAAGAATACTGAAGCCAATTGCTCCTTGTGTGCAAAAGCCAGTTGTATATCTGAAGAAAGCAACGCTAGACAATCGTTTGTTCCTTTACCTTTACGAAATCCAAACTGAGTATTTGACAGTAATGCATTTTGCTCGACCCAATGGTCGATTCTTGAAAGGATCATTTTCTCCAATAATTTTCTCATGCATGATAGCATGGCAATCGGTCAGTATGAATTGTGATTAGACGCTGGTTTCCCAGGCTTTTGGATAGCTATTACATTGACCTGTCGCCATTCAGGTGGCACAATGTTGTACTCCATGAAACAGTTGTAAAGGTTAAGTAAACTTTTTTTTTGCGATCTCTGGAAGGTTTTTAAGAATATTTAATTTGATGTTATCGCATCCCGGAGCAGAGTTATTCGATTAAAGAAGAGACATAGAAAGTTCCAGCATTGAGAATGGTCCACACAAAGAACCGGGATCAGTGACTGATTCTCGAAATAGCGGTTCTGCTGGTACGGAATCTGGACAGACCTTTTTGCGAAGTTGAATATCCATCGATTGGAGTATTCTTCACTCTCGTTGGTGGAAGTGCGGTTCCGCATGTTGCGGGCCGTTTTCCAAAGTGTTGTCATTGAGGTTTCTCGCGATAGTCCCTCGACAAAACGTCGCCAGTAGCTACGTTTTTAGCCTTGAGAAGATTTTTGAGCTTTCTTTCAAGCCTCAAATACTCTTCGAAAAGCTCAGACCTTCCGTATGTTACGGAAAGCCTTGAAGGCATCAGATTTCTCAGAATACAACTTAGTACATTCATCATCCCAACCAGGAGTGGCTGGTCTTCTTATGACGGTTGTACCTTGGAACGCGCCGTTTCTGAGCTTCTAGTGCGCTTTTTTTTAATTAATTCGGTAAGGAATTGATATTCATCCAGCGGTGGAAGAACATCGGTTGCATTCAATACCAATATTTACCGCCGATGCAAATTTTGCCAGTCAATGTTCTTCGTGAGGTCGAAAGGAACATTAACTGGCTCAGATTGTTGATAGCTACTTTTAATTGTGGTAACTATCGGCATATGGTCACTACCGTGGGGATCTTGGATAACCTTCCACGTGCAATCTAACGATAGTGAATTTGAACATAAAGACAGATCAATACGGCTTTGTTGACCATTTGGTCCTATTCGAGTTACTTCACCAGTGTTCAAAATATTCAAATTGAAATCGTCACACAAATCATAGAAAATAGGCGCTCTATAATCGTCATACGTTTCGCCCCATCCAATACCATGTGCGTTCATATCACCCAATATCAATACTGGAGATGATAGGAGGGAGACTGCGCTCCAAAAATGTCGACGATTAATAGAGGCATTTGGAGGAATGTACACTGAAGCTATGCAAAGGTCTTTATTCTTCACATTTACTTGGCATGCGACGATTTCTAAGCCGCGAACAGTCGGAATGGAAATTCTGTAGAAGGAGTAGCATTTTTTGATCCCCAAAAGAACGCCACCATAATGATCATCCCGATCTTGGCGAATAATGTTAAAATCGTGGAAGTTGATTTCATCTTCAGAAGAAAGCCATGTTTCACAGAGTGCAAATATGTCGCAATCGGAATTGCGAATCAAAAACTTGAACACGTCTAATTTATTTTTAAGACTATGACAGTTCCACTGCAGCACAGTGATTGTATCTTGTGGTATAGCCGTATTATCCATCGAAAGATACAATTCCTGCAAGAAGGGGCCATGAAACAGTCAATTGCTTCAGATAACTTTCCACTGTTGGTATAAAGAGGTCAATGATTGGCCTCAATGAATTCGGAATATTGAATAAATTCAAAAAACGGTCCACAAGGTCCTTAAAGGAGATCAATCCTCGCTTGGACGGAGTACTGTTTTGGGAAGAACGAATTGAAGTTTTTCTTTCATTGATTCTCCTAGCCGGATGTTTCTTGGAAACATCGGTTTTGGGCAATGGCGGGAATGTCTTGCTGCAAGATGGATCCAAAGGAGCAGTGAAGACAGGTTGCTTCGGGATTTTAAATAATCCCCCATTGCCTTCAGATTTGGGCAAGCTTTTATGGATGACTTTTGATTTCTTACGGCGCGATCCAGGGAAGACGGTTGCTTCCTCTTTTCGTGCCCGTGCACCTCCGTAGTATCGGCCATATCAGCTGTGTCAGAGTCAATTCGTCAATGCATATGGAATCATAATAATCACTTACTTGAACGGTAGCTGAAATAGCAGCCTTTGCAGTGGTATCGGCGGATGTGTCTTGCGCTTTAACCATTTCCGCATAAGTCTGCTTTGAGCGCTGTACCAACGAGCGCTTCACTTTTTGGGTGCGCTTTCTGTACACCGGGCAATCTTGCAAACCATGGGCAGGAGCCATACCGCAATAAGCACATTTTGTGGCTTGTTGCTGGCAGGATTCCTCCCGATGTCTTTCGAAACATTTACCACAACGTGGTTTGTTGTCACAAAACTCGGCAGTGTGACCAAGTTGTTTGCAATTGGTACAATTAAATACCCTTGGTACAAAAGACGCACCGGAAACAACATATTCTCTAAATCGACATATTTTGGGAGAATCGAACCGGCAAACGTCACCCGAAGCGAGCCTGACTTAGAATATACCTTTTTGCCATCTACCATGGTTGCTGAGTGCAATTCCTTGCAATCCAGAATATCCACGGTAGACTCCATTGCGTTCTTTAAGCGGCCTTTTCCCGCAAGTACATCCTTGCAAGTCAGGCTCGCTGCGTTGATCACACCTTCGATTTCGACCTCCCGCGAGGGGACATAAACCAAATATTCAACATTGTAGGCCTTGTCTTTAGCAATTTCGTTCGCCACCTGATATGTAGGTGCGGTGATTCGTAGCTTGTTCCTGTTGATCTGACTAAAATCAAGCTTCGTAAAACGACGCGTCAAATCTCGCTTAATGCCGAGAAAGTCTAGTCAGGCTTCGGATTTTTCACTCACTCACGCGACAACAGATTGCTCCACCATCCATTTTATCCGGATAAAATACAGCGCGATAAACTCCGGCACAAGCGATGGTGCGAAAAATTGTTATTCCTCTTCCCATGTTTCGCGAAATAAATGCTGCTTACTTTGCCGCTCCAAACTGATTGAATCTGACGATGCGCCACGATAAGTAGAAGGTTCAATACAGTAGTTTTTCTTTCTCCTTTCATTCAGTTCATGTGGTGGCGTGGTTATAGTGGGCGCTCTAAACATTTCAAAATTGTTTTGGGTTCGAATCCCGTGGCGGTCTTTAATTTTTGTTAATATGCTTGTGAAATTTATCTGGACAAGCGACGAGAAGGAAACATTGGTTGATCACAATTAAATTATCCGGCGATCCGGCGCTCACGAGCTTATCACTCGCCATTCTATCCGGATAAAAATGTTGTGTGAGAATACTTCCTCACAGGGGAACATGAAAAATCACACTCCGCCAAAGGTATTAATCCTAGGTTTTTATTCATATGAGTGAGAATTCCGAAGCCTGGTCTAGACTTTTCACTTTCTGCCGAAAGTAAACAACCCAAGGCCCAGGCGAAGCCGCATGGTACAATCGTGTGCGGACATCTTTCAGAGGACTACCGCCCCCCATAGTCTCTGCCTCCATTCTCACCTCGCAAGGTGGAAGGACTATTAATTCTTATACTAACTTAGAACTAATAGCAAATTAGAAAAAAATATTTAAAAAAAACTAATTTAATGTATTATAATTAATCCCACTCTGTATCAGAGAGATGGGAGAACAATAAAACAATGCCTTCCACTTATCTGCGCTGCTGCTGTAGGTAGCAGCAGAAACAATAGCCTGCTTCACTGGCGTCGCCAGAAGCAGCTACTTCGCTCGATTATTGAGGTTATCACAAAAGCCATTGAGCTATTTATCGTCAGATTTTTGGTTTTCATAAAAAGGAACATCGCCATGTTGAAATAATGATCAACGTCATAGCCGTGATTGAAAAAATACATCAATTACGATCAAATTGACTAGATTAATTAGTGTAATTGAATTATTTCAGAGGTTTTTTGATAGAAGCACAGTTGCTTTATTGAAAACTATTTAACTATTTGAAATTGAAATATTTTAAGCTATTTAGAAAATTATTTAATTTCCTATTTTCATTAGATTATTCGATAATTTTGAGGCGCGTTGATTTTAAGCTTCTACAAACTCAATATTCACGATAAATTTGGTTGCGCATGTCATTCTGTTGTATGAACTACTTAAACAATACTTCATTTTCAACATCAACCATTACAAGTAAAATCAGAAGCTTCATTTTCCACACATTAGGGGACATTGTTATTAAGTGAAAATAAAAACAAAGACAAAGGAATGAAAGTAAATTAAATCCATAATATGAAATTGAAACAGTTTTATTGTTACTCTTATGATGGTCACGACAACCTCTTATAGAGTATCAACAAATTCAATACAATGTTTTATTGCAGTTTTATTACAACTCTTAATACGGTTTTAATAACTTCTTCTAGATTGGTCCATTAAGCCGGAAGGCTATCTTAATGATGTTAGGAAGAGGTGTTGGTGGAATTATTAGTTTTATAAGCAACTGGTCATGAAAACCTCTTATAGAGCATGATAAATCTTAAAATGTTACTTGGTTCTTGCTGATATCAGTTGAAAAAATAATTTGTTTACTGCGGCACTCGAAGAAGCCGCCGTAATCATACTCCATTCAGCTGATATTTCAGCAAACGAACTTAAACCGAGAATCCTAATGACCATCCGAGATCGAAGAAAAAATTAAAGTGAGCAGAAGGAAAAGGGAAAAGGAGAAAGAAAGAACGAGAAAGAATGACGAAAAAAGAAAGAAGGAAAGAAGTAAGAGGGAATAAGGAAAAAAGGAAACAAAAAAGAAAGAAAAAGCAAGAATGTCACAGGAAGAAGGAAAAAGGAAACAGAAAAGAAAGAAAAAGCAAGAAGGTCGCAGGAAAAAGGAAGAAAATAAAAAAGAAACAGGAAGAAAGAAGAAAAAGGAGGTAGAAGGAAGAAACAATAAGAAGAAAGAAGATGGTAGAAAGAAGAAGGAAGAAGGAAGAATGAAGGAGGAAAAAAGAAGAAGGAGAAAGGAAGAAGAAAGTGGAAGAAGAAGGGAGAGAAAAGACAAGAAGAAAGAAGGAAGAAGAAACAAAAAAGATGATGGAAGCAACAAGAGAGAAGGAGGAAATGTTGAAGTGACGGAAGGACTGCTGATTTCCTAGTACAAAAAACTTAGCTAGACTTTTTATTGAATAGTGATGTAATTTAATTGAGAAGTAGCTTCTATTTAATTATTTCAACTGTACAAAGTAAATATGCATCGACTAACGACTTAGCGGGAAAGAAACTTGTATTCAAAGTGCTTCAAATTACCATAGAGTGAAATATTATGCACTTAGAATACATTTCTCGTTCTAATACAAAATTGATAATTATGAAACTTTTCGAATGACTCTGGCTATAGCAGAAATACTTAAGTGATGATATCAAGTATTCAAATGGTGTGAGCGCTAAAGCTTATTAGCAATTATGCACTACACAGACACCTAAAACTAAACCAAAAGTATTTTGAGCTCAAATTTTGGGATGATTTATCTGGCAAGTCAAGTTTTACTGTAAAAGAGATCCCTTGAATTTCAAACTCGGACTAAACACAAGATTTAAACGATGCTGGGTCATTGGGCCGAAGATCATTAGGCCGAATGGTCATTAGGTCGAATGAGAAGTGGGATGTTAGAAGTGTGAAGTGCGAAGTGAGGAAAAAGCAAGGCGGAAGAAGAAAAAGGAAAGAAGAAAGAAAGAAGAAGTAGGAATAAGGAAAAAAAGAATCAAGAATGAAGAAGATAGAAGGATGGAGGAAGCAAAATAAAAGAAGAAAGAAGAAGGAAGAAGCAGAATTAAAGAAGGAGGAAGAAGGAATAAGGAATAAGTAGAAAGATGAAAGAAGAAGGAAGAAAAAAGAAGGAATATGGAAGAAGAAAGGGGCCCTCCTTAGCCGTGCGGTAAGACGCGCGGCTACAAAGCAAGACCATGCTGAGGGTGGCTGGGTTCGATTCCCGGTGCCGGTCTAGGAAATTTTCGGATTGGAAATTGTCTCGACTTCCCTGGGCATAAAAGTATCATCGTTGTTAGCCTCATGATATACGAATGCAAAAATGGTAACCTGGCTTAGAAACCTCGCAGTTAATAACTGTGGAAGTGCTTAATGAACACTAAGCTGCGAGGCGGCTCTATCCCAGTGTGGGGATGTAATGCCAATAAGAAGAAGAAGAAGAAGAAGAAGAAGAAGATGGAAGAAGAAAGAAGAAGAAAAAAAGAAGGAAGAAGGAAAAGAAAGAAAGAAGAAGGAAAAAGTAAGAAGAAATAAGGAAGAAGGAAGAAGTAAAAAAGAAGAAGGAAGAAGGTGGAAAAAAGAAGGAGGAAAAAGGAAGTAGGAGAAATGAAGAAGGAAGAAGAAAGATAGAAGAAGAAAGAAGGCAGAAGTAAAAAGGAAGAAGGAAAAAGGAAGAAGGAAGGAGGAAGAATAAAAAAGGAAAAAGGAAAAAAAGAAGCAAGAAGAAATGAAGAAAAAGTAACAAAAAAGTAAGACGAAATAAGAAGAAGGAACGAAGAAGAACGAAGAATTAAGGAAGAAGGAAAAAGGAAATAAGAAGAAAGAAAAGGAGAGAAGGAAGAAGAAGAAGAAGGAATAAAGAAAAAGAAAAATAAGGGAGATGAAAAAATGAAAAAGTAAGAAAAAGGAAAAAGAAGAAGAAGAAGAAAGATGTAATAAAAAAAAAGAAAAAGAAAAAAGAAAGAAGAAAATTAAAGAAGAAAGGAGGAAGCAAGGAGAAAGAAAAAGGAATAAGGCAGAAGGAAGAAGGAAGATAGAAGAAACAAGAAGAAGAAGGAAACAAATAAAAAACCAAGGATAAAAAGAATAAAAGAGGAAGGCAGAAGGAAAAGGTAGAAAGAAGAAAGAAAGAAAAAGGACAAAAAAAAAGAAAGAAGGAAAAAAGTAAGAGGGAATAAGAAAAAAAGAAACAAAAAAGATAGAAAAAGCAAGGAGGTCGCAGGAAGAAGGAAAAAGGAAAAAACAAAAAAAAAAACAAGAAGAAAGAAGAAAAAAGGAAGAAGAAGGAAGAAAGAAAAAAAAGAAAGATGCTGGGTCATAAGGCCGAAGATCATTAGGCCGAATGGTCATTAGGTCGAATGAGAAGTGGGATGTTAGAAGTGTGAAGTGCGAAGTGAGGAAAAAGCAAGGTGGAAGAAGAAAAAGGAAAGAAGGAAGAAAGAAGAAGTAGGAAGAAGGAAAAAAAGAATCAAGAATGAAGAAGATAGAAGGATGGAGGAAGCCGAATAAAAGAAGAAGGAAGAAGGAAGAAGCAGAATTAACGAAGGAGGAAGAAGGAATAAGGAAGAAGAAATAAGTAGGAAGATGAAAGAAGAAGGAAGAAAAAAGAAGGAATATGAAAGAAGAAAGAAGAAAAAAAAGAAGGAATAAGGAAAAGAAAGAAGGAAGAAGGAAAAAGTAAGAAGAAATAAGGAAGAAGAAAGAGGTAGAAAAGAAGAAGGAAGGAGGAAGGTGGAAAAAAGAAAGAAGAAAAAGGAAGTAAGAGAAATTAAGAAGGAAGAAGGAAGAAGAAAGATGAAAGAAGAAAGAAGGCAGAAGTAAAAAGGAAGAAGGAGAAAAGGAAGAAGGAAAGAGGAAGAATAAAAAAGGAAAAATGAAAAAAAAGAAGCAAGAAGGAATGAAGAAAAAGTAACAAAAAAGTAAGAAGAAAAAAGAAGAAGGAACGAACAAGAACGAAGAATTAAGGAAGAAGGAAAAAGGAAAGAAGAAGAAAGAAGAAGGGAGAAGGAAGAAGAAGAAGGAATAAAGAAATATAAAATAAAGGGAAGGTGAAAAAAATAAAGAAAAGGAAGAAAAAGGAAAAGAAAGAAGAAGAAAGATGTAATAAGAAAAAAGAAGAAAAAAAAAAGAATAAGAAAAAAGAAAGTAGAAAGGAGGAAGGAAGAAGAAAGACGGAAGAAAGAAGTTAGAAGAAACAAGAAGAGAAGGAAACAAATAAAAAACTTAGTATGAAAAGGAAAAAAGAGGAAGGCAGAAGGAAAAGGAAAAGGAGAAAGAAAGAAAGAAAGAAAAAGGACAAAAAAAAGAAAGAAGGAAAAAAGAAAGAGGAAATAAGAAAAAAGGAAACAAAAAAGATAGAAAAAGCAAGGAGGAAGAAGGAGAAAGGAATAAAATAAAAAGAAACAGGAAGAAAGAAGAAAAAAGGAGGAAGAAGGAAGAAAGAAAAAGAAGAAAGAAGAAGGTAGAAAGAAGGAGGAAGAAGGAAGAATGAAGAAGGAAAAATGAAGAAGAAGTAGAAGAAAGTAGAAGTGAAGGGAGAAAAAACAGGAAGAAGAAAGACAGAAAGGACAAGAAGAAAGAAGGAAGAGGAAAGAAAGAAGAAGAAAGAAGGAAGGAGAAAGAAAAAAGAAGATGGAAGCAACAAGATAGAAGAAGGAAATGTTGAAGTGAAGTAAGAACTGCTGATTTCTCATTTGTTGCCTCTTTTTTCTTATTCGGCCTAGTGGCCAGTGGCCAATTACCTCCGGCCTAATGACCGTTCGGCCTAGTGACCATTCGGCCAAATGACCTTCAGCCTTATGGCCTGACACCGATTCAAACCACACTCGCTTGAAACTCGCAGCAAAAACACACATCTGACAAATATAGCGGGATTGGCTTTTAAATGGAGGATACGTTAGCATAACGAACATATCGACATAAAGTCTGATTATGCTACAGGGCCCAGGAAATCATATGATCGTCAACGATGACGATTTGGGGCGTTCAGAAATTAGATCCTTAGATTTCATTAAATTCTTTTAGGTTTCTAGAAAAACTTTTTCCCCTGAACTGTATGTAATTTATTTGAATGTGTGAAAAATAACAATAAATAGCTGAAAAATTTATAAATTAGGAATCTATCTCATTTTTGATTAACTAAAAAAATGTTGCTAACACAAAGGTTTTGCCAGACAATGACTCCATACAAAAACTGCATATGTTAAACAACCTAATATAGTTTATTACGCAGTTGGAGTTAATTAATTTTGCGATTATCTTGAACTTTCACAGTTTCACCAATACCACCTAAGTTTCTTTGATTTTTTTGTGATTGTTGGCGTTGGTGCTGATGATATTTTTGAAAGCCAATAAATCAGTCCTACCCACTCCCGGCGCCACCGTGCGATTTGGGAGTATGGTGAGAAGTTTTCGATTAGGACATGAAAAACTGGACGTAAGAGGTGTTCGGAATTATAGCAGCACCACAACATTGAATGAATAGTTACTAACTGGATTGTAGGTGATAAAGAATACCTAGAAGATTATATAAATAATATGAAATGTGGAATATAACATTTAAATTGGCCAATATATCAAAACTAAGCACTCCTATTATTTCGATGAATTTTACCTAGTATGTCATTTTCAACAAGCTATTGAATAAATTAGATGTTTCGTGTAAACCTTGAAAAAAGTTCAAAGAACTCAACTTTGAGTTCGAAGTTCAAATTTTCAACTCAATAGTTTTCTCACTCTTGCTTTTGAATGTTATTATAAACAAAGAGAAATGCATCGACTCAACGTGTGTTGTTCCGTGGAAGAAGCCAAATTTGAGTTGTTTTCACCATAGTCCCGGGTGAGCGAAAATAACATAAATTTGAGTTGGTGAAACCTCATAAAGGGTGAAAATTCAACACGGGAGTAAAGGTAAAGTACTCATCGGATTTTTTCGCATTTTACTTATTTTTGGCTTCTTCCACGCAATGGCGGATTTGAGTGAAAGGAACCGTAAAGTGAGTTGTTTCGCGGTTCCGTGTATGCTAATTTCAACAGCATGCCAAAGTTGACTATTTTGTATGAAAATTGGCCTTTGCTGCTATTATTCCGAACACCACTGTAAGTCGGTCTCTATGAACCATACGCTTAATCGGAAAATCTTTCAAGCTCTTCCCGTAAAAATTGTTCTTCCGTTCAAGATGTTTGCTCGTTTGGTCGCAAAACTAAATGTAGAAAGAACTAAGTCATACAGCTCTTGAATATTTGATGTATTGATTATCCCTTTTTAAAACAGATGTAAAAAATACGATCATCATCTCGATTTTTCATATTTAGTTTATTTTAGTTTTGTAGTAATGAACAATGAATCTTATCAGATCCCCGTAAGGAATATATATGTAGGGCCCATTCGGGGCCCTCCTTAGCCGTGCGGTAAGACGCGCGGGTACAAAGCAAGACCATGCTGAGGGTGGCTGGGTTCGATTCCCGGTGCCGGTCTAGGCAATTTTCGGATTGGAAATTGTCTCGACTTCCCTGGGCATAAAAGTATCATCGTGTTAGCCTCATGATATACAAATGCAAAAATGGTAACCTGGCTTAGAAACCTCGCAGTTAATAACTGTGGAAGTGCTTAATGAACACTAAGCTGCGAGGCGGCTCTGTCCCAGTGTGGGGATGTAATGCCAATAAGAAGAAGAAGAAGAAGAAGCCCATTCGTGTTCAAAGGTTTGCTCCTACATTCATACATCTCTACACTTTTGCTCCTGCTCGAAAAGTTTCTGCAGCGCTAAAATCCATTTGGTTTGAATAATCCACTTATGTCAAATTTAATTTCCACAGCATGATCCTGCCTGTCAAACTCACAGTTCCAGTCCAACAGAAAACAGTGCACAAACAATAACCAACAAATTCAACCTACCAACAATTCCTAGGAATGAGTAGTAGCGCTTATTTGATTTACTTCTAGCCTTTCCCACCTGCGCTCTCCATTTCCTGCTGCATGTACCCAAGAGCAAGAGCCCAGGGAAAAAAACTCAAGTATACCAACATATTTGCATACAAACACGTCGTTCAGTTGAAAAACAAAAACCGTCCATCGGGGATAGAGACGGGGAAAATCCAAGGAGTCCAACAAGCGCGAATTTTCTCACTAGAGTGAGAAAATACTGGCTCCCCACTGCTGGTGACGCATTGGGGGAGCGGAGTGGGAGTGCGCTCCATTACTCACACATTCATTGCGCCATTGACTGCACCGAATCGTCTGTTCGTCTGTCCGTCGGGCCAGAGAAAAGTGGCCATGAACATGAAAATGAAAACTATTTCACTCTTCTCGGTCGTCGTCGTCGTCGTCGTCTGGTGGGCCGACGCGTCGCGTCGTGATCGGCTCCAACGGAAGCACGAGCGTAGTTTTACTACACTACGGAACCCAGCAGGGCGGAACCAGCTAGTAGTGAGAGCCGACGTCGCGTTTTCGCTTTCCGTTGGCCTTCGATGCGGCGGATGATGGGGCTGTGGAGTGGAGTAGACGACGACTTCAGGGCGTCGACGCCGTCGATGCAGTCAGGATGCGGTGTATAATGTTTGCTCTCATGTGGAAGAGTACTCAATGGAATTGTAATTAAAGTTCGTTTATTATGAAATCCGAATGTTCATGTTGAACTAGTTTCTAAGTGGATGCTGGACTCTCTTAGTAAATATTTCAAATTTTGAAATAACAGCCATTAAAAATACATTAACATTGAACATCTGCAATGCATCTAACAGTGTTTCCTTTGCATTGGACTTAAACAACGTAAACCGGGAGCGAAATTGATCGTCCATTACTCATTCTCTTTTTCTATGCTACTCGATGTGAGAAGCGAGATGCATCGATAGTGAACTTCATACCCATTCGTCCCAGAATGCTTAGCCTTTCCCGAATGATGTTGGTCCTTCACCGCAGTGAGCTTATGGATATGCGAGGGATATTTTTTCTGGTATAGCCAACAATATTTCATAAAAACGATTTTATTCCAAAATGGAACATTTCCATCTAAAATAAACGATATTGACTGTCTGTTAGGCACCACGAAAAAATGATCTAAAAAATGTGTCAATTTCACTAAAATTGTCGCATTCTCAGCACAAGATTAACTTTAGTTCTATGCTTGACGTTAGTCAATTTCCAAAACTAATGTTAATAATGAAAACATATTAATTCATCTAAAGGCCTCAAGGCAAGGAACGTCAAAACTGTATCGAAAACACAGTCGTATCGTAGTCCTATATCCAAAGAGTAAGAAAAAACATTTTTTTAAATTAAAGATATTCCTTCATTTGAGGCTTACAAATATTTATGAGCTCCAGCCGCTTTCAATTTAGCTACAACATTTGGCTTATCAACTAAGAAAATGAGATGGCGCATTTTGCCCTACATTCGCATTTTTCCTTTACACCGGAAAATGTGTATCACCATATTCCATCGTACACCCTGGGAATCTGACGAACTTGATCTCCACTTCATAAGCTGATCTCGACAGGCTATTCCGCTTCGGCACATCCCTTTGAAGCTGCAATCGCACAGACGATTATGGAGGAGTTCTGGCAAAGCAATGTTTATATCTTTGGTTTTTGAGCCATTACTGGAATGGGCCCTGCCGAGAATATCATTCGTAATCCTACCTACAATAAAAAATTAAACGAATTATTCAAAAGAATTTCATTAATTTGCTTGCTGGTAATACACATACAATACATTGCGATGCGGAAAAAAGTGGTCATAAAACAACAAAGAAATATGTAACTCAATAACGCTATGGGATCGTTCACATAAGATTAGTGATCCTGGCGCAAACATGTGTAAGGAAGTTAATAAGGATGGTTTAGAGGGTTTCTTAAGACTTATTCAATTACGTAGAATACTTCCGGGTAAATTGAGAAAAAACTTACAGTACACATTATTTTGCGGATTTTATTCCCGAAAAGGGGGAATCAGGGCAAAATCGGATCATTAGGTTTACTAGAAATAAATAAGTCTTTCTATTCGATTCCTTATACTGTAACGTAAAAGCTTTTGTTTATTGATTTGTACTAATATTGTAACGATGAGGGTGAATCAATTGCGTTGAAAATTATGTTAAAATGAGGAAATCTGGTAAAATGGACATGATAGGGGAAGGAGGGGCAATATGCCCTAGCTAAGCAAAGACTGCTTTAATGCCTTAGCTGTAACGATTTTCATTGGTATTTTTAGCTCATGCAACAGTTAAACAATATAGTTAACTGATGCCATCTAAAAAATGTAGAAAATCTCAATCATATTCATAATATTCACTTTTCAAAAAAGTGGTGATATTTCGCTGCCGGAAAACTCATGAGGCAAAACGCCTTCTTGCTGGTAGCTATTAGGGAACAACGCACCACGCGTCGGCGAATCAGCATTTTGGTATGGACAGTGCGTGGAGACGCGTAGTACGTTGTAGGTTAGTTGCCCTAGGGCGTTTTGCCTCGCCAAAATGTTAGATGCTTCGTCAAAATGTGGAAAATTTCGGTTTTTCCAGCCTTCCTGTCTGATATTTTGACACTTTTTTCGCCTAACCTACATAATTTTACGTACCCGTAATGCTGGGTAGATACCTCTTCGTGGTGTGTTACGGGGTAAGTCCCACCATGGTCACATTGCCAGCTACAGGCACATCCTGACCCAACGAATACCTTCCCAGTATCCAACTCCGTGGTACTTATTCCTTCTCTCTTTAGTAACGGTACAGATAACAGATAACGTGGCCAGGAATAGTAATTCTAATGCTTTTGTCATAGATTGAAATTAAGGACTACACCCACCTTGATTTTTGATAGCAATCTGGACAGAGATTTCAAAGGAAACATGAGTATCACTAGTTTTCAGTCCACGAAATATACCGTAGCAATGCCATGCTTTCGTATTTTCATATATTCATATAATATTTATTTTCCATATTTCATTATACTTATTTTTCATATTTCATTCTATTTATTTTTCATATTTTTACATTTTATTTTTTAAATTTCCATATTTTTATAATTTCATATTTTCACAATTTAAATTTTTTTTATTTACGTATTTTATACTGTCCTAATTTCACACTTTCATATTTAATATCTAATGTTTTAATATTTTTAAACTATTACATTTCATATTTTTGTATTTTCATATTTATATAATTTCATGTTATTACATTTTCATATTATAATATTTTTATATTGTCATATTTTCCATATTTTTATATTTTTCTTATTTTTATACATACATATATTAGATTATATAATGCTTTTATATTTTTATATTTTCATGCTTTCACATTTTTTATACCTGTATATGTTCATATTTTTATACTTTTGTATTTTTAAATTTCGAATTTCATATTTAAATCCTTTGTATTTTCAAATATGTGTATTTTCTTTTTTCATGCTATCATATTTTTATATTGTCATAATTTCTAATATTTAACTTTCATATTTTTTTGTCTTTCTTATATATTTATACTTTCATGTTGTTATAATTTAATTTGCATATTTATATATTTCTATATTTTCATGTTTCCGTTTTCATATTTTTGTATTTTTATATTTTTATTATTTAATTTTTTATACTTTCATATTTCCATGTTATATATTTTTGTGTTTTAATATTTTTAAATTATCTTATTTTCAGATCTTCATATTGTCATATTTTCAAAATTTTATGCTTTAACATCAATTACAAGATACCGTGTTGTGCCCTTATTCCAATCAGCGCCTAATTCCGTTCACGCAAAACAAAATGATAAATAATAAAGAGTTTTTGTCTACAAACAGCAGAAAAATATCCTTATACTTTTCTATGGTTATGTATGCATGAAATGAAATGAAAACCAGCGTCATTTTTAGCGATTAATAGTGAAAATTTAAACAAAATTTGTTGGTCGTCACTACGAGCGCCATTTTGACTGTTTTCATTAACCCACTTGCTAAGAACGTCTGTCATAATATTTAAGCATTTTTAAGTGAAAATTTGTCCTGGATTTCAAACACAGCAGCATAACAAGACAAAACAGGTAACATTTTAGCGGATTACCAAATTGTTGCCTGTATTTTCCCGATAGAAAATGCTGAAAAGTGAAAAATATCTTTACCGGAATAAGGGTACATCTAAATCTACTCGTTCCTTATTCCATTCATTGGGTTTGGAGGATGGATTCCGAAAGTTCTGTGTTTGAGAATATAATCTTTGGGCAAGAAAAGGTACATCGTACATGAAGACATATGAGTGGTGAATGGTGAACATTTGAAATTCTATCCCGCAAGCAGGCAGACCGAAAGGAATTCCGTTAACGACAGGTTATGGGACCTTTTTCAACTCGAAATATCATTCATTGTATTTTTAATTTGAAAGGAAATTACATTTTAAGCTCTTTATTTGCAATATTATAATAAATGAAAAGATGGATTTGTGAGAAAAATGATGCCTGGTATTAGCATCTTCAAGAAATCAAATGTTTTTCGGGTGATTGGAATTAGGAACACGAATGAGCGGAATTAGGAACAATGCCATTTCAGATGATTGGAATTAGGACCACATAATTTGTCAATGTTTTTTTCACTAGTGGAGCCTAAGTCTATGAATGCATCCCAACATATTTTATTTTTAATTGTATATAGCAAATCACACTATGTAGCGAAATTGCAGCTTCAAAATACTAAGAGGCTATTTTTTAGAGCTTTTAGACATAGCACATTGTCTTAGGTGAACGGAATAAGGGCTCAGCACGGTACAAAAATATGAGTGCATAGAAGCATGGAGGCGTGCGATTGTGGAAATATTAAAAAAATTAAAATATGAAATTTTCAATATTTTCATATTCTCATACTTTTATGTTTTTGTGTACTCATATTTTTGTATCTTCATTTTTTAATTTCATGTTTTCCAATTTTTTATTTTCATATAGCAATTTTTATTCTTTTATTACATTATATTATATTATATTTATGTTTCTTATTTTCATATTATAAAATTTTCATAATTTCGTGCTTTTTATTTTTATATTATAATATTATGTACCTTCATATTTTTATGATTTAACATTTTCATAGCCCACTACAAAATATCATAGAAATGAAAGCGTCACAACCTGCCATGTAACATTAGGGCAGTTCAAATTTCAAAAATGTTCGTGAATTCCAACTCCCATATGTCTATTAGCATCATTTTGATAATATAGGAGTCCTGGCAAAATTTCAGGCAATTCGGAGGCCATTTAGGGGTGGCGCGAAGTCAATTCATGTTTATATGGAAATTTGTATGGGAAAAACTAAAAATTTATTCAAGTCTCCCTACAACTGTCAAATCGCAATGAATTCAAAAAAACATCCCCAACCTCCCTTTTTGGAATCTATATAAATGAGACCTCCGGATAACACATTAGTTATGAGTGGATTGGATGGTTCTATTGACAGTGTGAATATGGGATGAATGGCTAAAATGGTGTAATTAGCCTCAACATCATCAAGCCATCAAAATTAATGAGTTACCCACTGATTGAGCTCAAATAGATCTCAAACATGGAGGTTCGGAATGTTTATTTGAATTCATCACGATTTGACAGTTGTAGGGAGACTTGAATAAATTTTTTGTTTTTCCCATACAAATTTCCATATAAACATAAATTGACTTCGCGCCACCCCTAAATGGCCACCGAATTGCCTGAAATTTTGCCAGGACTCCTATATTATCAAAATGATGCTAATAGACATAAGGGAGTTGGAATTCACGAACATTTTTAAAATGTGAACTGCCCTAATGTAACATTTATGCAGACGACGTCCTGGCACATAACCTATCTGATACTCATAACTAAAAAAATCTATATAATTTCCAGCTTCTTCTACAAGAGATGTACATCCTGAGTTAACTCCGGCTCCTAGTTGATGTTATATTCTACAAATATATATAAAATTTAATATAACTTCTTATCATGTTATTCATTTCACTACATATTTATATACAACTACCAAAAAAAGAACTTAAAAAGAACGCAGTGCGTATGGTACGGTATGTCCACGCATCATTCAACCATCTTCACGCATCTTGCAACCCATCCTTCAAGTGAATACTTGAACACGATACATCTCTAAGAATCATCTCTGCGGCAAACACAACACAGTGGGCCTGGCCGCTTTGAAGTTTATGTCATACCACTGGTATGCTGTGAGCCTCAATATTGACAAGAAAAAATATTGGCCGTCATCTAACTCAATGATTTTCCAGGATGCTTTCTTTGTACTGGCTGCGTTTGTGTTCTATTAGATTAGATTAGATATGACTAACCTACATAATTTTACGTCTAGTTTCGTTACGGCCATGTCAAATACGGTAAAAATGAGGGAATACCCAAAAGGCGTTTTGCCTCGGAGGGGCGTTTTGGGGCATCTTCCCCTACTCATTCGTGCGGCCCTCGAGACCGTTCTTATTTGCTTCCTTAGACATTTTTGCATTGTGTTCCTGAGTTACATATTTCTTTCTCAGTTTATGATTTTGTCCCTGTACATTGTGTGTTATTAATTGGTAACGTAAAACAAAAGATATTTTAGTAACAAAATAAAGATTGTCGTTCTCGTCGCTGTCCAAACCATCTTTTGATGGCGAGGACAGGGCGCTAAATGCCAATGAAGGAAAAATCCATACAATTTGACAGTTCTGTGCCCAACATGTTTCGGACAGCAAAAAAGGAGAACCGAAGCGACAATCTATAACTTGTAACTTTAATATCTTTTCGTAAAACATACATAGTTTATTTCGATTGAGATAAACATTTCATCAGTGTGTAATCGTTCTTAGCTTCAGATCGAGGTTTAATTATAAAGTGTCCTAAGCGCCACTTGCGTAATCCGCAAGAACACCGGTTAAGTCAATTTGCCCGAATACTTCTCTCCTCAGCGTTTACTCGAAAGTTCCCTGGCTGAAACTTAAATTACGCTTTGCGCCAAGTATTTCCGCCAACTTGGCCAATCACCCAAGTTACTCTACTTCGCATTTGAACTCTCAAACTCTTTCAACCCGCTAACAAATTCCGGCAGAAATTCTGCGAAGCGACCAATCGACATAGTAAATGGAACAAAACGGAATGAATTTTCGGTGATTTCTACAACTAAAAAAAACTATAATGGTATCACTCGATATGGGGCCCTCCTTAGCCGTGCGGTAAGGCGCGCGGCTACAAAGCAAGACCATGCTGAGGGTGGCTGGGTTCGATTCCCGGTGCCGGTCTAGGCAATTTTCGGATTGGAAATTGTCTCGACTTCCCTGGGCATACAAGTATCATCGTGCTAGCCTCATGATATACGAATGCAAAAATGGTAACTTGGCTTAGAAACCTCGCAGTTAATAACTGTGGAAGTGCTTAATGAACACTAAGCTGCGAGGCGGCTCTGTCCCAGTGTGGGGATGTATTGCCAATAAGAAGAAGAAGAAGAAGGTATCACTCGATCATTTTTATCCACAAATCCTACGGTTTATTTGTTTCAGGTTGTAAAAAATGTAGTTTTGCTGCGGTAACTGAAAACGCCCTTTGAGCATAATCATGTCTGCACACCACTTACGCACCTGCGCAGGTTTTCTTCTTCGTCGACTTGCTGATTTTCGCCGGCGCGATTGAGGCGAATCGGTTCCTGGCGATAGCAGCGAAGCTGTCCTTGACGGTGGCGGCTAAAAAAGAATAGCCTAACTGCAGGATGGCGCGCAGCTGATAAGCTCGTGCGAATATAGCCGAACTTAAGCTGCAAAGTGGGTGGCGGTTAGACAGCAGGCCTCCGATTTTCTGGAGAGAGTTGCGTTGACGGATGTCACGCTTACCGACCTGATTTTCCCCTACGGACAAGGGCCAACATATCTCTACACGACTTCGCCTACTTTGTTTGACCGCTATGAACGCCCGTGCTGGAATGAACCCCTGCCTTCTATTCCATTCTGGCATCGTGTTACGCTATTGGCGACTTACTTCAGGCGTCAAGGTTACTTTGAATGGTCCGTAGGTAGACGATTTATTGGCGATCGACGGTACACTTTTCGCATCAATCGACTGTTCAACGTAATTCGTGGTTGAAGGATCAAAAATTCGCTCAGGATTGATCACGTTTTATGGTTATAGTGACAGTTCAAAATTTGTTTTATTTCTTTCTTTATTTCAGGGAAAAGCCCGCTTGAGGTGAACAATTAGAAATTCATAAGCTCTCATGCGGGCGCAAAACCTCATCTTTTCTTTGCATCAACAGATTACAATTCCAAATGATACAATTTACTTGAAACTAAATTCTACAATATATTTATATTTAGGCCTAGCTACTACTGGTTGTTGATTATAAGTTGAGTACAGTTCTTACAGAGAGTGTTACGGGATAAATGAAAATCGAAATGTGAAGGATCTCTCCATGGAATGCGGCGTAAAGCGAAGCGTATAAATTTGCGTTAAACGGATTCTATTCTAGCAATATTGTTTTGGTAATATGGAGTCCACACTGCGGAACAATATTCTAAAGTCGATCTGACTAAAGAACGAGTGCTTTGAGACAGTGGGCATTACCGAAATGTTTTGAAATTCGGAAAATAAAGCCAGGGGTGCGAGAGGCTTTAGAAGTCGCGTACGCAATATGCTCCCTAAACGTTAATTTGGAATTTAACACCACTCCGAGGTCTTTGACAAAAGATTTCCGCCGGAGACTAGTGAAACCGATTTTGTAGTCGTAGCTAATCACAGAACGTTTACGGGAGAATGAAATCAGAGAGCATTTGTCAGCATTGAGTACCATTTGATTTAAATCGCACCAGTTTGCAAACAAATTCAGTTGTGATTTTAGAAATGACGCATCGTCGAGATTATTTATAATCCAGTACAGTTTGAAAGCATCGGCAAATGAGAGCTTGAAGGACTTGAGCAGCAAATTGATGTCGTTTAAATCTTCTATATAATAAAAATGAGTTGAGATTTCGTTCCTGACGATTTAACTCGCGAACGGCTTGATCGATTTGCAAGATTTTTTCCCTAATCGATTAGTTTTGGGATCCGCAAGGTTTGTATATACAAAAAGTTGGTGAATTTAACGAGGAATTGAACAAAAATCATTGGAATACTATTTTGGGTCAGCTGTTGAGGAAAACAAAACAAACGGACCGAAATTGATCTAGAGGGCGGTGCTGCAAATAGTTCATTGTGACATTTTCAACACCCGGGCAAAGCTGGGTTTCTTCCGCTAGTAAATGATAAAAACAAGTGGTCCAAGATGACTGACTTGAGGTACCCCTGAAGTCATCGGAAAATAAGGTGAAATACAATCTTCAATTTTAATTGCCATTTCTCGATTGCTCAAATAGGACTGAAGCCAGTTCAGAAGAGGCCCGGAGAAACAGATACGCTTGAATTTGGCCACACCGATTTTATGATTGATTTTATCAAAGGCTGCTGTAAAGTCCGTATACATCGAATCAACCTGTTGTCCTTCCTAAAATTTCTTAGTGATCGTTGGTAGTAGTAATAGGTTGGTAGTTGTTTATTGTTTGGTGATGAAGCCATGTTGATCCTCTGATATATAACCCAGGCAGTTGTGAAATAAAAATTTGTGGATCAATTTTTCAAACAGCTACGAGATTGCACATAGAACATTCAAGTGGGTGCAGGAGTTACTAGCCCTGGGATGAACATAACGCTTCCCATAGTAAGTTGACTCATGCAATTCTTAAGTACTCTGTAATATGCTTGCGTAGAAATTAAAGACACTCAAATAAATACATATTGTCCGATAGCCAAACAGCTTCGAATGCTTTAAAGACGGCAACATGCGATTCAAAATAAGTTCGGGTCACTCCAAAAATGGTGCCAAAGCAGATTCGATGGATACGGCGGATTGACCGATATCTCATCGATATTAGCTGGTTATGGAACAACTTCTCGCAAGGGCAGCTGTTTTATAATTAGTAATACGTCCGTGTACTTAATGGAATAGTGTAGGTTCAAGTCCCACCGGCAACCGAATCTTGTTTCGCAATATCTCATGAAAAACACCTTAAAAGGCAAACCTAACTATGTGTATCAAAATTGATCATCTTTTCCATAAAAACTACTCAGTTAACATTTTGATACGTATTGCAAATGATATAGGTTACCATATGCCTACAATGAATCATGTATATAATGCACAAAACCGCCAAATACCTACTAAAGTGGAGGCCATATAGGGGAACGGTTCGCCACTTCAAAGCTCCTATTTCAATCCCAATCCCAAAAACAAAGCAATGGAAAGGAATTTGGTTTGTTTATTATTTTTGTGATTTTTTTCAGCAGTGAGCACGCATGTTGACAAAAAGAAGCGATGAAATTGGTGCCGTATTTCTTTGTTTAGCGATGAGATGGATATATGTACAGTGAGATGGAGATCGGAACATTTCCCCTACGTACTGATCAATGACTTGCTTGAGTTTTCGTAAGCATTCATACGATCTGGTGAAAAGTAAACATTAAAAAAAATAACAAGCTCTGTCTAGAACATTCGATCTCTGGATCTAAAGGGAGTAAGTACAGGAGTAAGTAGCTATATACGTGAAACGTTCATCCATATACGATTTGTATAACAATGCGCCTCCGTATAAACGATATTTCCGATTCAATCCGATCAAACCGATATTGTTTATTTTGATTTATGACTTTCTCAAAAAGAATCGTAAATATTCTAAATTCAGGTATTAGATACGATAGTTATAATATTTGGCCACCTTTATTAGTGCTTATATACGATTTTGATACAAAATAGCATCTATGCGGTGAAACTTGTCTTTTCATATACGATATGTGGTTGACTGGGTATTTGTGTCGTTTCGGTGAAATAGAGAAAGAAGATTCTGAATCAAGGTTAAAATACTTCAAACTTCCATTTACTTCCGCTAAATTCTGAATATTTGTTATGCCGTTGTCGGGCTATTTTTCAAACAAGACGAAAGTTCTTCACCAAGGGTCTTATAAAACTTTAGTCTTATTTAAATTTATCACCCGGTGGTCTATAATTTACCACGCGATATCAAAATTGAAGAAGTCCGCAGAATTTTCGGTGTAAATTTCTAGAACATCTTGTTTGAACTCCAGAGAATTTTTCGTGGACATGCCAATGCTGACCTTAAAAAACCATACAATTTACCGTTGAATTTTCGTAAATTTCGAAGGATTTCCTGTTGAAATCCAAAACAAAATCTCGTTTAAATAGAATTTTTGAACGGAGAAGAGTCGTTTGGCAAGAAGCCATTTTGGCGAATGCCACAATGTCTTACAAACACTTAAGGAGAATAAAGCGCTTAGAGAACCAAAATTAGTCCTCTGTAGTTTTTTATAGAAGGCCTAAATTATTTTGCCGAAAATGTCACTTGGTCGAACAATTTCTTTGGCTGAAAAAAAAAAACAGATGGCCGAATAGCTCAATTTGGCCGAACGGGTCATTTGGCCGAAAATGTCGTTCGGCTGAATTGGTCATTTTGACAAAAAAAACCGTTTATCTGAATAGGTTATTTCTAGACCAACATTTGAAAAGGGCGTAACAGCCAAAATTTATTCCTTCTGATTCCTCGTCTACATAGATTGCTATATATATGGACGAAGAATCAGAAGGAATAATTTTGGAATAATCAATGTATAAAAAAGAAACGATTGTGAAACATGTAATGTACGAAAGCCTTCAGTGGGCTGATCACCTAGTGCGAATGTCGGAAGAAAGAATAGCGAAATTAAGATATGAACGCGCTGGGGGCGGGGATGGAATCTGAGAACCCCAAACGTTCAGAAAAACTGAAGTATCATCGCCTAAGAACGACTATTATGGAGTTCTACAATACGCCATGCATTGGCGGCACTATAGCTAACATGGTAGATAATGTCCCAAGATTCCTTATCTTAATTTTCATATGTTTTCAGTCGGTGTACTGCATAATCTAATAATATACCGCTGTTTTAAAAATAAGAATCAATAAATTTCATATTCAGGGTAATCCAAATATTTGGCCAAATGAAATTAGTATTTTCAAGCTCTATGTATAAATTATTCAGGTAGATTTATATTAAACCTAGCATCAATAATCTATATGTTAACTACACTACTTCTTATATCGCATCCCCTTCTTAAGCACTAGTCAGTGTACACATCCCATCCCGATAATTACCCGGATAGCATAGGAACGTGCTCCCAGATCGGGACGCAGAGGGTCTTCCGACTGTTCTATCTCTACATATGCACATAAATATGTACATGCAGAACCGGGCAGATATCCTATATGCTTTCGACTTCGTTGACAGTTGCGCACTTTGGAGCTTTACGAGCTCCCCCTCAGCTGCTAGTCTGATTCCATAAACGAAGCTGAGTGCCTTCCAGCCTCGGGGTCGGGAGTATCCGAATGCGTCACTGTTTTGCGCTCCCACCGACCGAGCGTTGGGTGCAGGATTGCTCCAGAACCGGAACAAGCTGCCCCCCATCCCATGCGTTCTACCTCGTTTATGTATCTCACTCACGATACGGACCATTATCGTTGTTACAGCAGTAGCGTAATTCTAAAAATGAAAAATTTAAATTGAAAGTGAAAATGTATTACTTTGTAGTGGTACCAGCGGCATTACTGTACTGCACAGCTACAACTTCGTTGCACCGGCTACGGGCGTAGTCGTCGCCGTCGTCATCGTCGTCATGGCGGGGTCCCGTAGGCTGATGGGACGAAGTTTCCCAGTGCTCTACATTGTAACTGTCCGACGCGTGGACCACGTTAGTATTGGTACTGCGGCAGTTTGCCGCATAGTTGGCTGGCTCGAGTCACGGTCAGGGTCTTTCCTGGGGCTCATTGTGCACGATCCCGGCTGGGTGTGACCATCGAGGGATACATCTGCTATCTGGTGGGTATGAGACTCAGCTCCATGCTGCAGAAGGGGTAGCCCGAACAAGCGGAAAAGATTTATGGGTTTTTGGAAAAAGCGATCGGTTCGAGGGAAAAAAATAGTTCCAAGTTCAATTTGTAGCGACCAGACAGAGTACCATCGACTAGGGATAAGAAGGGATGATGACGGAGCATTTTTGAAAACTCATTCAATCGGATAAAATTGAACGCATCGCTTTTGGTCACTATCTGGCGGTGCACCTGGATAAGCACATCGCTATCACTATGGCAGTAGGTCGCCAACGACCATTTTAGCCACATGAGCTATGCTCACCCAGAAGCGAACGGGAAAGTTAATTGTGTTACACACTGGGTTAAGCTCGTTATGGTGCGGGTACGTTTGCAACTAGGCAATAAGGATTAAAAAGTTGTTGGTCAGTAAAATTGTACGGAATTCAATTTCGTGGTCCCATGAGAACCGGCTGAGCGAAACTGACACAAACATGCAAAAGGATTATGTTTTAATTGAATTTCATGAATTACAAAATGTTCGTTTCGGATCCAATACGAAAGTTTTTCAAGCGAAATGGATCATTCGGTCATGCTGTATGAATTGACTCATCCTAGATTATTAAGTAAACTATTTTGTATCTGAGGTTCTATATCTAGGATTCATTATTCACTTTCAATTTTGAAGATTGGATTGTTGTCTGTTGGAAATAAAACAAAAACATATCTCATTAGAATTTAATAAGAGAAAAATCTGTTCAGGTCCAGCTCGAGTTTGAATTGGATCGAATATAAACACATTTAGGTACGAAACGGATCCGGGTTTGACGAAATCTCGGAGAATCCTTTCTGTTTGATTTGGAGAGTCCTGGTCCAGGATTCGGAGAATCCTTCCCCAGGATTCGGAGAATCCTTCCCCAGGATTCGGAGAATCCTTCCCCAGGATTCGGAGAATCCTTCCCCAGGATTCGGAGAATCCTTCCCCAGGATTCGGAGAATCCTTCCCCAGGATTCGGAGAATCCTTCCCCAGGATTCGGAGAACCCTTCCCCAGGATTCGGAGAACCCTTCCCCAGGATTCGGAGAATCCTTGTTCAGGATTCGGAGAATCCTTCCCCAGGATTCGGAGAATCCTTCCCCAGGATTCGGAGAATCCTTCCCCAGGATTCGGAGAATCCTTCCCCAGGATTCGGAGAATCCTTCCCCAGGATTCGGAGAATCCTTCCCCAGGATTCGGAGAATCCTTCCCCAGGATTCGGAGAATCCTTCCCCAGGGGTCGGAGAATCCTTCCCCAGGATTCGGAGAATCCTTCCCGAGGACTCGGAGAATCCTTCCCCAGGATCTGGAGAATCCTTTCCCAGGATTCGGAGAATCCTTCCCCAGGATTCGGAGAATCCTTCCCCAGGATTCGGAGAATCCTTCCCCAGGATTCGGAGAATCCTTCCCCAGGATTCGGAGAATCCTTCCCCAGGATTCGGAGAATCCTTCCCCAGGATTCGGAGAATCCTTCCCAGGATTCGGAGAATCCTTCCCAGGATTCGGAGAATCCTTCCCCAGGATTCGAGAATCCTTCCCCAGGATTCGGAGAATCCTTCCCCAGGATTCGGAGAATCCTTCCCCAGGATTCGGGGAATCCTTCCCCAGGATTCGGAGAATCCTTCCCCAGGATTCGTAGAATCCTTCCCCAGGATTCGGAGAATCCTTCCCCAGGATTCGGAGAATCCTTCCCAGGATTCGGAGAATCCTTCCCCAGGATTCGGAGAATCCTTCCCCAGGATTCGGAGAATCCTTCCCAGGATTCGGAGAATCCTTCCCAGGATTCGGAGAATCCTTCCCCAGGATTCGGAGAATCCTTCCCAGGATTCGGAGAATCCTTCCCAGGATTCGGAGAATCCTTCCCCAGGATTCGGAGAATCCTTCCCAGGATTCGGAGAATCCTTCCCCAGGATTCGGAGAATCCTTCCCAGGATTCGGAGAATCCTTCCCCAGGATTCGGAGAATCCTTCCCCAGGATTCGGAGAATCCTTCCCAGGATTCGGAGAATCCTTCCCAGGATTCGGAGAATCCTTCCCAGGATTCGGAGAATCCTTCCCAGGATTCGGAGAATCCTTCCCCAGGATTCGGAGAATCCTTCCCCAGGATTCGGAGAATCCTTCCCAGGATTCGGAGAATCCTTCCCCAGGATTCGGAGAATCCTTCCCAGGATTCGGAGAATCCTTCCCCAGGATTCGGAGAATCCTTCCCAGGATTCGGAGAATCCTTCCCCAGGATTCGGAGAATCCTTCCCAGGATTCGGAGAATCCTTCCCCAGGATTCAGAGAATCCTTCCCCAGGATTCGGAGAATCCTTCCCAGGATTCGGAGAATCCTTCCCAGGATTCGGAGAATCCTTCCCCAGGATTCGGAGAATCCTTCCCCAGGATTCGGAGAATCCTACCCCAGGATTCGGAGAATCCTACCCCAGGATTCGGAGAATCCTACCCCAGGATTCAGAGAATCCTTCCCCAGGATTCGGAGAATCCTTCCCCAGGATTCGGAGAATCCTTCCCCAGGATTCGGAGAATCCTTCCCCAGGATTCGGAGAATCCTTCCCCAGGATTCGGAGAATCCTTCCCCAGGATTCGGAGAATCCTTCCCCAGGATTCGGAGAATCCTTCCCCAGGATTCGGAGAATCCTTCCCCAGGATTCGGAGAATCCTTCCCCAGGATTCGGAGAATCCTTCCCAGGATTCGGAGAATCCTTCCCAGGATTCGGAGAATCCTTCCCCAGGATTCGGAGAATCCTTCCCAGGATTCGGAGAATCCTTCCCAGGATTCGGAGAATCCTTCCCAGGATTCGAGAATCCTTCCCCAGGATTCGGAGAATCCTTCCCAGGATTCGGAGAATCCTTCCCAGGATTCGGAGAATCCTTCCCAGGATTCGGAGAATCCTTCCCAGGATTCGGAGAATCCTTCCCCAGGATTCGGAGAATCCTTCCCAGGATTCGGAGAATCCTTCCCAGGATTCGGAGAATCCTTCCCCAGGATTCGGAGAATCCTTCCCAGGATTCGGAGAATCCTTCCCCAGGATTCGGAGAATCCTTCCCCAGGATTCGGAGAATCCTTCCCAGGATTCGGAGAATCCTTCCCCAGGATTCGGAGAATCCTTCCCCAGGATTCGGAGAATCCTTCCCAGGATTCGAGAATCCTTCCCCAGGATTCGGAGAATCCTTCCCAGGATTCGGAGAATCCTTCCCCAGGATTCGGAGAATCCTTCCCAGGATTCGGAGAATCCTTCCCCAGGATTCGGAGAATCCTTCCCAGGATTCGGAGAATCCTTCCCAGGATTCGGAGAATCCTTCCCAGGATTCGGAGAATCCTTCCCCAGGATTCGGAGAATCCTTTCCCAGGATTCGGAGAATCCTTTCCCAGGATTCGGAGAATCCTTCCCAGGATTCGGAGAATCCTTCCCCAGGATTCGGAGAATCCTTCCCAGGATTCGGAGAATCCTTCCCCAGGATTCGGAGAATCCTTCCCAGGATTCGGAGAATCCTTCCCCAGGATTCGGAGAATCCTTCCCCAGGATTCGGAGAATCCTTCCCAGGATTCGGAGAATCCTTCCCCAGGATTCGGAGAATCCTACCCCAGGATTCGGAGAATCCTACCCCAGGATTCGGAGAATCCTTCCCCAGGATTCGGAGAATCCTACCCCAGGATTCGGAGAATCCTACCCCAGGATTCGGAGAATCCTACCCCAGGATTCAGAGAATGCTTCCCCAGGATTCGGAAAATCCTTCCCCAGGATTCGGAAAATCCTTCCCCAGGATTCGGAGAATCCTTCCCCAGGATTCGGATAATCCTTCCCCAGGATTCGGATAATCCTTCCCCAGGATTCGGAGAATCCTTCCCCAGGATTCGGAGAATCCTTCCCCAGGATTCGGAGAATCCTTCCCCAGGATTCGGAGAATCCTTCCCCAGGATTCGGAGAATCCTTCCCCAGGATTCGGAGAATCCTTCCCCAGGATTCGGAGAATCCTTCCCCAGGATTCGGAGAATTCTTCCCCAGGATTCGGAGAATCCTTCCCCAGGATTCGGAGAATCCTTCCCAAGGATTCGGAGAATCCTTCCCCAGGATTCGGAGAATCCTTCCCCAGGATTCGGAGAATCCTTCCCCAGGATTCGGAGAATCCTTCCCCAGGATTCGGAGAATCCTTCCCCAGGATTCGGAGAATCCTTCCCCAGGATTCGGAGAACCCTTCCCCAGGATTAGGAGAATCCTTCGGCAGGATTCTGGAAAATTTGTCGCCGATATTAGAGAAAATTCTCCTATTCCAATAATTAAATAATCTGATTCGAAATTACGAATGTAGTTTTTAGTCAAAAGTCTCGAGAATCCATTTCCAGGGTTTGAGAAAATCCTTTTATCAAAATTCGGGAGAATCCTGCTCTTGGATTGGAGAGAATCTTGCTTCAGGATTAGGGAGAATTGATTTAAATAATTTGATACGTGATTACGAATGTAGTTACTAGTCAATGACAGATTTAATAGTATAAAGTATTTTACCATAACTTTTTCCAACGTACGTTACCTATAAACAGCTCATTATGGTTCTGGTCTGTACAGTAAATTCTATATATAAATATGGAAATCTTCAATAAGAGGATCCACTGTTTCCATCTCGAAACAAAAACAAAACCAGTGCGACCTTCAATGTTGCATCATTCTACTTTCGATACACCTTGACTAAATGTCAGCCTGCCTTTTTGTCTGTGCTCCTCGACCAACATTCTCGATCTGGAAACAAGTTCAGCTACCTATGCGCCGGCCTTCAATAACTATCCTCCAATCCCATCGGTTAACCGTATATCCATCCGAAACTAGTTCGATGGCAGCCGGTACAACGCGAACCATGTCCCGTTCAACTGCGTACATGCATAGAGCGACTCTTCGACATTTAAACGCAGTCAGCTGAGTAGCGCAGCTCTCCAGTGAATTAATTCCTTATTCACGACGATGACGACTAGCCTTACACTTGTTTGTCGCTTTTGGTCTGGAAAAGAGCATCCGAAATGTCAAAGAACCAAATTGCTTTCCACCGTGGTTGGTCCTCTTTGACTCAATTCTAGCCAACTAGGAGAGACCAGCCTCCATAAGCTGGCTGATATTTTGCAAACAACCTTCGGAGGCAGTGTCGATTTGCACCAAAAATACGACGACAACACGCGCAGTTTGACAGCAATCCTCAATTGCGATCATAAATTAAAATGGACTTTGGGGTGCAATGGAAAGAGTAGCGAAATCGTAATCAGTACAACAGCATGCGTATCATTGAACAGCCAGCGGGCGCACGAGATCGGAGCAAAAGGTTAAACGACTTGCACTGAACGGTGAAACGATTAGGCTTGGTGGAATCATAGGTAGATCAGTTTGGAGGTTTTTTTATGTAAGTGTTTATTAAACAACGACTACTTAATATAATTCGTTTTCGGTCAGTTTCTAACTAAAATGCATGTGGTTTCAACTGTCCCAAAAGGAATACTAGTTCCAAACGTGGATGACTAAGATGCTCAGGATAGCCCTGTCTTTTTTAGTTTTAAAGAGTGGCGTAAGTCATTTTGTCAGCAAGTGTTCAGTATTTCTACAAGTTAAGATCCTTAAAAATTGTTTTAGTAGGTGTATTTATTGACCAATGTAAATGTATAACAACAATAGCCAAACGGACAAAAGTTGGCTTTCGAATGGTCACCGAACAGGTTCCAGAAACCCGTAATTCCCGTAATAAAATTACTAATAATTACTCCTATGTATAAAGAATTATAAATTTTATTTGTTTGTATGTTAGGGGGGATAATAGAAATGTATTTTTTCTAATAAATCATTATATACCTATTAGCAAAGCTTAAAAACAATAGAGTAAAATGTGTTTAGCATTTGTTTTATAAACGTCGTAATTCGGTCATAGCTTTTGATCTCATATTACCTCCATGGTAGAAAAAGGCGTTGGTCCACAAACCTAGCTCTGCCTTCTCACTTCCAATCACCCTGCTAGTGAGCCCTCGCTTTGCAGCTTGAACAAACTGTCGAAATATCAGAAGTGTTGGATATGGATCTTCACCAATACTATTTCATTCGCTTTTCAACTCGAGGATCTCATCGAGCTGCTCTACGACTAATCGGATCCCGGATATTGACTACCACGACATTATTCCTCTTCGTATTAGGAGGAGACGTTGCTAGAACCCTCCCTGTGAAAGGATCTTCCGTTGCGGTCAAAGCACACCTACCGCTTACGCTTAAAGAGTTGAACATTTTTAGTTGATCCCCTTGTACCTGCTATCGCCTTCTACTAAAGCAGTCATCTTTTTAATATCATGGTTTTCTATGCATACGTTCATGCAGGGAGGCCATACATTCATTGACACTCGTGTGTTCAGATCCAAATTGGCGTTAGTCAGGTATTATTATCTGAGCTTACTTCAAGCATGGTTTTAAGGGACGGAAGGCAGCCTGACCATTAGTCCAAACCGTTTCGCCTTACTAAGGGAGTAGAATGGCTCAGCTGTTAGCCCTCGCTTTACACAATAAAATAAATTCAAAACAGTGTCGCTAACGCACATGTCAGAACCTTAATTAAGACTGGCATCAGTCTGATTGCGCTATTTGTGCCCTCTTATTTTGCAGCCTCGCCTCGTCAACTCATGTTGCCCGACCATCGTTCCCAATGTGTACCGCGTGGAGGCAAGCTACACTGCCACCATTCTCACTTAAGTGCAAATTTCTTTCCAAACCTCCGGCTCCAGAGTCGCCGGAAATAGAAGCATCGCCGGTACATCTTCTGATCCCATTGCAAAACCGAAGAACATCCCAAAATCACAGCGGCCAAGTTCCAAGAACAACGGTTCCACCGCTAAGAAACTGGGTCCTTCCAGGTCCGACCCAGGTAGCCAAGGCACCATTGTACCGAACACTATACCCTAACCAGAACCATTGGCCGAGGACGAAGAACGACAATATACAGTCCTAGATCGACCGAACGCCAAGACTCAACCGGATTGACCGGGCCGACTTCAGTATCCAGTGGACGAAGAAACTTAGAAGAGCCTGTCCAGATCCTTAGCCTCAATAGCCATCCAAATACTGCGGGATATTCCGTTCGATGTCCTCGATATTGATGAAGACCTGCCGGTTGGCGGTGTCCGTCTGCACGGAAGAAGGCTAGTCCTTTTCGGCCATATTTCATATTCAGCCAAACATCCTATTCGGTCAAATCACTTTCAGCCATATTGGTTTTTGCCTAGTGACATTCCCTTCCTCACGCGCAAGCGTTGACCACACTCTCAGACATGACGTCCTATAATGCTGCAAAGAGAAGCACCGGCAGTACAAAACCATCATCAGAGAGGCGAAGTCTAAGTAGTGGGAAGAATTCATTGACTACATCAACCCGTCTCAGACCTCCGCCGAACTGTGGAGGGATGTCTATGCAATAAGCGTCAAATCAATAGCTGTTTCCATCCTCGTTGATCCGGACAGCCGCACAATCTCCAACCCCAATCAAGTTGGCAATTATTTTATGGAATACTTTGCCTCACTGCCATTGCCACTCGTGGTCTACATCTAAGCACTACCCTTATACCCGCGGACCCAGCCCGACTGCCATTTTTTTTTTCAGGAGGTGAGTTGTCAATGACCTCTGGGAAAACCGCCCGTTCCATGAAGAGCGGAGAAAAAGTTTTGTGGTGCCAATCCCAAACAAAACAACATAGCGAGTCGGGATGCCACCAAGCTAAGGCCAATTTCGCTCACCTCCTGTGCCTCGAAGACCTTGCAGCTTATGGTCAACCGCCGACTCCGTGAGAAACTGCAAACCGATGGTAGGTTCGGCTTTAAACAACACGCTTTTCGCCCAGGGTATGCCACTGTCACATACTTCGATAACTCGGGAAGCGTGCTCCAAAGAGTCATACAACGATGGCAACGATTGACATTGCCAAATGATTTAGTAGGACCTGGACACCTCTGGTCCTCCGTAAACTACAGGAATGAGCATTTTTACCATATTTCCGGTCGGTGAATATGGCATGTAAAACCCGTATGAATCTCATGAGGACCCTCGCGAAGCAGCACCGTACCAACAGCAGACTGAGAATCGGGCAAGCCACCATCGACAGCCGATTATCTACGGTTTCAAGCCAACCTGCTCCGCCTACCGAGGCCTTATAAATGTCCTCTCACCTGTTTTCAACGGGATCCGAACTGCTTCCATCCACTCCCGCCGAATCAGCATCCGTTGATTCCCTTTAGACATCCAATCTGCCGAAAAGCTGCCTATTTTGCTGCCGCCACATCCGGCTATCACTGGATCCCTCTTCTCGATGAAACTGGCCGGATCCTAAGAAGCGTGGTTGGCACCGGCCTCCCCCAGTGGCGCGGGTCGACTGACACGGAGCCAAAATCTGGCTGATGCCTCCAGCCATGATAAACGAAGGTAAGTCGACACCGAGAAATTAAGAATGTTGGCCATCGAATTAACCAGCACACGCTTCCGGAGCCATGAAATTTGATACACTGACGGAATTCTCATATCCAGTGTAGAGGTTGGTTTCGGATTATCTGGCCAAAAGTTAGGCAGTTGTGACAGCCTAGCACCTTGGCTTGGATTCCCGGTCACTGTAGCATCAGGAGAAACACCAAAGCTGATGCTTTGCCAGTACACAGTCGATTTTAAATTGTAGGTATCTGTCATAGAAAAAAAAATATGATTATATGACGACCAGTTCCCATAATTTCCGGCGAATGTGAATAGCATTTTGGATCGTGAATTTTGCCTTTAGGAAAAGTATTTTTCCGGCGCAGCAAGTAGCCGCAAAGTAGGTTAAAAAGATGTCCTAATCGGGAAATTTAAGAAAGCTCTGAGAAGATTACGATTCAAGATTTGTTCTTTTGTTTTATCAGATTGGTATTGTGTAGCTCAACAGTGGAAATTCAAATTGAATAGTTTAGTAACATTAACCTTGGTGGTCGGAGATTTGAGTTTGTGGATGGGGTCAGACGGAACAAAAGAGGTTGTGTACTAGCTGCGCGGCCCTGAGACGGTGCGAAAATGAAATTGCTGTGTTTTTGTATTGCGGAAAAGAGAGTAGTTTTGAGTTTGTGGAAGACGGGGGAAGATGTAGGGTGGTGGTTGCAAAAAGAAAAGATTGAAGGAAAAATAAAGAAAAGAAAACTACGGCGATGCGATTGACAAATAAAATACGGGTGAATGGTATAGAGTAGAGTGGGGCAAGAGTGCGCGTGGGGTAAGAGTACGTTTTCGATTTTTTGAAGTAATAAAAAAAGATAAACTAGCAGCACTGCATCAGTTTGACAGGTATTCTGGCCAACTATTATCATGTGTAATTGTAAACGATTTGAATGAATAACAAGGTAGATATGGAGTTAGATAACTTTTTGGTCATTTTGCTAAAAATAATTGGATTTCCGCAACTAGTATTTCATTACCATATTCAATCAGGTGAACATTATACCATTTCGATAACCTATTGTATAGAGTACTTTATGGTACAGAACACCAATCCGGTTGGTTTTCCAAGAAGTCAAAACCATTACTTAAATAATTTTTGGGACTGTGGGGTAAAAGTACGCAGGAACCGGTGGGGCAAAAGTACGCATATGAATCTTCAAGTTATGATGTCAGACCCGTATCTCCGGCCGAAATAAGACTTCTTCCAAAGCGTAAAGATCCACAACTAAGAAAAAAGGGACAGAATTCGAAATTATTACATGTTTTTAGGATAAGTTGAAGTAATTCGGTGTTAGAAAGGACTTAGCGAACAAAGCACTGAAGCGAAATAATGAAATTGTATTAGGACTTGTTGTACACCTAAACATAGTACGAAAACACAATTTCGTCTAAATGATAGTTTCATTTAATCAAAAGAAACATTCAGAAATTACGCAACGTTTAGCTGGGAGGGGTTGCGAGATGTGTGACGATCTATATAATTTTAAGAGGATTCATACAAATAGTGTAAGATAGGGGGGAGGGGTAATGAAATAGCCAAATTTTACGTTACGTGATTGGTGGACTTTCTTTAAGGAAAATGCCTTTGTATACGCCACGTGAAACCTGATATGTATTTTTACCTCTGTAGTTTTTTGTATATATAAAAAACCCAGATTAATCCACCTAGCGTTGGTGGTGCCTTTCTCGCATTTAGTTGAGACACCAACCTTATATGGAGTATATATGGTCTGATGTACCATTTTCTTCATAACTTTCAAACGCAATGACCGATCGTTATAAAATTCAATAGTGATCAACAAGGCTTTGTCCCCTGTCGAATGAAACTTGTTGCGAGAAAATCGGTTAAGGATTACTATACGAAAAGTTGTCTAATGTTTTTCATAGCTGTTGTGCACACACATACGCACACACATACACACACACATACACACACACATACACACGGACAGACAGACATGTGCTCAGCTCGTCGAACTAAGTCGATTGGTATATAATACTATGGGTCTCAGAGGCTTCTATCAAAAGTTCGTTTTCGGAGTGAAATGATAGCCTTTCGGTACAACTTAGTTGTACGAGAAAGGCAAAACAATGGTTTTTAGTATGAAAGTGCACATTTTTAGGACCCCTTCCCTCTTTAAGAATTACGTAATCTTTAAACATTCCCTAATATATGCTCATCAAACATCAATTAAATGTTATTAACTCTTATTTGTGTTAATATATACTTAAAGTACATAATTGGATAAATGCGTACTCTTACCCCACCCGATGCGCACTTTTACCCCACCGGTGGGGTAAGAGTGCGTTTTTCACTTGTCTTGCAATAAGGGTTCTACTAAAACGAATCTCAATAATTTCAATATTTTTTCCACTGGGTAACTTAAAGGAAGAGTATCTGAATCATCGACACTGATTTGATATGCAGAAGCTTGCTTCATAAGGGCCACATGCTCGATTGAAAACTAAGTGCGTACTCTTGCCCCACTCTACTCCACCATTAACAAGTGTTCAAAAAAAAAACAAAACATATCCGGAAAATAAGAACATTTTAGTTGTAGAGTGTATTTGAAGAAGTGTAATTGTTATTAGAACGAACGTTATTAGTAATAATTAAATATGAAATTGTCGAAAGGGTATGTAATGGAGTTGCGAGACCCAGTAGAAAGCCCGAAGAAAAGAGGGCAATATCGTTTGAACCGGCAGTGTTTTTCAGAACGGAAAAAGCTGAAGTTTGCGGAAGGAGGTGAAAGCTGGATGGGGTGATAAGCTGGTGATAAGAAAAACGGGTGACGGTGTGACAAGTGTACAAATGGGAGCAATATATTAAGAAAATGAGTAGTTTTGAGTATGTCAAAGGATTTTGTGTAACGGCCATTCGGTCCGTTACAGTTTTGTAAATATTTTGTATAATTTAATAATTGAAATATAGAAAGTAGTTTAGTTAATAGTTGTTGTAAATAGTTTCACAAATTTATCAAATATTAGCAGTCCAATACACCGCGTTTCAAAAGCTCTTTTCACGTTGAATTACTCTCGCGCTCACAGAACGCTAAGAATGTTCTAGACCAACGTGCAGACCATGTGGCGAGCGCGTGTGACTACGTCACCGATTCGGGTGGCGACCATCCACCTGGGGAAAATCCCAACAAAGCCTCTTTGATAATTTTCGGGAAAGATCGGCAGGCAAAGTAGGCTGCGATCCGAATGGATTAATTGCTTCCTGCACTTCGATCGTTAGGAGGGGGAAATGCGATCTAGGGACTTCGTGAGGTCAAAACCGAAGGCTAAGAATTAGGACAATCTTACATTTAATCTGAGGATTCTTGACTGTGACTCGTTCACTTTGATCTGGATTGTGGAAGAGGCAGGAGTAGTCCATTTTAGTTCGCGTCGTGAGGTGATTTCGAAGGTAGATAATCAGTGACATGGAGGCCTTTTTGAAGTTACTAATTTAAGTTCAAACTCTCTCCTAGTTTCTAGCAAGGATAGTGTCTTTCCCATTAAACGTGCTATCAGTAGAAAGTGTGCGAGTGTGGAGCGAAATACAGGTAAATCACGTGCTTTTTGATATGTGGTAATAGCGTGGAAAACACGTTTTATACAGATTTGTGGCAAGTGTGCGAAAGCCCGTTACCTCACCAGTATCAGCCAGCGACAACTCCTGACCCCACTCTGCAGCGTCAAAGTTTCCCGGCGGTCCACTTTGCCGGAAGGGGCCGCGACCGTCAATTTCGCGCCCAGGCAGGGCGAAGGCAAAGAGTAAGCAAGTCAGCAGCAACAGCAACCGTTTTCCCGCTGTCGGTGACGACCGAGAGCGCAGCAGCAGCAAAGTCCACACATCGTTGGCGAGGCGCCGTCGGCGCATGAAGTAATTCCGTAGCGTAGTAGAAGGAAGAGCGCGCACCGCGACCGCGGTGTAAGAGACCGGCATCGTGTTAGATGAGCCGTAGGTAAGCGTCACCTTCTCCACCAACCCGTAAGCACATGGCAAGCGTCGCCATCTCCGTCCGTAGAGCACGTGCGTAGGCGTCGTCCGCTCATCAGGCCGCCTGCGGCACCGCACCGTTCTTCGACCGGTCAACAGCATCGTCCAGCAAGCGAGCGATAGCAGCGTCCCCGTCGTAGAGAACAACGCCGACAAAAGTGATGGTCCGTAAGTAAACGCATGCATGCAAATTGGAATCGCCCAAGCGCGCTTGGTGAAGAATATTTTTTGGATTTGCCTGCTCCCAATTTTGGTTGGTGATGCGTGGCCGTGAGAGGCTCTTTCTATGTTAGCCGATCACAGAAAGTGAATGCCCACACCGCACAAAAGCACGTGATAGGAGGTTATTAGATTGCGATAGAACAGAAGCGAACAGAAGTGAACAGAAGAAGTGAAGAGAGAGAGAGAGTTTTTGAATGGATAGTATGTAGGCCTACGATAGAATAAGGAGCAATGAATTAAACTGCGAATATGTATATTGTTTGATGAGTTTGAATAAATAGCAATAGGGTACCACCGACAATCCGACTTGTTTAGTTCGCAGGAACGAGAAGAGGTAATGTAGAGGAGGTTTTTATGTCACTCGGTATCGTTTTCCTGTAGGTTTTTTTTTTGGAGATTATTTTACTGGGGAGGTTGGCCCTGAATCCAACCAACGGACACTCTCCATTCTTTCTAGATCAGATCGGGGTGAGCTGTTATAGCCAACCGGTGATGATAACGACTGTAAGCGGATATTCTGCTTTCGACTAGGTTGTCTTTCTTTCGATTAACGATCGATCTGTGTTTTGAAGGGGGAGTAATTTTTATTTGGAATACCTGTAGCCTGCCGATCTTCGCGCTTTCCTTCCATTATTGGAAAACAATAACCCTTTCCCCTGAAAGGTCTTAGGCCGGGCAACCCTAAAACAGGTGGATGGTCTCCATTAGGAGTGGCGCTTAAACCATCCGCTAATCCTTTCGGAAGGCGCGGACGGATCGTACGGTTATATTTGAAGAAAGTTATTGTCCATCATAAATTTTTTTTTTTTTACTGTTTCGATAGTTTGAACTCTATTACTCTTGTTGCTGGTGTTACTTCCTTCTCTTTTCGTTTTATCCTTCTCTTCTCGTTCCAGAACGCGAGTAATGGCGGTTGAACCTAGCCATACAAGTACACTGATTGACTTAAGTAATAAGTACTTAAGTAGGGGGGTGATCCCTCAGTGCCGGACACATAAGCCATTTAACGAAAAGCTCTCTAAGCATCCGGATTATGTTTACACATATATGTGGTATAAGGTACACCGGGGCAAGTTGAAACGGTTTTTTTTAAAGTTGAACTTTGAAATGCTGTAAAAAAATCATCCTTTGATACATTTTTAATCCGTTTGCGGTGTTTGATAGGGGCCCTCCTTAGCCGTGCGGTAAGATGCGCGGCTACAAAGCAAGACCATGCTGAGGGTGGCTGGGTTCGATTCCCGGTGCCGGTCTAGACAATTTTCGGATTGGAAATTGTCTCGACTTCCCTGGGCATAAAAGTATCATCGTGTTAGCCTCATGATATACGAATGCAGAAATGGTAACTTGGCTTAGAAACCTCGCAGTTAATAACTGTGGAAGTGCTCAATGAACACTAAGCTGCGAGGCGGCAATGTCCCAGTGGGGGATGTAATGCCAACGAAGACGAAGTGTTTGATAGTTCGGACCAAAGATTATGCATAAAAAATAAGAAACCTTACCAAACTTTTTTATAAATATTTTGCATATTGAAATTATTTTTTTATATGCATTGTTTCAACTTGCCCCACATATCGGAGCAAGTTGAAACACTGCGCTATATATAGACATAACTTAATTTTGCCGTATTCAAAACAAAAAATATGTACTCAGTGAGACTCAAGATCCACGAGGTTGGCAATGAGACTGTACTGCCAGGATTCGCAAAAGAGTCCCATGTAAATTGTTGACGTTTTTTATTTTCTTTCAGAAATTAGCTAAAAAGTATCTCCTGTTTAAGAAAAAATGATAAAATAGTAGGTTTTGTTCCAGAAATTTGAAAATCAAATCCCATTTGTGCTGTCTCATCTTGATGTTTACACAGATAGAAAAATTAATTGAAATTAACGCTAAAAATCATGCACATAAATGGAACGCCATTATCAGCGGAATTCCATATGAGATGTAGCCTAAATGTATACCATATTTGACGTGGATTGTCAATATTACATACAAGTTGCAAGCAAACTTGTTAGAAAGAGAACAATTTAAGCGTAGAAAAGCCTATATTTCCGCATGTCAAGTTTTACGCGCTGTTCTGTATTCATTATTTTTTCTGTTCACTCCAAGGTGTACTCTCATAAAAGTCTCATTCCAGATTTTGATACTCTTTTACACAAAAATAAACTTAAATATGGGACTCTTATGCGAATAAGGGCAGTATACAACAAAGTCACAAACATAGTTTTTAGGGACAAAATTCTAGAGATCGCACTACGCTGAAAATTTATCAGATTGATTACGTCCTACTAGTGACCACTCGGATTACTTTTCAGGATGGTCATTAGTTGGTTCAATTATGCGCTTCATTAATTCGGTTCTGGCTTCTTCAATAATTAATCAGCTTATCTGTCATAAAATCCTCGATTGGAGAAAGAGCGGCCTGGGGAAGTGGAAGGTGGAGTTGACAAATTTTTACAAGCTCTAAGTTTTATTTTTTTAGAGCCTGTGCTCACTACGAGGAAAGATAGATTAAAAATTTAAAACTAGACCATGCAGTTTAAACATGACCCCTTTTCATTCTATTCTTTAGTAGAGATTGTAGGAGGGATGCATTCATGACGGGATGGGCGAAAATTTATTAAATTTATTTTCAGAAGTTTGGACCTTTTCATAAATGTATGTTCTCCAAATGTGTTTACGGACCATGTTAAATTCTGGAAAAAAATATTACTTTAAATTGCGAGTGTGACGTTTTGAATCGTTGTTTCAACTTCCCCCACACCACCCACTTCTATTTGCCCCGATGGGTTAGAAATGCGGATCAATTTCAAACGACCATATATCAAAAATTAAAATAGGTCTTCCATCAATTTTTCATAATCATTATGCTTATTCAACATTGGATGATTGCCTAATATGCTAATTTGATGGAAAAACTATTCCAAACATCATTTTGAGACCTGTTTCATTGGCACGTCAAATAGTTGGTTTAGATTTTGTAAAGGGTGGAAAATAAACAATGGCAGGAATTGTTTCTAGTAGCTGTAATCTTCCGGGAATGGCAGTCAGGAGGTGCGCTTAGGAGAGTAGTTTGTTGAAAAAAATAATCAGGACATTCGGTAATTTCAGATCTAAATTAGAGCTTCTGTTTCATCTTACCCCGCATTTCAACTTGCCCCGGTGTACCTTACACGAAATATCACAATCGATGATTCATACAAACTATATTTGATTATTTGAACACGTTTTTGGAATATGTATTTTTTAAATGGCCCACCGCTAACCCCCACACTAAAAAGCTCATTTTTTTTTCGAGCTCTCTGGCAGTGGACTCTTCAGAACATACACAAATCATACTCACAAATAGACATATTAACATTTTGGCGTGTGTAAGGAAGTGGTGAACATGAACAAACAATAATCCAACAATTAGGGTTACCCAGTGGAACTATTTATGTTCCTTTGAAGAGATCCCAGGTCGAAGTGACCTAAATAGTTGATAATAAGATAACATTTTTTTAAACATCATTACTTTCAAAAATAATAATTAACATAAAACATAAGCAATTATTAAGATATTAACACAATGAAAAGAAGAAAGAAAGACAGAAATAAAAACACTGGCAGCGGATACGAAATGAAATTAGAAACGAACTAATTTTGGATTTGTGATATTCTTTTAGTTGAATTTTGAATAAAGCCTTATTGTTTATTGATTTCAATCGCTCTGGAATTTGTTACCAACAATTAGTAACAAGAATGAGGTCCAGCACTGGGAGTTCAGGGTAGTCAGTCAGGCTAGAAGGAAAACATGTAATATTAAAAAAAACCCAGCTTTTTTGGAAAAAATGTTAATAACTAAAAGTGTAATGATGGCTTAGATTTTATAGGGAGGGAGGAAAAAACTGAAGGAAAAACCTGAGAAAAAACTGAAGAACGAGAGGGGAGGATAGGGAGGAAGGAAAAAAACCGGGAGAAGTCGAGAACCTCCGTAGGAGACAGATGTGCAATTTCGGAACAGCTCTGAGTCGAAAAATTATTCCGATTATTCCTGATCCGGTGCCGCGTAAGAATCTTGTACGTCCCGGAGGGGAGCCTCCACCTCCCTTCTCTCTGCATGCGAATCCATCGATGGACCTCACCAGATCCTGCTCGGCCACAACGAAGCTCAACAAATCAAAAAATGTAAATATTTGAATAAATAGATATGCAAGCTTATTCTGTTGTGTCCGTGCCATTATTTTGTTTGGAAGAGAGTCCTGAATGTCCTGGTGTGGTCCGCTACCGATAGTTACAGGTTGTTTGGTTTTCCGTGTGTCCTATCGAAGCAAGTGAGCCAGCCGACCCTGAGGTTAGATTCGCCACGAGCTAGCCAAGAGTAAAATTTCAAATTACATTGTACACCGAAGGTCCATAAAAAGATATTCTCATTTGTGCAAGGTTACTTGAAGCACTAGATCTTAGTAAGTTGTTAGCATGTCTAGCATTGTATTCATGAGCTCTTATTGGCAGAACCAAAGTTTGATGTCTATAGCAAGTTTTTATTGTATCGAAAATAAACAGGCAAGTTTGCAAGTCCCATAATGCCCGTATTGATGTATTTTGGTAAAAATTTTCACGGTTCAGAAAAGTGTCCCCGAGTACCGGACATTGTTGCATCATGTGCAAATATGACCAAGTTCCTATTATTTACATGAGTAAAGACATAATTTAGAATAGGAATATTTTTCACTTGCTTCAAGTTGTAGATATTAACACGTGTTAGTAGAGCTTATTTGACTCTCCAGCTCAATTTTTTACATCTGGCACAAAATTCCATCCATTTTCAATGACATCTTCAAATTTTGTTTCTGCTTATTTCTGTGGCTTTCTGATACCTCAGAAAGAAAAAAACAAATTAATTGAAGTACAAAACAAAACAGGTGCTAAATGGCTATTTGATCACATAGAAAAACTCACTGTCCGGACTCGTGGGACAGCTACCGGATACAAAAATTTGGTTTTTCACCATAGATACATTATATATCTAATAAATCATGATTGCTATTTGAAATATGAATAATATTGACCATATTGGCACAATCGACATGCATTCGATTGATTGTTGATTCAAAATGTTGTACTACATAAGATGATGGAGGGATCTTGGATTTGGAACAGTAGCAACTCACTATTTTTGCGAAAAATCAAGGGTTCCACCAGCCCCTGAAGCGATCCTTCTTCTCTGAAAGAGCAGGTAATCATATTAAGGCTTCAGACCGGTCACACAAGGGTCTTCCACAACAAGTCCCTTGTTGGAGACCCTTTCCGGTCCTACTGTGATCTTTGCGGAGTAGTGAACAGCGTAGAACACTTTATTTGCCGATGCCCTAAATACGGATATCCCCGATATCTCTACGAGATTCCAGACAGTATAGGGGACCTCAATTGTAATGTAAGCCAAAATGCTTGTCTTTTTTTAATATTTATTAAAGAAATTTTCAGCCCACGGCAGGCTCATTTCTTAGCTGCTTGTCTCAAATTTGACCAAAATGTCACCCCCTCTGCTTCTAAGCCCTCAATTGTACTTTTATATAAAGTACCCTATAACTTTTTCTTATAGGTCAGTTCTCTGAATCTGATATTGGAGGCGTGGGAGCCGAATTAGTGTCAGATGACATAACCAGAGTAGCACCCTTGTCACATATTAGTCACTGTGACTCGTATGCGACCAAATCCAGTCACACTGTAGTTGCTGCAACCAAATCGATCTGAACTGTACTACTAGGGTAATCCTTCCGTTACCAAATCCCTTTTCAAAAACGAAAATAAAAATCTTTTTGGCTGTAACTTTTTGTCTTCTAACATTTTTTTCGCAACTTTCACCAAAAGAAGCAAAATTTTATTTAAGCTTTTGCAGTATTATTGATTTCCAGGATTGGAACCGATAAACCGATTTACCAAGTACCGATTCGATGGTCAATTTTGGGAAATAAGCAAACACATCAAGCGACATATCAAACTTCATGATTGCAGAAGTTAAGGCATTCTATGGTGGTTTAATCCCCGGAAATAGGCAATTACCTTTGATTGAACTGAACTTGAGTTGCGTGCTCTTGCCTACGCAATGCGGTCGGGTCTGAGCTTGACGACCGACTGGCAAATAGCTTACACAACCTCACTTGATCAGTACCGTTGCTGATGAAGAATGTGTATAGCCGCCAGACATTCTAAATACTCACGCTCCTCTAATGTGGACGTGTACAATACACATGTGGAAGTATTGGCTTGAGAAATGGATTGCGAGTGATTTGACTATGCGTCCAATTTGGGAATCTCGAGCTCGTTCAGTAGCCGCTAGGTTGCGAAGGCCGACGGAGGTCCTTCGTAGCTTAGTTGGTTAAAGCACCAGTCTAGCGTACTGTAGGGTCATGGGTTCGAGTCCCATCGAAGGGAAAGTGGTTACCTCCAATACATTTTCCAAATCAATATCTTCCACATAACGTACATATTCACATATGAGTTTTCATAACATTGTAAATTAACGTCCAAGTCGGGTGGTTTAATCCCCGGAAATAGGCAATTACCTTTGATTGAACTGATTCTATGGTATGTTTGTGCTTTCTGGACTTAATTCGAACATATTGGAACCTATAGTCGTGTTGAGCGGATAATGTTTCAAGGATCAATTGAGGAAAATACTCAAATTCCATCATGAGCTATATCATGATTCATGGTTTCAAAAGCAGTGACATTTTTATGATAACTTTGTACTTCCTGAACCATATTTGAACTGATTGGAACTGATTGAACCGATTGGAATTGGTTGACGGGTGAACCTGGGTACTTGTCCAGGGGGCAATTTTCTAATATGGGCACAAACGGCATCCCCCTAGTAGTACAGTTCAGATCGATTTTGTTGTAGCATATGAGTCCCAGTGACAAGTACCAAGTGTGCTACTCGGACCAGTTGGCCTTGCAAGCAATATCGTCGCACTGCCAATCCGAAGATGGCTAATTTGATTCCCGGTCCAGTCCAGGATGTTACTGGATATTACTGTAACGGCTATGCTCCTCCAAGGAAGATAATAAAACAGTTTAGCAGAGCCTTAGCTACTATTGCGGCAAAACTAACTGGTTTGAAATTATTTTATTTGTCGGTTAACCTAAACTTTTACAACTTTTTATATGCCACCTGAATTTCCTTCGATTTTTTGTAATTTGTTTTTTGGGTGTACCACAATTTTCGGCACTGAAAAATTTTTCGTGCGTGAACCATAAAATAGTAATCCAAGCTCGTTTCGTTTAAATTGAGTGAAATATATTTTCGACAGAAATGTTGCAACTCATCCGTAACAATTCCCAATAACGAACGAAAAAACTCACACCGTAAACGAACACAGCACAGAAGAAAAAAAAACTGCGTTAAAAAATTTAATTTCGCTCAACAACAATCCAAATGAATTGCACTTGTCTTCCGCTCACCATCCAGAGCGGTTCTTTAGTACCGAAACCTGGTTCGCTAGTATGTAGGTAGGTATGTAGGTGAGCAGCATTAGTAAAAACCAACAAACCACGAGGCCAAGTAGGGAGGGATGGACCTCTAACCCCAAGAACTTCTCAGCCCTCTTGCTCCAACCGGTTTAGCACATAATCACCACATAGTCAGGCTTGCCAACGGGAGAAAGTGAGATGAAAAATACCGACTACGACAACCGAAGGTGGACGCCACCTAGCTACAGCGAAACACATCGAAATAAAATGTTCACGCGAACGGCGGCTATGCTGCCGCTATGGGTGAGTCCTATCATGGCAAGAGAGAGCGAATATGTTAGAAAGAACGACAACGACGACGGCTATGGCGAGACGCCGCGCCGGCCGGCCGGCAGCAGCGTTTTCATTTTCATCCAATCGAAGGACACTTTCCCCTTCGAATACGACCGACGACGCGCGACCTCGACGGAAGCCAGTGCGGAAAGCGGGCTGGGAAAAGTTCGCTGGGTGGCGATGCGATAATGGGTGGACGGTGGTGGCGCCGGGTGCGAGAGTAGCATTAGAACGCATAAAAGTGAGAGATGCCGGGCGAGAACTCGCGCTCTCTCACTTGTGGCGAGTTATGCGAAGCAACTCAATGGCGGTCTCTTGTTCTCTCACGGATAGTGCATCCGAGGTGGGAGCTGTGCGCGTGGGTAGAGTGAATTTATGTCGTAGTGAGACGGGTGAGAAACGAGAAATGGTTATGCTGTAGATGGATTCTGTAAACGAAAATCGGAACGCTCTCTTCGATTTTTACTGCAAAGGGAAAATCAGTGGGGAAGAGAATTGGGTTTTTATGCAGTTGTAAAGGATTATGTCATTCGTATATTCAATGTAGACGTAAAGTTTGAATGAAATGTGGATCCAACTGGAATTTTCCGACCATTATTTTCCGACCAGCAGAATAGGACAATGATCGTCTGCGGCGCATTTAGGAAATTAGTCGGTTTTCGATGATGTTTTCGGGTAAAAATGTATCAATTATCAATGTTCGTTCAGTCATAAACATCTGTTGACTTGACGTGATTTGTGTTTTACTTCTGAAATATACAAACTATTGCAATATAAAAAGTTCACAGCTTGTTTTTTGCATTTTTCAGCGACAACTGCACTCCTTTCCTGTGAAAAAAAAAGCATAACCAAATTAAGATGATATTATATGAACAATTTCGAAGTAACTGATCGTTGAACAGGAATAAAATGTGCTGCAGACATGCCTTACAACTTTTTCTCTTTGATTTTGAACTATTAAAATAAAATTTGCAAGCCTCTATAATAAAGAAATAAAGAAAAATTATATTACATACTTTAATTCAGTAAGTGTAACAGATTGATGGGTGTTGTCTCAATGTCATGATTCGTTTGTTCTTAAGCACTTTTACTATGGCCAGACGTGCTTTGAGAAGCAAAAAAAAAGTTAAGAATGTATTTTTGGATTTGCTTGTTTACGATCTTTTCTACCCTAATTGTGATGATTTTGTTATTTTTTCTATAACTTTCATGATTTTATATATTGGTAAACAGTTGATTTCGGATTGATTGCGGATTGAGTGCGTTACCCATACGGTGCTTATGCGAAATACAGTCATCTCTACTCGTATATGATATATTTAAAAATCAAAATCTTCACAATAACTTTGAATTTGGAATTGTTAATCATGGTCATGCTACTAGACAAGCCAACAATTTATTACAATCTAGACTTGTCTAGTAGCATGACCATGATTAACAATTCCAAATTCAAAGTTATTGTGAAGATTTTGATTTTTAAATATATCATATACGAGTAGAGATGACTGTATTTCGCATAAGCACCGTATGGGTAACGCACTCAATCCGCAATCAATCCGAAATCAACTGTTTACCAATATATAAAATCATGAAAGTTATAGCTCGAACGAATCTTGGTCAAACAAAATTATCTTATTTCGGTCCGCTCAAATATAACTCGCTTCCAACATACTTGAAACAGATCGATAACCGCACCATATTTGAAATCCACTTAAAACAATATTACAAAGGTAAATTTAAGGATTTTTTAGTCTGACACATATCATACTTATCTTTTTTGGTTTATTTTTTTTTCCTTTTTGTAGCTATAAAAATAAATATACACATATCTTTTGTCCTTTTGAATCACTTTTGAATCCTTAAAAGGAAAGTTAATTTCCACTGGATTCCAATGTTTTAATGTTTAGTTTCTTTTTTTAGTATCGTCACACCTCCCACCATAAGTTTTGTTTTTTATTATAAATTTCAACATGTTTGCTAATGGCAATTAGATGCGACCATTACCAGGGGGCTCAGAGAAATCTCGAGCTCTTTGGTGTGGGGGTGAGTGGCGGGCCGCATAAAAAAAACTGACACCGAATAATCACTGGAGGCACTACCATGAACCACTGTTCTGCCTTTGTGGTGTGAGATAGTGGAACTCGTCGTTCACTTTTTCCGGCATTGCCCGATCTTCAAGAATTGGTTAGGAAGTCGTTATCGTACAATCGGTGCTGCTGTTGATGTTCAGAGCGGCCAGACCTACCGATTTCGCGGTAGTCCTACCGATGTTTGACTTGCCTACCGATTCACAGACGAAAGATCGAAAACTACAGATTTTTCAAAATTCATACCGAGAACTACCGATTTCCAACCCGCCGAATAAAACGAAGGCCAACATAGTAATCCTTCTTATAAACGATGAATCTAGTTGATTCCCAAACAATTGATTATCAGAATAGCTGTCATGATGACATTTTGCATCAAATCCATTCATTTTTTACGTACCTTTAAACTTACTTTCATAAATTACAATTTCTTTTAGGAAGCAACGGCTGCGAACCATTCCACTGATTCGTTTAAGGTGAAGGTGGGTTGAATACCAAAACAAAGCTTTGAAAGTATTGGTACAATACAAACTGTCATATACTGTAGCAGTATTTGTGTCGTATTTATGAAAAAACAAAGAATATTAGTAGGGTGGTTCAAAAAACGACCCAGCTCCACCACGCTCACTTGATTCCGTCCCATGCTCCGAGTGTCCTCCAAAAGCCGATTTGAGCAAAAACTGATTGAGAACAAGCCGGTTCAAGTTTGTATGAAAACTATTATGGGAAACTAAACTTTTCATTACACTGGCTACAGCGCCTCCCCTCCAAACGCTGACGAAAAGAGAACCCACATAGCTGGAAGCAACATTCCAGAGACTTCACTGAACGCACCTTAGGAAAGATCCGTTGAAATAGCATTTTATATTCCGCTCACTCCCATGTCACACTTTTTGAATGAAGTATCTGCTCCTGGTGCGATAGATATGTATCACAGAAAAAATCTGGCTATTTTGTTGAATTACACAAACACAATGTTAGCGGAACGGAAACGGCAAATTTGACGGAAAATATATGGGCTAACTGTCAAATTTGCCGTTTCCGTTTCTGTTTCGCCGACATTGTATTCAGGGCTTTATTATCATGCTAAAGATTTGCAACCTCGATTAAAATCGACTCCCAACTATTGGAACGTCCATTCAATATGCATTGTCTAAGGAGTTAAAGCTCTTGGATTTCATCCAGTCATATGGTCTTCCCCTCGCCAGCGCCCAATCACGGAGTACCACAATCAGAATAATGTAAAATTCAACCTCGCCATATCAACTGCCATACAAACCTGAAACGACCTGTGCACGGTAAGCTCCTATTCAAACCGACCGAAACCAGCGAACGACACCCAAAATATGAAATATAATCGACTGAGCGTGGCGGAGCAAAATCAGTTTTGAACCACCCTGTTTATTAGTTTGCTGCTATCGTTACCAGTGTTTACATTCGCTCCGCGATCAGTTTTTAATCGTTTTTATCGGGCAAAAATTGCAGTTTATATTAAGTTTTCGCTTCAAACAAGTGACTTAATCCAAAAAGTGAAGTTTAATTTGCATTCCATCAACATTTCGGGCTGCTCATGTGCGGAGAAGTGTGTAAAAAATTGATTTTTGCAATGCCCTTTGAAAATAAGTGAAGTACAGTGATAAACCCACCAAACCGCGGATGGCTGTTAAATTGGCACAAAACTGCTGGTTTAGGCTATATTTCGAGCCGAAATGCATAGGACTTTTTGAAAAAACATGTTAATTATCACGGGAAGTACATAACTATACTGTGAACAGGTTAGTAATCTGAATATTAAACTTTTGTTTGATGCTGTTCGATGCATTCGAATGTTGGTGGGAGAGGAGTGCGGGAGGTGTGGGGTTGACCCGTGGAAGGTTCGGTGCCATATTGGCTGCCATCGTGGTACTCTTCCATCTATGTCCTTAACCTTTAGTTTAAATTTGATAGTTCGATGGTTATTTTCCCATCGTGGTTAAAATTTTACCCCGAAGCTGACCCATTTGAGTTTTGACTATATTTTGCTATATGGAACAAAATGGAATCGTTGGCTTTCTTTGGCCGGTTCGGCTTCTTTAGAAGTTAGCAACTTTGGGAAGAAGCCGAGATCAAGGTCGACGATCTCTAATTGCTTCTTCGACCAGCGGTTATAAATACAGCGTTTACCTTTTTTCGTTCGCAATGTAACACTTATTATTATTATTTAATCAGACTAAGGCCGAAGTGGCCTGTGCGGTATATAAGAGTCTTCTCCATTCGGCTCGGTCCATGGCTACACGTCGCCAACCACGCAGTCTACGGAGGGTCCGCAAGTCATCTTCCACCTGATCGATCCACCTTGCCCGCTGCGCACCTCGCCTTCTTGTGCCCGTCGGATCGTTGTCAAGAACCATTTTCACCGGGTTACTGTCCGACATTCTGGATACGTGCCCGGCCCATCGCAGTCGTCCGATTTTCGCGGTGTGAACGATGGATGGTTCTCCCAACAGCTGATGCAATTCGTGGTTCATTCGCCTCCTCCACGTACCGTCCGCCATCTGCACCCCACCATAGATGGTACGCAGCACTTTCCTTTCGAAAACTCCAAGTGCGCGTTGGTCCTCCACGAGCATCGTCCAGGTCTCGTGTCCGTAGAGGACTACCGGTCTAATGAGCGTTTTGTAGATTGTCAGTTTGGTACGGCGACGAACTCTATTCGATCGGAGCGTCTTGCGGAGTCCAAAGTACGTACGATTTCCAGCCACTATGCGTCTCCGAATTTCTCTGCTGGTGTCATTTTCGGCAGTCACCAGTGAGCCCAAGTACACAAATTATTCTACCACCTCGATTTCGTCACCACCGATGCAAACTCGCGGTGGGTGGCTAACATTGTCTTCTCTTGAACCTCTTCCTATCATGTACTTCGTCTTCGACGTGTTGATGACTAGTCCGATCCGCTTAGCTTCCCTCTTCAGTCTGATGTAGGCTTCCTCCATCTTCTCAAAGTTACGTGCCATAATATCTATGTCGTCGGCGAAACCAAATAGCTGGACGGACTTATTGAAAATTGTACCACTCGTGTTAATACCTGCTCTTCGTAGTACCCCTTCCAAAGCGATGTTGAATAGCAAACACGAAAGACCATCACCTTGCCGTAACCCTCTGCGGGTTTCGAAGGGACTCGAGAATGCCTCTGAAACTCGAACTACGCACATCACTCGATCCATCGTCGCTTTGATCAACCGTGTCAGTTTATCCGGAAAACCGTGTTCGTGCATTAGCTGCCATAGCTGGTCCCGATCGATTGTATCATATGTGGCTTTAAAGTCGATGAATAGATGATGTGTGGGCACGTTGTATTCGCGGCATTTCTAAAGTACTTGGCGAATGGCGAACACCTGGTGCGTGGTGGAGCGTTCGCCCATAAAACCCGCCTGGTACTGCCCCACGAACTAAACTTGCAATTGGTGTTAGTCGACGGCATAAAATTTGGGAGAGTACCTTGTAGGCGGCGTTTAGCAATGTGATTGCGCGGTAGTTGCTACAATACAGCTTATCGCTCTTTCTGTAGATGGGACACACGACACCTTCCATCCACTCCTGCGGCAAAACTTCCTCCTCCCAAATCTTGGTAATGACCCAGTGCAGCGCTCTACCCAGTGCCTCACCACCGTGTTTAAATAGCTCTCCTGGTAGTTGGTCAACCCCAGGGGCTTTGTTGTTCTTCAGCCGGCCAATCTCCTCCTGGATTTCCTGGAGATCCGGAGCCGGTAGAATTATGTCCTGCGCGCGTTCTCCCAGGTCCATCACCATACCGCCATCTTCGTCTGCCACATCGCCATTCAGGTGTTCTTCGTAGTGCTGCCACCACCTTTGGATCACCTCACGCTCGTTCGTAAGAAGGTTCCCGTTTATGTCCTTACACATATCAGGCTGTGGCACGTGGCCCTTACGTGAACGGTTTAACTTCTCATAGAACTTTCGTGTGTTATTAGCGCGGTACAGTTGCTCCGTTTCTTCACGGTCTCGATCTTCCTGCTGGCGCTTTTTCCTCCGGAAAATCGAGTTTTGTCTGTTCCGCGCCTGTTTATATCGTGCCTCGTTCGCCCTCGTGCGGTGTTGCAGCAATCTCGCCCATGCTGCATTCTTCTCTTCCACTAACTGCTCACATTCGCCGTCATACCAGTCGTTTCTCTGATCCGAGGGCACCGTGCCAAGTGCAGCGGTTGCGGTGCTACCAATGGCGGATCGAATATCTCTCCAGCCATCTTCAAGAGACGCTGCGCCTAGCTGCTCTTCCGTTGGAAGTGCCACTTCCAGATGCTGCGCGTATTCTTGGGCTAGTCTACCATCTTGTAGCCGCCCAATGTTAAGCCGCGGCGTCCGACTTCGACGCGTGTTGTACACCGTCGAGAGTTTTGAGCGCAGGCATACTGCAACGAGGTAGTGGTCGGATTCAATATTCGCACTGCGGTAAGTGCGGACGTTCGTGATGCCGGAGAAGAATGACCATGCTAAAAAGTCGATTAGAACGTGGTCGATTTGGTTTTCCGTTTCTTGGTTAGGTGATCTCCATGTGGCCTTGTGGATATTTTTGCGGGGAAAGAAGGTGCTTCGGACTACCATTCCGCGGGAGGCTGCGAAGTTTATGCATCGTTGGCCGTTGTCATTCGATACGGTGTGCAGACTATCCGGTCCGATGACCGGTCTATACATTTCCTCCCTTCCTACCTGTGCGTTCATGTCACCGATGACGATTTTAACGTCCCGCAGTGGGCATCCATCGTATGTCTGCTCCAGCTGTGCGTAGAACGCTTCTTTCTCGTCGTCGGGTCTCCCTTCGTGTGGGCAGTGCACGTTGATGATGCTATAGTTGAAGAAACGGCCTTTAATCCTCAGCTTGCACATCCTTGCGTTGATTGGCTGCCACCCAATCACGCGTTGGCGCATCTTACCCAGCACTATGAAGCCGGTTCCCAGCTCGTTGTTGGTGCCACAGCTTTGGTAGAAGGTAGCCGCTCGATGCCCGCTTTTCCACACTTTCTGTCCTGTCCAGCAAATCTCCTGCAGCGCCACGACGTCGAAGTTGCGGGGATGTAATTCATCGTAGATCATCCTGTCGCAACCTGCGAAACCTAGCGACTTGCAATTCCATGTTCCAAGCTTCCAATCGTGATCCTGTATTCGTCGCCTAGGTCTTTGACGAATATATCGAGTCGCATTATCTCTTATATTGTTCGTAATGATTGGTTTTCTAGGCGGCTTATTGGGCCAGCGCAAACCTCCTGTCTCGTCGGAGGGCCGTCGTGTCAGGACTGTTTAGCGTCCCACCTAACACCAGGACTTGGGCTTGTGCGCTTTGAGCGGCACACGGTCGCTTTGGTGGGGCCTTCTTGCGGATACATGCAGCTTTTTATAGAGGTTTAACAGGGCCCACTGTCAAACCCCACCACATCCTAGGCAAGCCCCACAACTCGCAGATGGCCTGGGGAGGGATCGTCAAGCCCTTGGACATAGTCCCTGCTGCCCCTGCAATGTAACACTTGCAAGTTCTTAAAGACTTTCTACGGGTTAGGGTCGGCTTTCTTCAGCTCTACTTCTAGCATGTTGATTACCATATCGTCAGTATCCCATCATGGGTGAAATATTCCATCAACATGCATTTCAGAAGAGCCTCCACAACACGATAGTGATTGACAGTGGGGACAGTATCCGTTCTAGCCCCGACCGAAAGACTTATTTTTGACAGAGAAGACGACATGGAAACAGCTTTATTAGATGTTGTCCTTTTTGTAGATTATCAACAGTTAATGTGAAGTAGAATGCTTCTTCGAGTCCTCAATTATTATGGCATCATTTTAGTATTATACTGCTCATAAAAGAATCTACTTCTTATATTATAGACAACAACACGCTTCAGCTCCGTTTAGGCATTCCAAATCCATATGCTATTTTCAGTCGACTTTATAATTGCAATTGGATGCAAATAGGGGAAAGGGATATGCAATATACTTTATTTTCTTTCTCGTTTCAGAGAGCGAAAAATGGCGCTTAAACCTAGGCTAATTAGCCAGGGCTAGTCTAATAAGGCCGTTGCAAATATTTAATTAACATTTTGTCCAACTGGTCTCTGAAAGGTCAAGGGGGGGGGGGGCGACAATAAAACATAAATATTGAAATGCAAAGAAATCAAAAAAATCCTCGGATTTGTTAAAGAATGTTTTGAAAATCCTCAAAATTATCCGAATTTTATTTTGTTGCCCCCTCAAAATATAATTTTTTGGTAAAAAAAAATCCGAGGGGGGGAAACAAAATAGTTTTTTGTTTTTGGCCCAACTTTGCTCCATCCCCGGAACATCATTAATGGAGTGATATACACTTTTTAGCATGGTCACTCCCAACGTCTATTCAAATTTATTATATCACTAGTCGACCCGGCAATTTCAAAAGATCATTCTTGAACTACTGTGATTGGGATAGTTATTGACTTAATCATTCTTGGGTGCTCGACTTTTTTTCTGATGCGAAATATCTGTGAAATTAGCACCGAGAATTTCACTGCCTGTTTTCCTGCTTGCTAGAAGCAGAAAATTATTCTCAAACCTCAAACACCGAGCCCCAACGCGCAAGAAAACTCGTTTGTAATTTTGAAGGAGTTTTTGTACTAGTTCTAGAAAATCTTTATTTTAATACTCCCACTCATCAATTGAAGAATAGATATCTGTTTTATGTTAACAACCAAAGAATTAATTATGCTAAAAATGGACCTATCATCATTCTATTGATTTTCTGCTATAATAGTTATTGTGAATCAGTCGACATAACAATGAATAGGAATGTGCTCAAAAAAACTTTCTTCTTTAGATTTTCGAGGAAATGACTGATGCAATATATGCAACAATATACAGTAAAATAACTTATATATCAATAGCAAATTTTCAAAACGACTTATCTGCTTTTGTAAATATAGATTCAAACGTCGATTTGTCGAATCTGAGAGCACTCCCTCGCAAACCAACATCATCAACACATAGGTGAAGACTTCGGCTACTTGTTGATAGCGTTAGTTTGCGTGGAAGTGCTTTCACTTAAACCAAGGGGAATAGTTATGCTTTACTGTACATGTAAACCATCCCCTCCGCACACTCCCCCTTCTTATGGTTCTGAAAACTAGGTGGCTCAAAAGTGAAATTTTAGGCAATTATAAAATGGAACGATATAATTCAACTGTATGAGATTTTTGCAAATAATGTAACAAGAACTATCATTAGGCCTCCAATACCTCTAGAACATAGATTCACAAAGTGGTGGGTCGCGACCCCTCAGCCTGTGTACATTTTATGGAAGGGGGTCGCGACCTTTGGGAAGATATGCTCTAGAAGATTGTGGTGAAATCTCTAAGTCTAAATAAATTAAAATTTTAGACAAACCTACAGTAACTCAGCTGTCCATATAAGTCTGTAGAGTAGGGTGGCAGAATGGCACGGCAAATGTTGGGTAAAGCGTACCATTGGTACTTCGCGTACCTGAAGAAATAAAATCGACCCGATCTCACGGTCCTTAACCTCTTACCCAGCAACTCCTATCCCTACCTCCTCGTGGTGCTGGCCGGGATACGAGCAACCTTAGGGAAGATCGGGTAACCAACCTCGGTGAGAACGTATGTCGTATGCTGACCCGGAAGCAAGGATGTTAACAACCATTCAGTAATTTGCGTTCGATCATTTAGTAGTTTGTCAAGAACACATTCCAGAAGCTGTATTTCAAAATATCTTGTATGGTGGACTTCTAGCGCGAAGGTTTTTCTACAACTCTGCCTAATGGTTCGTTGTTTGAATTCCACTAGTAACGGAGTTATAGATATAGTTTCAGTAACTGAGACTAAATAATAACAAAATTCCAATCATTTAGTTTGAGTTTAGTTTTAGTTTGCAACTAGCGCTCTAACTCCGTTATTAGTTGAATTCTAATAACGAACCATTAGGCAAAGTTGTAGAAAAACCTTCGCACTAGAAGTCCACCATACAACATATTTTGAAATTCAGCTTCTGGAATGTGTTATTGACAAACTACTAAATGATCGAACGAAAATTACTGAATGATCGTTAACATCCTTGCCCGGAAGGCGGGTTTGCTCTTCTCCGGCGGTGCAAATCTCACTCAGCGTCTGTACTGCATGTTCGAAGCGGCTCACAACACCGTCTGTTCTCCATGTTAGGGGCGGCTGATCACCGTCCGAGTGCCAGCGAGGGACTCTAAGTGAAACTGTGCACCATGGTCCACCGGAAGTAAGAAGCAATGGTCCTCTGGAAATTTAGTTGGATTGGTGTCAGGCCCTGCAAGTCTGCCAAAAAAAATTTTCGCAACGAATAATCAACAAGAGAGTACGGACCGGAACCATCGGCGAAGACCACTGCGACGAAAAGGGACTAGCGATTAAAAACTCGGTTCGTGGAACTACAAATCTCTCAACTTCATCGGGAGCACACGCATACTCGCCGATGTGCTCAGGACCGTGGATTCGGCATCGTAGAAGGTTTGTTGGAAGGCATCTGCAGGAGGTTTGTTGGAAGGGATCAATGGTGCGAACGTTTAGAGGTAATCATACCATCTACCAGAGCTGCGGCAACACACACGAGCTGGGAACAGCTTTCATAGTGATGGACGATATGCAAAGGCTCGTGATCGGGTGGTGGCCGATCAACGAGAGAATGTGCAGGTTGAGGATCAAAAGCCGGTTCTTTAACTTCAGCATAATCAACGTCCATAGCCCACACTCTGGAAGCACTGATGATGATAAGGACGCATTCTACGCGCAGCTGGAACGTGAGTACGACAGCTGCCCAAGCCACGACGTCAAAATCATCATAGGAGATTTGAACGCTCAGGTTGGCCAGGAGGAGGAGTTTAGACCGACTATTGGAAAGTTCTGCGCTCACCGGCTGACGAACGAAAACGGCCTACCACTAATTGATTTCGCTGCCTCCAAGATTTTGGCCATTCGCAGCACCTACTTTCAACACAGCCTTCCGTATCGGTACACCTGGAGGTCACCACTGCAGACAGAATCACAAATCGACCACGTTCTGATTGATGTACGGCACTTCTCCGACATTATCGACGTCAGGACATATCGTGGCGCTAATATCGACCTTGACCACTATCTGGTGATGGTTAAACTGTGCCCAAAACTATCCGTCATCAACAATGTTCGGTACCGACGACCGCCGCGGTACGACCTAGAGCGACTGAAGCAACCTGATGTCACCACTGCATACGCGCAGCATCTCGAGGCACCGTTGCCGGAAGAGGGTGAGCTCGATGGGGCCCCTCTTGAGGACCCCTGGAATACAGTTAAAGCAGCCATTAACAACGTTCTCAAGAAACACGCAAGTTCTACCAGAAGCTCAACGCATCCCGCAAAGGCTTCGTTCCGCGAGCCGAAATGTACAGGGATAAGGATGGGAGCATCTTGACGGACGAACGTGTGGTGATCGAAAGGTGGAAGCAGCACTACGAGGAACATTTGAATGGCGCTGAGAGTACAGGCAGCGAAAGTCAAGGCAGCGGGGGAGATGACTACGTCAGTTCAGCGGACGATGGAAGCCAACCAGCCCCCACCTTGAGGGAAGTTAAGGATGCCATCCAACAGCTAAAGATCAATAAATCAGCTGGTAATGATGGTATCGGAGCTGATCTCATCAAGATGGGCCCGGAAAAGCTAGCCACCTGTCTGCACAAATTGATAGTCAGATTCTGGGAAACGGAACAGCTACCGGAGGAGTGGAAGGAAGGGGTTATATGCCCCATCTACAAGAAAGGCGACAAGCTGGAGTGTGAGAACTTTCGAGCGATTACCATCCTTAATGCCGCCTAAAAAGTGATATCCCAGATCATCTTCCGTCGTCTGTCACCATTAGTGAACGAGTTCGTGGGAAGTTATCAAGCCGGCTTCGTTGACGGCCGCTCGACAACAGACCAGATCTTTACTGTACGGCAAATCCTTCAAAAATGCCGTGAATACCAGGTCCCAACGCACCATCTGTTCGTTGATTTCAAGGCGGCATACGACAGTATAGACCGCGCAGAGCTATGGAAAATTATGGACGAGAACAGCTTCCCTGGGAAGCTTACCAGACTGATCAAAGCAACGGTGGATGGTGTGCAAAACTGTGTGAAGATTTCGGGCGATCACTCCAGTTCGTTAGAATCGCGCCGGGGACTAAGACAAGGTGATGGACTTTCGTGCCTGTTGTTCAACATTGCGCTAGAAGGTGTCATGCGGAGAGCCGGGTGTAACAGCCGGGGTACGATTTTCAACAGATCCAGTCAATTTATTTGCTTCGCGGATGACATGGACATTGTCGGCCGAACATTTGCAAAGGTGGCAGAACTGTACACCCGCCTGAAACGTGAAGCAACAAAAGTTGGACTGGTGGTAAATGCACCGAAGTCGAAGTACATGCTTGTGGGCGGAACCGAGTGCGACAGGGCCCGCCTGGGAAGCAGTGTTACGATAGACGGGGATACGTTCGAGGTGGTCGAGGAATTCGCCACCGCTCCAAATGTGTCATGTACAAGACGCTGATAAGACCGATAGTCCTCTACGGACATGAAACATGGACAATGCTCGAGGAGAACTTGCAAGCACTCGGAGTATACGAGAGATGGGTGCTTAGGACCATCTTTGGTGGTGGGCAAGAAGACGGTGTGTGGCGGCGAAGAATGAACCACGAATGAACCAAAGAACAAACATCTGAGTTAAACTCATTATTTCAATCAATTATATCTAAATAATTATAAAAACTGTATAAAAACGTCATTTGAAATAAGTTAGGGGAGAACTAAAACGATATTGAATGATTTGTCAATAAAATAAGGGTTCCCATAACCGAACCAATAAAGGTGCCCACAACCGAATTTCGCAGCCATTTTGGAAAATGAAGAAAAAAAATTCCAGCTGAAATTTTAATGGCAATCGTGAATAAGACTCAAAATAGATTAAATTTACTGTATGGATATGCATTGGAACTCAATTTTTGAATTAAATCGCTTCAATTTATAACACTTTGAAAAAAGAAAAAAAAAACCATCGTGTCGTTTTTTTGTAAAAAAAAAAAAAGATTTGTCCCTGCTACAAAGTAGAGATCCCCATCCGGTTTGATATTGAGCACAAAACATCACAACAATAGCAAACTAATAACGGTTGTCAAAATGACAGCATCTGTTATCTGTCAAAAGATACGTAGGGGTGTCCACAACCGAACGGTGCCCGCAACCGAACCTCTTTCCTAATGTTTTATAAACATTTCGTGAACTTCCATTTGATTATGTGCTCATAAAGTCATTGGTCGATCCTCACGTCCTCAGGTGGTCAAATTATTAGTCATATAGAGAGAATGATAGTGAATGAAAGTGAATCTATGACATAAGGTCGAAAGACAAAAGGTCGAAAGGGACACAAGATCGAAAAGGGCAAAAGATCGGAAGGTACAAAAGGTTTTCAAAATTCATAATAATCTGGAAGATTGCAAGCAGTCTGTGACTTTTTTTAGATGCCCATAAACTCCACAGAGAGTGAATAAGAATTCTAACTCCGTAAGTATACTTGAGAGCCAATGGAGGTTTCTCAATGTCAACAAAAATACCCAATCCGTATGATTTTTATCGGAATTGGAATCTTTGTGAACGACCAGAATTATCAACACCCAAAAAAAGCAAATCTGACAATTATTGTATAAAATCTTGGCATATACAATTCTGTAAACTTTTCATACAGATATTGTATTAAAATAATACAAATCTGTAAGATTTCAATACAACTATTGTATTAAAATCTTCTAAAATTGAATATGCCAAATTATTATACAGTTTCTATAAGGATCTTATGCAGAGCTGTATTAAAATCTGCCATCCGCTAGTTGGGTGTACGATTTTTTACAAATCTGTATTGTGCGTAGTGTATTTTGTGAGGAAGACACACCTTTCCTCTGGCCCAGTGAGAGTTTCCCGAGTTCTTAGTGTTTTCATGATTTTAAAAAGCTTAAATCTATCTAGCTGTGTTATTTACTCAATACTGTAGATTGTTGAACCTGAGTTTGTAATCCACCGATCGTGAGTTATTGAGAAACTATAAAAAATATTGCATTAGTAAATCTGTAAGTAGCCATTGTGAAACTTTTTACTTTCTCAGAGTAAATCTTCGCGAGAGTTTTCCTTCTGGCAGAAGTGTGTATCCATGTGTTTAGTTGTTTCGACGAACAAATCCGTTAATGTGTTAGTTCAGCTTAACAGTGACTTCTCCGATATTGATACCACTAACCATCACATTTAACCTGTTCTTAACCACAGGAATAATAAGTTCATAGTAACAGCGGTGATGTATTATTTGTATTATCTATCAGTGATTTGCTGTTCGATATACGCGTGATTTACGTTTAATTATCTTGTTATCCATCGCATTGACAAACCACAAAAACATTTCTGCATGTACACCCCTGATCGAGTTTCATCGATTTCTCACACTCCTATTGTGTGCTGCAAATTGATGTATATGTGTTTGAGCACAAAGGTAAAATGTATCTACCCCCACCATTATCATTATCGTTTCATCTTTGTTCCCAATCAGCGCATTGCCTTGTTAAATCAGACATTTCTTAGATATATTTTATACTAAGGATACTGGTAGTATAATTTTCAAAGTGTTTCTTTTCTATCTTTATTTATCGGATCAATTATGTCCCGCTCACGGTAAGCTACTATATCTGCGATATAAACGTGATGTATTTTAAATAATTTCTAAACGTTTTCAGTGATGAATTGCCTGCAGCATGCTCAAAGCCATTTAAAGATGGCGAAAAACCGCAGGAATTCGATATCGGCTTTATTAACATGGATGTTGGTGGTGAATATGAATCGTCTATCGCTGTAAACGAAGTGAACGTAAGGTGATTATACAATAAAGCCAGAAATCGGCAATTTTGTAAACCACGTGCTTTCCAATATTTTTTTCAAGAGCACGAGATGAAAGAACCATAACGCGTACGGGGCTGAAATAATGGTAGAGCGTTTTCTTAGTTATGCTGAACAATCATAATTTGAGTTTCGGTACTGTACGAAAACTGTATGTAGATAAACGTGTGGTGAATTTGAAATTCACCACGGGCTTCATTGTATAATCACCGTAACGGCTCCATGTGACAACGTTAACCCTACTGGTTCAAAAAGACGACGTTCTGGTGATGTGTCTTAGAAAATTAAGCTGAACCAGGAACTCGCTCTTGTCGGTCAGGGTTCTGACACTCCAAAAACTAAGTTCGCTTTGGTAAGCCGTACTCGTGAATTAACTTCGGAAGACCTGAATGAACTTCTTTGTCAGCTGTATCCGAGGCTGGACAAAATACTTCATGCAAATTTCATCCCAAAATTCTGCGGGCGCGGTATTTCGTCTGGCAGAATTTGGTTTGAATGCATGGATATGGAATCTCGCTGTTGGATGGAGAAGCAGGTCAAAGAGATTTCCAATACATGGTCGAAAGGAAGTTTCGATGTAGTGGAATGGGTTCCAGCTCCTCCACTACAACGCGTCTGTGTCTCGATTCCATGGTTAGTAGACGAGCGTACTCCTGCGCAACTCGTTGTATCGCGATTGGATAGCCTGAATACTCATCTTGGAGTTAAACGCTGGACTTTATTCAAGGTGGCAAAGCCCTGGGAGGGGAAGAAGTTATTCATTTTTGTCCTCGATGATGAGGCTCTAGATCTCTTTGAAAACAATGAATTTGAACTGATCTATGCTTTCAACAAACGGCTTTTAAATATACAAATAGAAAGTAATTAAAGTATGCTTCTAACTAGTGTTGCGTTTTATATTTGCACTACAATGCATACTATAATGAAAATCTAAAATGGACTTCCTAATAAAATCATGTAAAATAAAATCTTGCATATCCTGCATAGCACGTATTTTGTTATTTTCAATTTGAAAAAAAATGAACAATCCGCACAAAGCGTGACTCTTTGAAGCGTTTTTTTTTTGTCGTCGTGATTTCTGCTCAGGTGAATGATGAAAAAATGGAGATTTAGCACAAAGAGCACGCCTGTGTTGGCCTATGTGCTTTGGGCGTTAAACATTCACTCGACCCTTACTGATACCTGATACCTGGGTGTACGATTTTCTACAAATCTGTAATGTTCTGCTTCTAGAAGTGAATAGGCTTGCTTTCAGTAACTCAGGAGCTTATATGGACTTCAAAGATTCATACATGCAGAGATTTTCATATGTTTCTAGGAATTGAAAATTTTCATACCTGGAACTTTTCGAGAAATGGTCTGGAAAGTCAGAGGAAGTCAGGGAATTTTATTCTCAAATATTAGTCAACACCCTGCAATTATCGTTTACAGTGGAATTCCACGAAGCCAAGCCAAGTCTGCGGCAATTGGATACCAAGACGCTTCAGTGTCACAGGGGCCCTATGGAGGCCCCTATTCCTTTCATTGCAGTATAGCTACTCCTGCCATCGGCTAGCAGCCGTCTCGATTCAGCGAATGGGAATATAAACGGAGTATTCCGAATTTATATCACCATTAGTACGATCAATCAACAACTGCCACTCATTTTGATATCGTCCGGCTTCCAGAGCAACAGCCCCTCACCTGTAATCGCTTATCATTATGTACTACCTGCGCGTTAATGGAATGAATGGCCTAGCAGGAGATTATCGACTAGCGAGCATGGGTCATTAGAAGATATCTAAACCTATCTTTAAAGTCCCTGTAGTGTTTTTATCCTGACCAGACGTTGTCCTCCAGATGCACGGAGATGTAGAGATTTAGGAGCGGTGCTAAGAATCATCCACAGGAACTTATTTTAAACCCTTTTAAATTTAAGGTGATGGGTTTATCGCAGAGCTCTCTCAGACCGGCATGTCGTATTCGATTGCGGAGACTACAATCTGGTTGTAGAAAACTTATTTCTCAGGGATAGTCGAAACCTTCGGATGATCAGTAGGTACAGCAGTTTCAACAAAACGGGGCTATGCACAACAGTATGCCTCACCGTGAAAATCGCTTGCAATTATTCAAAAACATGATATACTGTTTTTGCATCATACGACAATACTTTACCTAATTAAAGTGAATAGTGCACTAAATTACCACACATAAATTTGCTCATAAAAACAACGAAAAATTGCATCGTCCTCGAAAAGTTGCGACCACTAATAATAGCAGCAATTTTCTCCAGAAAACCACACTCCCTCATACCAAAAACCATCATCACGGAAAAAGGAAGCGAAACTCTCGCCCACTCACTGCCACCACCCGCCGATCCTGCACCGCTACGCGCCCGTTCGGGAAAACTTGAGGAAGAAAGCATTTTCGTTCTTCCTCTATGGGCACCGCAAACTGCAAACAAGAGAGATAGAGGGAGAGAGTGTGCCGGCTTCAGCACTCAACATAGCCGGCATGCATATACACGATGACGAAGTGCAGGGGATTCGCTCTCTTCATTCTTCGAATTCAGTGTCAATGCCGGTTGGCTTCCGCGTGTAGTGGTCGAGTAGCTCACTACTGCTCGCATTGGTATAAATTGCAGCACGCGAACGAATGGTGCGAGTGTGTGCACGACGGATCGAATGAATCGAGTGAATCGACCTGCCGGCTATGTATGCATTGACGTTTAGTTGCGATGACTAGCTAGCGAGCGAACGTTCACACGCGGTCACCCACTCCAGCTCACCAGCCAGCCAGCGCCGTCGCCCAGTTAGGGTGGTGGTACTCGCTCGCGTGAAGCAGCACTTCTTTCGGCAGCGGTTTTCAAACGTTCCGGTTAGGGATGCATTTCGGTAAACCATCTGAAATGTATTCCCGATCGGATAGTTAAGCTTGCCAAGTTGATATTTGCAAAGTTTTGGTAAGAAACGTGCATAAACGTGCGATTCGCGATTCGCGACGAAACCAGCAAATTCTTGTCTAGCGCCCATGCTAACTACAAACAGACAGTTTGCTAAAAGTATCGATCGAAGCATAGTAGAATATTTCGACGTGGATTCTAAGTAGTTAGTAAGCATTATAGTTTAGAAAGTAACGGCCACATCACTTTTCAGAGTGATTCAAGATTCAACCGATTCCTTTCATCTTGTTTTTATTTCTTCCTGTGACTTTTGTGGAGACGTAGAGGTAAACACGGCCATCAAACAGCAAAATTAACAAATTAATATTTCTTCCATCTTTTTAACTGATTTTAAATACATGGCCGGCATCGATGTTGATCATTTCAGTTCATAAGTAACTGCAACTTGTACAGAGAGAATGTTTGATCAATCCCAGTCATCCATTTAATTTTCACTTATTGTGGTCAAACACAGAGTACCAATCATAGGCATACCAATAATAGACTCATGTATTTGGATAAAACTGTAATATGCACCGGTGCCCCAAGTACAATTTGAGAACGTCTGTTCCATCGAGAGCGAGAGCACTCTGCATCCAAACAGCGTCAAAGACGTAAAGCTATATCTAGCCATAATGCTATATACCCGACCGGCATCGATTGTGGCGCGTTTAGTTACGTTTTCGCTTTTCACCGAGCTAGAACAACCATCGCCTCTGTTATCTTCTTCGCAGCGAGCGTGAGGAACGTGTGTGATGAGAGTTTAGGGCAGAATCGTCGACGTCGCGACGTATACGTTTGAACGAAACCGAGAAGTCTCAGCGGTAGCGCCGTGTTCACGCGCGTGAGAGTCACCCATCCATCGACGCCGTTTGTCGTCGAGCAGTGAGAGTGCTTCTTCTGTATGGTGTAGAACATTTTGACACTGCCACTACGAGTTACGATTGCGACGGCTACGGCAAGTGAGTGAGAGTGTCGTCCACTGGCCGATGAGGGAAGAAGAGTGTCGTCCTTCCGTCCCGTACGCGCGCTGTGCTCCTGCTGGAAAACCGCGCGCTTCCCCTTTTCACACAGGCCGGTCAGGAAGAAGGTTTTCGCATCACACTACGTAGCAGGGAGTCGACAGGCTCGAGTCGAGTTTCGCTTTTGGCAGTGTGTTTTGTGGCGCTGTACAGGAAGGAAGTGTGTGCTGGCGCAGTAACGCGCGCGACAGAGTATCAAGGCAAAAAGCAAGAGTCTTCAAACGCAAGCATTCGAGCAAGTAGCAGAACTGAAAGTGAAAATAGGCCTGTCTGGGTCCAACCTCCCTCCGGTGTTGAACATATAGCTATATACTTGTGTCTGACGATATCGAGGCCTACCCGTGCACCGCACTTGTAGCAGCCGTCGAACCGCGCCGCTAAGAATAGGCCTTTTTGTCCAAGTTCTAAGAATTGTTGGGCTTCGTTTTGTTTTCGCACGGTCGTGAATGAAGTTATGCGTAGTATTTTCGTTCTTGTTTCCGTGAACCCACAGTGGAAGAATAACTTAGAATATTTCGGACGTCACGTAAGCGAAGCAATTTTTTGCATCGATAAAACTTAAAAATAGATTCTCCGGATTTTTGTGATCGATGACAAGGAAGAAAAGTGAAGAAAAACAAATGCCAAAGTCCGACACCTCAGTGATAACGATTTTTCACGTTTTCCTATCGTTTTGTGCTGTGTATTCGTGAGCTCTCAGGGATCTTCTCTGCGCTGAGTAACGAACGCCAACGAAGACGAATACAAGTCCCACCAGAAAAGGGCACGAAAATAGCGAGAGTGCTGGAGAATATTGGCTGCTTTTGCAGGATTTTTTTATTCGACACGGTGGAGTGGGAAATTCGTACGGCGAACGAAGAGGAAAAACTAGGGCAAGTGTACTTGAACTACGAAAGGAATGTTTTTGATCCGCGACATCGGAACAGCAGGATGAAGAGTTGTAATTCCGAAACCTGTGCTAGTAACTGACAATAAAATAGGACCATAAGCTTCAAGAAAAGTGTGAGACAGTGACTAGAAAAGTATAAACTTACAGTCGTGCAGAAGAAAGAGAAGAAGGGCAGTGATGAACCGTGAAATTCGTCACCACTGAACTAGAGAAAAAGTGCGTGCGTTTAGGAAGTCACGTTCGACCAGTTTTAATTTTGACCTTCATCCTTCCTTCTGATTTATCGAGTGTCCCATTCGAGGGACCTCCCCAGCCGCGAAAATAGATACCCTAGCGTTACATTCGTATCACCCGCTGCTCCTTATGGCGCCTCGCCGAGGAACCGTAGGCCCGGCGACGGACCTGTTTGGGACTCTCGGGGGCGGTGATTCCGATCACGGATTCGAGAGCTCCCAGTCGATAGATGGGTCCGGCAGCGAGGGTGCCCACATGACACGATGTTGCGTTCCCATTGGCGACTGCTTCAAATCATCGCCGGTCGATTACGGTTCCATCAATTTGGAAGATTTGAGAGATTGCGTTCGCGTTATCTGCAACAATGACAATTGCAGCGCCGGACAGTACATGCATCGCGAATGCTTCGACCACTGGGAAGAAGGTGTCCTGAACTACCTCAAATCGATCGGGCGTGCTCGGTCCTGGTCCGATAAGCAGCGACAGCAAAATCTGTGGACCAAGAAAGGATACGACCTGGTGTTTAAAGCTTGCTCCTGCAAGTGCGGACGTGGTCATCTCCGCAAGGATCTGGACTGGATCCCACCAACCTCGCTGTTCCAGTCCCGCATGGACGATGAATCCGCTAAGAAAAAGAAGAAGAAAAACCGCCAGAATCAGAAACCTATCCTAGCCATCTCCACCAGTCCGTCGAGCCACTCCAGCAGCTCGTCCAACAGCCCGAACGCCGGAACCACCGGAACCAACACGGGAGCGACTCTGTTGAGCACCCTCAAACTGGCGGACCACTTTGCCACCTCGCTGATTCTGAACACCAACAGCGGTGGAACCACCGGTCACGGTGGTGCGGGCCACGGACATGGAACCGGCAACCGGCAGCGGACCAATTCCCTGTCGTCGTCCAGCAACGGATCCAGCACGCCACCGGCCAGTTCCACGACGTCCGGCGGTGGCAGCGAGTGCCAGAGCATTTCGCCGGTGCACAGCGGGCTCGGGCTGAGCGGTTGTTCGGTGGCGGTCACAGCCGCTGCGCTGGCCAAGCTGCCGCTGACGCCGAAAACCAAGGTGGAAATCTACTCGGAACGCGTGAGGTAAGTGCGGTGATTTTTCTTTGTTTTGGTTCGTCGGTTTGTGCTTCCAATGTGAAAGTGCGTGACTGTGTTTAGAAATTCCTGTTGGATTTTTTTACTTCGCTTATGCGATGAGGCGTGGTTTCGGGAAATAATTATGGAAAATAGTATTGCACTCAAGACAAGTGTAAAAAATTAAAGAGATGTTTTGGTATGATTTTTTTCTTCAAATCAACAGATTTTAAAATTTGACAAACGAGTGTTTTAAATGTTACCCAACACTGATTCTTACTCAATGTATTATCTAATGCTACATTTTTTTTAAATAGCAATCAAAATTTCAAAAAATATTTTATTTTTACTTATTAGGAAAAAAATATTTTAATTTTCTCAGAATGTAAGTGTGTACATAAAATTTGTGCGTTCTATACAGAAAAACTAGAACGGATAACATATAGCGATCAATAGTGATGTTCTGGGCAATAATTTAAAAATGGAGATGTGATTAAAAAAATAACTGAGCAAATTTAATATTGTTGAAAAGTACCCAGGATTTTTTATGCTTTTTTACTTAGAAATATGACTGTTTTGTAGAATTGCTACAAAATACGTGTAGTTTTTTTTACCAATATTTGCTGTATATATTTTTGGAAAAGTCAAAACAATTTTCTAATCAGCAATTAATTGAGCATGAATAAAATAAAACCATTTCGAATTCAAGTTGTTGGTGACACGTTACCTTTTTTCAAGGATCGAATTAAGTTAAAATATTGAATTCACAAAAAAAAAAAATTAAAAAAAATCGCCGGTCAGAATATCGAAAGCTTAAATTCCTATTTTCATAGAATGAAGCAACAATGTGAGTTATTTAGTTTGTTTACGTCAGGCCTGCGCGGTCCGCATCAGGATCTGGTGTATTTTTTGCGGGCCACGAAGCATTTTGGGAAAAAAATAGACATTCCTCAAAATATGTCTTTATAAATTAAATCAACAAAAGATTGGGCATCTAATTGTAAACACGATTTTCAAGCATTTTTCTAGTGGTCGCAATCAATCAAATAAATTTAATAGAAAATTACCAATTTCCGCCAGGGCCAATTTTTTGAAAAAAAAAAAAAAACGAAATCGTTCCAGAAAATAATCTGTGATACGCAATTGGTCCATTTGTGGTGAAATTTGGGGCAAAATCCAACTCGCTCCACACTTTCTGATTCTGATTGAAAATAAAATAGAAATTTAACAATTCAAATTGAAATCTAATTGCGAGAATCTGGCGATTTATTCAGATCCTTCCATCGAACAACCAGTAAAGAAAATGAGATTTAAGGTCAACAAATCTTCTCACGAATCAAATCTGTTATTCTTCCTGGCGAACCTCCAAGAAATTCTTCTTATAAATTATTTCAAAATTCTATTCTAATTCTATTCTATTCAAATTCGGTCTGAAATTTCTTCGGAAATCTGGTCTAAGTTTCAATCGACAAACTGTCAGGAATCTCACAAAAGTTTGAATCAAACAATTCCGTTTACAACAATTCTATTTTTTTTCTTTCGTTGAAATAAGGATTCCGATCTGAGATTGAAGGTTCTTGCACGATTCTCGTCTGATATTATCTGTTCAATTTGGTTTGAATTCCTTTTTAAAAATAATCCAGGAGTCATGAGAGAAAACATTAAACCGAATTAAATTCTAGAAATCTACTTGATATTATTAGGGATAGAAGCAATTTCGATCAGGATGCTATTCTGATATTAGTTTAAAAATCTGGTCTAGTAATTGAAAATGGAGGCAATAAAAATGATACGGACCATCTTTGACTGGAGAGTACATGAAATATTGTTTGAATATTTCAGTAACCGTTAAACGTCGGTACGGAGAATAAATCAAATAAAAAAAAATCCTTTCTTAGTTACCGTTAAATTTATTTCATGGAAAGAGTGGGTTTATACCAATTAGATTGAATAATACGAAACGAAAACAATGATTGTGACTTAGTACATAATTCTGAATATTGTTTATGATTTCATCGAGGATATAATGACTATAACTTACTCTTTAATAGCTTTCTAAAAGATCTGTTATCGGCATCTGGGAGTTGAAAATGCAATTTCAAATGGTTGTCGCGATTTAGTGATTGATAAATGCCCACAATTTTTTTCTGGTGCTAAATTCTTCAAAAACTTTTGTATAAGAACGATCTTTTATTACCAGTGAATATTAGATCTGAGTAGGTTCTGAACAGCCGTACTGAGAACGCAAGTGAGCAAAATAACTAGAATTCTTACAAACTGTTCAGCCGTCCAACAAATTGTTAATCTTCCGCAAGTAAGATATAGTTTTAAATAAAACTCAGATAAATTATTCTTACGCAAAATCCATATAAACACTTGATTGTTTGTCCGATACACTACACATAATTGACACTTTGATCGCAAAACGAACTCCTAAATTAATTCTAATTTTTAAATGTAACGTGTAGAATACCCTCAGTTACTCAGTTGCAAGAATTCGAAAATCAATATTCCATCAATGAGAAATCAAAATATCGTACACATTAGACTATTAAATGATGAAAAAAATTCGAAACTAAGTCGCATTACAACTCTCAATGCCAAATGGAACCGAAACCTATTCAGCTTATGAAGCATAGTTCAACTGCGATTGAACTAATGGTTGGATTCCAATGAATAAACAAACTTAATACCCATATTGTTATATTCATGGGGTTGTTGTCAGCGACTTCGCCATTTGTCGCCGGTTTTCAGCGACTTCGCCAAAAGTAAACCATGGAATAAAATTAACAAATATTTAAAAAAAATGCTCTGCAGCCCAGCAAACGCTTTAAATTGGAACCCATTCACTTTTGCTTTTACGTTTCCAAATCTGAATACACACATTGATTAGCGGAAGATTATTGAAATTGTAACTAGTAGTACCATTTTTAAGATACGTTAGAAATATTTTACAGTTTTGCGAAATATTTTACAAATATTGCGACTTTTCCATAGAACTCATATTTTTTGACGCCTCCAACTTTTTTTTGGAAGAAAACCTAAAAGACCAAAAATGGGCTCCAATAACATTTGCCCGGATTTTGACCTGATGTTGGTCAGTTTTCCAGGTCAGTTCACGCTGCAGCTATTTTTCCATGATAAGTTTTCCAGTTTTAAAATGATGAGTTCATTTGGATTAATTAGAAAAGTGACCCTTAAGTAAGTAAAAGAATCGATTGAGACAATAAAACGGGATGATTTTTTTGAAGGGAAAGGCCATTTGGGTCAAATTCACGAAACTTTTGTACGGATAACTCGAAAGGGTTTTTCCCTGATCCAAAAAAATAATAAATGATCTACTGATTAAAAATCCGTAGGAGCACCCGAAATTTTACAGTTTTTCCAGAGTTTTTACTTCAGCGCACGTAGTTCGGATCTCGAACTACAAATCCAGAAGTAAACAATAAACATTTGAAACACCACTCAAAAATGTCAAAAAACCGTTTCGTCACGGGGTGCATTGTACATTGAGTTTCGGTTTTACGCTGTTTTACGCTGTTATTTGTCTATAATATTTTTTAATGTTGTTAATCGTAAAAATGAAATGAATAAGCAGAAATGAAATAAAACACAGTAAATGCATAAAAAAAATCAAAAACATTTAGCCTTTTTTTTACTTTTTTGGCTATATCTTTCATTTAGGACTTGCTTTTTTATTGGCCTCAGTCGCTTTCAGTTTTGCGACAAAATTTGTGTAATTAACTAAAAAAAATGGGTTGGAGCATTCCATACACATTTTCCCTACACTGAACCAAGATTCAGTCTCATATCGACTGATATTTCATTCGCTCTTCCCCATTAACAAACATTACACACGTGGATGACGGATGATGATCATTTAATTACATGAGATGGTCGGGGTTCAGCGAAACCGCACCAAGCGCTTTTTTGACTGACTTGTGTTATTTTGTTCGAAGAATGAAAACCGAAAGTAACCGAAAATATCAATTCATTCATACAGTTGTTGTTGGATATTTGTGATCAATTCGATCTGCTACACGAAAAATTGTGCTAGAAAATGGGTAATTTTTCATTGGCGCTTGGTGCGATTTGGCTGAACTCCGATCAGATGGCAGACGGCATGAGCGAATCATCCAACTATCGAATGATTTTCAAATGGAAATTGGATAACATGAAAGATCATTTTCCAAGAAATCTCAAACAATATGGCTTCAATCAATATTAGTTTCATACAAATTTAAGTTTATATTCGGATGATGAATCATTTTTGTTGTTAAATGGCAATTTATTCTTATATAAATCAATTAATTAAGTAATGGCCACCCATTCCATACCTAATCAATGGGTAATTTATATTGTATGAAAATGATGCGTTATGGTCTGAAGCACTTCCGAAGTTGGGGAAATGTGAAAAACGTACACGAAAGCAAACTTTTCAAAACTTTGAGAAGGTACACGCTGCAGTGAAATTGGTATAGCGGAATTGAGCTGGGAACTATTTGAGATTCGCATATCCATACCGACGGTATGTAGGTCGGATTGACCGGCCACTCAGAAAAACGGAGTGGCCTATTCCTTCCCGTAATCTCAGGAATTATGTTTTGTTGTCGTCAAGTGAACATTTCACCCTACGAGTCTCCTATATATAAAAATGAGTTTGCATTTCCTTTGAGGCAATGTAACTCACGAACGGGCTGGCCGATTTGCAAGAATTACTCATCAATCGAATCGTTTTGGGCTCTTCTGTGTTTATGTATATGAAAAAAATATAACATTTTGCTGGTAAAGTTGAACAAATGTAAAAATATTATATTCGAACCATTAAGATTGAACTGAAATCGATCTAGAATACGATTAACGATTGGCAGTTAGATCGAAATAAAAAAAAACAACCCAAGAGAGATTTGGCTGGTTTGTCTAGTTCGCAATAATTCTTGTTTTAATACATGATTACTAATTTCCAACTCGAATGCTGAAAAAACTGCAGCAATACCAAATTGGGGAGTCTTATAGCGTAGTTGGCTACACGTTCGTCTGATAAGCGAAAGGTCATGAGTTCGATTCCCAGCCCCTTCACCAAGCCATTGTCAGTCGCCGGTGGTGCAGCCCAAAAGATGGCATCTTGGCGAATGCATCTTACCGATATGACTGTCCGATAACGATTGACAAAACTGACTGCCAACGCGCCAATTGGATTCACGATATGGGTATATGGACTCACAATGAGAATGATAACAATGACGAATGTCCACAAATAGATTCTGTGTGAATTCTTCTTTAAAGCAGAATACCACAGTAGATCACGGCATAGTAGCGGGTAAGGAACACAGAGTGCCTACAAAATAAACAAACAAAAAATTAAAAAATAACCAAATTTAAAAGTTTCTTACAATATAATAACGGCCTTAAATATTTAATTTAAATTATGTCCGACTGGACTCCGAAAAGTCAAGAGGGGGGATAATAAAAAATAAATATTAAAATGGAAAAAATCAATAAAACTCCTCGGATTTGTTAAAGAATGTTTTGAAAATCCTCAAAATCATCCAAAATTTTTGTTGTTGCCCCCTAAAAATATAATTTTTGGGCAAAAAAATCCGAAGGGGGGAGACATTATTGTTTTTAAATATTTGTATCGGCCTAACATCTGCTTAAAAATAAAATTTTCTGGAAAAAAAAATCATTTCCAGAAAAAGCCGATTTTCCGAAAATAGCATTTTCCAGAATATGACATTTATCTGAAAATGGCATTTCCCCTAAAACATTTCCCTGAAAAGGGTCGTACACCAATTACGTAAGCACATAAGGGAGGGGGGGCTGCCATTTTCTCACGCTCCATATAAATAAGAAATGATTTGAATGGGAAAAATCTTACATGGGGGAGAGGGTCTTAAAAACCTAAAAAATTGCTTACGTAATTAGTGTACGGTCCCAAAGTATCGTTCCAAAAAGAAACGTTTTCCGGAAAATAACATTTATTAAATAATGTTCTTTCCTGAAAATAACTTTTGCCCAAGAATAACATTTCCCCCATTTTTTTCAAAAATATATTTTTTCCTAAAATAATATCTCCCAAAAATATCATTTCCCAACGAAAATAACTTTTTCAGAACATTCCAAATTTTTTTCGATTTTTTCATAGGGTCAACTTAATATTTCAATAAATCCAAAGGCCACAAACTACCAAAAACAACAGGGCAAAAAGCTATCACAGCGTACTTTATTCCTTTCTCTGAACGATTTGGTTAGGAGTATTGCGCCCCGTTTAAGATCCCTTCGAAGGTGATTTCACATGCAAAACAGAGACTGATGTATTCCATCCGTCGGCATTGAATCGTTTATTCACGACACGACTCTAGGAAGACGACTTCAGCACACCTGGATTCAATCCAACTATGACAAAACCCAGATTAGAGGCAGTTATGTCTAGTATTTCGATTTGGAGAAAAAATAACGATCGCCCTTACTGTATGGTTGAACACATTTGCAGTAGATTAAGAAGCAGAGCCATGACGTAATTTCACTGCTTTTGTCGAAACCTTTACTAAACACCCTTTTTTATATTTAACGAAATAAACTAACATTCTACATTTTTGTTATCTAACATAAGATTTAAATTATAAATAGCAGGACGTTCAAGGAAGCTTGTACTTCGAGTAGTCTCTGACTATCAACAGCATTAGGCCAAGGGGGTTTCCTTAACCGTGCGGTAGGACGCGCGGCTACAACGCAAGACCATGCTGAGCGTGGCTGGGTTCGATTCCCGGTGTCGGTCTAGGCAATTTTCGGATTGGAAATTGTCTCGACTTTCCTGGTCATAAAAGTACCATCGCCTCATGATATACGAATGCAAAAATGGTAACCTAGCTTAGAAAGCTCGCAGTTAATAACTGTGGAAGTGCTTAATGAACACTAAGCTGCGAGGCAGCTCTGTCCCAGTGTGGGGATGTAATGCCAATAAGAAGAAGAAAAAGAAGAAGAAGAAGAAGGCCAAGGGGGTTCGTCTAGGGTACCAATCTTCCAGGGCACCGACATTCCAAATTACGACTCCTAGTTGATACAAAGTAGTTGAAATGTAAACTTATTTGATATAGAAGGCATGAGCTGGGTGACATTTGTAGGAGGAGAAATGGATTTATGACTGGAAAGTCCGTATTTTCTTGTTTGCATAAAGTAGTTCATTTTTGAAATATGAATACAAAATATAGAAAAACGGATACGAAAAATTGACTTATGTTATGGATGAGTTTGTATAATTGTTAATGCATCTGTGAAGTTAATGGAAAATTATGGTTTGCAATATTCCATTATTTTTAATCACTTTCCATCACCCCTATATGCTTTGAAATAGAACTTCTTTCTTCTTCTCAAATGAAGTATTATAACTTTGAATTTCGCTTAATAGAAGCTTCTACAATCGTACCAATACGGATTAAGAATAATCCATCTCGGGATTATTTCTGCCAGAGGCTTAGATACACTGTTTTGTTAAGTTGAGTGACCTGAATCGCCATCGGAATCAGGAGAGCCACATGGTGAAGTAAGGAACCGAATGTTTTGACAGCTCGTGCTATTTGTGTTGCCACTAAATCCAAAATTTTCAAATACCTTCTTGAATATGAGACTTTGTTTGCTCAAGATAACTCAAAATATCTCCATAATAGGCATCTGTACTTTGTAGTCGATTCGTTATTAACTGAACCCCAAGCTAATAAAATTGTTCTATTTTTTTCACAGTGTAAATCGTAATTTCAGCGCCCCTTAGGCGTCTTTCGAATTCTTCAGGACTGACATTCCGAAAATTTTGTACATTTTAAGAATTGGTAACGTATTTAGAAGCGAATTTTTGAATCTCTTTTTGATACTGCATCATTAGATTTGACAGACAGACTTCACTTTTGAAAACATTGACCGTTTTTTAAAGAAGTGATCACACCCACCATTGCCTTATTCCGGGCAAACGCCTTTTTTGAATGAAGGGATCAAACCCCCCTTTGCGATATTTCGGGAAAACGCCTGCATTTCAAAAAGGAACCACATGCAGCATTGTCTTATTCCGAGAAAACGCCTATTCTCAAAAAAGGGATCAATCTCACCAACGCCTTTTTCCGGCTAATGGCTTAATGCCAACTGCCAGCTTCCCTCGGGAGTATGCCATTTTCAAAGAAATATCATATTCGGGGTAATGTATTTCCGTATTCCAAATGAGCCTCCCAACCTTTCTATAATTGTTTCCTTTCGGTAGAGAAGCCTAGCAGCACGCATTTCTACATAAGTTACTGTAACTCAAATGTGACCGGATTTATAAACAATCCAGTTTCTGTAACCATTTTCGTCTGATTTGTGCTGCTCAGAAACACATGTTTTAAAATTTGGTTGAAATCGACCCATGTGTAAAAAAGTTATACAAAACTGTTTACTTCATTCCTTTTGTGACACTTCCACCCAGTCTAATATCGGCTTGCTTAGACAGAGAATATTTGTTCCAAATTTGATTAAACTCGGTCAAGGGATTCAGGGTTACACTAATTTGACTGAACTTAGATCACTACTGAACATTTCACATTTCAGAAAGAAACGATCTTTGCGTATGTGCCATCCAATATTGCTGTTCCAGAGAAAGCTTTCCCTTTTCCGGTTCAATTTATAAACTAAGGCAGCTGTCACTTCATACATTTTTTCTCTCGTTTCACATGGCATACTTCGATGACAACACCAAATATCTGGTTTTTGTTTCAGTGTTTCAAAGATTTTCAAACCTGCGGAAGAACTTTACGGAATCCGCGAAATCTAAATCGAAATCTAAAAAGCGCAAGAGGTGGAGCCTACGGAAACATCCTGCGGTTGCAGTAAAGTTGCAATAATGTTGCAAAATACTACAGTGGAAAAAATAAAATAAAAAATATAATACCGGATTCGATTTATGGATCTTATGATTGATAGTCCTTCACTCTACCACAGCATCATTCAACACTTCGAGAAGACTGCATGTTGACTCACCATAAAACCATACGATTATGAAGTTTTGCACTCGGGTTTTTTGTAACTTGATTGCACCATCACCGGAATAAATTGTGAATAAATTGTGTGTAAACGGTGAACGATGCTAAATGAAACATGAAGATATACTCAACTTATCTGTAACTTAATTTAAACAAACAATTTAGTTTTAAATGACGCATTGAAGTGACATGGTAAAAAATATGCAACTTAAAGATTTTGTTTCGTGTGTGCAACATGCAGGGTAGTATTCTTTGGTTGTTCAATTTCCAAACTTCTTAAAAACTAACTGATTCATTAGAGTTCTTCTTGATGATTTGATCACATAAATTCCCAGTTTGTCCATTCCGAAACAGGGTTTTAAAAAAAGTCGATCAGTTCCATAAGGATAGAAGTCTAATAAGTATGATTTATTTTATTTAATCAGACTAAGGCCAAAGTGGCCTGTGCGGTATATAAGAGTCTTCTCCATTCGGCTCGGTCCATGGCTACACGTCGCCAACCACGCAGTCTACGGAGGGTCCGCAAGTCATCTTCCACCTGATCGATCCACCTTGCCCGCTGCGCACCTCGCCTTCTTGTGCCCGTCGGATCGTTGTCGAGAACCATTTTCACCGGGTTACTGTCCGACATTCTGGCTACGTGCCCGGCCCACCGCAGTCGTCCGATTTTCGCGGTGTGAACGATGGATGGTTCTCCCAACAGCTGATGCAATTCGTGGTTCATTCGCCTCCTCCACGTACCGTCCGCCATCTGCACCCCACCATAGATGGTACGCAGCACTTTCCTTTCGAGAACTCCAAGCGCGCGTTGGTCCTCCACGAGCATCGTCCAGGTCTCGTGTCCGTAGAGGACTACCGGTCTAATTAGCGTTTTGTAGGTTGTCAGTTTGGTACGGCGGCGAACTCTATTCGATCGGAGCGTCTTGCGGAGTCCAAAGTACGTACGATTTCCAGCCACTATGCGTCTCCGAATTTCTCTGCTGGTGTCATTTTCGGCAGTCACCAGTCAGCCCAAGTATACAAATTCTTCTACCACCTCGATTTCGTCACCACCGATGCAAACTCGCGGTGGGTGGCTCACATTGTCTTCTCTTGAACCTCTTCCTATCATGTACTTCGTCTTCGACGTGTTGATGACTAGTCCGACCCGCTTAGCTTCCCTCTTCAGTCTGATGTAGGCTTCCTCCATCTTCTCAAAGTTACGTGCCATAATATCTATGTCGTCGGCGAAACCAAATAGCTGGACGGACTTATTGAAAATTGTACCACTCGTGTTGATCCCTGCTCTTCGTATTACCCCTTCCAAAGCGATGTTGAATAGCAAACACGAAAGACCATCACCTTGCCGTAACCCTCTGCGGGTTTCGAAGGGACTCGAGAATGCCCCTAAAACTCGAACTACGCACATCACCCGATCCATCGTCGCTTTGATCAACCGTGTCAGTTTATCCGGAAAACCGTGTTCGTGCATTAGCTGCCATAGCTGGTCCCGATCGATTGTATCATATGCGGCTTTGAAGTCGATGAATAGATGATGCGTGGGCACGTTGTATTCGCGGCATTTCTGCAGTACTTGGCGAATGGCGAACACCTGGTCCGTGGTGGAGCGTTCGCCCATAAAACCCGCCTGGTACTGCCCCACGAACTCCCTTGCAGTTGGTGCTAGTCGACGGCATAAAATTTGGGAGAGTACCTTATAGGCGGCGTTCAGCAATGTGATTGCGCGGTAGTTGCTACAATCCAGCTTGTCGCCCTTTTTGTAGATGGGACACACGACACCTTCCATCCACTCCTGCGGCAAAACTTCCTCCTCCCAAATCTTGGTAATGGTAATGCTCTAGCCAGTGCCTCACCACCGTGTTTAAATAGCTCTCCTGGTAGTTGGTCAACCCCAGGGGCTTTGTTGTTCTTCAGCCGGCCAATCTCCTCCTGGATTTCCTGGAGATCCGGAGCCGGTAGAATTATGTCCTGCGCGCGTTCTCCCAGGTCCATCACCATACCGCCATCTTCGTCTGCCACATCGCCATTCAGGTGTTCTTCGTAGTGCTGCCGCCACCTTTGGATCACCTCACGCTCGTTCGTAAGAAGGTTCCCGTTTATGTCCTTACACATATCAGACTGTGGCACGTGGCCCTTACGTGAACGGTTTAACTTCTCATAGAACTTTCGTGTGTTATTAGCGCGGTACAGTTGCTCCGTTTCTTCACGGTCTCGATCTTCCTGCTGGCGCTTTTTCCTCCGGAAAATCGAGTTTTGTCTGTTCCGCGCCTGTTCATACCGTGCCTCGTTCGCCCTCGTGCGGTGTTGCAGCAATCTCGCCCGTGCGGCATTCTTCTCTTCCACTAACTGCTCACATTCGCCGTCATACCAGTCGTTTATCTGATCCGGGGGCACCGTGCCAAGTGCAGCGGTTGCGGTGCTACCAATGGCGGATCGAATATCTCTCCAGCCATCTTCAAGAGACGCTGCGCCTAGCTGCTCTTCCGTTGGAAGTGCCACTTCCAGCTGCTGCGCGTATTCTTGGGCTAGTCTACCATCTTGTAGCCGCCCAATGTCGCGACTTCGACGTGTGTTGTACTAATAAGTATGAACTGTTCCCATTTCTATCTGATGGCAACCAATTAATTTCTTCCCGAAACACAGGAATAAAGTTTCAAATTCCATCAGTTCGTTTAGCTGACATGCGTGCTCGCTGCTGACGAAAGTTACAAAAATAAGAAACAAACCGAAATGCTTTCCATTTCATTGTTTTTGATTAATATTGCAGCTATGAGATGTAGAACCGAAACAGTTACACGCCTCACCATCTCAGCCTTGTTGTTTTTCAACCGGTCAATATCCAACTCGAATTTTCGAAGATCTGGACCCGTCATAATTAATGAGTGTCGCCTCGAATCGATATTCTGATTCCGACAAAGACAGACAATCCTCTCTGCATACACCATACATAAGTCTATCATCCATTGTTCAAGCAGTACACTTTAATGTTCAAACCACACAAGGACATCCTTTCGGTTTCTCGTAGGCTTTTCCGAGAAAAACCACCTTGCTTCTCGAGCCAGAGGTAAACCTCACCGCAGAAATCGCACCGAGAAAGAAAACCGCACCACCTTTACTCGCATCCCATCGCTGCAGCCTCTTCTGCATCATCCGGTAGGGCAATTACTCCGATAGGGCAGCGCAGTTCTAATTTTCCCTGTGTGGCCTATTCACTCTCGTGCCGTAGATTTCGCTTTTCCGCTCAGTGCCGTTTTTCTTTCGGTCGGTCTTTCGCCAACTCTCGCTACACAATTTGATCCGCACAATGACGACTCTCAGTAATGCAAACGCACACCATCACATACCGCGAATCGTGGTGGAGGGTGAGTTCCAAAGCCCGAGCCAAAGCGATGCAGGGTTTGTGTCCCCTTTTCGGAGTTTTGCTACCCTTGAACTTGAGATTTCGGGTATCGTTCACCTCGTGTGCACTCCTGTCATCCGTACCGCGCGGCACGGGCCTTTACCGGCTGCCGGACGATAGGCACCACCAAGAAGGTGGGAACAGATGAGGGCTGTACGAATGAATTCTCTATGAGGGAGTAACGGAGGATATTGTGCCGGTTGGAATTTAGCGAACTTGGGCGATGAAAAGGCTTCTGGTCGTTGTACGGCATCGATTTGTTCTCCAAGGTCTGATTAATCATTCAGAGATGGAGATATTTAGGAAAGGGATTTATTGATCTGTGGAACATGTCCTACTTAGCTATCTATGGTTAGATTGAAAGCCGATACAAAGAAGTGGACCTCAAGCATTAATGAATTGGGAAACCCTGCCCCATTGGTGGAAAACTCGAAAAAGCGATGATGTAATAATTTCCAGTACCTACCATCCGCACAAGTCCATGGTATATGGCGAAGTCAGCAGAAGGCAGCAGCAGCAGCAAGGAAGGCTGTGTTTTATGTTGATCACTCATTCAGAGGATGAAGTCAACGTCGTTGTTGTCGTCGTCAAATGAATTCTCTTTGTCTTCTGGTTCTCCGCTGATGATGACAGTAGCACTGGAAAAGCGAACCGCGAAAAATGGGAAACGATTTTCGCCAAATGAGTCACGTGGGTGGAATTGTTAAAATTAATCCGATTGGGCTTTGTTGTTTCAATTTTACTCGGCTGCGAATGGGCAGACTTACAACTTGTTTCTGTGGGCTTGTGAGAGCTTCTCAAATAAAAATCGATCAATATTGTGTAGAACGTGATTTAGTTGCGCAAAACCTCAGAAATGGTTGAAACAAACCGTTTTGTATTTTTTAATTGAAAACCCCAGAATGTAAAACACAGAGTGCACTGCTTTTAGCGCATATTTGAATCCTTCAAAATTAGCACAAAACAAATAGCATTTCCTTTTTTTTCCTAATGGTCTTAGGATTATTCTTCCCCTTATTCAATCTGAGTTGAGCATACAACAGAGATGGGAGCTATTATCAAGTTATTTAATAATCAAACAACGGTTCAGTAAGCCTAATCCAACGCTAAATCAGCATCTACGAGGATCACACAAAATCTGATCTGATTATCTTAACTTCCCCCCAGAAATTACAAACCAATCATCCTTCCAAGCTCTTTCCGGCACTCATTTCCCGCTGTTTTACGACCAAACTTTATCCGAATCATCCCGCCAGAATGGGAGAAGAAACGTTGGAAGAAGCAGGGGGACAGGCAGCATGCCAATCGACATTACTTGCGTAACAAAGAGCCGCCCCAAAGACCCACATTTGTTGGCGGCCAGAAACTGTTGCCGAACTCATAACAACAACCCATCTTCGCATAAACCAGTGAAACTTATTTCCATCCGAATCGGCTCCGCTTGGTCCTGATGGCTCCAGCGGCAACAACAACGCTCGCTTGATAGCTGCTGCCCACTCACCGACTACTGCTGAGGACTGGGCGGTGGTCCGGTCGAAGAAAGAAAAACTGATTTCAACACCGATATGCCATCAGTATCAACCGTTTCCTTGGATTGGCACACTGGGGCAGAGACGGATGATCGGTGGATAAAACACATTCTACTGTCTGATTTGGCTACATTTGACCTAAATGGTCGTTTGACAGAAAGGTCATTTGGCAAAACGGGTCATACGGCCAAAACTGTAGTTTGGTCGAGCAGGTCATGGGGCAGAAAATGTAGTTTTCCCAAAAATGACATTTGGTACAACAGGTCATTTGGCTGCATAGGTCATTTGATCGAAAAATCCGTTCAACCGAAATAATTATTCGGCAAAAAGGGTTATTTGGCCCTTAAAGGTATTTTGGCCAATCACGTCATTTGACGGAAAAAGACATTTGATCAAACTGGCCATTCGGCCGAAAAAGTCGTTTGGCCGAAAATGCTCCTTTGACATAAAAAGTCATTTTGTCGAGCTTGTACGGCCTAGGAAATTTTTCGGCCGAGCAGATCATGTGGTCGAAAATGTATTCATAAATGTATAAATATAGGAAATTTCTGTTAGCGCTAAATGATTATTTGGCCCAAAATATTATATTGTCAAATGCGTCATTTGGCAGAAGCGACATATGGCCGAACTGGCCATTCGGCCGAAAAAGTCATTGGTCTTACTCTGTGTTGAACTTAATCCTAGAATTAAAAAAAAAACGCATTAATAAAGCTTAAAAAAATGGTCTAACGTGTCATTCGGCCGAAGTGATTGTTTGGCCGAAAAATTACTTTTGGCTGAAAAAGTTGTTTGGTGAAAAAGGATTATGAAAAAAATGCCGCTTGTGCGAAAAGGTCGTTTGACAATGTTTGACGAAAATGTCATTTGATCTTACGGGCGAGCAGGTCATGTGGCCGAAAATATAGTTTGGTCGAAATGCTTGTTTCAAAAAGCATTAATAGGCCGAAAATGGCATTTTTCCGATCGCATCATTCTATCGTAAATGTCGTTTGCTGATACATTCATTTGGGTCATTTGACCGAAAGGATCGTTTGGCCGAAAGGGCCATTTACTCGAAAGGATCATTTGGCCGAAAGGGTCATTTAGCCGAAAAGGGTCATTGACGGAAAAAGTTATTAAGCCGAAAGGGTCATTAGGCCGAAAGGGTAATTTGACCGAAATGTTCATTTGGCCGAAAGGGTCATTTGGTCGAATAGTTCATTTGCAAAGTGAGAATTTGGAGATGAGAAGTAACAACTTTCGGCCTAGTGGTATTCGGCCAAATGGCTTTCGACCAAACGACCCTTCCTCCAAACGACCATTTCGACCAAACAGCGTTTTTGTTTTCCAATGTCCGATTCGTACAAACGACTTTTACAGCCAAACGTCCCATTCAGCCGAACGATATTTTGGGCCAAATGATGTTCGGCAAAATGGCTTTCTGTCGAATGCAATTCCGAAAAATTAACTTAACCCTTAAATATCAGCAATTTTTCGCCAGTTTTATCCAGTTGAAATACAATTCCATCCCAGTGTCCCGATTCCGGTGGTGACCTTGAAGCATCCCATCCCGTCAACGGATTTCTTCTCCGCCGGCTCCAATGTGTAGTCACTCTGTACCGAATCCCACTATTTCACTGCTAGGCCATAGTGTGTCTAGCGCTCGCTGATGGGACGACGGCCTGTTGCTATCTGCGCCTGAAGCGACAACGAGGACGACGACGACGACGACGATGAGGACCACTTTGGGAGATAAAATTTTATCACAGCAACTCCCTCGGTATTTGGCGACGGGTACCGCTGGTGGCAGCGGCGGTGGTTGTGTTCTTTGAAGACGGCGAAAGAGGCCTACTTTCGAGAAGGAAACCAACTCTATAAAGTAGGAATACTGATTTTTCTTTCTTCGCTTGGTTGGACGGCATCGACGACTGCCGGTCGTCGTCGGCAGTCAGCGGTGGGTCGTTTTCTGCCTGGTTCTGGGTATTGCTGATTGCGTGAATAGTGGTGGATCAACCAACCTACGACGAGTGAGTTGAGATTTGAGAGCGCTTTGTTTTCCGCAGAAAGAGGGTTGTTCATGATTGACCCATAAAGACGGTGTGCGACGTACTCGCAAGGAATGGAATGTCCCTTTTTCTGGGACGTAAAGAAGTTTACTTGTAGTTCCATTTCTCTGGGGCGTTGGTAATTTCGGCAGATTGAGTACAATCTTTGCCGACATAGAATCTCGGATGCTTTACTTTGTTGCGTTAAATTAGTATGCATCGCTGGGTTTCCTTTTCGTGCGTGCTGTTATAGAATATTTGAAAAATGGAAATCATCAGATAAAACTGGGACACCAGTTGTGTTGCTTAGATTTTGGAACTTAATTTGGCCTTGTGTTACGAACGAGTGTGAAGAACTCAATTTTAAAGAGCTTAAGATTATGATTGGAAAATTTAACAAGTTGAGCATCGATTCTTATGCTTCGCACAGACTCAATATTAATTTTCAAAAGTATTCTTTGTTGACAAATTTTCAATACTTTTTAAGCAAAATGTTCAATCATGGGTTGATCCAAATTGAAGTCGTTCCGCACAAAGAATCTTCCAATTTTGTGACCAAATCATCTCGAATATTTTTCAATTATTCAACAAACGACAGTCTCTAGTTGATTTCTGTGGTCGTGAACTGACAATGCGACTCTTCAACAACCAGACCATTCCTATATGAAGAATTGACATCACATAGCGATATCGACCTTGGCAAATTCGAAAGATATGTTCTTGAACTGTAATCTTACTACACCACCAATACGCACATTGAATTACACTTCCTTATGTTCGTAAAACAATAAAACCAAACCTCATAATCTGATTCGTCTGCGCCGTGCGCTCATCTTCCGGTGGTGATGGTGGTGGCGGATCCCTTCACTTCCAGTCCCAAATCTTCGGAACCGACTTCCGCAATTATGATGACTCAAATCGAGTAACCAATTAAGATTATCTCCCACACGATCGCCACCAACAGGGGCCGCGACGACTACTCTGGCACCATCACAGATCACGATATTAATAGCGACCCAGCAGCGTGTACCCACATTATTCCGGATTCTCACGAGTAGTAGATTCAAATCAAACTTGCTTAGACTGCACCATAAAATGATAGAACAGCGATCGTCGAACGTAGTTTTCTAAAACAGGTTGTCTATTCTTCAAACACATTGAAGCACAACCATTTGACTTAACAACTCAATTTTCCATCCACGCCAAAAAGGTGGCCCAGTCTAAGCACAATTACCGGTGGCAAACTGAAGTGTCGTGCCGGTCAGCTCGAGCTCGGCTCAATGAAAGACGATAATGACCCAGAAATCAAGTCATGGAACCTGTCGGCGCGGCTGTTTTGCCTGACTCGCCGGCGCAAGCTCGCGTGCAACGGCGGCGGTGCTGCATTTGAAAGGGAATCTTCATTTAATATTCGCACTCTTGGCGATTAATTATCTCTCGATTTTTATAGCCAAGCGTCATCGATTAACGCGTGCAGTGCATCGCATCGGCGGGATTAGCATACGATGAGGGATGGGTGCCGCTCGACTCCGGCTCGAGTAGCTCCAACCTGGGGGCGGTGCGGTGGCGGTGAATGGACGCCGTTTCGGATGGGACTGACTCCTGCTCGCATGCGATGCGAGAAGATTAGTTTTGTTTTGATAGCGAGTTGAATGATTTTTTTGGCCGCGGCCGGCCTCACGGTTTTTGATATAGTGAGAGCATGTTTCGGGAAAATTTAGTGAGCGCCGTTTGGAATTTGTGGCTTGGCGCTGCTGCAGCAGCAGCTGAATAAATTTTGGCTGCGTGTTGTAAATTGCTGGGCTGGGAAAAGATGAATTTTTAATGGAATGCTAACGATCGGGTTGATGAAATGCATCATGTTGTATAAATTTATGTTTAATCGCCCGATATAATTCATATGGCTACTAGTGTCAACTTTTCAGGCGAGAATGAGATATTAAGAGTAAACACATGTGCTACACATTTGTCAGGTTCTCGTACAATGTTGAATGTCTTCGCAAATATATGGTTTGGGTATCGATTAAATGCTGTTACTGTGCACACTCACATTTCCACTGCCAAAGAGAATGTGTTTGCAATTCTTTCTGCATATTGACTATTTTTCAAGAAAAAAAAAACATTCATGCAGGTATGAAGATGCCTAATAATTAAAACTTAAATAAAATCATTTTAAATTAGACTCACACTGAAATACTTCTCACTTCTACAAGAAAGTCGCTTTGTCCAGGAAATTTCTTTGAATTTCTAAAAAAATCAAAAGCCAAAAAATACAAGTAAAAATTTCTGCGAGTGAAATTGATTCAATTTTCCAATGAGAAATTCCTTCGGTTTACTGACGAAAACTCTTTTGATTTACCGGCGGAATTTTCCTTCGATTTCTGAAAGAAAACTCCTTCAAACTTTTGAAACGAAATATTTAAGAAGGGAATACTTTCGGAGGGAAGTTCCCTCGTAATTCCAAATTCCTTATTTTTTTTGAATTTTCATTATGCAATTCGTTTGAATTCACAAAGGAAAAATCGTTCGAAATTCCGAAGAGGAATTCTTACGAATTCCCAGAGGAGCATTCGTTCGAACTTCTGAAGGAAAGTTCGTTTGAATTTCCTAAATGAAATCCCAAAAACAAATTCGTTCAAAGGAAAATTCATTTGATATCCGAAGACAAATTCGTTCATCTGAAGAGAAATTCGTTCGAATTTTCGAAGGAAATCCATATGAATTTTCGTAGGGAAATATTGAAATTCTGGAAAAAAAAATTCCTTCGAATTTCCGAAGAAAAATTTATTCGAACATCCGAAGCAAATTTGTTCAAATTTCGCTTGAATTTCCAAAGAGAAATTCGTTCAAATCTCCGAAGAGAAATTCTTTCGAATTTCAAAAGAGAATTTTTTTTCGCATTTCCGAAAAGAAATTCTTTCGTTTTTTTTTCTAAGAGAAATTTGTTCTGATCTATAAAGGGAAATTTAAACAATTTTCGAAGGGAAATTCCTTTCTTTCAAATTCCGAAAGGAATTTCCTTCGAAGTTTCAAAAGGAAATTGCTTCGAAAAGAAATTCCTTCGAAGGGTCGTTTGGGCGAAACCTTTTCGGCCAAAGGCCATTTGGCCGAATGCCACCAGGTCGAACTTACCATTAGGCCGAAACCCATCTGGCCGAAAGTCGTTTGGTCGTCTCACTACTCTCTTCTCACTCCTAATTTTTCACATCTCACTTTTTACAGTAAGAAGTGTTAAATGAGGAGTGAGAAATGAAACGTCAACAAAGTGTGCTGGCTTTTTGACTACAACATCTCTGCATCTGTTTTCAAGAACCGACTTAAACAGCTGCATCTTCAACCTGACTCAATCCACGTCTGAAACAGCAACAGTAAGGTGAGTTTCTGTCCATCACTTTTCAATTATAAGAGTTTTGCTACTTGGTCTTTTTTTCTCTCTCGGTGGACTGGAAACATGCGACGAGTGACCACAATTATCGTACCTTACGGACTGAATACTTGACCACACTATAATTTTAGGAAATGTAATTGTAAGTAAGTGAGTTTTTTTTTTGTATTCCATATGTTATGTTATTGAAAACAATATGTGGTTTTTATATCCTCTTGAGTACGTCACCAGTGACATGTTCAAAACGACTTTTCCACATCTACGCCGTCATTAAGATCAGATGAGGTTTGAACAACAAATAAACAAATTAATTCCTCACTTCTCACTGTAAAAAGCGCATAGTGGGAAGTGAGAAGTGCGACGTATCACTACTCACTTCTTACTTCGCACTTTTCACAGTGAGAAGTGAGTCTCACTTCTCACTCCTCATTTCTCACTTCTCACTGTAAAAAGTGAGAAGTGAGTAGTAAGACGTCTCATTTCTCACGTTCCACTACTCAATTTCCACAGTAAAAAGTGAGAAGTGAACAGTGAGACGTCTCACTCCTTACTTCGCACTACACACTTTTTAAAGTGAGAAGTTAGAAATAAGAATTGAGAAGTGAGACGTCTCACTTCTCACTCCTCATTTCTCACTTCTAACTGTAAAGAGAGGGAAGTGAGTAGTAAGATGTCTCGCTTCTCACTTCGCACTTCTCATTTTTCACAGTAAGAAGTGAAAAATGAGAAGTGAGAAGTGAGTAGTGAGTCGTCTCACTACTCACTTCTCACTGCATTTCTTTACTTACTGTGAATAGTGAGTAGAGCGAAGTGAGGAGTTGGACGCCTCACTACTCATCGCTCACTTACTTATCACTGTGAGAAAAAAGGGATGAGAAGTGAGGACCCATCCTTCTCGCTTATTACTTCTCACTGCGTTAAGTTGGGAGAAGACGCCTTTCTTCTCAATCATCACTTCTAACTTCTTATTTCACACTTTTCTATCAGAAGTGAGATGAGACGTCAAATGACACATTCGGCCGAACGAATTATTCGGCCAAATGTACTATCCGGCCAAATTACTTCCAACTTTCTGACTAGTGGCCGAACGGTATTCGGCAGGAATCCAATGGTTGAAATGGGAGTTGATTTGCTGCAGCCAGATAGGAAACCCAAACTATGCGCAGAACATCGATCCATAAAACCGACCAAAAATGGAAACTTTTCAGGGCGAAGGATTTTCGCAAAAAAAAAACTATTCGGGGCGAAGCATTTCCGCAATAAACTGATCTGAACGGCAGTTAGGTGAAGACGATATTCAGATCGCAGTCAATTAAAAGGTAAAATACCGCAGAACGCATGGCTCACTCTGAGAGCGACAGTTTTCGTGTTTCTGCTACACAGGAGTTGGTCGGTTGGTGGTCTATACGAGGATATGATGTTAGCAAAGTCGGAGAAGAAACCTCTCCAGCGAATTTTGTGGATATGATGATTGAGGAGGAACGGTCAAGGCATCTCGTATATTTGTCGACATTTCGTAGTTGAATCGAGGATTGTCAAACTTTGGACAACGGCAAGTCACACGTTCTACTGAGTTTTTTACTTCGCAGATCTCACAATCAATTCTTCAGGGCCTAACGCCAATATAATGTGAGAATCGGGTGTGAACTGTGCGAAGGGGTGAGATGGCTCGCTGGTCGTTAGACAGGGCATGGCGTTTCAGGGTGCCGTGATCTTCCGTAGCTGCGTTGTCCTGCATGGTGCATGAGGAACCGATGCCGTGAAACGCCGGCCTTGGCGACCGACTTCAGGAAGAGTGTCCGCAATGACGTTCCCTGGCACCCCGCAGGCGATAGTTGCCGACTGTTGTTTGCAAGCGAAAATAGTCTGGAGCCGTGGGTGTTTCGGGTTGTCGCTTTGCAGCGCAGCGATGACACTGGCAGAATCAGTCAGGACTATGACCGGTTAGTCGGAGGAAGTGGTAGCGGCAATAAACAGAGCCGTAAGGTTGTTCCCAGTAAAGTCTAAGCCCACCTCTGGTCTCGAAAAGGAACCGTCAGTGTGACGGTGTTCGTGGTTCCTAAACTCGCTGTTCAGCAGCTCGGCGACCGATCTTCGTAGAGCTTCCGTGTTGTCTCCTCTTTTAAAGCGCCTCGCAATGGAGTGGTTTATGTTGGCTGTAAAAGAGTGCCAACTCCTCGCTTCGTTCCAGCGAACCCTAGCCACCAGGGGGAGGCTGACGCTGGCCATCGTGTGCAAGATACAATCCCCTTGAACAAGAAGAGGGATCCTGAGGTTTCCGGATGTGGAGGAATCGTATTTTTGGCAAATGGCCGTAATGGGAGTACACCTGCTTCGGTGTAGGCAGGCTCAGCGGGTGTGGAGTGAAGAAGTCCGGAAGCTATGCGGAGGTACTGGTTGAAGACTGGCGAGAGTATGCTGATAAGCTTCCGACGTTCCACAAAAGTCAGCTTCAGTCCGTAAAGCAGTCAATCAGCACTTGGCCGGTACGATACCGAATGACCTTGTTGTTTGTCCTATGAGATCTAGATAAGGTTTAACAAGGTTAATCCTCGATTTGCAGCTGGTTTTGACAGCTTGAAAATGATAGACGAAGGACAGTTCTCAGTCCACGAAGACTTTGAGGAACTTGGTGAGTCTCCGGTTTGGGATCAGCTACCCATACATCGATGTACACATGCCCGCGGACACTTTTTTCGGCCGACATGCTGAAGCTGACCGACGAGGCACTAACCACTGCTTGTGTTCAGATACGCGTTCGCGCCGGAATGTCTCCGATGACCACAAGCAGAAGAATACTCAAGTGGCCCAATTCTGGCAGATTTTGCTACAGCAACCCTAGTACGACTATATTTGGTCGTACACAAATCACAGAAGCTCTTCTATGACAAGTGTGCAACTCAGGGGTGTAGATGGCCTTAGCAACCAGAAACAGGATCACTGCAAAAACAGACCCATGCGGGACTACTGTTTCCTTCTGGTATGCCCTGGAGATGGAGTTGCCGATGAGGACCCGGATGGACCGGCGAGAGAGAAAGTTGTGAACAAAAACTAAAGTGTTACCAGTGACAACTCAGTCCACTCGTCTGCTTCAGCTCTATTGGGGTCCAAGGGCGGCTGAACGTCTTCTCCTAATCCGGCGAAGTTCGAACTGGACCCATACCCCGGGTGAAAAGTGTGTTTTTGGAAACCAAATCTTCCGTCAGCCTCAAGCTTTTCGCGCAGCCTACGGTTTACCAACCTCTTGACGACCTTTAATACACAGGAGGCTAGCGAGATAGGCCGGTAATCAGCAGTTTTGCGGAAAGAGATACTCTTTTGAGTGATCGGAGTGACGTGGCTGAGGCGCCGCTCGTCGGGAAGCGTTTGACTGGTCCAGGCTTGATTTATCAGATCGAGTAGTACTATTTCTGCGGGAGGCAGAAGGTTTACGCTTGCCACTTGACGCATTGAGTTTCCTCCATAGTTCGGCGGTGAATTGGGCCGGATTAATGGAGTCAAGAAGGCCTCCTACTGCTTTCTTTAAGCGTCTTGGATGATCGTACGACATTCGTAGTGTTTCTGCTTGTAGTTCTCTAATGCACTTGCCTTATTCGGGTGTCTTGAAGGGAAGCGCTCGGAGAGCCTTCCTACAGGCTTTGACGGCTCGACGTGTGTCATTCGACCAACACACGGAGAGCTCTTCTTCCAACCTTGGAGAAGTTAGAGAGCTTCAGCGGGTTCCTTCTTCTAACGCGTGTCAAATGTTGCCATCGAATGATTCCCAGTTACCAGCACGGGTACCATCATTAAGGGGAATGAGATCGGCCTTCTCGGAAGTCTTGAACAAGGCCGTCGGATGATGGGCGTTCATGTCTCCCACTAGTAGAAGGGAGGAGAGGCCATCGCTCATGATATACTACTCACCTTTTGCTTGAAGCCGGGGATTGCTCCGCAGGGGAGGTAAACATTAACTACGCTGATGGGAATGCATACTCGTAGTCGGACTTTTCGACTGGGAGATCTTCGCTAATCTGGAGAACATCAAAGGGGATCTCTAGAAGAATCCCCTCTCTGAAGACATAAATTGGCCATACCAAATTGACCGTGTAAGCGACGGAGTTAAAAAAGAGGCAGGTAGGGGCGATTATGTCTCAGATGTGCGCTGATCGATGGGGAAAAGAGCGCTTTGGGAGTCCATTTGGGAGTTATCAAGAGCGCCCAAAAAGAGCATTGTGATGAGTACGGGATTGGTCTGGCCAAGATGGCGTTTAGGTCCATAGGTGGGACCATTAGGGAGCGCTGGAAAAGGTTGAAGGAAATTCCTTCAAATTTCCAAAGAGAAAATCCTTCAAACTTCCAAAGAGTTTTCTCTCGTAGGTGAGACCATTAGGGAGCGCTGGAAAAGGTCGAAGGAAATTCCTTCAAATTTCCGAAAAAAAAACTTTTCTAAATTTCCAAAAGAACATTTCTTCGAATTTCCAAACGGTAATTCCTTCAAATTTCGAATGTGAAATTCTTTCGAACTTCAAATAGAATTTCTTCCGAAATTCAGATGGCAATCCCTTCGAATTCCATCCATTGCAAGAGATTCCTTCGATTTTTCAAATCTCTCAAGCGCTGGCGAGATTGAAGACAGTAAAAGAAAACCTCAACCTTCAGAATAGCAGCATCCAAATATTCTCAACTATCCGATTCGTTCCACCTATGATTGAAACCCATAAACCGACCGGTTTCCCTCCAAACAATCATCTATTTGTTCAATGTGCGCTGCTATACCACGACGACGCTTTATCAAATATAAAATTTTCCTCCTCGCTATATTTACGACAAATCTTGATTGGCCAATCCCCATTTCGCCGCCCGGCACTCGGAGTCCAATATCGTTCAAAACAAGCTCTTCACCGTGGATGAACACTCCACCGGCAGGAATAAAAAGTTTACTCTCCGTCTGTGTGCCACCAGACCGGAGCAATTTCCACCGCGTCGTCGTCGTGGTTGTCATCGGAACTGGGCGCCAAATTCCTTCCTGCCCGGTTTGGGGGCTCCTGTAGCTGATTGCTGGTTGTTTGGGGTCCGCGCCTTCGGCGACAATGTTTGATTTGTTCGATTTGCAGCCCCGACGACGTCGGTCGGCTACCGTCACACTGCCGCGCCGCCGATGACAGCGTTATTGATTTCCTCCGTCTGATTGACACTCTCCCCGTAGGGTGTCGCAATGGCAAACGGGCTGGTTCACTTTTATTGCATAAATGGCAATGGGTATGGTTAATCATTTTTAGATCTTATCTAGTTTTTTTGCAAACGGGGAATTACAATGGGCATGAATCGATGTTGAATTTATTTAACAAATTGTGTCAAACATCCATACACCTAATGTCTGTTTGCCTAATGATCTACACTGCACGGAACGCCAACGCAACATGTCTGCTACCGGCAGGGCTTTGCTCTTTGGCTCGTTAGAAGGTTGTCTAGCTGCTGTAGGCTTGCTGAACAGAATTCTGAAGCACTTGAACGCTCACCCGCTTCGTTCGGTCGACTCACTGACTCACTGACAGCGCCTGCGATGCATTTAGCATTTCCACTGCATGCACTGCATAAACCGACGCGACCGGTGGCATGGGGGAGGTACCAACCATCATCCATCGGTTTCTGGCCTTGATTTTATGCTGCACATCCGTCATCATCGCCATCATCATCACGATCGTCATCGTCTAGCGAGTCGCGGTCGGTGACGGTGTTTTACATAGCCTCTTCCGAGGTCGCCGCGCGTCGCGTCTGTCTGCCTGTGTTGCACCGCTCGCGCAAGCTGCAATTCTCTTCAATTGAATTTTAAATTAATCTCATTCTGGTGCTGTCCTTCCTCGGGCCAGCCACCCAACGTGCCATCACCGGCGCACACTACCGGGAGGAACAGGGTGGTCTTCGCTGCGGCCTGAAGGTTTGATGCGGTAAGTGCAACTGCACCGTACTCGTGGTATGTAAGTATGTGTTTAGGTGCACGAATGTGTGGGTGGAACTAGATGAAACCGGTCTTCGCCTTTTACGGATGAACCTTCGAGCGGGACGCGGAATGTGTCACGTGTGTTTGCTGATTTAATGCGACTTTGATGCACTTTGAAGTCAAGTTGCAGCTGGGTGGGTTGAGCATGGAGTCAGGGGTGTCAAGGCTTTTCTTATTGTCGAATGGTTTTTAATGCGTGATTTCATGAAGTTGAGCAAAAAGGTGTTGAAAAATGCATATGGAATGATTCCAGCTACGAGTGGTATGCAGAATTAAGCCGACGAAATGGCCAAATGGGAATCTGTATACATCGTACAGTACTTCAATAACCATTCAATCAAACTTCCTATTCGACGTACGATCCGTGTGAAAACTAAACTTTTTTTTCGGTAGCCTGGAAATCATCTTTGCATTGTATTCAGCGATTATCATTTAAACAAATCAATGTGTATCACATCATAACCTATGCTCAGTTTGTTCATTTGTTGCCTCTTCCACGGAATTAATTTCAATAAAAGTTAGAAAACTAACGTAACTGACAGCAATCACCCGTCTAGCTAGCTTAGCTAGTACTTATCAAGTCTCAGAAATCAAAAATCCGCTTTTCCAAACTTTCTTCCAACAACTTCCACTCGGAAACACACGCTTCTTTCAATTACTTCGCCTGTGATCGTTGCACATCTGCAACTACCAGGCAGCCAGGTCAACCCTCCCTTCCACCATCATCCAGTTGCCTCCTGGGGAGGCTAGAACAAGCACTAAAATCACTTTCCATATGCAGATTAGTTTCGCACCGGTCGGTCTGAAAAAGTTTTGCAATTTCCATATTGTGACTGCCGCCTGCCGTTGGACCATCATCCCGTCCCATGGTACCGCGCCGTAATCATTGCAATCATAGCGACAATGTCAGTTACTTTAACCTTTTGGCACCCCCTTCCCGGCTTCCATTATGCACCGACGCTGCTGGAGCTGACGGGAGACGGGATCGCCGCCCAACTTGGTGAGTAAGTATGTGCATTTCTCAACAGTGCGAAAAAAAATGGAAAACTTCCAAGACACTTTTTACGAGTCAAGTTTCCGCTTCCATAAGGGACGGGGAGTGACTCTCTCATTTCATCCCACATAATTTTTTAGAGTTCTTTCCCGTCGTGTGCGCCTGTTTCTGTTGCGCCATAGTCCCATAAAAAAGATTATCGTTTTTTACGATGACATTCCCGCCATCGTCGCCCTCCCGTCATCCTCCGGTGAGGTCTTGATCGAGGTAGAGAGACAGAGCAGTGGCATCTTGTGCCAAAGTACGCAACGCTGTTTGTCCGTTAAAGATTATGAACTATAATCTAATATATGGCAGTGATATCGTTTGCCGTTGTAGCAGGTACCGACACCTAGTCGGTACATGAAGTCCGACGGTGCAGCGTGCGGAGCTACGGAGAAGGATCAGACGAAATGCATCCCGACCAAGAATGAGCTGCATCAGCACCGGAGCCCTGCATATACTGCTCGGAGATGGTGCAAACTTTTTTATATGAGTTATGACTTTTGCATGACACTTTTGTTGCCGACTCAGAAATAACCGAAAGAAGAAGTGCTCGGAATGAGAAGTTGTGATTTGCGTTCGGTCCTGCTGTGTTATTTTCTTGACAATGCGATACGAACAAAAAAGCTCATTAAAAAGAGCTTTAACTTCATTAAGAGAGTTTAGTTAGCGCTGAAGGGCTCTGCGTTGCTTCTGTTGCTCGTGCTGTTGGACTTCTGGGTTCTACTAATGACCTTCGCATCGACCGAATGGGATGGTTCATGAGGGGGCTTTGAACGAATCAAACTAATTTTATGCGATCGAAACCGAATGCGATGGCTGACCGGTGATCATCGAGTAAGATCGGCATAGTGGTTTGTTATTAGAGGATGAAATCACTTTGCAGCTAAAATTTATTCAAATTTTTAATTCAACAACTGAGATATTGAAATTGATTGGAAAATTCGTATTTCATCTAGAAAATGTTCCTTCAAGATCGCAACAAAAGTGATGTTTTGTGGCTGAAACCTAACAAATAATCAATATCGCTTTTCTGTTTCAATCTCAGTATTGAAAAAGGCCGAAACGTCTGGCAAAACAGAACTAATCGTTTTGACTAAATTAGACTGAGAAAGCCACACAATAAAACACCAAATCATCCAGTCGTAATTTTTTTGTAAAGCTTTATTTTGATTAGCTGGGCACAGCGGCCAACTGATCAACCATGAAAGTACGATAACTTCGATGGGCTGGACTGGACATGTAACTTAAATGATGGGCAATTATGAGAAGAACATTTATCTCCATGGCTAATTCATTGGTAAGAAAAGAGAGAAAAAAAAATGGTTGCGAATATGATAACTTTTACAAAAGAAGCCAATCCTCATATAGTTTATGTTGTTGTAACATCAAATCAGTAAAAAAACTCCAATGCAAAAACGCTGTGGTCTGCACGCTGCCTCAATTTCGCACAAACGTAACCACGTAAATGGTAACTATCGATTTCCAAATAAAAAAAAAGCCTGCATAGTAGCCGGTCAGTAGCCTAAGTTTGAAGCTGTTTGTGTGTATGTGTGTTTCTTCAATCTAATCCCCACTGTCTGGAAGTGGTATCATGGAAGAAAGCCAGTCCAGTCCGAGGTCACTTTCACTTGCAATAACCTTCGTCGGTTTGCGCCACCATTATCAATTGGATAATAAATCCATAAACAAACCTCCGGATTTTCAAATCCAGCGCGTATTTTGTTTTGAAATCATATAAAAACATATTGAAACAATCTCACTAAATTGATCCAATTCCGGATAAACGATCTGAGACAGCGAAGATCACTTCTAGTGTTTATGAAAAATTCACTTCACTCTTCTAGAGCTATTCTAAGCGGGGAAGGGTCGAAAGCCATTTGGCCGAATGCCACTAGGTTGAACAAACCATTAGACCGAAAGCCATCTGACCGAAAATCATTTGGCAAAACGGATCATCCGGCCGAATAGGTAATTTCTAACTTTTCACTTCTCACCCGTCATTTCTAACTTATCAGTTCTAACTGCTTAAAGTGATGAAAGCAAAATGAGAAGGAAGACGCCTCTCTTCTCACTGATCACTTGTAACTCTTATTTCTCACTATTCACAGTAATAAGTGAGATGGGAGACGTCAAATGATACATTCGGCTGAACGGCTTGTTCGGGAAAATAATCTGTTAGGCCAAATTACCTATTCGACCAAATGACCTTTTATGCCAAATGGCCTATTCGGCTAAATAACCTATTAGGCCTAATGCCATATTCGGCCAAGTGACCTATTCGGCTATATGATCCTTTCAGCCAAATGACTTTCGGCCTAATGGCCAAATCTAGACCAGCATTTAAAAAGGGCGTAACAGCCAAAAAGTAATTCTTCTGATTTTTTGTCCACATATATAGCTATTTAAGGGCCATCCACAAAGTACGTCACGCTTACGAGATCCCGAGGAGCGTCACGAGTCATACACAAATGTTAGAGGTTTAATACAAAAAGCGGGACGAAGGGGGAAAGAGAGGTCGAATATCGTTGATTTTTGCGTGAGGTACTTTATGGATCTTCCCATATGTAAACGAAGAATCAAACGGAATAAATGTTGGCTGTTATGCCCTTTCCAAATGCTGGTCTAGAAATAACTTTCGGCCAAACGGGCCTTCCCCATTCTGAGCAATTCCTTATTTATCCATGTATTTCTGTTATTATCACACAGCCACACATATATCACCAAAGACTTCCCCGCATACGATTTCACGCACTGAAATAAGAAATACACTTTTTTGAAGGTCACCAAACGCGTAAATTTCAAACTTCAAATCACCTAAACTTTTTTCTTCCAGTATACATGTGCAAAATATGAACATCAGCCGAATCTATTCCTTGTGGGAACGAACAAAAACGTGACACCAAATTCAAAAGCGACCATCCGCACGCATGGCTTGCTGCGATCAGATCCTTCCCATTATACCATACGTAGTTTATGTCTAGGTCAAGTTTGAAGCCGTTTAGGATCAAAATTCTTCCATCTAATGATTTGGAGTTGTATTGCATTGATTTGGATGAACAAGGTTTGTAATCTAAAAAAAAATCAGAAGGGTTATGTACAAGACACAACCGCCCAACGTAAACTACGTAAGGCAGTTTTGTTCATTGAGGATTGTAGTGCCATCATGCATGAATATTTTTAGAAAATTTATTTGATTACTTATGTCACTGGGTTCGAACAAAACTAGCGTATCTTAAGATATGAAAATTGTTGGATACGACAATTGTTTAAAAAATTTACTATGAAAACCCAAATTTATTCCTCAGTGGTGATGATGCCTTTCTTGGATCCGAATTGCCTACATTTGGGTTTTGAAGCATTTGATGAAATATTTCAATAGAAGAAGCCCTAGGGGAGCATCCTCTTTTCCGTTTGCAACATTTATTATTCAGAAACATTCCAATCATAGGCATATCTTGTTTTTCGTGCATCACTAGAAATCATAAAATGTCTATCATGTACCAAAACCCAATTAATTTGGTTGTGATGCGCGCGAGTAGTAAACGTTGAGGACGGGAAAAGAGGGTGTGTGTGTTATTACAATCTAACTCCCACTATCTGGCAGTGTCACCAGTGTTGGTAAAATCTCAAAATCTCAAATCTCATCGGCGATTCAAACCATGCGTGAGTAAAATCCCATCAGAATCATGGCCCAGAGATTTGCTCATGATTCGAATCGCAATTTGCATCATTGCATGATATTTACGTGTTCTTCATTGTTGAATGCATTGAATTATCTGTTTTTCGTCTAAAACAATGGCCAATAATTGCATATATAAACAAAACATATGCCTCGATTGCGTTTTGACGCTTTTTAGAACGAAATCATTTTTCGGTGAGTGAGGGAAGCGATGCGATTCTGGCCGTGAAACTCAAGCGCGATGCTCCCCCTACAGAATCGCAGGCGAGTTAGCTCGTGCATGGAACCTCGATGATTCAGATTTGAGTCTGATTCTACCAACACTGAGTGTCACTATGGATAAAATATTCGTGCAACCATTTTAATATTATCATTGCAAGACTTTTGATTCAGGGAGCAAGAAGGTGATAGCTATTGTAACTCATATAGCCCGTTTCAAGAACGTATGCGTTCCGAAGCTTTTGTCGTGTACAATAAGTACCGCATGATTGCACCCATGTATTATAAAAATAACTTAAGACCCAACGAACTTTGTTTCGCCTAAAATTGATTTATTCTCTGGTTAGTTCTCGTGTTATGCAGAAAATTTTGGTTCATTTGTATGGGAGCTCCCCTTTCCAGAAGGGGGAGGCGTTGCAAACCACCACAGAAACATATCTTCCCTTCCAAAATCTCCACACGCCAGATTTGGTTCCATTTGCTTGATCTCGAGTTATGATGAAATTGATGTTTCATTTGTATAGGAGCCAGGTTTCAAAGACGAGAGGGGTCTCGAACCATCTTGAAAACCTCTGCATTCAAATTTTCACGCCGCTCGATTTAGTAGAAGAAGAAGAAGAAGATTACCCCCTCCCTCTTGACTTTGCGGAGACCAGTAGACCTTGACCTTGCGTAGACCATAATTTTTAATAAATATGGGTAACGGCCTTATTAGTTTTCAGTTTGCAAAAAAAAAAGTTCAACATTTTTCCAAAGTCATTTTTTAATATAAACATGTTTGTGCAATTACATTGCGATGATTGCATTACTAGCAAGGGCATTGGCATTGATAAGAATTGATCGTCTCATGCCTGCACTAACATGCCCCTATCTGCATCACTTTTTACACACCATGCACTACATTACACATTTTTGTTACCTTTGTTTCGACCGCGGTCACTGGTCCGGCTCCATTGTTCTACTTTTTGTGCAAAACACCGCACAAAAAGCAGAGTCCAAAAGCCAACCGCACTGAACGGCGACGGCCGAAACGGTACTCTTGCGGGCAAGAAAAGAGGGTGCTGGCAAAATGATCCGATACCCTATTTTAACGTTCATAACCCAAAGTTTCAATATAATTGACAAATTGGTAGAGAATTTCCGAGTCGATTGATATATAAATCTCAAAAATCCATCGGAAGATAAAGGCGCTATTCAAGTTCAAAATCTTACATGATTTCGTGACGGTCTCGAATTTGGAAATTTTCATTCGTCACCCTGTATCCGAGTCTTCCCCTTAGACGTAGTTTACGTCAAAAAATATTTTAACGACTGAAATGGAAAGTCTCAAGACAAATACTGATTCAGATTGCCTTTTTGGTAGGAATCCTTGCTTATCTGATTGAACTTGAGTAGATTTAAATAGGTATTGTAGAAAGATGACTGAATTTTTGTTGGGTATGGTAGAGAACGTAGTTCTTGTGGCATGTAATGAATATCTGGTTAGTGGGTGACAACCTGAAGAGATTCGAGGATACCAGATTCACCTGCGATGAAGGACTTATGCCTGCATTGTTGTGTCCAGGTAGCCTAAAGTGGGGTAACAGTCGTTTGTCCGATAGTCAAAATGAATATAAAAAACTGTTTCACAAGACGTGTGTTACTCGAGAAGCCTATCGACCGACTAAGACGTTAGGCCAAAGGACTTATAGCAGAATTCCATTTGGTCGAATTGAACGTTTAGTCTAAAATGGTTTGGTAGAAAATGTAGTTCGGCGAAATTGACATGAAATCTAAAGGCCAATAAATTTGTTTGGCCGAACATGTTTTTGACCGAAAATACAGAAAATAGAGCAGTATTCCATTTGGCCGAATTGAACGTTTAGTCGAACAATAGTGAATGTGTGAGACGTTTCATTTCTCACATATCAATTTTTCCATATTACTCCTCACTTCTCATTTCTAACTTTCACGGTGAGAAGTGAAAGGAAGAAGAGAAAATGAGTAGTGAGAAACAAATGAGAAATGAGGTGTAATAAACCATTTCTTACTTCTCACTCCTCACATCTCACTTTTCACAAAGAGAAGAAAAAATGAGGAATGAGAGTTAGTCAACTCTAATTTTTCTTCACTTCTCATTTCCAACTTCTCGCAATGAGCATAATCAGTCATAAAAATAACCCCTGCCAATAATATAACAAAACTTGCCAAAGCCGTCATTCCCCCTAATTGATTCACACTACTAACATTCAATATTTTTCAGTCAAAAGACAATTTCGGTCGTATCTGCTGTTCGGTCAAATGACCATTACTAGTTCGGTCAAATAACGTTTTCGACCAAATGACCAGTTCGGTCAAACGACATTTTTGGGCGTATGTCCACTTCGGCGAAATGACTTTCTGCAAATTGAGTTTTGAATAAACGATTTGTTCTGCCATATGATATATTCGGCCGAATAACTTTCGGCTAAATAGCTTTCGGCCGAACGGCCCTACCCCCTAATTTAAAAGCTTGTTAAAAGAAAAGAAAAGCAAAAACGGGCTGATAAGCTGTTCCGATTATCCTCAAGAGAATTTTTTTTTGCCCGCCACTGTCGCCCACACCAAAAAAACTCGAAATGTTTGAAATGCTTGAATTGGAAATATGGGACATATGCACACGAAGCTCTAAACCGAATTCAGGAGAGAGTCGTATATGTCTGGTTCGAAGTCCAGATGATTTGTTGATCTTTTTCCCCAGTCTTGTCTTGTCTTGACTTGTTGCTGTTTACGTAACTGTTTTTTTTATCCAATTTTGAGGCCCCGAATAGGCACAGATGTGGCAAAAGCTTGGTCCTGGTATCCACTTACGATCAGTAGATCGGTAGTCGTCTTCCACGGTGGCGAAAATTTAAGACGCGTACTACAGCCCAGCCAACCTCGGCGGGTGTAGAGAGGAGAAGTTCGGAAGCTGAAAACTGATGATAGGGTCCCATATAGTACTTGACTGTTTATTAAGATTTGATCTATCCGATACCGCCAAACCCTTCTATTTGGATCGGATCCTAATTAAGTAGATTCTGGATCTACACTAGACCTGTTCACCATTTTCAAAAGTATTCCAGATTCAAAGTGCCACCCCTCTATTTCAATGAGTATCTTAAATGGATTCTCCTGACCAATTTTCAGCCAAATCCATGAAGATTTGGAGGTGCATCAAACGAGATTTGTGATTTTTTAGACTTTTTCGTAGAAATGTCGTCTCAATGCATCAATTTAACTCCACATAATAAAAGAATTAATCGTTGATAGCTTCTTTAGACTATTATCTACCACTTTGTCATTGATACTAGGATGTTTAAATGGCTTATTCTATGACTTTTTATTAGATTTAGCTGAAAAAATGCCTGAAAACCAGAAAAATAATTTTAGGTGCTTCTGGGGGTAGTATAAATTTTCAATATGTGCCCAATTCAATTTTTCCTTTCATTTCCTTCGAGTGTTGCGGAAGTTTCGTCCATACATCACTTTATTCTGAAAAATAAACTTCGCCATGTAATAATGCAGTTTTCATGAAATACTCAACATTTGAATAGGGTAGTCAAGCAAGACCATTCCCCCCATGCTAAAACAAAGTTGACCATGATTTATGAGCAATGTCATCCAGTATTTTCGACCCATTGGTATGGATCTAGAGTGGGCTATGTGGTAGTGTCAGGGCCTGCAGATCAACAGGTCCACACCCGTCTTTGACAGCCCTGAAGTGAGGGAGGAAAGTCAGTTCCCTTTCAATAGAGATTCCGAGGAACATGATGAGCTTATTTACCATAATCCGATCGATCGTTCGCTAAGGCAAGGCCTTAGCTCTGGACGGCTCTGAGGAATAGAGTCACCGTCAAAACAGATTCTTGTGGAGCCCCGATCTTCTCCCGGTATGTGCTGGATCTGGAGTTGCCAAGGGAAAAACCAGAATGTTTGCAGAGAAATCCCACTCTGCTAACTGTCTAAGTACAACGAAAGTCCTGGTGACGTTAATCGCCTTTGAGATGTCCATGAAGACGAGGTTCGCATGTTTCTTTGTCGAAGGCACTTTGGAGCACATCCCCCAGGTTTTCAAAATACGAGCTAGTTCCGGAACGCATACTGCTAGAATTTAAGCCTTTCATCCTCCCGTTGCCAAAAGTTGACAAGCCTTTCGACCACTTTACACAAACACACACGATGTTAGGGGAATCGACCTGAAGCTGGAGGAAACCTGGTCCTTCTAAGTTCCTCCTAATTATTCGGAAAATGTTAATGGTCCCAGGTATGGTTAATGGCATTTAAGAAGTGTTCAACCTGGGGATTTTCCGTTACTGCCAGCCAGAGCAGAAGTGCCCTCCGTACGGTTCGGAAGCTCCACTGCCTTTGTGCGCTCGTTTTGATCAAACTCGCATGCTTTCAGTGGGGGTGTATCCCCGCAGAAAAATGTCTGGAAAGAAGGCTGATCCTCTAGGCTTCGCCAAGGATTTCCTGGCCGAAGGTATCTCCGCTGCCGTGTCCAAGACTGCTGCTCCAGGTGCAGGTGCCTCCAAGCACATCGCCGTCAACCAGCAGTATCAAAGGTATCATCGATTGCTTTGTTCGCATCCCCAAAGAACAGGGCTTCGGAGCTTTCGTGATCGCCAACGTGATCCGGTACATTCCAACCCAGGCGCTGAACTTCGCCTTCAAGGATGTGTACAAACAGGTCTTCTTAGGTGGCGTCGACAAGAACACACAGTTCTGGCGCTACTTCTTGGGTAACCTCGGATCCGGTGATGTCGCTGGTGCCACTTCGCCACTTCGTCTACCCACTTGACTTCGCCCGTACCCGATCGAGCGCTGATGTCGGCCGTGTCGGAGCCGAGCGTGAGTCTGACCGATTGTCTGGAGAAGACCGTTTTCTTACGCTCCATATAAATTTAAAACATATTTGTATGGGAAAAATCTTACATGGGGGGGGGGGGGTGTGCTGGAAAAACCAGAAAAAATGCTTACGTAATTAGTGTACGGCCCCCAAGTCCGACGGTGTGGTCGGTCTGTACCGTGGCTTCAACGTGTCGGTCCAGAGTATTATCATCTATCGTGTTGCCTACTTCTGTTGCTTCGATACTGCCAAGGGAATGTTGCCAGACCCGAAGAACACCTCGATCTTCGTATCGTGGGCCATCGCTCACGTTGTAACCACGGCCTCTGGTGTCATCTCCTATTCATTTGATACCGTCAGAAGACGTATAATGATGCAGTGCGGCCGTGCCAAGGCCGATATCATGTACAATAACACCCTCGACTGCTGGGTCAAGATCTCCAAGCAGGAAGGATCGTCGGCCTTCTTCAAGGGCGCTTTCTCCAACGTCCTGCGTGGTGCTCTTGTGCTCGTATTCTACGATGAGCTGAAGGCTCTGATGGGTTAGATTTAAGCTTAGCGAAAACATTAAATCAACAAAAAGTTATTGAAACCAGCTAAAGTAAACTAAACCGATTGAGGTGAACAAAAAAAACCGTAAAACCGCGGGATCTGTTTATTTAACGTTGGAAAAAAACTCACAGGCAAAGCCAGTCAAGCTGCATTATTTGTAGGGACTAGAATGATTAAATGACTCAAAACTGAAATGCTATTCTTACCAGACAGGACAACTCAGTTGTAAATAGGCCGTACGAAAATAAAAAAAAGGTGTTTCTTACGAGAGAAACGATACAACCGATCCATTTTGAACACTTGAAATGAAAGAGAAGTACAAATTCCGCTATTCAACGTCATGTAATGTTGCCTAGAGCTCAGAATTTGTTGTGCGAAGTCATTTCAGGGTAGAACAATTTGCGATTTTAAGAAAAGAAAGGACCTTTACGAAGACCGGCAAACAACTTGTGTAGCTTTTGATCAAGCCGGGCTTGACTTAACCGAATTGGACTTAACCGTTGTAACAAGTCTTTGAGTCTCCTTAGACCATTATCGGCCAGTCCCGTGCCCGGGTAGGCAGCTGGTTTGTGGAACTGTGGCGTTAGCAGAGTCCAAGATAATTTGGGGAAATAGGCCGGGACGCTAGTTTCCAACGACGTGCGCAGCAATTGACCTTTCCCGTCAAAAAATTGTATTCGCGCAATCTTTGGGAAAGTTGAATCGTCTGTGACAACAATGAGATACTATTCTTGACGGGAAAGGTCAATTGTTGATAGTTCTTGAAGTTAGCATCGTCATAGCGCCACTGTGAACGGCAAACGGAGCGCCATTTGATGAAAGTAGCGAACTATCTTTGAAAACAGCCAAGTCTTTGTCCTCGAAGACTTCGGGGAGAGCAACGCCGCTGAGATCCGGTCTTAACCCAACCAACCCAGGCAAGATGGTTGAAATTCCTACCGCAGAGAAGTACTCCTACGACTTGGAAAACCTAGATAATGTCGATGACCACGATCGCCTCCGATTGACGAAAGTTGGTCCTGATCTTCCTGATCCTTTTATTTCTCCCTAGCGGTTGACCTCCTGGAGGCCCTATGGTGGATGGGCAGTTCTAGGTTGGAAAAATAGTTCCAGGAACCATTGCTGCTCCGCTGGAGAATACGCATAAGCCCCAGTAGAAAGGTGAGTCATTCCTTACTCCAGGGTAGTCATCTCAGAGGGAGATACGGTGGGAGTAAGGTCGGGCGAAGGGAAGGATATACTGCTGTTAGCTGTGTTAGAAGTAGGAGAAGGATTCGAGCCTGAGCCTTAAGTCCGCCCAAGTGGATGTCTTCGATGGTCGGAATGATGAAAAAAGAAGGGATGAGAAACTACAGGAACTTATTCTTCGGGTTGGAGGGAAGGCCCTGGGAATGGAAGGTTCAGGAGTTCATTAGGAGATAGTCACCGCGTCTAATATTTCGCCGTGTGTTTGAGAGTATTACGACGATAAGGAGTCATTGGTTTGTTTTTGAATCCTTTTCAGACCTTGCGCTTGACTGGATTGTAGGTTGAAGGTGCACCCCTGTTCCGTTCTTCGTCATACTACTCAACTGACCGTGACTCATTTCATTTCACCGTGACTGTCAGTATGAAAAATTAGTAATAGGAATTTTCCGGGCGAATCGGAAGGATTGCCCTGTGAAAGGGCTTCTAGGAAAATGCGCACCAAAGTTCTAAACATTTATTGCGGAATTTCAATGTTGGTTTGATCTTTTGCTTAAAGATAAGTTAAACAATCCAATAATATCACTGAACAATGATTATCATTTTCAAAAGAAAGATACTGCCTATTAAATGCTCAAGATTCACCCCCTTCTTTAATCAGTTTAAGCTGAATTACAGATCCTTTTATAAAAAAAAATTTCACCTTTCAAATTCTTTTCAATGCATCCTAATTCGGCTGTTCTGAAATCACAAAAACGCATTCTCACAAACACTGTAGGTATTGAGCAATACTGTCAGAATACACAAAGAAAGCTACGGAACGGGGTTCACCTTTCTTGTTTTTTTTTTGTCAGCGCTTACTGCGCTTCTTTTAATTCCCGATAATACGAGGGCCTGCTTTTGCTTCCCTTACCTTCCGTCTTGAGCCGCGCTTTCCTCCGAGACCCTATTATGCAATCTTTTCCAAGCGTGTCTTTTCATCGCGATCGGAATCGGTGGGAACAATGCAATGCACACACTGACATACCCCACCGCGTGTGAGCTCTTCTTCTTTCCCCTGTGTTGCGCCTTTCCCCCGTCCGCCCTATAATAGAGTTGGTGTGTCTTCAACTCTTTTGTACTTGGCGTTTTATTCGCGCGCTGCTGAATTTTAAAGGTTACAAACAATACACCACCCGATCAACCGGACCGGCCGCCGCCGTAGTCGTTGTCGTCGTCGTCGTCGTCGTCGCAGCTACTGCAGAACCAGAATTGGACGGACGCATCTCCTCCGAAAGCCGGTTTCATTATTCGGGGGCAAAACTGGTTTTGAAGGTAGTTTTTATGAAATTTATATCTTTTTTCACAATTCTTACTTTCGCTGTTGCTTCTGCTTTATTTCTCGATTGTGATGCCACCAAGTCGAATCGATTTCCAATTTTTTTTCGCCTGCTTGCACGATCATCCGTCGCGCGTATCGGATCCATCGCGGTCCCATAAATTATGGCCGCCTTGCGAAGACTCACGGCTGTTTGCGATTACTGGTTTTTCGGTGGACTTTTTTGGACTTAAACCGAAAACGGAGGAGTGGATTTATTAATGGATTCTCGTCACGCGGTTGAATTCGGCCGAAGGATACTGCTGCAAGTCCAGTTTCGATGGTCGGTTTCGACACAGGAAATTTTCGGACGTTGCGGTTCATAATGACTTCAAAAAGCATACTGAAGCCATTAGTGCGTGTCCTCGTGAATAGTAAAATGGCAAAAATGAAGATGTAGGTTTCCTAAACAAAAAAAAACTGATAAAGTCAACACACAGGTGTTGCCCAAGAACCATTTTATAGCCCAAAGAATATGCAAATTGAAAAAAGAAAAGATATATAACGAGTTTATTGATCGCCCCCCAAAAAGAACTGCTGTTGACCGAAATTTCCACCGAAGCATTAATTGCACAACTTGTTTTCTCGCGTAACCCATTTTATAGGCCCCCAATTTACTGCCAAACCCACAGAATGCATTTTTCCGCGTGAAATTGTAGAATTTACAGCCCACTTCCTGAGCAGCAAACCGATTGTCGTTGCATCGCCCGAAAAGCCAACCCTGAGCTGCAACCGGAGAAACCACCGACCCTGCAAAGAAATTAACATAAATTACAGCCTAATTAGTCGGTCTAGTTCTAGCCACCACCGACCAGCAGGGACCACGCATCGCTGAGCATTGCGTTGCGTGGCGTTGCGTAGCGTTTCGATATGAACCGAATTTTATTGGACACCAACAACCGTCAGCAGCGTCGCAGATTGCGACGACGCTGCGCTGCTGGTTTCTAATCGGCTTCAATTAATGCGCCTAATGTATTAATTAGCTGGAGGTGGGCACACGCTTCGGCTCCGCTGGTGATTGTTCTCCTGGCGCGCAAGGGAAGGGCCAATTACCTGTTCTACTGGTCATGTGGCTGATTCGCCCGCTAGATTGGATGCATTTCACGCGGGATTTGTGGTTTGATTTGTTAGGGCGATAAAGTGGTGTTCGAAGCAGATAAGATCGGGATTTGCGGCTTCCGGACAATTGATTTACGATTTGTTTTCGACGGTGATTCAGGCAGTGGTCAGTCATGTGTTGTGACCTGATTTCGTATATTTGAACATGATTCTTCTTCGTTGTTAATCAGACTTCAGGCTTATTCCTTAGAATGTTTGAAGTATTATTTTTTTCAGTTTTTTGTGCTTCCACGAGTGATTCCTTTAAATTTCAATAGGAACGGAACTTCCGTTGAATTTCAAAAAAATCATAGAAAAATCATCGAATTGTTATGCAAAAATAATCACATTTTCACGAAAAATTCGTTCGAGTTTCCACGACGGAATCCTTCAAATTTGCGGGTAAAATTTGTCCGTGTCACATTCATTGGAATCTCCGCTGAGAAATGACCAGAGTGCTTTGAAAAGCGAAATTCAAGAAATTGTTCAGCAACAAATTGTAGAGGAATTCAGAGGAATTATGTTCAGCAGATCCTGGTAAGAATCTGGGATTTCGCTAAACGCCATGCTCCTGCAAAGCCACGACCTCTTCACCCAATTGCTGACTGTTCTTATAGGCTTTCGTGGCGATTTGAAACAAATGTTCCACCAGTATCATGTCCAGCAAGAGGTACGCCCAGAAGTTTCTGCAACGTCCAATATCGCAGCCAGCCCACCCAAGCCCAGTTCACCAAAAACCTGACTGTCGAGAGACACAAAGTTATCTTTCCCCGGGTGGTTTGAGCCATAGCGTCAAAGTATTGTGACGATGACTTCGATAGCTTCGATAGCGAAGAAAAAGCCTTCGCAGTTGCACTTTGCAGTTGCAGTTGCAAAATGGAAGATTTACAATAAGGAACTGGATGTCTCTCCGGCAGTTTGACGGATCGGGGACCCTTCTCCTAATCACGATACAGATAGAAACCAGCAAAAAGGAAGTGGTGAAGACAGTCTTGCCAGGTCCGACAAACGAAACTTGGTCTGAAGTCTTGGTTGGCATGAAGTCCCAATTTTTTATGCACGCCCGAGTTATCAGGAGGGCAGAAATGCTGAAAATCATTACCAAATCCCATTTGCTTTCTATCGTTTGCTAAGCACTGTGGATCGATTCGAAGAAAATAATGGCTGGTATCCAATCGGCCCTGTAGGACTGAATACGAAATACTGGCGTTGAGTTCTTTTAGAACAAAACGTCGCCGACGAAGCGACCAAGTGGAGAAAGTGCCCCTGACTTAGTTTCGCCTCTAGATAGATCCTAGGTCCCGAATTTCTGCGACGTCCTGAAGCAAAATGGCCAAAAAAGAGTACACAAGAACTGCCGAAAACATTAGAAGAGTTACGCACTTGTCTTGTGCATCGTGAAGTCTTCATCAAGCTACAAACTGGTAGATTTCAGTCAAATTTCATAATTTAACCGCTTGTTAAGAGCCATTGCATACATAATACGAGCGCTGGATAACGTTCGATGTCGTAGGCTGGGACAACCGAAAGAAACTCTAAGACCTATTTTTGACCCCGGAACCACGGAACTCGGTTTCAAAAGAAAACCGGCAGCAAACTCCAGGAAACTGGCCCAGAGCCAACGGGGGAGCGGAAGACCTCTTTTGGTTTTGGGTCTCAGGGCGTGCGACGAGGGAGAGTTTTCTGATTTCGGGATCCTAATACAAAAGCGGTGGTGGTGGTAGTAGAAACGGTTGGATAGGTCGTGTACCTTCGTCGGCGGGCTGGCTCGCCCACACCGGTGGGGTGGAGGTTGCGACTTTTAGCTTCGATGAAGGATGGGCGGATATCGGAAATGGGGCTCACTCCGATGATGAAGTAGCCAACGATCGCCGAGAAGTAGGCTTCCAAGATGGCGAGTAGTTGGCTTTGTAGATGGCGGGGAGTCGGCTCCTAAGCTGTCGTGTAATCGGTTTGAAAAATGGCGTTTAGACGAGGAACGGTGGCGGCGAATATCGGATGACGGTGACGGCAACGGAGAGGGCGGCGAATGTCTCCGGTGGTCGCTTCTATTAGGCTTCTTAGATTGCTACCGCTTCTACAAGGGTTGGACGAGTTCTCGCAGCACGTTGGGACAAAATTGGTATCTCACTCTTTCGCCTCTAGCTTAGGCTGACTCGTAACGTCCGGGAAATCCAAATAAACGGTCTTGGTCGAAACTTCAGGCTCTCGAACAGCCTGTGGCTTAAAATTCGCACACGTTGTACACTATGGTCACTTGGCTTCTATTCACCGTTTTATTGGCGTTTGTTCACCGTTGTTACCAGTTTAGCTGTCAAAACTCTACTACCCCTCTACTCTTCAACTGCAAGTCCCTTCCCGCCTTGAATCCCAACGCCAAGATCTCTTTTCCCATTCCGTTTTTGATCAGCTGATCTCTCGCCCACTCAGCAACCCAATTTTGCTGCTCAACCTGGTGCGCCTGGCACTTTCATCGGCTGCCCATGCGTGCTTTTTAAACTGACCGTCGGAGCATTAGTTAACTTAACATTTATTTTCTTGAATTCCCTAGATTATGATTTTAATGCACACAATGTTACCCGCCGATAACAACTGGTCAAGCAAGTCTATCTGGATGTAATTGAGGTGTTGCTTAACAAGGGCTCTACGGTGAAGCAGATCTACGAATCAAGCACACTTTACATACTACCTAACGAATCTTCGCACGTACAGTAATAGGCCGGGTCTCAAGAAGCTGACATGGATGCAAGATCGGTAAAGCTTTGCCAGTTATCCATAGAATGTTTCTCCTAATGGAATCTCCGAAGGGTTTTCCGTAGGAATTCCGACCAAATTTCCAAAGGAGTTTCCGAAGAAATTCTTTAAAAAAATCGTTGAGAAAATTTCGAAGGAATTCTAACGAAGCAAGTGATCTTAAAGGATTGTATTCAAAGATTTTCCCAAAGGAATTATTGAAGGAATACCTCAGGGAAAATCTGAAGGAATTCCTAGAAATCCATCTTTGAATTTTCGAAGGAATATCTTGATGCTATCCAAAAAAAATTCTGTATCTATCTCTGAAGTAATTTCCTGAAAATTTGCCGAAAGAATCCCTGGAGGAAATTCCGAAGGAATTCTGGGAGTAATCTACAAAAAAAATCAAGAAATTCGAGCTCCTTTGAAAATTCCTTTAGGAATTTGTTGGGTAGTTCGTGAAATTATTTCCGGTGGAATTACCGGAGCCGAGGGAATTGAATACCTGAAAGAATTTCTGACCTTATTACTAAAGGAGTTTCTTAAAGAAATTCCGGAGGATTTTCTAAAAGAATTTTGCGAAAGATTTTTTTTATTTATTTGCTAAGGATTATTGAAGGAATTCCTTGAGGAATTTAGACATGAATCACTGAAGGAATTTCCGATGGATTACTTTTACAATGGGATTCCTGAAAGAATTGTTGAAGGTATGCATGAAAGATCTTCTGGATGACTAATCGAATTAATTTCTGGGTTATCTTTTTACAAAAAAATATCTGGATTATATTCCGATCGAACTTTTGAATAATTTCATGAAACATGACCTGGCAACTCCTGGAGCAAATTTGCAGGGAATTCTTGAGAATATCCGAAGAAGAATGATGATGGATCGACTGCAATCCCGATATTTTTGGATTTATATTTTTTCTCAATCTCAATCCCATATTCAAAAGAGAATTTTGTTTTACTACTGTCCGGGTTTTTGCAAGAATTTCCGAAGGAATTCATTCAGATGTCTCTGACGGAATTCTTGCGAAAGTATCTGAAGTAATTTCCGAATGAACTCCTGTATGAATTTATTTGTATAAATGTATTTGTTTGAAAATTCCATTGGATTTGCATTTCGTAGATTCCTTTAATAGTTCTCAAATTCCTTCAGAAATTCACCATGAAAGTATTTAACAAAAATCTATTCAGGTTGGTTTTCGTAAATTCACTCAAGAATACATTCCAAAAGTCCTCCTGAAATACATTTGGAAACTCCTGCAAGAATTTCTTCCGACATTGCTCCAGAAAATCCAACTAAAATTCTTTCAAAAACTCCTCCCAGAATAATTCACAAAATCCCCTAATAGGGTAAGAGAGGTATTTTGGACCACCAGTTCGACGGCTCTTATTTTGGACCACTAAGTGCAAATTCCTCTTGGTGGTCCAAAATAAGAGCCCCCGTAAGGGTGGTCCAAAATACATCCTTTACCCTAGTTCAAAATATTTCTCCAGTGATTCTTCCGTAGAACCTTCCGAAAGGCCTTTACAAAATTCTCCAGAAATTCCTTCAGTAAAACAATTGACAAACAAACAAACAAGTATTCGTAATATGAGTCATTTTCGGAATTTAAATCAAAACGGTAATATTCTTTTAAAAAAATCCTGCAAAAATTATTCCTGAAATTTTGTTGAAAGAATTCTTTCGGAAAATTATTGAATCCCAAAGGAGTTTTCGTAGAAGTTTCTTACGGAAATTCAAAAGGATTCTTCGAAAGAATTCCCAAAAGTATTTCCAAATGGAATTTCCGAAACATTCCTCAAAGAATTTCTGAAGCATTTTCTAAGAGATTCTCGAAAGAATGGGCAAAAGAAATTCCGAAGTAATGTCTGGAAGATTTGTTAAAACTAATTTGGAGGAATGACCGAAGGAATTCCTATAAGAATTTTCGAAAGAATTCTTAGAGATCTGAAGAAATTCCTAAGGGAAATTTCGCAGATATTCTAAGAATTTCTTCTTAAAGTTCCCGAAGAGTTTTTTTTAGAAAGTAGCAGAATTCTTGAAATATATTCCAAAGATATTCCTTTATCAATTTCAGAAGAAACTCCTTAAGGAATTTCTAAAGGCATTCCTAAAGAAATACCAGAAGAACTTAAGGAGTTTCCTAAGGAATTCTTAAAACAATTTCCGAAGGTATTACTGAAAAAATTTCCGAAAAAAATCTGAAGAAATTCCTTAAAGAATTCCTTTAAAAAACCTTCCGATATTTTTTGTTATTCCTTCTCTGATTTTTGGAGGATTCTATTTTTTTTCATTTTTTTGGAAATACTTTTGAGACGTCTCACTTCTAACTCCTCATTTATCACTTCTCACTTTTGACAGCGAGAAATGATACATGAGGAGTGAGGAGTGAGACGTCGCACTTCTCTCTCCTTATTTCTTACTTGGGTAAAGTGAGTAGTGAGACATCTCACTACTCACTTTTTACAGCGCGAAATGAGAAATGCGGTATGAGAAGTGAGACGTCTCACTTTTCACTCCTCATTTCCCACTTCTCACTGGGAAAAGTGAGTAGTGCGAAGTGGGTAGTGAGATGCCTCACTACTCATTTGGCGCTTCTCACTTTTTACAGTGAGAAGAGAAAAATGAGGAGTGAAAAGTGAGACGTCTCTCTTCTCATTCCTAATTTCTCACTTTTCAAATGAACTATTCGGCCAAATGTCCTATTCGGCCAAATGACCCTTTTGGGCCAAATGTCCTATTCGGCCAAATGACCCGTCCGGCCAAATGATCTTTTCGGCCAAATTATCCCTTAGGCAAAATGACCCTCTCGGCCAAATGACGCTTTCGGCTTAATGACCCTTTCGGCCAAATGATCTTTTCGGCCCAATAACCTTTTCGGTCAAACGACCCTTTCAACCAAACGACTCTTTCGACCAAACGACCCTTTCGGCCAAACGACTCTTTCGACCAAACGACCCTTTCGGCCAAATGACCCATTCGGCCAAATGACTTTCGGCCTAATGACCTTTTCGGCCAAACAACTTTCAGCCTAGTGGTATTCGGCCAAATGGCTTTCGGATGAATGGGTTTCTGCCAAATGACCCTTCCCCCCGTAGCGCAAGAGGAAAAGATGCGTTCGGTTGTTACCGAAGCGCCAAATGAGAATGCGAGTTCGGAACTGTTCCGTAGCGCTAGATGAAAAATGCGAGTCCGGAAAATTTTCGCAGCGCAAGTTGAAAAGATACAAGTCCGGTTGTTAAGCAACGTACACACCAGTCAAGCAGTTTGACGAACATTGATTCCACCCCCAAGAAAACGCTTCGGTTGCTGCTTTGTTGGAACGTGTGTGAAGTTGTTCGAACAACCATTTGACAGTTGGCGGCTCGGTTGGAAAAAATTAAAACGGTTTGATTTTGGTTTGAGTTGTCGGAGGTGGAGTCAAGGTTCGCCGAACATATTTGAGCATTTGTAGTCAAGTTGCACAAACCCTCATATATTTTTTGATGGTTGGTGCTCAAGTTGTTGCTTCGGTCGTTCGTGTGTGATATTGTTGGTCGAATAAATTGATTGTTCGTGCCGCTGTTGGTAAAACTGGATGTTTGAATAAACGGGAGGTGGAGTCAATGTTGGTCAAACTGCTTGACCGTGTGTACGTTCCATTACGGAAGCACTAAATCAGAATGCGAGTTTGTTAAATATCTTGGCTGTACATATGTACAGCACATGTTTCAAAATGGACAAATTTATATGAAATATGCAAAAAAGAATCCAAATCAAGCATCCGAAAGATATTCAATTTGCAAAAAAGAGCTAACCGCGGTGGTTGTGTAGGGGTTATCACGCCTATCTAGAGAGTAGGAGGTTGAGGGTTCGAGTCCCTCCAAGACACGTGGATTCTTTTTCGCAAATTTCATACCAATTTGTCCATTTCGAAACATGTGCTGTACATATGCACAGCCAAGATATTTAACAACTGCTTGCCTAATTTACATTTCATTAAAAATTATTCTTCTAAAAAAAGGTTATTCTTCTCGAGTATTTGCTCAATTTGGACGAATGATCCATTTCTTAGCGGCAGCTATCATTTTATTACTGATTATGCATTGTAGCCATGATTATAGCATAAAAGCATGTAATTATAACGCTTCAAATTTCGAGACATTTGAAACCAATAAAATAATAATCATTTCAATGTCATCTCCTAAAACCTCATCAAAAACTCCTGATCGGCTTGATAAGCAAAGCTTGACCAATCGTTCCAGCGTCGTTGTATCCACACGCACTTCTGCTATCCTCCGCTTCACCACAATGTGCTGACTCACTGAACCTACCTCGCATTAATTTGCGTCGTTTTTCACCTTCCACCGGAGTTTTCGTATACGATTCTCTTTTCTTCTCGCCAAATGTTCAAAACAAAAATAATAAAAACAAAACAGAAACGAGCGACAACAACAGCAATGCTTCAAGGTTATCACCCGTTTCATGGATCGTTTGAATGCTGTTAGAAAAGCGCTCGAACCAGGGGTCCCACGCCTCAAAAACTGTCGCAGCTGTCACTAAAAATGCGTGGTGGAAAGTTCCGTCTTTTGCTTCGTGGTTCTCAATAATGGTCACATTTCCCTTAAAAGTCAACATAAACCAAGCGATGCCACAACCCTGGCGCGAACCGATGAACGAACGAAGAGGCGCATGTGAAAAGCGCCTGCTACACTATACCGGGACCGGCCTACCACCACGCTAATATGTGCTGTCACGCAAACCAGCTGCTGCAACGCTTCTATGTTTTGTTTTTATATTTCAAATTTATTTGATTCATCGCAGGTAGCGGACAGGGCCAGCGGTTTAATTAAATTGCTAATTTTTTGACGAACAAAGGACCCAAACGCGCCACAGGTGATCGCATTCGGTGCTGCTCCTATTGCATAATTCACACCAGGCAGCCCAGCCGGCAGCTCGATCCATTTGGATCGCATTCGTATAGTCTGCCTGGGTGTCTGATCTGTTTGTAATTTATCTGTTTTTTTTGCAAACACTTAGATGTAAACAAATACAATAACCGAGCAGCCAGATGAAAAGACTTGCTCAAAATGACAGTTGTCAGCGTTGCCATTACAATTTATACTTAAATTGAGCAAAAAACGAATATCAATGTCATTTGGCATTGTTCTTTGGACATTTTTTGTTGAAACAAATAAAAAAATACAAAAATGTGTATCATTTTGCAAAATGGGCTCCCGCATGCTAATCTTAATTGCCTATACAAGCACCGCGTACCGGCGATGGATGCGACGACGGCGACGACAACGTCGTTAAGTTTCAGTTCTATTCCGGAAATTTGGTCGTGTGACAATCCACTAATGTGGACTATGGTGACCGGTGACGAATGAGAACGACTTTAACCTTGGACTTAAAAGTAGTTTAGTATAGTTAATTCAATCGAGTTGGAGAGGGCGAAAAATCTGGCGCAACTAATTGGGTGCTTTTGTTTGCTAAACTTGAGAATAATTTTGCCATTTGAGTTAATCATTCGGTCTTGAAATGACGAATCGGTGACTCTTCTTTAGTCCGTTATAAGTTTGATTATTTTAAGTCTGAATACTGGCAAATGTTCCTACTTACGAAGTAAATTGTATCAGAAATCGAAGGGTCGTCAGCAAAATGAGGATGAAAAAAGGCAGCTTATTTGTTTTTCGCTTACACGCTCCAATGGAAATCGCGTTAATCATCTTTTGTGAACACCTGAATGGGCACGCGAAGAAACATGTCAAATAGGGCTCATACCTTGAATCCATTATTCGTCCCATCAATGAAACGAAAACAACGCGTTTCCGCTCTGCTCGCACTGTTATAGGATTTCCCAGCTGGAGCCGACCTTTTGTATTCTCCCATTCGGCGATTCCTAATTTATTTTGTTCATTATTATCATTATTTATCGCACCGGATCAGGACACAACTGCATCGGCTGGCTGGTAGGAAAACAAATCAGCCAGACCAGAGGCGCGTCGAAGGGGATTTCATTTCACTAATCGCTTTCTAATAAATTTACCGACATGAGCAAAACAAGTCCTTTCCCGATGTCGAGCAACACAGCCAGAGGGGAGTCCAACGACGCCTACCCGTTTTTTTTTCACTCCTGCTCCAGATTCTCGAGTTTTCAATTTGTTTTTTCGACAATGCTTGCGCCTCGATGCTACTGCAATGTCTGTTGTTGTCATTATCGCTCTGTTGACAGACAGTGAACTGCGAAGCCGATCATTTGGTGTGCGCCTACTTTGTTTCCAATCATCGTGTGATTACTCGAAAAGGAAATTGAGTTCGAAACAGGTCGGTTAATGGATTTTTGATAGTGGCAGTAAAAGAGGATTAACTAATTTGCATATTTATTGGTTTTTTTTTCGTTTTCTTAAGCAAATTCGACGCAATCGCTCGCCGGAGCAACAATAACAATTATTGTTCATTCGTGTTATAAATTTGAATTCCTAAATCGCTCGGCGAGTTTCAAACAGCTGAATCATCCGCATTGATAGACTGATTACGCAGTGGTCCCAGCTAATTAGCGCATCTACCCTGACTCTATCCTTCTTTTTCCTGTCAGTTTTTTGACAGCTCACTATCTGTTTCACCGACACAATAGAGCGCTTTGTTTGGTTGACTGGCTGGATTGCGTCGTCGTCGTCGTCGTTGGCATAAATAATGTGACCTTGCCATTTGCTTTGTTTCGTCGCCGGTTTCTTGTCGATTGACAACCCCCATTGCCAACGAATGGCACCTGGAACTAAACTGCTGCCACCGAGCTTTTGGGGTTTCCGAAATACACGAAAAGGGTGTCCAAACCACGCGCTGACGCGCGCATGACTGCACAACTAGTCCAACCACTATAAATGCGCACATGGCCAGGCTTTTTTCTTCGCTTCCTGTGTTCCTTTGCCTCACGATGCGGGAGCAGGTTTGTTTATGCTGCGGTTGGAAGTTCTGCATTAATTGGAGATTGTTGTTCGATAAAGATCGGCTGTCGTGGAAGAATATCCAGCTGCACAGCTCGCCGTCGAATAGCACAGCAAGATGATGTGGGAAATTGGTCAATTAATTTGCACTTTAACCTTAGAATGTGTATCGCCCGCCCTTTCTGAATTATTCAGTCGCACGCCTCCTCCGATGGATCACGCATTATCAACGAGACCATCGTTTCCCCAATGTACATTGACTAATCGTTTGCTCTTGTCTTCTTTTCCGTTCGCAGGTAAGAATCCAAGGTTTTCCGACCATCCGGAGTACCGGTCCGTTGACAACGAATGAGTGAGTAGTGGAACAGATTAGACAACCATCGAGCCGTGTAGTCAACCGGCTGTGATGAGCCCCCGTTTTGGCTTGTCGAAGATGTTAACCGTCATAAAAAGCACGTGCTGGAGCGATTCCGATAGACGGCAGCGACCGTCTCGCACATAGTGAGATCTATTCATGGGAAACACTTCTGGGAAGGAACCGCCGTCCGTAGCGTGGTGGTGGTCGACAACGCGATTGACGCGAGAGCAGCTGTTGGACGCGAAGTGCCTTGCCGGCCTTGGCCCAAGCAAACCCTTTTTTTGCCGGGCCTATTAACATGTGGGGCTGTTTCCCGCGCTAATCCTAGGCTAGGCTGCGGCTGCTGTTGCGGTCGCGGTTTCTCCTTTGAAATATGATCTACGGCGATGTAACTTATGTGTGCTGATGTGTGGGGCCTCGGAAACTAAAAAGATAATTGGGGGGTTCGCTATCCGATGGGGACGGACTAATTGGCGGGTGAGAATTCCGATGTGGACTATTTTTTCAGCAAGGACTCGAAAACGATGATGAACAGGACTGGCAGCGGTCTGGCGATCATCTGCTGTGCATATTTCGAGAATAGAACAGTGGCGCCACATATGGATTGCCTAGATTTTGGCTTGCCCTGGCGACTTAAGAGCGTTGCGTTCAGACGATCAACCAGACATCCATTAGTAGCTATGGCGACACTTTATATGAGATGTCAGTTAATAAAATTCCATCCTAATGTAGACAAAAGGTCAGCTCAATAATTTATCGGGTTTGATCTTGTTCGCGTATTTTTTTTTGTTTCGCAACTAGCCAAAAGCGCGTTTGATCTTGTTCTATTTCGTCTGTTCGGAGAATCCCCGCATAATTCTGCTCGTCGGTCCCTCCTTGACCCGCGATGGAAGGATCGCTACGTATTCGCCCGTTTGACACGATTGTCTTGCATCACATGTGAGTGCACGTCCGCGCGCGCTGATTGGTGGAACCGCTTCGCCTCGGCATATAACCTAATTCAATTGTTTGCCGGTTCTTCTTTATTTGGCTGCGTTCTTTTGTCATTTGTCTTTTTTCGGCAGCAGCAGCGGGGACTCCTATAATTGAATTATTATGCAAAGTAGCGCGTGCAACGCGTTGCTAGTCGCAACGAGGTCGAACCTACCTGGCCAGCACAGCGCGGCGGCGCACAGCTCGGAGCAAAAATGAAGATCACCATCGGCGGCTGATCGCGATGTCTATTGTTTCGCAAGTGACAGCGGCGGAGACGAAGGGAAAATAAGGCAGAGTTGTCACCGAATTTTGGAAAATTAATGTTCAATAATAAGCACGTGACTTTTGAGGGGAGTTGTGTAGGGCGGTTGGCAGTGATAAACGATGCGGTTTGAAAACAAATAAAGGCTAAACGTCGTGTCGCGTTGATTGGGCGGATGACAAACAATCGATTGTTCACCGGTCGTTCGTTGTAGTTGCTTTGCAAGGCAAGTTATGATTGGGTTTATTAGTTTAACGTGAATGTGTTGTAATTAGGCATCATTGATCGCGCTAATGATCGTGCTGTCGCCCAGGGAGACTGTAAATCAGTTTGCGGTAGGATGGTGAGACATCCAGTAACCGGGCAGTTATGAGCAAACGGATGGAGGTGTGAAAATAAATGCTTTTAGCAAGTGTAATTGTTGTTGTGGGAGTAATTTAAGTGTGTTTGGTGGAAACTTTACTTAGAATAGTTATTTTCCGTCAAGAGCCTTCTGTCAAACATCTCAATTTGTTTCGATTCTGAAGAAATATTTTTTGAGAGGCGAGCATTAAAATTACGGGTCGTAGTCCTAATTCCAAGAGTGATCGACAAGCTTCCGACAACACTGCTAACGAATGAGTTACCAAAATCTCGTCAGTTTAATTACCCTACTTGATTCTCCATCTCCCTACTTGGCCTTTGAGCAAATATTGCAGTCTCACTTGGAAATGTCAAGTTGGCTCGCTTTCAAATTTTCGATATAGCGAATGAATTTAAGACTGCAGTACAACCGCTGATTCATTTAAAATCCTTAACTTCATCACAAGAAATGGCAATTCATCGTGAGGCCGAAAGTAATCTAACCGATCTTTATTTGGCCCTGCGGAAATTTCGAAGAATTCCCCTGCGGAAATTCCGAAGAATTCCCCTGCGGAAATTCCGAAGAATTCCTCTGCGGAAATTCCGAAGAATTCCCCTGCGGAAATTCCGAAGAATATCCCTGCGGAAATTCCGAAGAATTTCCCTTCGGAAAATCCGAAGAATTTCTCTTCGGAAATTCCGAAGAATTTCCCTTCGGAAATTCCGAAGAATTTCCCTTCGGAAATTCCGAAGAATTTCCCTTCGGAAATTCCGAAGAATTTCCCTTCGGAAATTCCGAAGAATTTCCCTTCGGAAATTTCGAAGAATTTCCCTTCGGAAATTCCGAAGAATTTCCTTCCTGAAATTCCGAAGAATTTTCCTTCGGAAATTCAGAAGAATTTCCTTCGAAATTCCGAAGAATTTCCTTCGGAAATTCCGAAGAATTTCCTTCGAAATTCCGAAGAATTTCCCTTGGAAATTCCGAAGAATTTCCTTGGAAATTCCGAAGAATTTCCCTTGGAAATTCCGAAGAATTTCCCTCGGAAATTCCGAAGAATTTCTCTTGGAAATTCCGAAGAATTTCCCTTGGAAATTCCGAAGAATTTCCCTTGGAAATTCCGAAGAATTTCCCTCGCAAATTCCGAGGAATTTCCCTCGGAAATTCGAAGAATTTCCTTCGGAAATTCGAAGAATTTCCTTCGAAATTCGAAGAATTTCCTTCGAAATTCCGAAGAATTTCCTTCGAAATTCCGAAGAATTTCCTTCGGAAATTCCGAAGAATTTCCTTCGGAAATTCGAAGAATTTCCTTCGGAAATTCGAAGAATTTCCTTCGGAAATTCCGAAGAATTTCCTTCGGAAATTCGAAGAATTTCCTTCGGAAATTCGAAGAATTTCCTTCGGAAATTCGAAGAATTTCCTTCGGAAATTCCGAAGAATTTCCTTCGGAAATTCCGAAGAATTTCCTTCGGAAATTCCGAAGAATTTCCTTCGGAAATTCCGAAGAATTTCCTTCGGAAATTCGAAGAATTTCCTTCGGAAATTCGAAGAATTTCCTTCGGAAATTCCGAAGAATTTCCTTCGGAAATTCCGAAGAATTTCCTTCGAAATTCGAAGAATTTCCTTCGAAATTCCGAAGAATTTCCTTCGGAAAATCCGAAGAATTTCCTTCGGAAATTCGAAGAATTTCCCTTCGGAAATTCGAAGAATTTCCTTTGGAAAATCGAAAATTTCCTTCGGAAATTCCGAAGAATTTCCTTCGGAAATTCCGAAGAATTTCCTTCGGAAATTCGAAGAATTTCCTTCGGAAATTCGAAGAATTTCCTTCGGAAATTCCGAAGAATTTCCTTCGGAAATTCCGAAGAATTTCCTTCGGAAATTCCGAAGAATTTCCTTCGAAATTCGAAGAATTTCCTTCGGAAATTCGAAGAATTTCCTTCGGAAATTCCGAAGAATTTCCTTCGAAATTCGAAGAATTTCCTTCGGAAATTCGAAGAATTTCCTTCGGAAATTCCGAAGAATTTCCCTTCGGAAATTCGAAGAATTTCCTTCGGAAATTCCGAAGAATTTCCTTCGAAATTCGAAGAATTTCCTTCGGAAATTCCGAAGAATTTCCTTCGAAATTCCGAAGAATTTCCTTCGGAAATTCGAAGAATTTCCTTCGGAAATTCCGAAGAATTTCCTTCGGAAATTCGAAGAATTTCCTTCGGAAATTCCGAAGAATTTCCTTCGGAAATTCCGAAGAATTTCCTTCGAAATTCGAAGAATTTCCTTCGGAAATTCCGAAGAATTTCCTTCGGAAATTCGAAGAATTTCCTTCGAAATTCCGAAGAATTTCCTTCGGAAATTCGAAGAATTTCCTTCGGAAATTCGAAGAATTTTCGAAATTCGAATTTCCTTCGGAAATTCCGAAGAATTTCCTTCGGAAATTCCGAAGAATTTCCTTCGGAAATTCCGAAGAATTTCCTTCGGAAATTCGAAGAATTTCCTTCGAAATTCCGAAGAATTTCCTTCGGAAATTCGAAGAATTTCCTTCGAAATTCGAAGAATTTCCTTCGAAATTCCGAAGAATTTCCTTCGAAATTCGAAGAATTTCCTTCGGAAATTCCGAAGAATTTCCTTCGAAATTCGAAGAATTTCCTTCGGAAATTCCGAAGAATTTCCCTCGGAAATTCCGAAGAATTTCCTTCGGAAATTCCGAAGAATTTCCTTCGGAAATTCCGAAGAATTTCCTTCGGAAATTCCGAAGAATTTCCTTCGGAAATTCCGAAGAATTTCCTTCGGAAATTCCGAAGAATTTTCCTAAGGAAATTCCGAACAATTTTCCTTCGGAAATTCGAAGAATTTCCTTCGAAATTCCGAAGAATTTCCTTCGGAAATTCGAAGAATTTCCTTCGAAATTCGAAGAATTTCCTTCGGAAATTCCGAAGAATTTCCTTCGGAAATTCCGAAGAATTTCCTTCGGAAATTTCGAAGAATTTCCCTTCGGAAATTTCGAAGAATTTCCCTTCGGAAATTTCGAAGAATTTCCCTTCGGAAATTTCGAAGAATTTCTCTTCGGAAATTTCGAAGAATTTCCATTCGGAAATTTCGAAGAATTTCCCTTCGGAAATTCCGAAGAATTTCCCTTCGGAAATTCCGAAGAATTTCCGTTCGGAAATTCCGAAAAATTTCCGTTCGGAGATTCCGAAGAATTTCCGTTCGAAAATTCCGAAGAATTTCCGTTCGAAAATTCCGAAGAATTTCCCTTCGGAAATTCCGAAGAAATTCCCTTCGGAAATTCCGAAGAAATTCCCTTCGAAATTCCGAAGAAATTCCCTTCGGAAATTCCGAAGAATTTCCCTTCGGAAATCCAATCAGTTTTCCGATGTAATTACGAATAATTTTCCATGGAAATTTTGCTGATATTTCCGTTGTGATCTCGAAGAACTTTCCAAGAAAACTCTAAAATGTTCCTCGACTAAATTCCGATCGGAATCTGCAGATGGAAATACTATGAACTTTGATCAATCATCAAACAATTGTGAACCCATTTGCTACAAGCTAAGGGCAGTAGCTGTGTCCTTCTCCAATCAGAAATCAGTTCAAACGCACGACCAAGAACTGCAACCTATGACAATCGATCATCGTCACCCATCAGTGGTGCACGACGCCTTCGCAGTCCCACTCGAAGTCTAATTCACCGCGATCTCCCTCTCGGTGATCGTTTGATTCAACCGGGTACAACAATGTTGCGCGTACCGATTCAGGGTACCGAAAGAGAGCTCCCCCGCTGAGCTGGCTGACGGGAGTCACCGATTGACTGTCACACGGTGAATATTGGAGTCACTGATCATCGAACGCAGAAAATCTGCCGGCATAAACAATTATGACTGCTGCTGTCGCGCGATGGAATGTGGGTTTATGGCAGAAGGTGTCAAAGACGGCCGCCGCCGCCGCCGACCGTGCGGTTGTCCCCCGCCTGCAACCACCTCCTTCCTAGTTGACAATGGCGTTAACGCCAGATAGTAATAAATCTTGATAGTTATTCGTTTTTGCCCGTTGTTGTGCTTGATTTTCTAGGAGGGCAATGATTAGCATCTCCAAATGAGGTTAAATCAACGGAGGCTGGCTGCGCGGTGGAGGAAACGTGTTTTCAAGGTCGCATGCGGATCGAATTATGTGACACTTGTCACAATAACTGCTCGCCAAATTTAATTTCACATCTCGTACACAAAAAGCGAGCTAAACTTTGCTTTTAATTACCCTAACTCACGTGGCGGAACCGTAAAAATCTCATTCCGGCACATTCTCGTTTACGGCCAAAGAGCATAAAGCTGACGATGAATTTCCGCAAACAAACGAAGAACTGCTCGCTCACTTCACGAATCATCTTCGCCTTACCAGCGGAGCTGTACGCGAGCGTAGCAAAATCGTGATCCAACACACCACTTTGTGTGTCTACGACATTGTCACGTACCGAAAATTGACTCCACTCTGCCCCGATCAACTAATTATTCCACAGCCATCGCGCGCAGCCGGACGACGAACGTCGAACCGTGCCTAATTCATGGTGCTGCCGAGCCGGGCCCGGGATCGATAGTAATGGCGACTTGTGATTTTCAATGGTCAATAAATTATCGAAATTAATTGCGTCGCCCGAGTTGGTTGTTTCCTTCTAAGAAGTCAAGTCAGAATTGAATAAATGCTAAAATTCTAAGCGCGGGATGGATGAACGAGACGACGTTTGGATGAGCGCGCCGCGTCAGCTCAGCAGTAGCGTGATCGATTCGTGGTTGCGACAACGAGCAGGGCCCGTTTCCGTCCTCAGCCAGCAAACAACACACACACACGGTCCACTGTTTGGGGAACTGGAACGATGCGATTATAAACAAACATATGGTCCCCCGCCTCCCCGCCCGGTCTGTTTTGGTGATAAAACCGGGCCCTCTGCGCAATTATTGCTCCAAGTTCTCCACATGGTGATTGGGGCGGAGGAGGAGGGGGTAACAGTCCGTATTTAGATTAGAGACACGACTCTATCGCGGGCGCGCACCCTATTCCAAGACGATCGTGAATGGGATCGATTGTTCTCTGTGAGGCGGACGGACGGATGACGGACGAGAACACTTCTGTTGTCCAAGATGATCATGTCCAGGCAAGCACACGGCCTAGTCAGATTCGTTCCAAAGCAGGGGTTAATATGTTTGTTTATTTTCCTGGGGGGAAGCAATAGATGCTGAATCGAGTTCTTTTTTTCGTGCAGGAAAATATGTTTTCGGAACGGGTGAAATTACATCACACAGTGTCACAATTGGTTGGGTAAATGTTGATTGGAATGCTGATTTATGTGGCTAATCTAATGTTTTGAAAGGGTAAATGCGGCAAACAAGCGAATTACATTTAGTTTAATTCGGGGTAATCTGGGAGCATCTATCAATATATCCTTTATACTTAACTGAGCGTGCTACTGAGTCAAGTACGAGACACCGAAGACGATGCTACTGTTGAGATCGAAATACGAGAGCTCGTCAGCAATTTGGACGCAAACTAATCCGCCGCGTTATCCTTCAGGTCGAACAGAGACGTAATAACCAACAGCACTTACAGATTAGACAGTTGTGATGGAATGTCTTCTAATTGGAATCGGTAGTCCATGTAAGTCCAAGAGTTTTGACTGTTGGATCAGGAAGGAAGGAATAAGAACTAACGTGGCTTATTCAAGGGTGTTCCAACTCGTTCTACCACTTGGACCCACCAGACAGTCTCGTCTGAGGGACTGGCACCTGCGTACTTGGTACTTGGTTGATACTCGCGTACCAGTGATGCTTCGCTCGCTACGACCTCTCAAAGCGCCAAAGTATACTTCGGAAAAATCGATCTTCCAGATGAAAAAAGATTTGCTGAAACATCTTCTCCACGTTGGCCATCAGCATTAAATATTTGCTTCATGCGACTTTGAAGCATGATCGATCGAAATTCTTCTTGGACAATTTGGCCCACCAGCAAAGCATAATTCAACAATACTCCTGACGTCGTTTTGCATGACGCATTAAAGACCACACGAACCTTCATGATAGTTCTAGCCTGTTAGTTGTCGGCTAATCCGCACTCCGTGCTTATAAAATGCCTATAGGCGGTACCTCGTGACACTCGCTGATCCTCCAAACGAAATACCGACCGTCGTATTACCTGTAAACCGACTGTTGAAACAAATTTTCACAACTTTGCTCTTCGGTGGAGAGAAATTTCAAACTAGCCAATGACGGCTTTGGCAGGTTTTGTTCTATTATTGTCAGGGAGGTTTTTATGGCTGATTATGCTCAAACATGCTAAACATTCTTTGCATATCAAAGAATATTGTGGCCAAATTTCATAAAATTCGGTAGACAAAAATCCCCCTGCCAATAATAGAACAAAACCTGCCAAAGCCGTCTTTTCCTCTACTATCCTCTCCGCTAGCCCAAAACCATGCAATCAACGTTTTCAAAGATGCTGTAGTTGCTGTGCTACAGTTTTGCTCCGCATACTACCCATCCGAAACCGACTCATTAAGTCTCGGCTTTGGTTTGCGGATGAAAATCCGTTGAACAGATTTGAAGAAATCAAATAAGAACTCGATGCCCGCCCTAGGATTGAAAAAGGCTGGACCCCATCAGGCATCTTCCATCCGTTAACTTTCATCGTTGGCAAATCCGCAGAGCCAGACAATTCACGCTCAGAGAAAAATCCGTAATTCTTGAATGCACAATTTGCTTGGATTCTGTGCTTCACCTTTGTAGCTGCTTGATCTGATCTATATCAATTACCGAGATGTTCACTTTTATTTTGAGCGTCCTCAGTCGTTGGATCATGAACCGTTCGACGATTTCATTGCTTTCAGAATCAGAGCGCTCAGAATCGAAAACGGGTTGGCCTCGTAATCTTTCACGATAATGGCCACCAGGCCGTAGCCAGAAGTACATGGGACGGAAGCTTAACGAGACAATTCTTGGCTTTGTGACACGGTCGGAAGAAATTTCTACAGTTCGACCTCAACACCGCATCACTTTCCCGGTTAACCGTTGAAAAGAAGAGCAATTCTTCAGTGTTTGGTTCTCATAACAAACCAAAACGATTGTACGGAGCTATATCTGGCCTAAATGACGACTTCTGCTATATTTATTAGTACCATCTTCGATCATGTCGCACAGATTGCTTCCTTAATAGCCAAATTATTTCAAATCTCTAATCCTAGCACTAAACACATTTTTGAACAGAATAAAATCTAACTTGTGACAAACATCGTTAAAAGAACGCAAACATAAATCAAAACAATAATTGTGACCAAAGTTCTGTGAAAAGGGATCACAAATAACGGCGAGTTTCAAAATCTGCGAGAAGGAACATTCCAACGTACGAACTCCAATAGCTCGGGACAATCCATATTCCCTGTTAGGAGGTCGAAGATAAACCAGCTCCGCTTTTTTAGGCGCCGGGCGGAAAGAGGCTCCAAGTCAATCAGCTTGCAACGACTTGGATAGCTCGAGAGGTTAAATGGGTCGTTCCAAGGTAGCTGTCTCAAAGCAAACCTAATGAAGATCTTCTGAATTCGTTCGAGTGCCAGCGTACGAATCAGGTAGCATGGAGACCAGACTAATGAAGCGTATTCTAAAATGCTCCGTACCAATGAGCAGCAAAGTGTTGACACGTAACACATCAAATTTGTTGTTGAACGGTTTTTTTTTATAAAGCCATGCTTTCTCATTTCTAAAATCTCACTTTTTCGAATGAGCAACGAGGAAAGTTAAGTAATAAGTGAGACGTCTCACTTCTCACTTGACACTCCTTATTTCTCACTTTCACAGCGAGAAGTCTCATTTTCCACTTCCAATTTCTCGCTTCACTTTCTCATTAGTCAAACAACATTTTCAACAGAACGGCATTATCGGTCAAAAAACTTGTTTGTCCAAACGACTTCTCCGGTCAAATGATTTGTTTTGCCAAACGGGGAAGGGTCGATTGACCGAAAGTCATCTAGACTAAGTGCATTTGGCCGAAACGGTTATTAGGCCGACAACAGTTTGGTCGAAAATGGAATTTGACCGTAAGTGGTTTGAGTAAAATGCTTTCAGCGTGTGTTAATAGATTCAACCCTCAGCGTGTCAATCGGCGAGCAGCAAGCCATGACTCTGGCTCTTCTAGTGAGATGCACACGGCGTGCACACGCATCCACGGAGAATGACTTCGTTCCGGCCATTTAGGCCACACTTTTTGACGATCCTGCCAGTCTATTTTTTGGATCCTGTTGCTGATTTCATGAGGTGAGTTGAATTCAAGTGGTTAAATTGTGATCAGTGATATATTTTAGTTTGCAAAATCACAAGGCGCGTCTCGAAGACCGTCGGAAAATGGTTTATGCAAAATCACAAAACGTGTCTTGAAGACCGTCAGGAAAATGGTTTGTGATTTGCAAAATCACAAAACGCGTCTCGAAGATCGTCGGAAAATGATTTGTGGTTTCCCAAAAACACAAGACGCGTCTCGAAGACCGTCTAAAATGGTTTGGTGTAGATTGCCTGCGCAATACTCCTACCTTTAACAACCTTGTGCTCGATTGGAACAACTGATTTGACAGCAAGCGCGCCGTTCCAATTTTGACACTGCATCTCTTTGTTATGAGTGCAGCCTCTTAAGTTTGGTGGTTTGCAAAATCACAAGACGCTTCTCGAAGACCGTCAGCAAATGGTTTGTGGTGGCGCGTCCGAAAGACCGCTGGAAAAATGGTTTGTGATTTGAAGAACATCAAAGCCTCGTCTGGAAGACCGTCAGAAATTGGATTGTGGTTTGCAAAGTCACAATGCGCGTCTGGAAGATGTGTGGAAATGGTTTGTGGTTTAGAAAACTATGAGGCGTGTCTGAAAGGTGGCCGAAAAAAATGTATTGCAGTTTGTGAAACTTCAAGGGGCGTACGGAAGACCATCGGAAAATGGTTTACGATTTAGAAAATCTTAAAGTCCTACGAGCATTGATTTTGGTTAAAACAAATTTAGATTTCATGAAGCCACTTGGCGACGTTAGTGTACATGAGGTTACTAGTTGAGCTATGATATAACGAAATCTGAGAGAAATGGAAAAATATTCTATTGGATTGGATTTGGATTGCATTTGGATTGGATTTGGATTGGATTTGGATTGGATTTGGATTGGATTTGGATTGGATTTGGATAGGATTTGGATTGGATTTGGATTGGATTTGGATTGGATTTGGATTGGATTTGGATTGGGTTTGGATTGGATTTGGATTGGATTTGGATTTGGTTTTGGATTGGGATTGGGTTTAAATTGGATTTGGATTGGATTTGGATTTGATTTGGATTGGATTTGGATTGAATTTTGATTGGATTTGGATTGGATTTGGATTGGATTTGGATTGGATTTGGATTGTTTTTGGATTGTTTTAGGATTGGATTTAAATTTGGATTGGATTTGGATTGGTTTTGGATTGGTTTGGTTTGGATTGGTTTGGATTGGATTTGGTTGGATTTGGATTGGTTTGGATTGGTTTGGATTGGTTTGGATTGGTTTGGATTGGTTTGATTGGTTTGGTTGGTTTGGATTGGTTTGGATTGGTTTGGATTGGTTTGGATTGGTTTGGATTGGTTTGGATTGGTTTGGATTGGTTTGGATTGGTTTGGATTGGTTTGGATTGGTTTGGATTGGTTTGGATTGGATTGGTTTGGTTGGTTTGGTTGGTTTGGATTGGTTTGGATTGGTTTGGATTGGTTGGATTGGTTTGGATTGGTTTGGATTGGTTTGGTTGGTTTGGATTGGTTTGGATTGGTTTGGATTGGTTTGGATTGGTTTGGATTGGTTTGGATTGGATTTGGATTGGTTTGGATTGGTTTGATTGGTTTGGATTGGTTTGGATTGGTTTGGATTGGTTTGGATTGGTTTGGATTGGTTTGGATTGGTTTGGTTGGATTTGGATTGGTTTGGATTGGTTTGGATTGATTTGGATTGGTTTGGATTGGTTTGATTGGATTTGGATTGATTTGGATTGGTTTGGATTGGTTTGGATTGGTTTGGTTGGTTTGGATTGGTTGGTTGGTTTGGATTGGATTGGTTGGATTGGTTGGATTGGTTTGGATTGGTTTGGATTGGTTTGGTTGGTTTGGATTGGTTTGGTTGGTTTGGATTGGTTTGGATTGGATTTGGATTGGTTTGGATTGGTTTGGATTGGTTTGGTTGGTTTGATTGGTTTGGATTGGTTTGGATTGGATTTGGATTGGTTTGGATTGGTTTGGATTGGTTTGGATTGGTTTGGTTGGTTTGGATTGGTTTGGATTGGTTTGGATTGGTTTGGATTGGTTTGGATTGGTTTGGATTGGTTTGGATTGGTTTGGATTGGTTTGGATTGGTTTGGATTGGTTTGGATTGGTTTGGATTGGTTTGGATTGGTTTGGTTGGTTTGGATTGGATTTGGATTGGTTTGGATTGGTTTGGATTGGTTTGGATTGGTTTGGATTGGTTTGGATTGGTTTGGATTGGTTTGATTGGTTTGGATTGGTTTGGATTGGTTTGGATTGGTTTGGATTGGATTTGGATTGGTTTGGATTGGTTTGGATTGGTTTGATTGGTTTGGATTGATTTGGATTGGTTTGGATTGATTTGGATTGGTTTGGATTGATTTGGTTTGGATTGGTTTGGATTGGTTTGGATTTGATTGGATTTGGATTGGTTTGGATTGGGTTTGGATTGGATTTGGATTTGGTTGGATTTGGTTTTGATTGGATTTGGATTGGATTTGGATTGGATTTGGATTGGATTTGGATTGGATTTGGATTGGATTTGGATTGGATTTGGATTGGATTTGGATTGGATTTGGATTGGATTTGATTTGAAAATGTTAATCAATCGAAAAGATCATAAAGTCAAAAATTTAGTTTGGCCAAATAGGTCATTTGACCGAAATAGGCGTTTGGCCAAAATTTTCTTTTGGTAGAAAGGCGATAGGGTTTCTTACCCCATTCCCGGCCTAACATGCGTACGACTGCATTATTTGATTGATATTTATGACAGGAAGCAACAGACCTGAATTTTGTGGGCTGTATAATACTGCAATGGGGTTCACTTCTGCTTAAAAAATAGCTATTCGTGCTAAATATCGTTCAAAAAAGCTTTTATTTGATTTAAATAAACGAGGTGCAGCACTCATTTCAGGCATAGTGATTTGCCATTCCGGCATACATAAAAACCAGTTCCCGGCCTAAGCAAAATTTTACTCAATCTCTCAACATTTTACTCTCATTCTCTCTCGGGACGGTAGAAAATGCGACGTAAACAAAAATATGCACGTTCCACGACAACAAGATGCCAGATGGTATTATTCATAATCATTTTTATTTGGTTGAAAAGATATATTTACTCATCCAAATTTCTTCCAAATACTTAAAAACAATATTTTTTTCACCTTTTGCAATCGAGAGAATTATAAATAACATGATAGCGTCAACGTATTAGACAGTTTTCCTATTAACGATGTAGGATCATTTTCATAATCCTGGCTTCTTGGCAGCACGGTACGGCTAGAAGTTCTTGGGCCGAGGTGAATTTTTGTTCGGTTTGAGAATACATTTTCAAATGTATTCTAGTATGTTTATATAAGTTCTAGTGATAGTGATTCTAGTGATAAGATTGAAGTGCGTGTGTTTAGCATTATGGTGTGGTGATTAAAAGCTTGAAGCAATGATTGTATCGAGCACTGTGACGATTTTCAGGTAGGTGTTTATTTGATGATACCGTTTTGTAGAAGTTGAAAAAATCACTTCGGCTCAGTGGTGTGGCATCGGAGAGCAAAATTTTGAAACCGACATTTTTATTTTCTACAATTGGATCAATTAGGAGTAAAATAAGTGATTGGAAAATATTGAGTATTGTGAAAAATAAATGGGAGACTTTTTAAAAATTATCAATCTTAAGCCTACGGCTTCCAAACAGTGTAAATCATTAGTTTTCTGTGCAGTGAGCCGGGAACCGGGTCCATAGGCCCAAGTAGTGATTTACCCTATATACTAGAAGTGAGAAGTGCAAATGAGGGGTTAGAAGTGAGAAGTCTCTTCCCTCACTTTTCACTTCTTATTTCTCTTCTTAATTTTCAAAGTTAGTGGTGGAAAGTCGTTTTACTTCTCATTTCTTACTTCGTCCATTCGGCCAAACCACATGTTCGGGCATATGACCTGTTCAGAAAAATTTAATTTTCATCTTGACGGAATGTTCGGTCAAACAACTTTTTCAGCTATATGACCTTTTCGATCAAATGGCAGTTCGGTCTAATTGAATTTTCGGCCAAATGACCTGTTCAACCATATGACTTTTTCGGTCAAACGGCATTTTCGACCAAATGACCAATTCGACAAAACGACTTTTTTGCCCAAATGGCTCTTTCTGTCGAGTGATCATTTCTGCCAAACGGTATTTTCGGCCAAACAACGTATTCGGCCAAACGACTTTTCCAGCGCAATGACTTATGGCAAAATGGGCTTTGGCCCAATTGTTTGTTCGGCCAAATATAATTCTTCCAAATGGCTTTCGGCCGGATAGCTTTCGGCCAAACGGCCCTCTCCAATTACGACCAAATGACTTGCGGCCAGATGACATGGCCTGATGGTTTGTTCCGTTAAAGGACATATCCGGCCAATCAGCTTTCGGCCTAGTGACCTTCAAAATTTATGGCAAACGGCCTTGCCTCGAATTTTCATGGGAAATTCGTCTGAATTTCCGTTTACAAAAAATCACGAAAAAAATGTCTTAATTTTGATATTAAGAAAATTCATTTGAATTTTCACAAGAAAATCGTCCGAATTTTCATGGAAGATTTGTTTGAATTTAAAAATTTAGAGCCAAAATGTTGCTCGCTGAAAACAAAATATCTCAACGTCTTAAAAGTGCTGAACACGATTGACCTTCAATGCAATCCCGCCGGTTTGCCCGTTCTCCCCACATTCCCCACATGAGAAAGCTTTCTTCCTTTCTAAAGACAGTCTTCATCCTCTTGGAGAGGGCTACCGCGACGGGTGCTTGGCATCACCCAATCCTTAGCTGACCACCATAAAGTGTAATTAAGCGGCCATTAACTCACAGAAGCGCACCACACCGCAGACACTACGAGTTGCGAACACTGCCCCAAATGACGGAAACATGCAACGTTTTCTTTCTTTCTCCCCTTCTTGGATCCTCACCCATGTGAACTTGTGCGCGGGTTCGGGGTGGGTGGATTGCTGTATACAACACATCATAATGTGCGAGAGTGCAACAATCTACGCTCCTTGGCAAGGACGGTTTATAGGAAAGCGCAGACACCACCAGCCAGCCAGCCAGCCACACCAGAATGAATCTATTGTTACAAGACCATTAATCATTTGATTTTCTGTAATAAATTTAGCCATTTTCAAGTTTTTGCATCGTTAGCCATGCAGAGCCACCTCTGCTGATCTCGCCGTCTTTCACCGACCGACCGACCGACCGAGCAGCCGGAGGCGATGTATAACAGCCGGAGAGCGGTTCAACAGAAATGACGAACAGCTTGAGGTATGGTGGAGGGAGGATTGCAAGTGGCGATGAAGTGGCGAAAAAGCTTGTCTAGAACCATCCCACCGAGCGAAGGTGGCCCTGTTTTTGTGTCTGACGGAACCACTTGTCGGTGTAGTTTTTTATATTCAGATTGTAATATTGGGAAGCTTTCAATCAAAAGTCTACTAGCAGTTAAGGAATTTCTGTTGTAAATTATGGTAGAAAGCAGTTTTGCTAGATTGGGATTCTGTTGGAAATTTATGGAAAACGCCTTCTTCCGTTTTGATCTATGACCATGAAAGCTTTAGAACCTTCATTGAAACAATTTTTCGATCGAATTGACTGGTTTGATCAAGTTTGTGTTTCCTTTGCGACAATCTCTAGAGACTCTGCAACAGTCAATGAAAAATTGCCATCTGATGTTTCGGCTGGCTAGAAATAGAAAACATCATACATGGAGGTGCATGGCGATGAAACGAATGAAGTGTTTCATAAAATTTGAAAACGTTTTTCAAATGTAAAGAAACAACACCTTGCCCGTTTCTTATTCCGAAGGGAGACGTGGGAACGCATGGGAATAGACAAAAATTGTAAACCCACCGCCGTTGATTGGATCAAATTAGTGCTAATTCAATAATTGACGATGACTGAAGCCGCCAAACTGTTCAATCTACAACGACCGCGCGGTAGTCTCAGAGACAGATCTGACCTTGCACGTAGATAGTTGAAGGGAAGAACCACCGTCTTTATAATAGAGCCAAATGGATGAGCAGGCGATTTAGTTTCCAATCCCGGGGGATCAATATATCTGAAGCAAGTTCAAGCTTAATACGAGCAGACTTTGATGCCCCTGTGTTGTGATGAAAGTGGTACGTCGCAATTACCGCCAAGGTCGCGCGCCGCTTGTCGCTCGATCCCACATTCTCGTTCGCTCGTTAGCTCTGGCGGCGGCCATGTATTCTTTGTCGTCAAAGCCATGAATCTCTCGTCGCCGCCGGTCCCACCGATCCGCAAAAATGCATTAGAAGTCCTCCAAAAAAATACGCCAGAAAAAGATTACAGGCTTTTAAACGTTCTCAAATTTTAATGGACCGTGCTAAAAATAACACCGCGGCGTCTGTTCGCCAAAATATAAATTACACACGCGATGGCGCTGTTGGCTTTCTATCTGAAACCGAGAAGCGTCATCGGCGATGCGAAACAAAACAGGAACGAACGGCTGCGATGAACTTGAAGAGAACATCAAAACTGGAACACATTACGAAAGTGAGATGAGATAAAAAAATTTGCATCTTTCGAATTTTAGGAAGAGACGAAGGACGGCGCGTCGGCCGCCACGGCCGCCAATGACATCTGTCAGTTCGCTGTCAGCCGGTGTTCGCGGTTTTTACGCTGCTGCGCTGCGCATGTTTTTCTTTGTTTTTATGAGCGTTCAGTTGATCGCTATCGAAGAACCGGTGCGTGCTTCTCACTTAGGTAATCGGCAATGGCTTTGACATTTATCGCCATCCTGTGACGAAGACGGCGATGGGGGACACACATTTCTGATGGTGACATAAAACAGAAACTTAGCTCCAATCGAAAACACAACAAGATCACGCAATCCACAGCGGAATGTTAATGTAAAAAGGCACTTTGAGTGGTGGTTAACTATACAATTGGAGAATAATACGATCGCGGGAGACGCAAAAGGAGAGCAAAGTGCGAAACCAAAGGCGGGGAAAGTGAAAAAGACAACAACAAAAAAACCAAAACAGGCCCCGCGAATGAGTGGAGTGAGTTGCTGTTATCGGCGAGGAACCAGCGAAGCGCATGCAGGTGGTGGCGTTGGCGAAGAACGCGTGTGTGAAGAGGAAGCAAGAAATCGCGCGAGCAGTCGTCAATGTCAAGGTTAAATGTTTGTTATGTATTTTTTTTCGGGGTTTCTTTCGTTTATTTGTCGGCCAAACCCGGCACCAATACTGAGCGGGCGCGTAGCGCACTTGGATCGGAAAAGGAAGTAGGCAAATGAGTCAAATGGCCACATGACGAGCGCTCGCAAGCGAGCCAAGTCGTGCGCTGCGCTTCGGAGCAGCGCCGAGGAAAGGCAAGCGCAGAGCAGAGGTGTTACTTGTGTTGTGGTTCTTCTTTTTCACGAAAAGGCGCAGCTTGTTTTCGAAGCGTGAAGCGAGGAGCAAAAAAACAGCCGGCCAAGTAATGAAACCGATTAGATAATAATGCTTATGGCACTTTGCCGGTTTGAATCATTCTCTGAATCGACAGCGGCACCTCTCGCCTCCTCGGTTTGTGTTCGCTTGCGGTTCAAAACCAGAATTTCGCGAACTCACGCAGACCGATGCAAACTTTTCGCGTTCTTTTCTGCGTTGTTTTGCTCGAAAGTTTTTTTTTTGTTGATGTTATTCGGTGTTCGTTAAGCAAGACTGACGAATTGGCCGGTTTGCACTGTTTACTCTCAACCGCGCTGTTTATTTCGCGTTCCTTATATTGAATAATATTTATTTTCGGGGCTTAATTTGGAACGCTGCTCAACAGCGGCGCGCTCTTGCCCATTCAGTACGATAGGCCCCAACGTGTTTTGAAGTTTGATACCATCAAGTTTTGAGATGAGGTTCGGACTGATACGCATTGTAGACCAGCCAGCGGCATTCGTTCAGAATCGACAATCATCTCCGCGTACCGGCGCGCCAGTTATGAATTGCGGAGTCATTCCACCGATCTGAAATGCTTCGAATTCTGCTCACGTTCTGCCCAGTGCTCGGTACAAAACTATTGTCCTGATGCGATGCGGTGGATAGATGGTGGTCACGACTCCCCGGTTGCCCAGGCTATCAAGAATACGCTCTGAATGTCTGATTGCCCATTCAATGGCCGCGATTCTCACGAAACTAATTTCCATCCAGCAACAGGCCTGACTTCCTCCTTTTAGAACAAAGCACCATCGTTTGTGTGGGGCTTTTTTTCCATAAGAACCACCTGGTTTTGGTGTATTTGTGACCTTGAAGGGTTTTTGGGGGGCTTAGGCGTCCACGCACCGTGGAGCACTTGGCGCTTGCCGTGGCTAACTGACCGTGACATAGATGCGTTGTTAAAACAAGTCGCTCGGCGGAAATTCGTTCTGGGCCGGCTACGGCTGCGTCGCGACTAGCGAGGTAATTTATGGAAGTCAAGCTCTGAGCCGAAAGCCCATTAGAGTTGAGGTGCTTGCTGTGTGCGGTGACGACAGCAGTCAAATGGTTTGAATCCTAAAGTGCCTAACTTTGGCATATTTGAACAAGCGGAAGAAAGAGGGGGCAGGGGGTGTGAGAGACCGATGAGTTATGGGCGATCATCGAGCGTGGCTGACGTGGCTCCACGCTGGTAAATGAGATGTTAACAAATGGAAGTGGATGCTTTGGGAAATGATTTCCTGTTTTGGATTAGGAGATCTATGGCAGTAATAAGATTAGATTATCCATATCTTCATAAAAAAATCGTCTTTAATTAATGGCATAATCAACTTCAAGGTCTTTTCGGAAGATCTTGGAGCCACATGGTCATATATTGAAGTTTCTGATCGATTCAGTGAAACGAGGAAATGACATGATTGCAATCATAGTTGTGTGCGATTCTTTGATGTATAATACAATTCACGTGGATGAGAATCTGTCATAAATAGTAGTTGAATGTCCAGATTAGGATTACGTACTTATTTGAACTTGAAAGTCTTGTAACCGACCTCGGCCGTGACCTTGTGGTACCGCTGTATATGCATTATTGCTTCTCGACGTTCGTTCGAAATTGCTACGAGATTTCATTCACTGAACTGCATTTTTTTTCCAAAGCATACCCTGGTTGGCATGTTTTTCGCAGCTGAGCAACCAATGCGCGCGATATGATAAATGTGCTCACATCTGGCTGTGCCTCCGACTGCCTCTTCAACACATACTGGACTTCCAACCTAATTCGGCTTGTTTACGCTTAGATTTTCCGTCGAGTCCATTTTTTCTCACGCTATCCCCAAACGAACAGCAACGGAATCAACCGTGAACGAAAAAACAACTTTCATTCAGAGCCGGTATTCGAGTTGGAAACTTAGAATGGTGGGTTCGGAATGGAAAATAAAATGAATGTGGGGTTTACTTTATATTCAATGAAATTTTTTAGGTACTGTTTAACTTAAACCATACAGAGATCCGGGTTCGTCCAAGTAGGGGTTTATACAATTATATCCAGGTACTATGAATTACATATTTAGAAAACCAGATTTGCAACCAGACAACAACTGTTTTTAGAGTGACTTAGTTAATAATATAAGAAAAAACCTGAAGCAGCTTTATGAACTGAACCACCAAACCAAAGGCCTGAATTATCTAATCCAGAGAGCCGTATCAACTGATCCAGTGACCTAAATAATCCAAATACCTTGAGTAATTAATCATGAATTCACTAGTCTAAAAAACTAAAAAAAAAACAATGCTGAGTTAACTAATCGAGGGTTTGGATCTTGGTAGAGACTGGCACATGGATTAATTAAATCATATATCCGATTCATCTAATTCAGAGACCGGAATTAACTAATCCAGATAGCTTGATTACCTTAAACAGAATCTAGAATCAACTTATCCAGATAACTACATTGAATTATCCAAAAAACCTGGAAGAACTAATCCAGAAATATGAATTAACGCATTCATAGACCTACCTAACTTTGAGTAAGGGCCGTTTGGTCGAAAATATGTCATTCTGCTGAACAAACCATCAGGCCGAAAGTAATTTGGCCGATAGGGTCATTTGGCTGAAAGGGTTATTAGGCCGAAAGGGTCGTTTGGCCGAAAGGGTCCTTTGTCTGAAAGGGTCATTTGTCTGAAAGGGTCATTTGGCCGAAAGGGTCATTAGGCCGAGAGGGTCATTAAGCCGAGAGGGTAGTTAGGCCGAAAGGGTCGTTTGGCCGAAAGGGTAAATTGGCTGAAAGGGCCAAATGACTGTTTTGGCCAAATTACCCTTTCGGCCAAACGACCCTTTCAGCCAAACGACCTTTCGGCCAAATGACCCTTTCGGCCAAAATGACCATTCCGGCCAAATTTCCTTTTCGTCCAAACAACCCTTTCGGCTAAATTACCATTTCGGCCTAATGACCCTTTCGGCTAAATGACCCTATCCGCCAAATTACCCCTTCGGCCAAATGACCCTTTAGGCAAAATGACCCTTTCGGCTGAACGACCCTTTCGGCCAAATGACCTTATCAGCCAAAAAAACTATTCGGCCAAACGACCCTTTCGGCCAAATGACTTTCGACCTAAGGGTATATTCGGCCAAACAACTTTCGGCCTATTGGCATTCGGTCAAATGGATTTCGGCCGAATGGGTTCCGGCCATATGACCCTTCCTCCTTGAACTGAGGCTTCTTAAAAGATGGCTTCGAGCCACCACGAAAGAAGGCTTCTGGGCATTTTGAAAAGACGCTTTTGAGCCTCTTGAAAGAAGAATTCCAGACCTTTTGAAGGGAAACCTCCAAGCCTCTTGAAAGGAGTCTTCCGAGCCTTCCCCGACTCTTGAAGAGAGGCTTCCGAGCCTCTTGAAGGAAGGCTTCTGAGCCAAGTGAATTGAGGCTTTTAAGAATCTTGAATTGATGCTTCCAAGCCTCTTGAAAGGCGGATTCGAACCACCATGGAAAGAGGCTTCTGAGCATCTTGAAAAGACGCTTTTGAACCTCTTGAAAAAAGAATTCCGAGCCTCTTGAAAGGAGTCTTCCGAGCCTTCCGCGACTCTTGAAGAAAGGCTTCCGAGCCTCTTGAAGAAAAATTTCTGAGCCAAGTGAATTGAGGCTTCTAAGTCTCTTGAATTGAGACTTCCGAGCCTCTCGAAAGTCGGCTTCGAGCCACTTCAAAGGAGGCTTCCGTGCCTTTTGAAAACAGGCTTCAGGCTTTCGAGCCTCTTGGAAGGACGCGTCTGAGCCTCTTGAAAGTAGGCATTTGTGGCTCTTGAGAAGAGGCTTCGGAGCCTTTTGAAGAGAGGATTCCGCAACTCTTGAAGAGAGGCTTCTGAGCCATGTGAATTGAGGCTTCTAAGCCTCTTGAAAGGCGGCTTCGAGCCACCATGAAAGGAGGCTTTTGGGCATCTTGAAAATACGCTTTTGAGCCTCTTGAAGGGAGTTTTCCGAGCCTCTTAAAAGGCGGCTTCCGAGCCACCTAAAAGGAGGCTTCTGAGCATCTTGAAAGAAGGCTTCCGCGCCTTTTGAAAACAGGCTGCCGAGCCTCTTGAAGAGAGGCTTCCATGCCTTTTGGAAGGGGACTTCCGAGCAGACTTCCGACCCTCTTGAAAAGAAGCTTCCGAGATGCGTGGAAGGAGGCATCCGAGAAGTGTAGAAGGCAACTGATCTTTTAGGAAAAAGCCTTCATGCCTCTCAAATGGAGGTTTGAAAGGTGGCTTCGAGTCACCACGAGAGGAGGCTACTGAACATCTTGAAAATACGGTTTTGAGCCTCTTAAAAGAAGAATTCCGAGTCTCTTGAAGGAAAGCTTCCGAGCCTCTTGAAAGGAGTCTTCCGAGATGTTAGAAAACGAGATGTTAGAAGTGAAACATCTCACTTCCTACCCCTTATTTCTCACTTTTTACTTCGCACATCACATTTTTCAAAGTTATGGGAATTTTGTGGTTGGGCATATGAGAATAATAATTTTAGAATCGGTTCCTCGCAGGATATCCAAAGCATTTCCTTGAGGACTTCGTTAGGTTTTTCCTGTACAAAATTGTGACAAGTACCTGGCAAAATGTATGACGAAATTCTTGGATGGATGGAGGATTTTTTGAGTAAAACCATGTAGGATTTTCTGCAGGCATTCTCACTTGAATTCCTAGAAGAATTGTCGAAACAATTCTTTTAGGTACTACTAAAGAAATTCGTGAAAAAATCTGTTAGTAGAAATTTTCCCAGGTGAAATGCCCGAACTCCGAACTGATTTCTTTCGGAAGTGCAGAAATCTAGTAGAAGTTCTCAGAAGCGTTCCCTGAGCTATTTCTTGAATTCGTGTTGAAGTTTTACTACGTGCGAGTTACAGCTACAGCTTGCGTTATTTTACATATTTCCAACGTAAATATACATATCCCATTTCTGACGAGTTTGCTAGAACTGAAGACAAAAATGTTCTTCTTTAATTGTGTAAAAACCTACTGCCGCAATAGTCTTTTCGTAGCTATCGGCGCGGTAAAAAAATATTCAAAAGCGTTCAGGTAACGTTAAGGAGGCATCACACACACCGTTTTTTCCAATCTTTTGTCTCTTTCTAGCATTGTCATCTCGTAGTTTTGGAGCGGCGTATTCCGATTTTCAGTTGTTTGATGTAACTGTAAATGTATCAACATGTAGATTGCGAGTAAGCACGCGCCGGTGTTACTTTCTCAAAATCATATTTGTTGTAGAAAAATATTTAAGCATTAAATGATGAAAATGATGACGATTTGATGATTGTTTGTACTTCCCGTGTCACGTTAAAAGTTTTTATTCGGCAGTGCGCCGATTCATTTTTGACAATGATGGCGTAGGAAAATCTCCAGTGGCGGCGGCGCACAAGATTACATCAAACGATATTTACGGCTGTAGGAATCGTTCGGTCAAATCACATTTCGACCCAATAACCATTTCCACAAAAGGACCATTTCGGCCACGCAGCAGTTTTGGCCAAGTGATTTCTGTCAAACAGCACTTTCGGCCAAATGACGTGTTCTATCAAACGACTTTTCGGCCAAATGACCAGTTCGGCCAAACGAAACTTCCTGTTCCTTACTGCCAAAACATTACATGTTCCGTAAGGCCAAATGACATTTTCGCCCAAATGCTTATCGGCTCTATAACCTTTTCGGGCAAACGTTTAATTTTGCCAGCTCGGATTAACTTATCTCAAGACCGATGTTCTGTTCACCAGTTCTAGTTTTTCAATTTGGAATTTAAACACAGGAACCATCTAGACAAAAATTGATAAAAATATTTACTTGTGGGATAATATTTTGAATCTGTTTAACGATATTTGAATGGTTGTTTGTTTATGATGTATTGCGCCATTCGATAACGAATAATGTGCAGCTTTATTTCATCCCAAATAGTCGTGTTGAAAACTCAACATTCCCTTCTAACGTCCATCGGATACACATGAGGACATACCACCAGCGCCGTCGTTGACAGCCATTTGGACGAGAGCAACGGCGCGGCCCAGCCAGACGTTGTTCGATTCCCTCGAGACAGAGGAAAAAGGCGAACCGAGTGATTCCATTTCGGAACATCAGTCCAAGTGTGAAAAGTCAAATTTATTGAATTGGAAATCGACTGGTTGTCACTCTATTGGTTTTCTGCACCACACCTCCCCGAACTGCTGGCTGCATACGTCGGCAGTGTGCCGTTTGGGAAAATGGGTTTCGTTCCACTGCTGCAGAAGGGCTGTGTAAACAGAAGTGGCGCGACAACTTCGATTGACGACTGTGACGGCTTTTTTTGATTTTCTACAACACTGAAGATCGCATGGTGAGAAAGATTGGCAACTCTGTCAAATGCCATGTCGAAAATAGTTTTTATTTGAAAGTAAATTGGCATCACCATATGATAAATAAATCTATTAACCAGTCCAGGAAACGAAAAGAATAACGTGGCACGCCATTCGGATCAGATTCGCCTGATCGCTTTTCACTGCTGTCAGCACAAATCGACTGCCAGCAACTATGATCTATTACCTCGCGAAATGAAATAATTGCACCGGTTCCAGCTTTACGGGCTCCCCATTCTACTGGGCACCGGGCGGACTAGTTCCATGCGAAACCGTCGTTGTTGTAGCGCGGTCGGTTATGAATCAAGTGACATTCGTGGTCGTGGCCTGGAAAAATGCCAAGGTGGAAACGTTCGTGACAGACACCCGGCGCGTCATTAGACACCTAGGTCATGAGACGAAAGCTTCAGTTTCATCAACACCGCGCTCATAGAACTGTTTCGGATCAGGTCGAAGATCTACCGTTAATTGTCGTCGCTCCGTGACAACAATTAGTCGTCTGAGGACAGGGCCAACGTATACTGGATCAGACTCAGCCAGCTGGCAGCGAAGAATTTTATCACTATCAATAGATTGATTCGTATTAGCGCAGCTGTTGGGCTCAAAGCTTGATGTTCTCCCTCCGACACTGTGTATCAAAGCTTGACATTGCCGAACTCGGTTTCGAATTCCATCACATAAGCATCGCCGATAAGTTGTTTGCCAAATAACCGCTTATCTACCGGAAAGATACCAATATTTACCCACCCGGCACGCGAGACACACCTTTGTTTGACGCTGTTCGGAATGCTGATACTCCACCAATGAATAATTGATATCTCAGTCCAAAACACTCACTCATCGCTCAAGTTTATCGCTCATGAATAAATCAACGACGGCGCACACAAACATACACTCACACACACATATGCATTAACCCTTTTTTGACATCGACTTTTTTTCTCTTCATTCTCGAACAGGGCGACATCTGGCGCCAACGGCATCTTCTCCCGACGGCTGGATTTTTCCTCATTCAACATGCTACCCCGGCAACGGATAAACTCCTACTCGATCAAGGTAAGCAACTTGTTTACATGTTGACTGAATTCTACAAATTCTCAGACCTCGCGCTTATGCATAGCCGTCGCTCGGCTCGGTTCAAAGTGGACCAGGCCGCACCGCTGCTAATCCTAATCCCTTTACCGATTTAGTATTGGACACTAGGATTGCTGTGACAGCAAAAATATGAATCGCCACCGCCGCACGGGTGCTGGCGGTGGTACGGTGGAAGCAAGGTAGCGCAAATTTAGGTCGTCAAAGATCGTGTTGCACCGCCTACTGCGAACGGACGACAAACGCCCCGGCTAATAAATGCCACTCCGATCCCGGTATGTGACGTTTTGCGACCTTTTATAATTATTGCCTTTGTACGTTTTGCACTTTGTTTCCCATATCAGTGAGATAACATTTGTTTTCGGATGGACGAAAATATCTGCACCGGCAGATTAAGATGGTCCTTCCTCTAATTGTTGCTGATTTGCCTACCGGGAAATATTCGCTTCGAAACGATGACATAAGTCGTTTGTTTACAAATGGTTCATTCGTTGTTAACATATGTTACGCGAGAATTATATTTCACGTTCTACTCGGCGTCCGACACCGCGACGCGAGAGGAAACTGCCCGCTTCAGCATTGTTCGAATTCAGTTATCAAATTTCGCGCTGTCAGCAGCGAATCGCTTCCATCGCCGTCGTCCCAGACAGAAAAGTTTCAATTCGAGTACACAAATTGACGACGATTGGCCAGTTCCATTAGAGACCGGCTGCTGTCAGTGTCGATATTTTCTTGTTTTGTCACGTTTTTCCCTGAATGATCGTGATCTGTTAAATGGAGAAGTGCTCCAATGACGAATGAGGAAGTCTACTTTGCTGACTTCCAGCCTTAAGCATTTATGACACATTTACACCGCAACAGCAATTCGCCTTACTAACCGCATTTCTGGTGGAATCTCCGTGCAAATGCGCCAGTGTGCTTCTTTTGTTGTTTTCAAAAGTACAAAAAGATGTTTATCGTTTTAAAATAAATGCACCTAAACAATCAACAATTTTCAACATGTAATGTTGCGTAGTTTTGTTGAGCATTTCTGAATTTTAGAGATATGTGCTGTCAAAAACACAATCAAGATAAATCAAGATAATAAATTGGTGGGACTTCCACATCCTCCTCCTAAAAGTGAAAAAAAAAACACCTTCTCATATTCATTCTCAAAGCATCAAACCTGTAACTAATTTGATAATAGTTTTCCACTCATCTGGAAGTAGCAAAAACAATGTTGCATAATATGCGTTCAACCCGGCAGTATGGATGGCGTCATTCCTCCCGCGCGCTGCAAACTAGAAATAGAATGCAGCGCAGCGCAACGCAGCAGTTGAATGGCGGCCTGACCAGCCCTAACAGCAAAACTATTTGCCTACTCGCCAACAATTACTTACAACCACTTTACCGGGTGGCGGGCAGCTCTTGTTTTACTATGCGCGGCCCCCCACAAGTAGCGTCATCGTCTGCACTATACTATGCGGTTCGAAGTAGTGGAGAAGGAATATTTTTAGAAATGGCAGGGGAGAATGGTCCAATATGCTCCCCTCAAAGTTGTTTCTTGTTTTATCCAATATGAAATCGAAGAAATATAAACATTCAGGTAAGTCAAAAAGTTTTCAAAATCAAAATGTCAAATTTTTCCATAGAACATTTCGTTTGCTCACAATTATTGTTCAATAGCTGTCGCAAGAGTGCATTTTAACCCAATCTTACCCATCCGACACCAGCCTACACCCTTCGTCAAACATATTTACTCACAAAGCAATCACCCCTTGGACGATTGGAAGGCGTGATCTTGCATGTGCAATAGTTTGAACGTGCGCGTGATTTTGATAAATGATTCAAGAGTCGTTTTTTTGTTTAATTTTCTTGAATATGTGGAATAGAATAGTCAAATGATCAATACTATAATATGCAGCTTATACCGAATTTGATTAGGTTTAATAATTTTGCGTCAAAAACTGTCACTGTCTATTTGCAAATGCGGCTTTGCAGGCACTCAAGGTCCCGACACAAAGTTCTCACCGCAACTCATCCGCCCACCAGTCGCGTTCTGCTCAACCAACAGTTTTACAATTGCCGCATTCAGATCACCACCATTTGCATTCTGATTGCGTGACTTATGCAGCTGGTTGTATTAATATTTATTCAAGGATTCTTCAAGAGCTTCTGCCTGAACTTGTGATTGCTTTTGAATATCTGCTGGCAGGCTTACATGATTGCGAACCGAATTTGCATTCCGATTGTGCAACTCAAGCAGCCGGCTAAATTATTATCAATTTTCGATGATGTCAGTAACAGCTGTTCAAGCTCATGATTGCTTTTTGCCAATCAAAATATTCTTATCAGTTTTCGTGGATCGAAAAACCACAAGCATTCTCAGAAATTTTCAACGAAAAAAAATTCTCCGAAAGATTCGAACGTAGATCCTTCGCAAATCCCAAACAAAAAATGTTTTGAATTCCTTCGTCATTTCCAAAAAGAAATGTTGCAGAATTTTCAAATATTTTTTTTAAATTTCCAATCAAAAATGCTTGGAAATTCCCGAGCAGATATTCTTAGGCATTTCCGAACGAACATTCTTTAAAGAAATGGATAGGAAAATCTTCGGAAATTTCCAATTCGAAATAATTATTATTATCGTTTTTATTAAAGAGGTTTTCAGCCCTTGGCTGGCTCACCTTTGGTCAATTCGAAATTCATCGAAATAAACAAAGGGAAGTTTTTCTTAATTTTTGAACGTAAATTCTGAGGAAATTTTCGATAGTTCATTCTTCTGAATGTCCAAATGGAAATTTTTCAGATAGCTAGATTGGAAATTCTTGAAATAGACCGATCGGAAATTCTTCGGAATAACTGAACTGACATTTTTCGGAATTTCTGAACGGAAATTATTCGAAATGTACGAGCGGGATTTCTTCAAATTCTTTGGAATGTAGGAGCGGAAACTCTTGGAAATTCCCGAACGGAAATTCTTCTAAATGTTTGAACAGAAACACTTCGGGATTCATGAACAGTGGAGTGGAGAAGTGGAGAACTTTTCGCTTTACGAAAAGTTTGTTCCTTACCGAGGCGGGAACCGAACCCACAATCCACAGCACATATGTCTAGACGATTGACGTCGCTAACTGCATGCTCACGAAGCCCACAATTCTTCATAATAGGAGATAGGAGTTTTTTCAGAATATCCAAATAGAGATGAAAATTACGAATGAAAATTATTCGGAATTCTTCGAAATGTTCGTCTTTTTCGGAAATTTACAATCGAAAATTATTCGAAATTTCCAATCGAAAATTCCTAGAAATGTCAAAATGCAAATTCTTTGAAATTTCCGAACAGAATTTCTTCGGAATTACCGAGAAGAATTTTTTTGAAATTTTCGAGCAAAAATTCTCCGGAATTAAGGAGCGGAAATTTTTCGAAATATGCGAATGGAAATTCTTCAAAATCTCCGAACGGAAAATTTTCGGAATCACGATCAAAAATATTCGAAATTTTGAAACAGAAATAATTTCCGAGCGGACATCTTCGACATTTCCAAGCGAAAATTGGAAGTTTTTCAAAATTTCCTAAATTCTTCGAAATTGCAGAGCGGAAATTCTTCGAAATTTGTGAAAGGAAAATCTTCGAAATTTACAAACGGAGTTTCTCCGAAACTTCCAAAAGACTTTTTTTTCGCAATCTCCAAAAATAAACATTTCGGAATTCACGAACGGAAATTTGAAATAAACAAACGGAAGATCTTCAGAATTTTCGAACGTAAATTGTTCGGAATGTCCAAATGGAAATGCTTCAGATAGTAAGATCGAAGATTTTTCAGAATCATTGAATAGAGATGAAAATCACGAATGGAAATTATTTTGAATTCTTCAAAATGTTCGAATTCTTCGGAAATTTCCAATCGAAAATTCTTCGAAGTTTCCAAGCGGAAATTCTTAGAAATTTCCAAACGGATATTTTTTTAAATTTCCGAACGGAAAATCTTCGGAATTTCTGAACAGAAACACTTCGGAATCACGATCAAAATATATCTGAAATTTCCAAACAGAAATATTTTTCGAACAGATTATCTTCGGAATTTCCGAACAAAAAACGGGAGTTTTTTAAAATTTCCTAAATTTTTCGAAATTGCAAAGCGGAAATTTCTTAAAATTTACGAAATGAGAACCTTTGAAAATTTCTGAACTGAGTTTCTCCGAAACTTCTGATAAGTTTTTTTTTTCGCAATTTCCAAAAAGAAACACTACGGATATGAGAGCTACGAATGGAAATTCTTCGAAATGTACGATCGGAAAATTTTCGAAATTTCCGGACAGAAATTATTAAAAATTTACAAATGGAAATTCTTTGATATTTTTGAACATAAATTCTTCGGAATCCCTGAGAGGAACATATTTTTTGAGCGGATATCGACATTTCTAAGCAAAAATTGGAAGTTTTTCAAAATTTCCTAACTTTCTCAAAATTGCAGAGCGGAAATTCTTCGAAATTTTCGAACGAAAGGAAAATCTTCAAAATTCACGAACGGAGGTTTTCCGAAACTTTCAAAAGGACTTTTTTTTCGCAATCTCCAAAAATAAACATTTCGGAATTCACGAACGGAAATTCTTTGAAATAAACGAACGGAAAATCTTCAGAATTGACCAACGTATATTGTCCGGAATTTCCGAATGGAAATGCTGAAGATAGTCCGATCGGAGATTTTTCAGAATCTCTGAACAAAGATGAAAATCACGAATGGAAATTATTTTGAATTCTTCGAAATGTTCTAATTCTTCGGAAATTTCCGATCGAAAATTCCTCAAAATTTCCAAGCGGCAATTCTTAGAAATTTCCAAACGGAACGGAAAATCTTCGAAATGTCTGAATGGAAACACTACGGAATCACGATCAAAAGATATTCGGAACTTCCAAACATATATTTTTTTCGAGCGGAATATCTTCGAAATTTCCGAACAAAAAACGGGTGTTTTTCAAAATTTCCTAACTTTCTTGAAATTGCAGAACGGAAATTCCTCGAAATTTACGAAAATTTACGCAATTTCCAAAAAGAAACATTTCGGAATTCAGCAACGGAAATTCATTGAAATAAACGTGCGGAAGTTCTTCAGAATTTTCAAACGTAAATTGTTCGGAATGGCCGAATGGAAATTCTTCAGATAGTCCTATCGGAGATTTTTCAGAATTTCCGAATAAAGATGAAAACTACGAATGGAAATTCTCCGAAATGAACGATAGGAAAAACTTCGAAATTTCCGGACCGAAATTATTAGAAATTTTAAAAACGGAAATTCTTAGAAATTTCCTAACGGAAACTCTATGAAATTTTAGAACAGAAATTCTTTGGAATCACTGAGAGGAACATCTATGAATTTTCCGATTTACTGGAATTTAGTAGCGATTTTTTTTCCAAATTTACGAATGAAAATTCTTTGAAATATCCGAACAGAAAATCTTCGGAATTCCTGAACGGAAACACTTCAAAATCACGATCAAAAAATCTTCGAAATTTCCAAACTTAATTAATTTCGAAATTTCCGAGCGAAAATTCTTCTAAATTTTCAAGTGGAAAATTTTCAAAATCTCTTTACCTAATTTTTTTGAAATTGCAGAGCGGAAATTTCTCGAAATCTACGAACGGAGAATCTTCGAAATTTCCGAATGGAATTTCCCCGAAATTTATAGAAGGAAATTCTCCGCAAATACAAAAAAAATCTCAAAATTTCTAAATAAAAATACATCGAAATTTCCGGACAGAAATTCTTCGGAATTTCGAACAGAAATTTTTCGAAATTTACGAAAGGAAATTCTTTGAAATTTCCGAACAAAATTTCCTCGAAATTCCGAACGGAAATTTTTGAAACTTTTGAACGGAATTAAAAAAAGTAAAATAAGGAAATTCTGTGAAATTTCCTGAAGGAAATAATTCGAGATTTTTAAACGGAAACTCTACGAATTTTGGAACGGAAATTCTTTAAAATTTATAAGCGGAAATTCTTCGAAATCACCGAACTGGAATTCTTTGAAATATCCGAACGAAAATTGTTCGAAATATTCAAATCGAAATTCATTGTTTTTTTTTTTTATATCTTTATTATAGAGGGTTGCAGCCCTAGGCAATCATTGATATTGCTGAATGGACATTCTGTGAAAAATCCGAAGGGAAAATTTTCGGAATTCCTAAACGGCAACACTTCGGAAATCGTGATCAAAAAATCTTCGAAATTTCCAAACTGAAATAATTTCTGAGCGGAATATCTTCGAAATTTCCGAGCGAAAATTCAACTAAATTTCCGAGTGGAAAATTTTTAAAATTGTCTTACCTAAATTCTTTGAAATCGCAGAGCGGAAATTCCTCGAAATGTACGAACGGAGAATTTTCAAAATTTCCGAATGGAATTTTTCCGAAATTTCCAGAAGAAAATTCTCCGCAAATACAAAAAATGATTCCCAAAATTTCTGAATAGAAATACATCGAAATTTCCTAACAGAAATTCTTCGAAATTTCCTAACAGAAATTTTTCGAAATTTCCTAACAGAAATTCTTCGAAAATCCCAAACGGAAATTGTTTGAAATTTCCTAACAGAAATTTTTCGAAAATCCCAAACGGAAATTGTTTGAAACTTCCAAAATGGAAATTCTTTGAAATTTATGAACGATTTTTTTTTCGAAATTTTCGAACATAAATACTTTAAAATTTCTGGAAAAAAATCTTCGAATTGCCGAACAAAAAAACCTCAAAATTCCCGAACGGAAATTTTGGGTATTTTCGAATGGTTTTTTCTCAAAATTTTCAAACGGAAGTTCTGTGAAATTATCTGAAGGAAATTATTCGAGATTTTGGAACGGGAATTCTACGAAATTTTGAAACGGAAATTCTTTGAAATTTATAAACGGAAATTCTTCGAAATTCCCGAACCGGAATTCTTTGAAATTTTCGAACGAAAATTCTCGCTTAACCTTTCAAAAGGACCTAAGTAAAAAATTAATTTGAGTACTGCAATCAAAAGCTTTCATGTTGTTCTGTTGATTAGTTAATGAAAAAAATGTTACTTTGGTCCTTTTGAAAAGTTAGGCGAGAATTGTTCGAAATCTTCAAACGATGAAATTGCTGAATGGAAATTCTGTGAAACTCCCGAACAGAAACTCTTTGATATTTTCTAACGAAAATTCTTCGAAATTTCCAAACGGAAATTCTTTAGATTTTTAAAGGAGTGTTTTTAGATTTCCGAATATTTTTTTGTATTGATTAAATTTAGTGATTTCCAAACAGAAATACTAAGAAAAATTAAAACGGAAATTCTTTGAAATTTTCAAACGGAAATTCTTCGAAATTCCCGAAAGTGAATTCTTTTTTATTTCCGAACGAAAATTGTTCGAAATCTTCAAACGGAAACTCTTTGAAATTGCTGAATGGAAATTCTGTGAAACTGCCGAACAGAAATTCTTTAATATTTTCGAACGAAAATTCTTCGAAATTTCCTAACGGAAATTCTTTGGAATCATCAAACCATTTTTTAGATTTTCGAATAAAGTTTTATATTTTTAGAATGGATCGTTATCTCGCAAAATAAATTCCATCGGAAATTTCCAAACGGAAATTTTTTGCATTAAACTAATCTTCATAATCTTCGAACTTTAATTATTAGGAATTTCCAAAAGTAAATGCTTCTGTTTGTCCGAATAGAAATTCTTCAGATAGTCCGATCGAAAATCTTTCCGATTTTCGGATGGAGATGGAAATAAGGAGCCTTTTTTAATATTTATTAGAGATTTTTAGTCCATGGCTGGTTCATTTATTAAATAACGAACTTCATAATTTTTGAACGGATATTGTTGGGAATTTTCGAGTACGAAATTCAAAATTTTTGAAATTTTTGAGAAGAATATCTTGGAAATCTCGGATTAAAAATTCTCCGGAGTTTAGGAGTAGAAAATCTTCAAAATATTCGAACGAAAAATCTTCGGAATTTCTGAACAAAAACACTTTGGATTCACGATCGAAAACTGCTTGAAATTAACGAAAGAAAATTCTTCGAAATTTCCAAACAGAAATTCTTCAAAATTTCCGAGTGGAGTTACTTCGAAATTTTTAAATGAAGATTCTTTGATTCTTCCTAACAGGAGTTCTTCGAAACTGCGGAGCGGGTATTCTTCGCAATTTCCGAACGGAGATTTTTTTGAATCTCCGAATGGAATTTCTTTGAGCTTTCCAATCGTTTTTGTTTTAATTTTCAAAAGGAAATTCTCCTAAATTTCTGAACGAAAATTATTCAAAATTTTCAAATAGGAATTTTGCAAAACTTTGGAGCGGAAATTCTTTGATATTTTTGAACGAAAACTCTTCAATATTTCCGAGCAAAATATACTCGAAACATTCTCGTTTTCAGAGTTTCTGAAGAAACTGTCTTCCAAATTTTCAAATAAAAACCGTTCGATAAATTCAAACGGAAACATTTCGAAATTTTCGAACGACCAGAGGAGCGATGTGAGAAGTGAAAAAAGAAGAAATACTTCTCACTTTTTTTCGTTTTTTCAATTCTACTTTGAACTTTTGAGTGAGAAGTAAGAAATAAGAAGCAAAATGTGAAAAATGAATCATCTCACGTCGCAGCTCTCACTAATCATTTCTTATTTCTCACTAAGCAGTAGTGAGAACTGAAACATCAGAAATGATATAGAAGTGAAAAGTAAACAGTCAGCTGACACAGTTCGTACTTCGTATTTCTCACTTTTAATTTCTCATTTTTTACTTCTCACTTCTCAATTATCATTATTCACATTACACTTTTCACATTCACCATTGTTCGGCCAAACAACATTTTCGGCAAAAATACTATCGATCAAATAGCCCTTTCTGGCAAACGATAATAACGGTTAAACAGCATTTTCGGCAAAACAATCGTGTCGGTCAAACGACTTTTTCAACCAAATAACCAATTCGGCCAAACAACGTTTTCGCCAAATGACGGGATCGGCCGAACTGACTTAAACTAATTTCAGCCAGATGGGTTTTTGCCTGAAAGTTTGTTCGGTAAAATGACATATCCGGCCAAACAACTTTCGGCCTAGTGGCCTTTTGTGAAATCGATTTCAGTGAAATGTCTTTTTTTTTATTTACCCAAAAAAAAAATACTTTGAAATAATCTTCGGAATTTCCATGGGAGTTTTTTTTGGCAATTTGCAGAAGTTCTTCGAGTTATTTGGCTTTTTTCACAAATATTTCTTTGGAAAATCATGGAAAAAAATATTTTGCAAATTGAAAAGATATTTTTTTTTTGGTAATTTCCACTAGACATTTTTTGAAGCTTCCATCGATTTGTTTTGGAGTTTTTTAATCATATCACTGTGTTACGTTTGTTTACCTCTTAATAAACATTTATTTTTATGTTCTTATGTACCATCCAAGTCCAAGATCCATTCGATTTGGCCCAAACATGGATATGAAATCCGAATCCAGGAATCGTACTCTCAGACAAAATCGCATAAGACATTTGCAATCAATAGTTGTTTTTCTGCCATCGGCCCTGGCTAAGTCAGACATTCTTGAAGTCGCACCCAGCAGCTTCCACGTTGACTCCGCATTCTTCAATATGTCTGATCAAAAGATGAGCTCCGAAATCCATCCAATGCTCCATAGTTCAGATTTGTAACAACCCGAAAAAACAGCTCAATCATCTAAATAAAATTACCTTTCGATTTGCCGCATCTGACATCCTCACAAAACCAATAGAATCCTCTCGAACTATCCACCTCTGCAGAACGTAAACCATCCTCGTTTTGTGGTTTTAGGCTGTGTTTTGATTGCTCGGTCAACCTTCTCACCGATATCCATTGGATGCAGTCATCCACTTTTCCAATCTCCAATCAAAGCTGACGGCTGGATGAATAATGATAATGACACTCAGTGATTACTGTTTGACTCAACCGTCAGCCGCAGCCCCGCCCCCTTTTTTCCCAATCAGCACCGATTTGGAAAGTTCGTCTCTCCTCGTTGCAGCCGGTGAATCAGTTGTCGTCGTCGTCGGTAGGTCTGCCACCCCGGTAGCTCTCGGAAAACCAAACCCATCAATTTAATTTCGGGTTTGTTTAACAGATCGATCCCATTTTCCCACCCGTTCCGGCGCATTTCAACGCCACGATGTTGTCGCTTGACTTAACCTCGACCTTTCCCCGCTCTATCGTTTGCTTGAATTTTGGGATCGACGTCGAAGGAAAGAAGTTAGCAAGTAGTAGCAGCAGTGTGTCGTAGACACCTGGGCTTTTGTTCTAAGTGTCTCGGCAGTTGTGGAGTGAGTCTGCGAGTGGTGGGTACGCATTCCGTCGAAAGAGGTCGCTGAACTTCCGAGACGCAATGTCTGAACGATGTCAAAAACGTGACACGGAATCCGAGCAAATGGGCGGGGAAAGGAAAAAAGCCAAATGTCCTTGTCGCCGGAAAGTGTTTTGTTTTTGAGACGGGATCGGGGCGGAAGAAGTCGCATAGAATCGAAGCATACCGAAGGTGTTTGACATTGATATTCATTGAATATTAATACACCGATAAAGTTGCTTTCGATTTTCCGACGGGAAAGAGATGGGAAAGTTCGACTCTCGTGGTGGGAAAACAATTTTAAAATTTATTTCAATTCGGATTGGACCCTTGAAAAGTGAGCTTTGGACTGTGTTTGTTATTCGTTCCATAGTGAGAGAAGGAAGGCAACCGACAGTCAGTGGCGGCATCTTGGAACGTGTCTCCGAAGAAAATCCTTCGTACGTGATTTTATTAAAATGAAATTAAATCCTCTGGTGCAGAAGTGTCTGACTGCCGGTCGGTTGGTCGATACACATTGAGAATCGATTTCACCAGTCTTGTTGGGTGACGCCGGATGGCGAATGTTGTTTATCTTTGGAAAGCAAAGAATCTTTGCTTTGGCAACACTGGATAAGTGGAAAGCGGGACTGTGCTGTCAAAGTCGTAAAATGGGATGGGATATGCCTGAAACAAAAAAATTGTCGTAAATTGAAAATGGAGCCGTTTTGGAATGTCTATGCGAAATCGCTCGTTGATCCTTCGAAAACTTTGCATCCAGACGATTGGATTTATTGAATTCGGAGTTTGTTTGCGGTGCAATCTCCTTTTCTCAACAGTGTCATTCCAACTGACACCGCAATGCGACCCTTGCTTCGCCACTTTCAGTCAACGAGCAATGGGGCAACCTGTTTCAGCAAAGTAGTCAAGGGCTCATATCCGACTTTCCTTCGCATCATTTCTTCTTTCTTAATCCGGCTTAACCGCGGAGGAGAGCAAAATGATGAATTATTTATCTTTTTCATGCGATTAATGCGGGAAACTCTTTCACTTCATCCGTTCCTTCCTTGAATTGCGGAAAAAGAAGACATAGTTGTGTAGTGTGTGTTATTTTTGGGTTGTCTGGGAAATTTATGATAAACGGTATCAATAAATAAATTAAGTGAGATTTATGCCAGCAGCCTCCTACCTCCCGTAAGACCGCTTGTTCCAACAGCGTAAGAATTTGAGTCATATGTTTGGAAAAATGGACACCCTCACGTGGTCGAAATCGCCTTTGAAAACGGACCCGGGATCCCAAGTGGTTCGTTTATGGGAAGATAATTGAATATTCACGATTTCATTGCAACCCCAGCTCTGTACGATTCAATCCCACCTTCGACGATCTGCAAAAGTCCGTGGTCAAATGGTAAGATAATAAAGTTGATGAACAGTGACAGGAAGGAACCAATTTTGGATTAAAGTTTAATTGGCTTCACACTGGCGGGGCGATACCAGACGACGATTCCGGACATGTCCTTTGGATGGACCATCGGCCTTCATAAAGATAGCAGCAGAAGAAAAAAAAATCGGAAACTAAATTGATTGCTTATCGATTTCGAACGGAGGAAAAAGCTTCGAGACGACGGAAGAAATACGACGAGAAAGCGAAAAAAAACTTTTATCATTGGCGAAACAAAACTTTCTTTCGTTGGTCCTGCCTGTTGGGTGGTCCGGGTCTCAGACTCGATATCAAACACTAATAAATCACCGATACCAGCCAGCAGCGGGAGGAAAGATGGCTGTTCCGCATCGGTTTTTTTTTTCTCTCCTGACTCTGGTTGCAGGGGGTAGGAATTCGTTCAATGATCGGCACTAAAAATGCACCAAACAATGTTGGAAAGTTTTTCCAAGCTGCTTTCAAGCGATGTTTACGGAGTCCAGTTCTAAGAATTGCGTCCTACAGAAGGCTCATGCGGGGGGAATAGAAGCGGTGTAGCATTCTGGAAAAAAGGATCAGGAAAGAAACCGTCTGGCCCGATAAGAAGTGTTTTCACTTTTTAGAGATGGGTTCTGGAATGTTTTTTATGGAGACTTCAGCTGAGTTCGAGACAAGTATCGGAAAAAGATCTAGGAAAACTACATCCCAATTTCCAAAAGAAATTCATCTTAATTTTCGAAGAAAATTAATTCCAATTTCCAGAGGAAATTCATTCGAATTTCCAGAGGAAATTCATTCGAATTTCCAGAGGAAATTCATTCGAATTTCCAGAGGAAATTCATTCGAATTTCCAGAGGAAATTCATTCGAATTTCCAGAGGAAATTCATTCGAATTTCCAGAGGAAATTCATTCGAATTTCCAGAGGAAATTCATTCGAATTTCCAGAGGAAATTCATTCGAATTTCCAGAGGAAATTCATTCGAATTTCCAGAGGAAATTCATTCGAATTTCCAGAGGAAATTCATTCGAATTTCCAGAGGAAATTCATTCGATTTCCAGAGGAAATTCATTCAATTTCCAGAGGAAATTCATTCGATTTCCAGAGGAAATTCATCTGATTTCCAGAGGAAATTCATTCGAATTCCAGAGGAAATTCATTCGAATTTCCAGAGGAAATTCATTCGATTTCCAGAGGAAATTCATTCGATTTCCAGAGGAAATTCATTCGAATTTCCAGAGGAAATTCATTCGACTTCCAGAGGAAATTCATTCAATTCCAGAGGAAATTCATTCGAATTTCAGAGGAAATTCATTCAATTCAGAGGAAATTCATTCGAATTTCCAGAGGAAATTCATTCGAATTCCAGAGGAAATTCATTCGAATTTCCAGAGGAAATTCATTCGAATTTCCAGAGGAAATTCATTCGAATTTCCAGAGGAAATTCATTCGAATTTCCAGAGGAAATTCATTCGAATTTCCAGAGGAAATTCATTCGAATTTCCAGAGGAAATTCATTCGAATTTCCAGAGATTTCAGTTAAAAGGAAATTGCTTCAAATTTCATATTGCATCGAATGTCTTTAGATGAGAAGGTCTTCAAATCACATCTCGTTCGTTGATTGTTCTCCAGAAGGAACCAGTTCCAGCTATAGACGAATCATTTTTCACAAAACCAAGTGATCATCACCATATTTCATCCGCCCTTAGCCCCGCTGGATTGATTACCCTTCGCAGGTTCGTCGCAAACACATAACCTCTCCGCAGCCGTCTACGTACACTGTTGGCTCGCAGTACGCTCATTTAAGGTGAGCAATTTAAGCAACTTAATCTCAATCGGATTAAGTCACGAACAACAAAACATCGGCGGGATCTCGGAATTAAGCAGCGCTACATTATTCATTGACTTTCCCGCCGAAATGTCTACCTTTTTGGCAAGTAAAACATCGTGAACTGTGTGTTTTTGGCCGTATGTATATGTTTGTGTGTACGTGCGATTAATTTTGCTGGTAATTTATCACATACCTTCACTCGCCTTGCTACCGTAGTCAACCAGCCCACTGAAGAGGAACTGGGGGTAAGATGTATCAAACCATAATTGAATAAGATTTTAACAAAAAAAGACATTAGAAACAGTTTTTGATAGCAGATTTCCGAAAACACAGTAACTTCGTGTAGGAACAAAATTTTTGATTCTAGGAATAATCTTTAATTTTTTTTAAATTTTTGTTTTTTTTTTTTTGAAGGAATCAAATCACCAAAAAATCCTCTAGTTTATAAACAGCTGGAATGAATCATTTTGGTCGGAAGATGCACATTCTGCCTCCAGTTCCCCTACAGTCATGCATTCACAAGAGCTAGCGTACACACTTAACACGATGTTAATTAGTGGCCATTTTTCACCTACTGCTCGTCTTCACTGTACACGGGGGTCGGGTGGTGCGGCATCATGGCACGTTGTCAAAAAAGCGTAGATTTATGCTGGAACACGTCGCCTCCGATGTCTGGAAGTTCCGTCTCTAGGCAAATGACAATTCAAGGTCGACCTTCCCCGCAAGTAATTTGTCAAACGCTCCGTCGCTTCTACACTACTTTTCCGGCTTGAGGCTATGTTGCTGGTGGATGCCCTCACGCTTTGGGTGATTTGTAACAGTTTTTCCCCGGTTCCCGTACGTGACGTGACAATTCGCCATGTGGAACTTTCGTGCGGAGCCAATTCGCCGGTAATATGCACTGCGCTTCCATTATTGATTGGGTGAATCACCCCTCGAGAATCAGTCTGTCATTCGCAGAAGTTCGGCATTCGATCTCGGTTTTATGACCGACGGAGCCATACACACCAACCAATTAACGTCATCGCTGCTCAGCTGGCCTAACCGAAAGAGTGACAATAACCCCGTCAGCTGTCTCGCCGTTTGTTTATTTTCCGACCCAGCACTGCCCTTCTCCACGCGTTTGATTACCCCTTGAGCATCGTTTCTTCCGATGAGAAAAAGCTTTTCCTTCTATCCAGCGCCACCCAATATTGTGATACAATAATAAAGCCATCAAAAAATTTATTACATTTTAATAATTTCTTCTTCTCGCATCAGTGACTTGGGCTGGTGGTGTCCCGCAAGTGACAATGACATTTTGGTGTGGAGCAGCTTCCATCTGAGTTTTCCGCTTCGCGTCGCTTCCGCTTTCACCGCAACCGCAGACTTTTGTTTGCCTTAGCACTTTTGGTTGTTGTTACTTGTTTTCCCCAACTTTTTTTTGTGCGGCAGTCGGTGGAGCGATCCAAGAAATCTTCTGCTGCTCCGGCTTCACGTTGCTTGTTGCCCGAATGTCTGCAATCAGCCAAGCAAACAGACTTGGATCAGGAAGGAAAAAAGGCATCCCCAAGTTGGGTGGCGCTGCTCTGCGAGCGTAGTACATCAGACAAAGTAGGCGGCGATGAATGAAACAGTGGACGTAGTCGGGCGCTTTTTTGCCACTGCCCTACCCCTCGGCTCGGCGGACCATTCTAATGGGGATGGTTCGGTGGGCTTTGGCTGTTTATTTAGGCATCATCCATCTCGTTAGCGCTGCAGATCATCAGCTGATTCAGCTGTCTCGGCCCTGTTGAAAAAGGCAATGAACTCGAGAGATGAGTGCTGCCGAGGGATGACACTTGTCAGAATGGTAACTTTGACATTGACAAATTATGCGATTACGTAATCGTAACCTTGGATTTTATGTTTATGGGCAAGTTTAAATGATGCCGTTTATAGCATAACGAAATAGTCGATATATCGCACTAATTGTCAGAGTCGAATAATCGCACTAATTGTCAGATTGGTGAACCTATTTTCTTTTTGATACAGTTTGCATACATACAGGAGATGAACTGGATGACCGTCCCACTTGATGACCCATGTCCACACAAACTATTATGATCATTCTTGAACCCACCCCAAATGAAGCGATAAGGGTAGAAACTTTTTAATGGATGTAAGTTCAATTTTTTATAGTCTACAACTCAAACCCGCAACGAGTGACGATGTCTATATACGCTCCTTCAACTGACGCCTGCATTGCGTCTACTTCTGTGTTGCCAGTGCAGTAGGGATAGGAATGCCATATCATGAAGTCAAGTGTGTTTAAACTCCTTATCGAGCTGTTCGCTCTGAAAAGAGTGAAGTCATAACCTATGACAAGATACCCTTTTCTTCCGTTGGATGATTCTCTTTGAGGACAAAAATAAGAAAGTACTGCTTTTAAAGCCATTGTTCCGCAGGGAATAGCTCGAACAAACACCCTCAGCTCCCGGTCGTCGCTTTGCCTAAAATGCCACTGATGGATGGATCTAGTGGGCATAAATACCGATTGTCCCATTCTTTCCATGGCACCCAACGATTCAACATGAGGAGGCACAAGCAAGCGGCGACACTTAGGGGTGTGATCAATTTAGATAAAGGCGAATAACGACCGGAGCGACTCGGCGAACGGACGAATAGAAAAGGGATTACCCCCATGGACAATAGTTTCGAGGAGCGGTCGGATGGTCGCTTCGTAGTCCACACACCATACTCGTCAAGGCAAGGCGAATGCCCAAGGGGTAAGAAAACTGGGAAGTGTGATAAAGGTCAGTTCACCAACAGCTCGCTTCTAGACCATTTAACCCGAGACGGTACCGGTTCCGGTCAGCAGCTCTCTCCTTCTGTGTCCCATTCATAGTGCTGTCAGAGGCGAATAAAGAAAGCCGGCGAAAATAGTCACTTTGAAATGACCCCCCCCCCTTCGTTCCGCTTTTCCACTCGTCAAACGTTTTTCGTCTCATTTCCTATCGGAGGGATGGTAATAAACTTCAACATTTCGCACCTGCTACCATCCCAGGGTCTAACCGAGGAAACTCCCAACGGGAAACGGAACTGCACGAGGGGATACGAACCCATTAAAAGAATGAAATAACTACCCCAAATGGCTGCAGCGCCGCCGCCGCCGGTGTGGATGATGGTGGTGATGCTGCCTACAATGATTAATAGACCCAGTGCTGGTGTGTCAAGCGGGGGAGGCCTAGACGGTTGTTAACCTTGGCGGCTGCGAGACCGGTTCGTGTTAGCCAATCGATAGACGTAGCGGCCTTGAATAAAGGAGTGAAAGATTTCTGCCGAATTTCAGCAAACATGATTTGTGACGAGATTTCAGAGAGAAATAGGTTCGGTTACTGAGATAGGGAAACTATTTTGCACAATTTTTTTACAAAAAGTTTTCTGAATATCCACGTGAAACAGCTTGAAGTATTGGAACTTCAATCCAATTAAAAGGTAATCCAAATCCAATCCAAATTCAATCCAAATCCAATCCAAATCGAATCAAAATCCATTCCAAATCCAATCCAAATCCAATCAAAATCCAATCCAAATCCAATCCAAATCCAATCCAAACCAATCCAAACCAATCCAAACCAATCCAAACCAATCCAAACCAATCCAAACCAATCCAAGTCCAATCCAAACCAATCCAAACCAATCCAAACCAATCCAAACCAATCCAAACCAATCCAAACCAATCCAACCAATCCAAACCAACCAAACCAATCCAAACCAATCCAAACCAATCCAAACCAATCCAAACCAAACCAAACCAATCCAAACCAATCCAAACCAATCCAAACCAATCCAAACCAATCCAAACCAATCCAAACCAACCAAACCAACCAAACCAATCCAAACCAATCCAAACCAATCCAAACCAACCAAACCAATCCAAACCAACCAATCCAACCAATCCAAACCAATCCGAACCAATCCAAACCAATCCAATCCAAACCAAATCTAATCCAACCAATCCAAACCAAACAAAACCAACCAAACCAATCCAAACCAATCCGAACCAATCCAAACCAATCCGAACCAACCAAACCAATCCCAACCAATCCCAACCAATCCAAACCAAATCCAATCCAAACCAATCCAAACCAATCCAACCAAACAAAACCAATCCAAACCAATCCAAACCAATCCAAACCAATCCAAACCAATCCAAACCAATCCAAACCAATCCAAACCAATCCAAACCAATCCAAACCAATCCAAACCAATCCAAACCAATCCAAACCAACCAAACCAATCCAAACCAATCCAAACCAATCCGAACCAATCCAAACCAATCCCAACCAATCCAAACCAAACCAATCCATATCCAATCCAAATTCAATCCAAATTCAAACAAACCAATCCAAACCAATCCAAATCAACCAAACCAATTCAAACCAATCCAAACCAATCCAAACCAATCCAAACCAATCCAAACCAACCCAAACCAATCCAAACCAATCCAAACCAATCCAAACCAATCCAAACCAATCCAAACCAACCAAACCAATCCAAACCAATCCAAACCAATCCAAACCAATCCAAACCAATCCAAACCAATCCAAACCAATCCAAACCAATCCAAACCAATCCAAGTCCAATCCAAACCAATCCAAACCAATCCAAACCAAACCAATCCAAACCAATCCAAACCAATCCAAACCAATCCAAACCAACCAAACCAATCCAAACCAACCAAACCAATCCAAACCAACCAAACCAACCAAACCAATCCAAACCAATCCAAACCAACACAAACCAATCCAAATCTAATCCAAACCAATCCAAACCAATCCAAACCAATCCAAACCAATCCAAACCAACCAAACCAATCCAAACCAATCCAAACCAATCCAAACCAATCCAAACCAATCCAAACCAATCCAAACCAATCCAAACCAATCCAAACCAATCCAAACCAATCCAAACCAACCAAACCAATCCAAACCAATCCAACCAAACCAATCCAAACCAATCCAAACCAACCAAACCAATCCAAACCAAACCAAACCAATCCAAACCAATCCAAACCAATCCAAACCAATCCAAACCACATCCAAATCACATCCAAACCAATCCAAACCAATCCAAACCAATCCAAACCAATCCAAACCAATCCAAACCAATCCAAACCAATCCAAACCAATCCAAACCAATCCAAACCACATCCAAATCACATCCAAACCAATCCAAACCAATCCAAACCAATCCAAACCAATCCAAACCAATCCAAACCAATCCAAACACAATCCAACCAACCAAACCAACCAAACCAATCCAAACCAATCCAAACCAAACCAAACCAATCCAAACCAATCCAAACCAATCCAAACCAATCCAACCAATCCAAACCAACCAAACCAACCAAACCAACCAAACCAATCCAAACCAATCCAAACCAACCAAACCAATCCAAACCAATCCAAACCAATCCAAACCAATCCAAACCAATCCAAACCAATCCAAACCAACCAAACCAATCCAAACCAAACCAATCCAAACCAAACCAAACCAAATCCAAACCGAATCCAAACCAAACCAAACCAAACCAATCCAAACCAATCCAAACCAATCCAAACCAATCCAAACCAATCCAAACCAATCCAAACCAATCCAAACCAATCCAAACCAATCCAAACCAATCCAAACCAATCCAAACCAATCCAAACCAATCCAAACCAATCCAAACCAACCAAACCAATCCAAACCAAACCAAACCAAACCAAACCAAACCAAACCAAACCAAACCAAACCAAACCAAACCAAACCAAACCAATCCAAACCAATCCAAACCAATCCAAACCAATCCAAACCAATCCAAACCAATCCAAACCAATCCAAACCAATCCAAACCAATCCAAACCAACCAAACCAATCCAAACCAATCCAAACCAACCAAACCAATCCAAACCAAACCAACCAAACCAATCCAAACCAATCCAAACCAAATCCAAACCAAACCAAACCAAACCAATCCAAACCAATCCAAACCAATCCAAACCAACCAAACCAATCCAAACCAATCCAAACCAATCCAAACCAATCCAAACCAATCCAAACCAATCCAAACCAAACATAATCCAAACCAACCAAACCAATCCAAACCAACCAAACCAATCCAAACCAACCAAACCAATCCAAACCAATCCAAACCAATCCAAACCAATCCAAACCAACCAAACCAAACCAAACCAAACCAAACCAAACCAAACCAAACCAAACCAAACCAATCCAAACCAATCCAAACCAATCCAAACCAATCCAAACCAACCAAACCAATCCAAACCAATCCAAACCAATCCAAACCAATCCAAACCAATCCAAACCAATCCAAACCAATCCAAACCAACCAAACCAATCCAAACCAAACCAAACCAAACCAATCCAAACCAATCCACATCCAAACCAACCAAACCAATCCAAACCAACCAAACCAATCCAAACCAATCCAAACCAATCCAAACCAATCCAAACCAATCCAAACCAATCCAAACCAATCCAAACCAATCTAAACCAATCCAAACCAATCCAAACCAAACCAAACCAAACCAAACCAAACCAAACCAAACCAAACCAATCCAAACCAATCCAAACCAATCCAAACCAATCCAAATCCAATCCAAACCAATCCAAACCAATCCAAATCCAATCCAAATCCAATCCAAATCCAATCCAAATCCAAATATAATCTAAATCCAATCCAAATCCAATCCAAATCCAAATCCAAATCCAAATCCTAATCCAATCCAAATTCAATCTTAGTTCAATTAGATTTGGAACGGATTTGGTACAAATGTAATCCAAATTCAATTTAGTTCTAATCCTATCTAGATTAAAATCCAAATACGTAAATCAAGATCGATAAGAAGATCAATAAATCTAACAAATAATGTTGTTTTGTTCAATTCAAAATCACTGTTTTGATTTCTAAAATGGAGTAACCCAGATTGAAGAATCAGCTCACAATAAATATTTGTTTTGGCTTAAATTTATTTCAAAAGATAATTTCGAATACAAGCAGATACTGCAATCGTAACAAAACAGGACCTAACTTTTGTTCCAGCGAACCGACGACAACTCCCATCCCGTGAATCGAACGTGCTTTTTTTCCGCATCCATAAATCCGGGAATTTGATTTGCTTTGTGCACGCTACTGCACTATTTTTCCGCCACTCATTCATTCGTCAAACTGCGTTCGCATATTTTTGCTCCGTTTGTTCGAAATAGAAGCGAGAAAAACTTGATGACAGCTGTCATATATCGTCTCTTCCGGATGGATGAGCTCCCATTTTAGCTGGCTGCATCGGAGGGTTTTATATTCACGAAGACCAGTGAACTGTTTGCGAAAATTCAATTTCCTACCCCTCGCAGTCCGATCGCCCTCATTTGGGGCGGGAGTGAGATGCGAGTGCAGGTTGCAACTTCGGATTAATTGAATTTTTGCGGCGGATGATGGGTTCTGGGAACTGGGCGAAAAAGTTTGATTTATGGCAGAGGGGATACTGAGCCAGGCAATTGTTGACAAGATTACCTTTCGCTCGAACAAGTTCCAATCCGGAAAGTTTTAATTAGAATCATTCTAATCGGTCCGGGCAGAACGGGGCGAACTTTCTCTCGTTGAAGTGAATATTGTCGGGCGAGTTGTGCGGTCGTTTTGCTTTGCACTGCGTTGCAAAAATTCGACGTGATTGCTGGTGGATGGCAGAATAAAAGTTATTTGTGTCGTCGATACTTGAAAAAGGTGGATTTCATTGATGAGAAAGAAACGCTTTTTTAAGGATGAAATGGTAGCGAAATAGCATCCTTTCGTAAGCACAATCGAATGGCAGGCGAAGAATAAACAGCGCAGAGACACCTTTTTGTGCTTGTGATGAAAAGTCTCTTAGGGATGTTCGAATTTACGTTTCCCGTCAAAAACTTTTTCATTGATCTTTCTACAGCTGATGTCTATATCATAACAAAATTTAAAGTTTCGATAAGGTGTGAACATCCCTACCATTGAATCCATTTTCCCAGGTGGGAGTTTCCTTTTCCCATCTGAATCATGAGAACCAAGAAACCGTGCAGATCCTTATACAGCTTCCTGCTTCTCATTATTCGTGTTTGCTTTCGCCTTAAGATGAGATGAGCCGTCTCAGACGGCGACATCGTCGACTGTGACGCCAACCAGACGAACAACGGCTGGGACCCTTTCAAATACATGATCCGATCACAGTTTTTTTTTCTTTCCTGCGGTAACTAATGAAACAGGTGAAATCGCATTCGGTTGCAGCTTTGTAATTACGATGAGCTCCGATTACAATGTCGGAATACGTTTTCGGATCGATGATGATTATTATTTGGTCGAGCCAGAATAAAAAGTAAAAAGATGAAACATCGAAAGGACAACAAAGGGAAGCAAGTTGAAGGGAAGACACGAAAAAAATATATTGATCAAATCCTTTAGAACATAATCAAACTTAATCATATACGAATTCTCATCGAATCAGTTCTAATCAAAATTATTGAAATGTAAAAAATCAAATTGGAAATCATTTAACGAAATACAGTCGAACATATTCAAACAAATAGGTTCTATCTTTTTTCAAATGTTGTCAATTTCAATCGAATATATACAAATTTGATTAAATCCATAGAAATTTAAAACTCGAATAGAATGATTAAAAATGGTGATTTTGTATTTTTCTCAGAGGTCCTAATCATTGAATCTCAGCAAAACTAGTTCAAACCGTTTCGAGAGGGACTGCAGTTGATCCTCCCACAATTGCATTGATCTTCGGATCAAGTGTCTCCCTCAGTTGCAGTTAATCTTTTCACCTTTTCATGTGGAGGGCCAATTACCGAATAAATGTTGTCTACAAAGGAAATCAAACCCGGTACGATTTCGATTCTATTCTATTATTCCGAGATGGCCAAAATTCCGACATCGGGAAGGCAGGCAGGCAGGCACTTTGCTCCGAAAAATGCCATTCGATTCCGATTGAATAGTGAAAGCCATTCAGAACGAGCAATAGAAGAATAGCAAACACATACGCTTTTCGTCACCGAAAACCAATTCAGCGAATGCTTTCGGCTCTTTCTTTTCCACCGACTTGGATAAATTTATGCCAATCGTGTGAAAAGGATTTCCCTTCCTCGGTCAACCTGCGCCTCGCAATAGCAGACGAAAAGGAAGCTTCGCTAACATTCATCCACAAGAAAAAAAAAGCAAAACGAATGTTTATGGGTTTTTAAAAGATGCTTTAACTGTGTCCTACCCCCACTCCAGACCGCAGAATCATCCATACTACCGGCTTCAGTCGAATTGACAAAATATGGAACAGACGGCGGAAGCGCTTCACATATCCATTTTTTTCTGTCGTTCAGCAAACGAGCTTGATGGATTTTAGGATTTTCCCCGGCAGGCTGCAGGCGTGGGAAAAACCGGCCGAGTTCGTTGACATTCCTAGTCCTCCACATCCACATCCGATGCCAGACGTTTGCAAATAAATTTGAAAGCTCACCATCTGCAGATTAAAAATGAGTTTTCCCATCGCCCTCGGCGCGGCCCGTCCTCATCCGTTGTTTATGAAGCGAAAGCGCATATTTCTTTGACTGGAAGTCATTTCTCTTCCCGAGATGGGATGTTTTCCCTTTCCATCGTCAACGCCGGAACTGAACCGGGAGCTTGACAGCCGCCAGACTTCGAGGGGGAACGGGAAACACTTGTGCTTTCGGTAATTTATTACGCAATTCCGGAACCAGCAGCAGTGCGCGGTACAATTTTTGCGAATCGTTCGTTCATTGGATGGCATTCCGCACCAGACAAAGGAATTCCTTGAGCGTGAGAGCGCGCGCAGGTGGATGTCCGCCGGTGACGGCGGTGCTGGCGGCAGCAGCAGAGGTCTATCCCTCACCCGTGAGCCATCCGTTCCGAGTTTCGGACGGGAACTGATTGAGCTCGCTCGATTCTTTGTTCCATCTAACGAATCTGGTCGGAATCCGCAGTGCGGCCACTCGTTATGCCAGCCGGAAACAGCCGACTGCCGTACGTCTGTGATAGGGCGATTCCGACGAGTGGCAGCCGATCGAAAAGGCTTTTTTTGTAGGCTGCGATTCTTTGTTCCCACGGTCGGTCGGTGCGTGTGCGTAGAGCTTCGAGAGCTCGTCGTAGGCTCGGTTTTTTCGGGTTCAATATACGCACTAAGCCTCAGACAGATAAATGTGAACACCGAACTGTTGCCCGGGAAGGGCGAAGAGCTTTCGGGCGGAAGTGGAGCTGCGAGACATAATTTTCCCACCTCCCACCGGGGTAGCGGATCCGTGCGTAAACGCACGAGGTGTACTTCCTCGTTTCGATCTCCAACGCCGTCTGTCTAGACATTAAAGGGGATAGGACATTGAAAATGGTTCGCTTATCGGTCGGTCATTGTCGGTGATTTTTTTTTTGTGTGGATCGGCTGGGAGCTTTTTGTTTGGTCCGTTCGTGCGTCGTCGTAGTTTGGTGGATGTTGCGTTGCGTTCGTTGGTTGGTCTGACGTAGCTCGTCGGTCGACGACGACGACAACGATGCGTGTGCGATTTCGGTTCCAAGGCCAAGGTCAATCGGAACTGTGCGTGTGTAGGCCGTTTGTTGTATTTTTTTGCTTAGTTTTTCACGGTGGTGTTGAACTGGAATGGTTTGTTGGCTAATGGTGCCCAGCGGGCATTTCGGATCGTTTGATAGGCCTATTTTGGGTTTGCGAACTTTTGAGAAGGGTTCAAGGTTACATTTGGCATTGATTCGATAATGGGATGTGGTGTAAAAGTAGCACGAATGCTGGTTATGAGTATAAGGATAAGGGGTGGATCCTATGCTTTGCGAAGGTTCAAACTTTTCCAATTTGGTAGATTAAGAAGGATGAAACAAATTTTGTTGTTTATCTTCGTATCAGTGACATATCAAATATAATAATATAGGTTTCCAATAGAAATTTAGTTTGCATTTGTTATTATTTTTTTAGGGTGGCTGGGTTCGATTCCCGGTGCCGGTCTAGGCAATTTTCGGATTGGAAATTGTCTCGACTTCCTTAGGCATAAAGTATCATCGTGCTAGCCTCATGATATACGAATGCAAAAATGGTAAGCTGGCTTAGAAACCTCGCAGTTAATAACTATGGAAGAGCTTAATGAACACTAATGCCAATAATGCCAATAAGAAGAAGATTATTTTTTTAGATTTTACTAATTATCATAAAAAAAAAAATTGGATTTAACTTAATTAGAAGCGTCCTTTGAATGCTGAGTGCTTTTTGGGTGTTGAGTTTGTGGTATGATGCATCAAAGGAAAATAATAGTGGCCTATGAGGCAACTATCGAAAAGATAATGCCTCTTTTGAAGGATGCATCTGTTCAGTAATAAGATGAGGAGAGGAGATAGCCTCTTTTTATAAAACCGCGTCTGCCCAACATCAGGCAAAGGGAAGAAATAATGCCTTATACAAATGATTCGGATTTTCCATGGAAAAATGACGAATTTGCATCGAAACAATAAATTTCAAGAACTAGGAAATCAAAAACTAAAAAAAATTCGAAATCTAAAAATTGAAGAATTTAAAAATATAAAAATTTGAAATATTGAAAATTTAAAAATTTAAAAATTTCAGGATTTATGATTTTAAAATTTTTAGAATTTAAAAATTTAAAAATTTTAAAATTTTAAAATTTTAAAGTTTAAACGTTAAAAAATTTAAAATTTTGAAATTTAAAGATTAGAAAATTTTAAAATTTAAAAATTTAAAAATTTAGAAATCTAAAAATTAAAAAATACAAAAATTTGAAATATTGAAAATTTAAAAATTTAAAAATTTAAAAATTTAAAAATTTAAAAATTTTAAAATTTTAAAATTTAAAAATTTAAAAATTTAAAAATTTAAAAATTCAAAAATTTCAAAATTTATGTTTCCCAAAATTTTAAAATTTTAATTTTAATTTTTGACGTTGTTTGACATTGACTTTCAAAATCAAAAAGCCATCCGATTTTGACAATGTTCGGTTTTGGAAACATAAATGCATCGAACGTACATGCCAAAATCGAATAAAATCTGTATTTTTTTTCTTTAAGGTACCCCGGGGCAAGTGGGACCTAAAAAAACGCTAGTTCAACAAAATTGTTTACGCATACTAAGAAAACAGGGTATTTCAGGTCATTAACCACGGAAACATCATTATATGCTTCCGTTGTTGAAGTGTGGACGTGTTGTAAGCCATTTATTCAGTTACAAAAAATATTGGTAGTGACAGAAATAAATTTACACTTACCCCTTCAAACGGGGCAAGTGGGACCTGTTCGTTTTATACTGTCGAACGAAACTAATATGAAGAATGTAGATAAAATGTTCATGTAGTTTCTTAGTCGTAGTATTTCAGATCATATATGGAGGTTTATTGCTTGTCAGACTTTTGTTTTTGCAAAAGAAAGGGTTTACAATGTTAGCAGATGTAAAAAAAAGTCGGTTCACTGTTTAATTGGCTATTGACTGGCTTTCCATCAGCTATTAGCTTACTTTCTTACCAAATGTGTTAGATGGAAAAGATACGCAAATCTTTGTACACCTTTCGAATGAATGTTTATCTGTTTAGAACACAAATTATTGCATAAATTAGAACCTCGAAAGAAACGTTTTTATTCAGGCGATGCGCAGTGTTGTAAATTTGTAATAGAACAAAATGGCCAATTTATGTCCTAAGCACTTTATTTATCTGAGAATCTGATGCGAAGTTTAAAAATAACAAAACACAAGACAAAACCTGTTGATCTTTTGCAAAATAAATAGATTATTTGCACTGTAAACGGAAAATTTCACATAGTTATAAGCATTGCTCTTTTCCATCAGGGAGATAATTTTCAGAAAGTAAAATACACATTTGGTAAATCAACTGTACACTACTTAACAACGAAAATAAATATATCCACTGCATTTGATTCAGATCCACATGATATATGAGTGTCGAAGTTATTTTAACTAGACAACAATCTAAAACAGGTAAAATGGCTCTATCGAGAATGTTGTTCAAATATGTCCCACTTACCCCATCTATGTTAAAAACTCAAGGGCAAGTGAAAATTGCAGATTCTGGCTTTGATCAAAACTTTTAAATCGTTTCCGATATCACACAATTATTCAATTGCTCAAAATATTCACTTTCCACATCAATGATGAATTTATAGGAACGACTATTTTGTTGGAAATCCATTGAATTAAAAAAAGTAATAGCTTTTGCCTGTAGTTTAAACTCATGATAAAACAATACCATTAGTATGGTGCCGCTAATGGTCTTTATTCCAAATATTTTGTGTCAGGTGAATTCGTTGATAGTTCTGCTTCATCTTTCTAGAACATAGTTACCATTAAAACGTTCACGGATTAATCGGCAGCCATAGTACCCACTTACCCCGTATTTTCACTTGCCCCGGGGTACCTTATATTTTTTTCAAAATTGAAAGTTAAAAAATTTAAAAAAATGTAAGTTTCCTTACCTACAATGGTAAAAACTTAGAGTTAGAGATATGAAAGTAGCAAAACATTAATTTAAAAAAAATTTTAACTTTAATTTAAAAATTTAAAAATTTAAAAATTTAAAAACTTAAAAATTTAAAAATTTAAAATTTAAAATTTAAAAATTTAAAAATTTAAAATTTAAAAATTTAAAATTTAAAATTTAAAAATTTAAAATTTAAAATTTAAAATTTAAAAATTTAAAATTTAAAATTTAAAAATTTAAAAATTTAAAATTTAAAATTTTAAAATTTAAAAAGTTAAAAATTTTAAAATTTAAAAATTTAAAAATTTAAAAATTTAAAAATTTAAAAATTTAAAAATTTAAAAATTTAAAAATTTAAAAATTCAAAAATTTAAAAATTTAAAAATTTAAAAATTTAAAAATTTAAAAATTTAAAAATTTGAAAATTTAAAAAACTTAGAACTTTTAAAATTTTAAAATTTTAAAATTTTAAAATTTTAAAATCGAAAAATTTTAAAATTTTAAAATTTTAAAATTTTAAGTTTTAGAAATTTTATTCAAAAATTTCAAAATTTATGTTTCCCAAAATTTTAAAATTTTAAAATTTCAAAATTTTAAGATTTAAAAATTTTATTCAAAAATTTCAAAATTTATGTTTTCCAAAATTTTAAAATTTAAAATTTCAAAATTTTAAATTTTAAAATTTTAAAATTTTGAATTTTAAAATTTTTAAATTTTTAAAAATAAAAATTTAAAAAATTCATTCAATTTTCGCATCAATCGATTTTGACAACATTTTTTTTAATTTCTTTAATTTTCGACGTTGTTTGACATTGACTTTCAAAATCAAAAAGCCATCCGATTTTGACAATGTTCGGTTTTGGAAACATAAATGCATCGAACGTACATGCCAAAATCGAATAAAATCTGTATTTTTTTCCTTTATATTTTTTTTTCAAAATTGAAAGTCAAAAAAATTTAAAAAAAATGTAAGTTTCCTTACCTACAATGGTAAAAACTTAGAGTTAGAGATATGAAAGTAGCAAAACTTTAATTTAAAACTTGAAAATTGAAGATTTGTAGGTTTAGAAATTTAAAAATTTAAATATTAAAAACATGAAAATTAAGGAGAATAAAAAAATTAATTTGAATTTTAAAATGTGAGTTTGATATCTAGAACTTGTTAGTTCTGAGAACTGGGCGGATGGTAAAATGTGAAACCTCCTCTTGGTCTAGTTTAATCATCTTAACTGTGATGCTTTTTACTTGCATGTTTTAGGTGTTTGTCATTTATAGTTCAAATGGAGTTTTGTGTAAAACGCATTAATTGATTGTAATAATTCACGAACACTTTCATTTGCCTCACATTTGAGCTTGAGCTTGAGCTTGATTGACTGCTCGTAGTTGCTACTCCATTATGACCAGATCAGCTGTTCTTGCATTAGGGAACCAACAGATGTTTGCTTGGGACTAGCACACATCTTCAATGTACAAGTACTGGTGATCTCATTTGTTAGGTCATACTGGCGCCTGCCACGTCAGAATGCAAGTCAATGTAGGGAAGGGGGAGGAAATGATGATGCATTCACTCGCCCACTGCAAGCCGAATATACCTCTGCACTTGCCACGAGTTCATGCGGAATTTGTTGGAATTTATGGGTTAGGTTGGTGAGGCAGGGGTCCGTCTTGGTTAACGAGCTGCCAATGTGATAGATAGGAGAAGGAAACTGATGGAATTTCTAATTGGATGTAGGAAACGAGCTCTATAGTTCATTTCCAATTCTAGCAGATTACTGATAGAATACTCAAGTTGGAGGTATAGGAATAGTAATGAAAACGGTATGGAAGTCCATTTCCAGTTCTAGCGATTGCTAGAACATGAGGAATAAAGAGAAAGATACAAAGTAGGAGAATGGAACGGACCTGGGATTTAACCCACGACCTCCTGCGTATGAGGCAGAAGCAGTAGCCATATGACTACCAAGCCCGCTTCGAAACAAGTATCACGCACTGAACTGATTAATTTTATTGCCGGCCGCGCAATGCAGAACACAATAATTCGGCCGACCGCATGATCGTTCTGCTGTCCGAAACATGAGAGATCACGCACTGAACTGATTAATTTTATTACCGGCCGCGCAATGGTTCTGCTGTCCGAAACATGAGAGATCACGCACTGAACTGATTAATTTTATTACCGGCCGCGCAATGAAGAACACAATAATTCGGTCGACCGCACGATCGTTCTGCTGTCCGAAACATGAGAGATCACGCACTGAGCTGATTAATTTTATTACCGGCCGCGCAATGCAGAACACAATAATTCGGCCGACCGCATGATCGTTCTGCTGTCCGAAACATGAGAGATCACGCACTGAACTGATTAATTTTATTACCGGCCGCGCAATGCAGAACACAATAATTCGGTCGACCGCAGGATCGTTCTGCTGTCCGAAACATGAGAGATCACGCACTGAACTCCTTTCATTTGCCTCACATTTCATTTCAAACTCAAATTCATCTGCAAAAATTTCAACATGGAACTCAAACGAATGTATCCTAAAGTGAAACCACAGATAACAGATATTGAGGCTGGCATCCGAAACGTGTGTAAACATCGGCAACCGTTAATTCAAATGTATTTTAAATTGTGACCGAGTTTAGCAATCGATTGGAGATGGCGCAAGGATCATAGTTATTGAAAACGCAGCCCGAATGCGACTGTCATATCCATTGGCTGCGTTCGACGGTTGTTAATCAGCTGCGTCCGTATGTACTGCCGCAATCAGTTGAGTAGATGGCAGTAGTGGGCCAACGTATATCAATTCAAAAGTTTACACAGGATTTTCAATAAAATTTGTTCTAGCTTAAATATCTGTTATCTGTGGTGAAACTATTACCCGATCCAACAGCACCCCAAATCCAAACGTTTCGAACACCTCAAATTCCACCCCAAAACCAGCCAGCGAATCACTTCTGACAATCGAAATAAAATATGGTCACGTCTTGAAATAATTGCGATTTCGCCGTGTCGGACAGGATCAGCGGTGATTTTGACGCTACCGCACCGCGTGACGCCCACCTCGACTCAGTTCCCAAGTCCTGCACCGAAGTGAACGTGCCATCCAGCAGCACGTGAAGCTCGATCGTCGCATTTTTCACCGCTGCTGGAAGTTCAGTCGGGGAAAAAAAAATCCAGCTTTTCCTTTCGCTTTTGAACCAACCACCACCGTCGGTCGCGTTGGAGTCCGTTGGCGGATTGTGCAGCGGACACACAACTTTGTTACGGTAGATGTATAATCGGAAGCCGCCTCGCACGTAACCATTCTCCATTTGAACGGATCCGGCGGCGAGGACACACCACCGGCACCGTTGTTCGTCCGTCGGTCGGCCGGGAAAGGAAGTAAAAACGAATAAGAGCTGTTTAATTTCCTTCGAGGGCTGCTGCGAACGAGACGTCATAAATTTTGCCGGAGGTTTCTGCTCTTGGTTCTTGTGTTCCTCGTTTTTCTTTTTTTCAGTGTCTGTCTGGCACCCATAGAGAGTCACTACCCGGCATGAGGTGTCATAAAAATGTGGTTATTTTCCAATATGAGTCTCGCAAAGCTGCCACGGGCTTTCGTCAATGGATTACCGTTCGTCATCGGATAGTCCAATCAATCCTGGTTTCGGGCACAAGTTCAAAGCACTCCTCGTAACAATATTTGCTCGGAAATCAATTTCCATTTATGATCGGACATGGGCTAGGACCGCTCACGACTTCGATCCGAGATTAGTAACAATAAGCATTGATGGCGAAAAATTAAATCAGACAATGTACCGCAATCTGTTGTTGGCCAGCCTCACGAGAGAAAGAACAAGCGAGATTAATCTTATCATGCAAGACACGCCACAACCTCGCCGGTTCTCCGATTCTGTTCCTTTCAATTTCTCCTAGAGGACGGCGAACAATAGCCTTTCTTTGCAGCTTTTCTCGGAAATTAAGCATTCCATTCGCGTCCAATCGCCGAGATATAAAATAATCATCGTTTTCTCGTCCCCTTCTCCGTGAAGAATTTTGCCAATCCAGTAGATAAATTTTAACCAACAACCGTCGTCCATCTAAATCGACCGAAGGTACCCCCAGCCAACGAGAATCGATTACCAGTTCGCGATTAATAATTGAACTGATCATATATAGAAAAAAAAACAAATCCATGGGAAAACCCGCAGAGTGGTGGTATGACGTGGCCGAGGAAATCGGGAACGTGACGAATATCGATACAACAAACCACCACCACCACACCACACCAAGCGGGAACGCAAAACGTGCTCGGCAGTATGACAGCAGTTTCACTTTCAAACTTCCTACGGGAACAGCCCTTGTCAGTAAAGTCAGTCAGTCAGTCGGCAGTGGCTCTGGGGTAGGTGGTCCCTCGCAATGTTTCCACAGAAACGCACTCAATCAAATGCCCAAACAAACATTTCATTCGGGACGACGACGGGCAGGTGAAATAGAAAATGGAGGTTTAAACTGCTCGGTCGGTTCGGTTTAAAGGGTTTTTAAAGTACGCTGACAGGCGGGGGTGTTTACTTGCGGGATTGAAGGTTGAATTCTGGTAAATTCTACGGAAGTGTGGGTCACGCGATCCGTCATAGGACAGACTGGAACAAGTCGATGGAGCAGCTGATGGGTTTGGAAAAGTGTCAGCTGGATGTGTTTCTTTACTGATTTTGTTTGTGTCAATTTTCGGGAAAAGCTTCAAAGTTGTTATTTTTTTTTAAGCCCTACTTTCCAAATTAAACGACTTTGTGTCTTACTGACAATTTGTACAGAACTGGGAATCGTTTGCTTCACCAGAAGCATCGCAATCATTTCATCACTCGATTCTTAGTAAAAAAAATGGTTTTTGTCAATTTTACGGGCATCAATCAGTTGATATTCTTGAAATCATAGCCACTTTAAACTCGGATGTCTCGGGCGAGTTGGCAAAATAGTATTTAGTTAGTGAATTCAGTCTCGTGTGTAAATAGAGACCACAGAGATTTCATCCACTGAGCTGACCAAGCAGAGTCCTACAAAGCATTACATAACTGGTGGAATTTTTTTCTCTGATCCTCAGGCACTATCAAATTTCTTGTTTTAATCATCTCAAGGTCATTGAAGTTGCAATTGGAGAGCTGAAATCTGTCAAGTTTATTACTTTTTGGTGGTACCTCCCCGGTGACCATTCTCAGCTGTATCTGATTGGCTGATGAAATATTTCAATTTGGAACATCATATACCAGTTGTCCTGGCCTTTCTCTGTTTTATTTTTCGTTAAAGCCATTAAAGTAGTATTAACTGTACAGTGACAAAAGATTTGCGCAAGAACACGGTATGTGCTTTAATTTTGAACCGGATCAGAAACATGTCAAGTCATTATCAGACAATTATTACGTAATTGTGCAAGTTTCACTGCAAAACCAAATTCACCAGAAAACATCATGTTTAATAGCTTTGTCTACAATTCTCAAATTATTGTTCTCGTTATCTTTACATCAGAATCCAGCAATCACTAACCTCAATTCCTCTTCATCGTTCCAGGTAAACACTCGCAACATTACAAAGGACTCAACCATCCACTATAGGGGTAACTATAACTAGATATCGCATCAATAATTTTCCACTAGAGCAAACAAACCCATAATCTTTCCACTTGTGCTCCGTACTCCATTCGGATCGTCGTAGTCGTCGTCGTTGAGGACCTTCTTCTTCATCATCATCGTTTCTCAAGATGTGTGCCGTACGCCGAGTCGGTTATGGGAAAGCTACTCGGCGCTCGCACTCGACGATCGACCTCGAACCATATCCGTACGGGGGAGGAAAATATGTGTGGAAAACGGGAAATTTTCCCAACCCAGCGCAGTAGTTTGCCAGTCGGAAAAACTCCAATCAAACATGCAATCATAATTCTTCACTCCCATGAGTGAAGTGGTCCCCAGGGGCGCAAGTGCGGCGACGGTGGAGGGCACTTTACATGTCATCGTCGTCGTCATCGACTCACCCGAAGACGTCGACGATCGCAGTTGGTCTCTGGTGACTTTTTTTTGGTAAACCACAATTTTCGACTCCTTTTAATAATGCTTCTACTGACTGACTTCGGGATGAGTTAGGATTTGTGACTAAGTTGTAATCGGTTCATAATTTGGAAAAAAAATTGTTTTCATTTGTCAATTGGAACAAAACTCTGAAACGTGACTTCCGTTCGGAGTTATTAATCGGCATTCAAAGACATTTTATGGAATTTTCCGAATTTATTCTAGGACTTCAATCTAGCTGTCGTCGGTTGGGTCTAGAATGGAAGCGCTGCCAGTGTGGTACACACATGCTCGCATTTCAACGACGACGGCGAAGCAGCAAACGTTTGGGAGGAAAAACTGCTGAGAATTCCCGATTCGACTGCCAGAGTGGAAAAAATATTAACATGAACATTTACATGAAATTATATTAAACATATGTTTTTTTCTCGAGCAGAGTGGAAGACCACAGTCGTTAAGGAAAGTGGGACTGTTCACATGTTAATGGTCTCGGCACCATATAATGGTGGTCGAGGACGATGACGACGACGATGGTGGTCTAATATGATGCGCTGATAATGCGAATCATGAAAATATGAATGGTAAATTGTTTTCTTCGGTCCAAACATGACCCAATTGAATCCAAGTCGATACCAATGTGCCATCGTGGGACTGGGCGTTACTGTCAATACTGAAGTTTTACTTTACATGGGAATATTATTGATTTGATATTATCCTCTAGGAGTTCTTGGGAAATTCATGAGGAGTAAACCGTAATAGTCATGCCTTAGAAAGTAAATTTGTAGAATTTTATGAATTTCTCAGATTGATAAACAGCAGAATCAGTTCGCTGACCAATATAATTATCTGAAAACGTGTGAAACATTGAGAAAAGTTGAGCAAAAAACGGCAATTTGTTATCGACAATTCGCAGAAATCTGCCAAATTAGATAAGAGTTTGAATCTTCAAATCCAACACCAGATATATTCCTCTGACCTTCAAAAACTGACGGTGAACGTCACAGAGCCCACGAAATAAATTTCGGTGAAGCTGATCGAAAGCTTGTTTGGAGTTGGTTGTTGATCCGGAGGTGATACCGTTCGTGAAACTTTTGGTTCACAGTTTTGTGTTTGGCAACATATGCAGTCCTTATGACTTCTTCTTCTTCCTCTTGGCATTACATCCCACACTGGATCAGAGCCGCCTCGCAGCGTAGTGTTCATTAAGCACTTCCACAGTTTTTGACTGGGAGGATTCCTAGCCAGGTTACCATTTTTACATTCGTATATCATGAGGCTAACACGATGATACTTTTATGCCCAGGGAAGTCGAGACAATTTCCAATTCGAAAATTGCCTAGACCGGCACCGGGAATCGAACCCAGCCACCCTGGTCTTGCTTTGTAGCCGCGCGAATTACCGAACTTATCATGACTTATTTTTCCAACTCATTGACTACTATTTTCCTATTTGCGTGGCCGAATATCTAGCGGTAACGTTCCATATGCTTTGGCGTAATCAGATGCTCCTTAGTCTACAAGAAACGGAGTAACATTTTTTTTCTTATCTGACCTCATGTCCTTGTCCACTTTTTGAACAGATATGACATCAATTGCTTGATGAAACCCGAAAAACTGATGCAAAACTTTCCCCCTGTGTCACACTTGTTCGGTGGTTTGATCTTAAACCAATCTCTGACAATAATAGGACAAAGGCTTCCAAAGCTTTTTTATCCTATTTTTTTTTGCTGGTTGCATCGACAATGGCTTGAAACATAATCATAGTGTCACACAACAGCAAAGAAAATGGCCGTTCTGTTCTGAATGTTCGAAGCGGAAACGGAGTCTTCTGAAATCTTTTTCCATGCAAGTATTCGTCTCCAAAAAAACGTTTCGCATACTGGTCCGGCTCTACCACTTACGTATTACTAATTGCTTCTGAAAACCATTTCCTCCCATGATCATACCTGCCACAAGCTTTTCGGAAGGCTGTAACTCTTTCGACACAGTCAAGAAGAGCGAGTTTCTGCCATCTCGGTCTTATTTCGAACGATTTCTACGTCAAGCACCCTTTGGCTGGGTCGTCCAAACTGCCGAATAACTCCATGACCATGATATCAATACTCAACTGTTCACCGGAATGCTTCCCTTCTAGCCCAACGTTGCCCTTAATCCGTTAATTTTAGTTGAGCCATAGTCGAGACTATAACCAACTAAACTCCTGCATGGGAACACTCAATCTGCTCTGACTGCTAGAAGCTCTGCATTGGTCGTTGGTTTTTCGTTTAATGACTACACGAAAACTCATTGGAGTTTTCAAATAGAAATGGTCGGTTCCTAGATCTCTTCCTTACTATCGTTGTAGTCAAATCAACATGCACTCCTTCAGAAGCCATCTAAACTACCATCTCCCGGAAGATGACCATTTAAATTTGGACATAGTCGTTGACTCACCGGTCCTGATTATGGTTTATTATGAGGGAAGGGTCATTTGGCCGAAACCCATTTGACTGAAAGCCATTTGGCCGAATGTCACTAAGACGAACAAACCTTTAGGCCGAAACCCATCTGACCGAAAGTCATTTGGCTGATCGGGTCATCCGGCCGAATAGGACTTTTGGCCGAACGGGTCATCCGGCCGAATAGGACATTTAAATTTATAAATTCTTGAATTTAAAATAGTACATTTGGACGAATTGGACATTAAAATTTTAAATTTTAAATTTTTAAATTTTAAATTTTGAAATTTTTAAATTTTTGAATTTTTTAATTTTTAAATTCATAATTTTTAAATTTTGAAACTTGAAATTATAAATTTTAAATTTCTAAATTTTGAAATATGACTTTTGGCCGAACGGATCATCCGGCCGAATAGGACATTTAAATATTTAAATTTTTGAATATAAAATAAGACATTTGGACAAATAGGACATTAAAATTTTAAAATTCCAATTTTTTTTATTTTTAGGTTGTTAAATTTTCAAATCTTTAAATCTTTAAATTCTAAATTTTTAAATTTTTAAATTTTGAAACTTTTGAAATAATAAATTTTTAAATTTCAATATTTTGAGTTTTTCATATTTTTAATTTTTAAATTTTTAAATTTTTAAATTTTTAAATTTTTAAATTTTTAAATTTTTAAATTTTTAAATTTTTAAATTTTTAAATTTTTAAATTTTTAGATTTTTAAATTTTTAAATTTTTAAATTTTTAAATTTTAAATTTTTAAATTTTTAAATTTTTAAATTTTTAAATTTTTTATTTTTTTATTTTTAAATTTTTAATTTTCAACTTTTCAAATGTTTAAATTTTTAAATTTTTAAATCTTCAAATTTTTATTTTTTTTTAATTTTTGAATTTTAAATTTTTGAGTTTTAAGATTTTTAAATTTTTGCATAAAAAAAATTAATTTTAAAAATATTAAAATTTTTTAAATTTCCTTAAATTTTCAAATTTTTAATTTTTTTTTAATTTGTTGTTCTTTAATTTTTTAATTTTCTATTTTTTTAATTTTTAAAATTTTTTAAATTTCTAAATTTTAAAATTTTAAGCCTCGGGCTGAAAGTCTTCCTAATAAAGACACAAAAAAAAAATTAAAAAAAAATTAAAATTTTAAAAATTTTGAATTTTTAAAATTACAAAATTTAAAAATTTTAATTTTTTAATTTTTTTAAATTTTTGAATAGGGGAATGACAGCTTAGGCATGTTTTGTTCTATCATTGGCAGGGGGTTTAAATTTGACCTGAACATTTTTTGCATCATAAAATTTGGTCGACGAAAACCCTCTGCCAATAATAGAACAAAACCTGAAAAAGCCGTCTTTTCCCCTATTTAAATTTAATTTTTTTTTAATTTTTGAATTCTTGATGTTTTTTAATGTTAAATTTTAAAATTTTTGAGTTTTGAGTTTTGGAGCTTTCAAATTTTAAAATATTAAAATTTAAATTTTTTTTTAAAATTTTAAATTTTTTAAATCCTTTGGTTTTTAAATCTTTTAATTTTTAAATTTTTTAAATTTTTTAATTTTTGATTTTTAAAATTTAAATACTCAATTAGATTTTTAAATTTTAAAATTTTTAAATTTTTAAATTTTTAAAATTTTTAAATTTTTAATTTAATTAAAATTCCAAAATTTGAAAATTTTTGAATTTTTAAATAATCAAATTTTCAAATTTTCAAATTTTTAAATTTTGGAATTTTTAAATTCTTAAATTTAAATTTTTAATTTTTTCAATTTTTAAAATTTTAAATTTTTTGATTTTTAAACTTTTAAATGTTTAAATTTTTAAATTTTTGAATTCCTAATTTTTTTAATTTTTAAATTTTAAAATTTTTGAATTTTTAAACTTTTAAATTTTTATATTTTTAAATTTTTAAATTCCTAAATTTTTAAATTTTTAAAATTTTTAGATCTTCAAATTTTTAGATTTTTAAATTTTTAAATTTTTAATTTTTTAGAATTTTCAATTTTAAAATTTTTAAATTTTTAGATTTTTAGATTTTTAGATTTTTATATTTTTAAATTTCTAAATTTTTAAATTTTCAATTTTTTAAATATTCAAATTCCTTAATTTTTAAATTTTCAATTTTTTTTTGTTTTTAAATTTTTTAGTTTTTAATTTTTAAAATTCTTAATTTTTTAAATGTTTCAATCTTTAGATCCTAAATTTTTTAATTTTTTAATATTTGAATTTTAAAATTTTAAAATTTTTAAATTTTTAAATGTTAAAGTTTTTAAATTTTTAAATCCTAAAGTTTTAAAATTTTTAGATTTGAAAATTTTAATTTTTTTTAAATTTTTAATTTTTGAATTTTTGAATTTTTAAATTTTAAAATTTTTAAATTTTCAAATTTTTTGATTTTAAAATTTTTAATTTTTCAAATTTTTAAATTTTTTAATTTTAAAATTTTTTAATTTTAATATTTTTAAATTTTCAAATTTTTAAATTTTTTAGTTTTAAAATTTTTCAATTTTCAAATTTTTGAATTTTTAAATTTTCGTATTTTTTAAGTTTTTAAATTTTTAAATTTTTAAATTTTTAAATTTTTTAATTTTTAAATTTTTAAATTTTTAAATTTTTAAATTTTTAAATATTTAATCCTTAAATTTTTAAATTTTTAAATTTTAAATTTTTTAAATTTTTAATTTTTTAAATTTTTTAAATTTTAAATTTTTTAAAATTTTAAATTTTTAAATTTTTAAGTCTTTAAATTTTTAAATTTTTAAATTTTTAAGTTTTTAAATTTTTAAATTTTCAAATTTTCAAATTTTTAAATTTTCAAGTTTTTGAGTTTTTGAATTTTTTAACTTTTAAATCTTTAAATTTTTAAATTTTTAACTTTTAAATTTTTAAATTTTTGAATTTTTGAATTTTTGAATTTTTAAATTCTTGAATTTTAAAATTTTTAAATTTTTAAATTTTTAAATTTTAACCTTTAAATTTTAACCTTTAAATTTTTAAATTTTTAACCTTTAAATTTTTAAACCCTTTAAATTTTTAAATTTTAAATTTTTTAAATTTTTAAATTTTAAATTTTAAATTTTAAATTTTTAAATTTTAAATTTTTAAATTTTTAAATTTTAAATTTTAAATTTTTAAATTTTTAAATTTTAAGTTTTAAATTTTAAATTTCATATTCTAAATTTTAAATTTTAAATTTTTAAATTTTAAATTTTTATTTTTAAATTTGTAAATTTTAAATTTTTAGATATTTAAATTTAAAATTTTTTAAAATTTAAAAATTTAAAATTTTAAAAATTTAAAATTTTAAAAATTTGAAAATTTAAAATTTTTTAAATTTTTTAATTTTTGAATTTATAAATTTTCAAATTTTCAAATTTTTAAATTTTTAAATTTTAAATTTAGAAATTTGGAAATTTAGAAATTCAGAAATTTTGAAATTTTGAAATTTAGAAATTTAGAAATTTAGAAATTTAGAAATTTTTAAATTTTTAAATTTTTAAATTTTTAAATTTTTAAATTTTTAAATTTTTAAATTTTAAAATTTTAAATTTTTAAACATTAAATTAAAATTTTTAAATTGTAAATTCAAATTTTTAAATTAAAATTTTAAATTTATTAAATTATAAAATTTTTAAATTTTTAAATTTTTTAATTTTTTAATTTTTAATTTTATTTTATTTAATTTTTAAATTTTTAAATTTTTTAATTTTTAAATTCTTAAATTTTTAAATTTCTAAATTTTTAAGTTTTTAAATTTTAAATTTTTAAATTTTAAATTTTAATTTTAAAATTTTAAAATCGAAAGATTTTAAATTAAAAAATTTTTCGTTTTAATTATTCAATTATATTTCAATCTACTTAGTTTCAATTTCGTAAACAATTTCTTGGAGAGGATTGGGACCACTTGAGATGGTTATATTTGGCATTAGGGAATTCAATTTTTAAATCAAATCGTTCAATTTGATTCAGATTTCACGGCAGTTTAATATTCGCAAGCCAATTGCGCATTAGGGATTCCATTCACCTTCCATACTAATTGCGCAGTTGATATAAAAATAAAGTACAGTGAATCTCCACTGACAGTCACGATACCGTCGTTTTCCGGCCATCATTGAATCCGAAACAATCGAAAACCGAAATATGACCTCCCCAACGACGACGACAACCAACGCAACTGTCGGTGGTGGCTACCACTGATACCTCCGTCGTCGTCGTCGTCGCCGTCGTTGATTGATGGTCCTCGGTTGGTTACATTTGGTTTGGACTGCCGACACCGCCCTTTCCTCGAAGATTAAGTTAAAAGCTTATCTAATCGAAAGCGAACCCTTCCACATCGCCGGCTGGCTCCGAAAGTGACTTATCAGCTTTGTTCCGCTTGAAAGTAACTTTTGGTGTTTTCGCCAAACCCTGTGCCGTGGCGCGGCGGTGGAGGGCAATGTGGCGGACTGTGTGTACTCTTGGTGGTCGCCAATTTAATTAATTGTTGCAGGACTGCATGTGGCGCAAGTGTCCTGCCTGGCGGACAGAAACAGAGCCAACAGCCAGTGGGTCGAATGGGGACGATGGGGAGGGCATCTGATTTACATTTCATCGTTTGCTGAGCAGAGCGTTGAGGTTTTGCTGCAACGAGTAATGGATGTAGTTGGAGTTGACTTTCGAAGGAAAATACTATCTTAATTGTATTCCATCGAAATTATGCACCCGCAGACGACTGGCGACCGACCGACCGACCGGATGGCGATGCGGTACGGATTTCGGTACAATTTGTAAACAAAAGGTGCGGTGTCTGCTGATTGGATTAGAGGGAAATTGCTTGATGGAAAGGATGTTTCAAAAGGGCGAGGTGTGCTTGATGGATTGTTTGTTTTTTCACTGTGAGATAAAGCGTTTGAAAGCTATTTTCCAGACGAAGCGTTCGGTATTCAATGAGTTACTGTCTAAGATAATCTTGACAGTTAAGGGGAAATCCATTTAATGCAAAAATATATCTGTGTGGCAGTGAAACAGTGCTTGCCGTTTACTACATAAATCATATCTCGCTTAACTTTTCAAAAGGTCCTAAGTAACATTTTTTTCATGATTTAATCTGAATAATGCAATCAACGTATTTCATGTTAATCTGTTGATTGCAATACTCAAATTAAATCATGAAAAAAATGTTACTTAGGACCTTTTGAAAAGTTAAGCGAGATATATTCGATTGCTTTGAAACCATCGAAGTAGGCCTAATGTGAACTACAACTTAGAGTCACATCATCAGCAATCAAAGCAATCGGGGAATGTGTCGTCCATCACATTCAGTGAACAATCAGTGCGATAAGGTGTTCCAAGTGGCTCCCGCTTGCCAACAGTCAGGATAAACTCCACAATATCTACGAAGTTATTCTTCGCGATAAAAGACTTTTACAACAATGAAATCTTTGTGACGCAACGCTTTAAGATTAAGCAATACTTTAAGCACAGAATAAATCTTTAGACTTCACCCTTCTCCGGTCAGATGAGTTATGTTAGAGTGAAATTAAAATCATGGGGTTCAACTTATTTCAGTATCTGTTATCAAGACTATTAAAAATCTTAAATAATAACTCTGGACAGGTCACCTACTACACAAATTCCTAATATACGATTTTTTTTCTTTAAAACTTCCTGTGGCAACGGAACGAAAAATTTAACGTTTAAACAAATGATGATTCATGTCAGATTTTTACAAGAATCGATTAGGACTGCACTTTAGTGCTTTTTGTATAATTAACCACCGTTTACCATTTTAAACTTTGTTTAACATTTTAAAACAATCTTAAAATGCTTTCGAAGGTTGCTCCTCGCTACAAAAGATCATAAAAATCCTAACATGACATCCGAAATTTCTAATTGGTCGTTCGCTTTGGGACACGGTCCTTACGAGAATCGCCAACAATTTTGTCTTGTTCAGTGACACAATTCTGGCCGAGTTTTACGATCAACCATTTCGGGGTGGTGATTACGGCGATGCACCTCACGAAATGACGTCCTGATGCAGTTGCTCAAATATATAGCTCCGGCGGACAAGAAGACATATGTGCCTGCGCGCACACATATGTGACAAGCACGATAAAACAACGATCGTAAACATTAATGATTTAATATGTGGTCCGTTTTTTGAGTCGACGACGACGTGAAGTCTCACTCAAATTTGGTCGTTTACTGCCGGTAAATCGGCAGATAAAATGGGACTGTACTCTTACTTTCGGTGGTTCTTATGACTGCCACTATTTTGGAGGCAGTAGAGGGCGTTTACCTCGATAAGAAGTTTATAAAAACGTTCTTTTCAAAAATCTTTGTTTTTCTGCTGCAATATCTTGCTTGGAAAATTGTGCAACTCCATTGAAGAGTCAGCTTTCTTCAACCTCCAAAGTATATTACCACAAAATCTGCAATAGACAAGGAACATGAGCTCCCAGAAACCAGCCTGGGACAGAGTTCACCGAAACCACCACCGGGGCGTCATTCGATTTCGGCACCCGCCGAGATTTCACCGTCAAACCAAAGCCTTTCGCGGATCCCGCTCCATGTGTCAAACAAACTTCACCACCATCTGATGGCGCGCATCGTAAATTAGATTGTACGAAATTTAATTAAACACAGCTAATTATTGTTCGTCGTCGAAGCCTCGCGCTAAGCTGTCTGGCGGTGCTCGCGTCGAACGCCTAACCACGAGGACGACATGTCGTCGACTCACACCGCCAAGCACACAGGAATTCCACACTCGCTAATAAAACTATTTCTCATCGGTTTTATGTGAACTGCGGCCGCATCATAGCATAGTCGATAGAGTTCTGTCAAAAACACGTTCGTTCCTCACAGGCGGCGGATAGAAGTGGCACTTGCGTGCTTGTTGGTGGTACCGACTGACTCCCCATTTGGTGGCGCCCTTTTTCGAGAGCTTTTCAAGTGGGAGGCATTATCATTCATGAATATTCCAAAGGCGTCTTATCCCGTGAGACAACCAGGATTCGACTAACGACGCTGTTGGTGCTTCCTGGGTCTCGATAAATTGCTGTTGTGGTCGTTGCTTTTGGTCGTTTCTCAGCTCATAGGTGGAATAAGATGACTTAGGCGCCAATCCAGGTTAGAACCTTGGTCCACTCCAGAAGAATTTCGATTGAAAAACCTTTTACACTCGATTAATGGAGACTTTGTTGCTAATTCTCAATGTTTTTGTTAATCTCTGATAGAAATGCTGATCAACACGAGATGTTGGTAGATTGCAATCTGAAGTCTTTTTGAGTCGTCCACTAATAAGCACTAGTTGAATATTATGTTTGACTCCTTTGCGACTAAGTATGCCCTCACTGGCAATCGTGTCTGCTTACGCCATTGTCTACCCAAAGCATACACCGCTTCAGACAGACTTTAATCTTCCGTGTTCTCTGTGCAGTCAAGAACCCGTGCTCCAATGCAGACGACAAAATTCCACAACAACAAGCACCATTATTGCCATTCGGGATTAGCACCCTGCGGGGAGACGTTCGACAAACTTTCGTCGAGGTCCTAATCTGAGTTTTGAACTTGTTTGGGTGTTCTGCCAAATTCATCGGGGTTTAAAGTTTAAAGCAAAGGCATTGTCTCACAATTGAGCCACACCAGCGGCAATAGTGGCGGAGAAGTTTGTCGACCTCCCGCAAAACAGCTGGTCTGGTGGGCTGCCCCAAAAAGAACTTCCCACCCCCATCACCGACGACTATGGCTCACTTTAAACTGATGTGCTAATAAATATTTATGAACCTAGGCCGGAGGATCACTAACTTTCCCGACTGACCTTGCTCGGTCCGATGGATGCTGCCTTGGAACGTTCCACGCCAAATGGAAGTATGGACGTTCGGTTCAGTACATGCATAAAGCTGTCATTAATTAATATGAACTGCTTCTGCTTGTTATTACTTTCATTTATTACAAGATGTTTTTTTATTCGCCTGTTCTAAGCCCGGCATCGCCATTCAGTCTTGTAAAACGTTCCGGTCTCGGTCTGTGTACCCAGCAGTGGTGGTGGTGGCTCCAAAAGTCCAAACTCAAAAACAAGCAGAAGTAATTGAGTTTTACGATTATGCCAACAGCCAATCTTGCGCCGGCTACTTCGCTACTGGCTGCCCACGGCAGCAGCGGGGTCCGAGCTTCTTCGTGGCGTCTAGGAAGGAAGTTTGCTTTATCTAGGCGGGGTGGCGATGGTAGCTGGACCGCGCGCGGGTATGCTTCAAGATGTTGGGAAAGGGAAGTCAAGGATACTGCACCACACTGGCTGCTGCTGCCGTCACCCCACACCGTAATGGATGCTTAAACTTTCAATAAAATAAATGAATAAATAAAGTGAGTCGTCGGTTAGGAGTTTTTTTTTGGGTTGTTTGTTGGCATAAACTGTGCCAGGAATAGGGAGCTTTTGGTCGGGCTGGCGTGCGGTGGTTGCTTTTTCAGTGGAAGCATTAGAGATAAACGCAACATGACATTTTGACAAGATACAATCTGTTAGAGGGAAAAAGTGAACCCTAGAATGGAGTGCTTTTTGTGGCGTTGGGAAGAGTGTTCTTTGCATGAAAAGCGAATAACTGGCAGCCATTGATAAGCGGAGAAAGGATCCGGTTCAAAATGGCAGGGTGGTGTTGCTACATTCCGGTCAATTCGATGGAGGTTTGGTACAGCAAAAAGCATTAAACTGTAACAAAAATAGCTTCGGAGATGTCGGAAATCTCTTACATAATAACGAGACAAGTAACAAAGTAATGATACTTTTATGCCAAGTCGAGACAAACCGAAAATTGCCTAGACCGGCACCGAACCCAGCCACCCTAAGCATGGTCTTGCCTTATAGCCGCGCATCTTACCGCTAGGCTAAGGAGGGAGTCTCTCTCTCCTTCGATTTATTTCATTTAATTTGCAACACTTTTCTGCCTCAACAATTGTAACGTTTAATTTTTAAGCTCGATGACCATAGCATTTGAAACCATTTCACATACAAATTGTCAAGGTTAACTTTACTTTTTTAGAAAGGAAAGTGCAAATTACTATCCAAACCAAACTTTTTGAAATAACATCTCAGCGAGGATAGAGTGTGGCTGTGAGAGCAAAACGAAAATAAAATAAAGATGTGTATACAATTCGCCTCCACTAGGTTTCCCCAACTCCAAAACAACCCTAATTTTTCTTTTTCCGCGGAAGAGCAGAAGTTGGGTCAATGCTAATCTCTTTATTTTTAATATCATTCATGAGCGAGAGAGAAAGAGAGTGAGAAAACTACCTACTGGTGAGTTAAAAATTTGATCTTCGATACGAATTCAAAGTAGAGTTCTTAAAACTTTTTTTAGGTACTTAATTTTTTTCAGTGTACGTAACTTACTACGGATTACAAACGAAGCGTTTGTTCTTTTTTGATCCTATTTTACAAGGCCTGCTTAGGACTTAGGAGACTAAAATTGTAAAAATACATTTAAAGGTGATTTTTTTTTAAATTCCAAATTTTATTTATTTTACCGAAAGTTTTTTTTTTAATGATTTTTTTTGGACAAAATGAAACATCCAAAAATTCTGTTGAAGTATTCATATCCAATGTTGGCTTTCTTCATTTGAAACAAGTCTTCAAAAATAAAAATATCATTGCACAATTAAAAAAGAAAAATGTTGAGAAAAATTCAATAAAATCATCGGAATTTTGATCAGTTTTAGAATGTTGAAACAAACTTCACTAAAAATAAGATTTTCTTGAAACTCAAGAAGCAAACAGATAGTTTTCGTGATTTGGTTGGGTTTGTTCTGCTCTGTGTGGTAAAAGTAAGCATAAATCAATTTGCGTTCGATCGTGTCGTGCAGCAAACAGATTCTTCTTCTTCTTCTTATTGGCATTACATCCCCACACTGGGACAGAGCCGCCTCGCAGCTTAGTGTTCATTAAGCACTTCCACAGTTATTAACTGCGAGGTTTCTAAGCCAAGTTACAATTTTTGCATTCGTATATCATGAGGCTAACATGATGATACTTTTATGCCCAGGGAAGTCGAGACAATTTCCAATCCGAAAATTGCCTAGACCGGCACCGGGAATCGAACCCAGCCACCATCAGCATGGTCTTGCTTTGTAGCCGCGCGTCTTACCGCACGGCTAAGGAGGACAGCAAACAGATAGTGCACGCGAAACGAAATGCGTGATTGATTGGGATTCCGATTGACTCTCCAGCTTGATGGGGAGAAACGTGATTAGACCCTTTTCAATGCGCAATAATCAGCTCTCCCCATCTTAGAGATGTGCCACACCTCAAGTCACATTTACACTATCAATTACCGTAAAGATGTTAAAAATCTAAATACAACAGCATATGCTGGGATACTGCATACAATGAAACAAAAAATCACAAAAGTATATAGCACAGACGACAAGATGAAAATAATAACAGACAGAGTTTGAATCCGGGATGAAAGTTATGTACGTACATACATTCACCATTTTTAAAACAGTCGTTGTTATCCCGAGCACTGTGACCGTTCACAAAATAACTTTTTTTTTACAACATAATCATCGCAAAAATAAGACATTTTTTTTAACAAAATAATGTATTATTACTTAAAACTAATGTTCGACAAATTGAAAGCCCACCATGACCATACGACACCCAGTACGACACATCAGTTAGGACGAAATGGATTGACCAAGTAAGATTAGATCAAGCAACTAAAACTGTGCGATATTGCAATACTAAAAATATAACTTTTCCCTTGTAAAAGGTCACATCCATGGCCGAAACGTCGGACAGAATAAAACGTTAACCGTTTAATGGTTTTTAGACTGATTTAGCCGCAATTCCTTCATTAATATTTCCCATCCCAAACATTGCTTCGCTAAAAAAAGGCGAATGCAGACAAAGTATCCTTTGTAAATATCACACGAACTAAAATTTTGATTTAAACAATTATATTAATAATGGAAAGTTATTTTCTTAAGAGCAATGGGTGCCGATGGGACTTTAAACCGCAAAAGATGCCCTGCCTTAATTTCCGTGAAAATTTGAAATGATTTTTAAAGGGAATTCTGGAGAATTTAAGTGTACATTACGTAATATTTCCTTAGAATTAGCTTTGAAAATTTGAAAAAAAAAATGTACAACTTCTTAGGGAAATTCTGAGGATTTTAAAGCTATGTCCATTTAGAATCCGGATTAATAAAATCATCTGTATCTCGGTAACGGATTGACGTACAATTAAGGGTAATACATCAAAACAAAAGTAATTTACTGTACTTTAAGGAAAAAATATGATACAAATCATTTCTTTTTGTTTCTAGTGATAATTCGCACCTTTTTCTTTATTCCTCTCATCAAAAGTTGCACACCTCCGAAGTCAACTTCCTTGGCACATTTGTTCCACATTTTGGTCATCTGAGTCGCGTCCCGAGCTGGTTTTCCACTTTTCTTAAGCTTCCGCTTCATTACTACCCAAAATGTCTCGATGGAGCCGGAGCTGTGGGAAGTTGCTTGGATTTATTTGTGGGCAGTTGCGTGGATATATTTTATCTATGAAATCTTCATTATTATCGCGGTACCACTGGATGACTTCTCGGCTGTAGTGGCAACTCGCCAAATCTGGCCAAAACTGGGCTTTTTGGAAGGTAGACCGCGGTTTTTGATACAATTCTCCTTGTACAGCTTCGAGTCCATCGTCTTACTCGTCACAAACACTTAGGTCTTTGCTCCACAGCTGCATATCCCTTGCCAAGACCATCTGTGTTTTTTGTAAGTTTGTCCAAAAAGCAAAATTAAACTTCGCAGGAACTACTCCTCGTGCCGTCGCCACGTAGAATTTTTGGCTAGGAAGCTGTCTGAAATCCATTTTGACGTAGGTTCCATCGTCGATGAGCAGGATTATCAACGTGGGTGTGCAGATTTTTTTCTCTCCTATCGGCTTCCATCTGGAATAATTTTTGACTCGCTGCACGAAACATCGTGAAATTTATACCACAGCAAGTGGGCGCCTAGGTAGACAAAGCGCTGTACAAGAATTCTTGCAGCGGTCACTTTCCGTGCCGCTGCAATACAATAAATCATTCCGGATTCTAAATGGACATGGCTTTACAATGGAATTTTCGAAGAACTGTCCGAGGAAATTCCTAAGGATTTCCCTTTGAAAACCAAAGAAATTCTCGCTGACATAATTTCTGTTGAAGGACCGTTTGGCCAAATATGTCATTTGGCCGAACAAATTATTGAAAATGTCGTTCAACCGAACTAGTCGTCTGGTCGAATTGGTCATTTAGCCGAAAATACCGTTTGGCCAAAATCATCGTTTAGCGTAAATGACCGTTTGGCAAAACGGGTCAACATTTTTGGTCATATGACCCGTTCAGTGAATGACAGGGATTGAATCCTAAAGAGAATGAACAAGTCTCTCATTTATCATCTCTGTATACATATACGATATGTAGACTACCGTGAGAGACTTTTTTCGCAAGCTGTCATGATAAAGAACTGATTCGGGAGGCTATATCCCATGATAAATTTCTTTTAGAAAGCTCCAGATACGGGGAGCACTAGCTCTGATAATGCATTTCAACTTGTTCTACACAGTATTATAAATTTGTTATCATGGCTTGTTATGATTCGGAACAGTTTTTGCCTTTCTTTTAACGAACAACCATTATCTATTGAGAGCGATTTCTGCAAACCCTGGTGAATGATATTGTTGACCCAATGACCAGTTTGGGCAAATGGGTAATTTCTTTCGAACGACTGGTTTGGCCGAATGAAATGTTTGGTCAATTTTTTGTTTGTTCCTTTATTAAAGTGATTTTTAAAGTTTGGTCAAATGATCATTTCTGCCAAACGGAATAATCTGTTGGGGCAAACGACTTTTTCGGCCAAATCACCTGTTTGGCTAATTTTTCGCCAAATTATCAATTCGACAAGATGATTTCTAGATTAGCCGTGGTATTCGACCAAGAGACATTAGAATAAATGGCTTTCTTCCGAATGACTTTTGGCCAAACGACTGAAATGGCCTTTTCGACGAAAGTCATTTAATCGAAATCCATTTGGCGGAAGACTATAAAATCGAAAGTTGTTTGGCCGAATATGGCATTTGGTCGAACAACCCATCAGGCCGACACCTGGCTGGTTGAAAATGTCATTCGGCTGAAATGGACAACAACTCATTTGGCCGAATAGAACACGTTCTCGAGTACCTCGTTTTGCCGAAATGGTCGGCAGAAGGGCCATTTGACTGAAAACGTTTTCGGTAACATACTCTATTCGGCCGGACGACCATTTCGGCCAATCGACTTGTTGTTTGTATAACATTTGCCAGAATCAATTTGCCAGAATGATTTTTGCCAGAATGTACCATTCCCCAGAAATAGTAAAACGGGAAATTACGATTATTGCACCAATAATAAAGAATAGAAAAAAGGCAGCTCAGATCGGGAATCCGATTCGGAGAACGTTCACGATTATTTCAAGCCAGTGGCGTAGCCACGGGGGTGGTTTTGGACATAAACCCCCCCCCCCCCAGAGACAGCATTTTTAGAAGAAAAATTTTATTCAAACCTTCTTGAAATTAAAAAATGTTCAGAAACAACCCCACCCACCCCAGACCAATTTTCTGGCTACGCCACTGTTTCAAGCGATTGAATACGACACTGATAACGAATCGACAGATCTCGTTGGGGAGTCATCTAATCTCGGCCCACAAGGGGCAGATTAGACTGGTCCGTCATGACGAAAGGCGGCGTAGAGTGGCGCTTCGGAAAGAGGAAGAACCCGAAGCCAGGCGTGGAACGAAAAGGAGACGATTGGAGTCAGAGGATGAACCTCCTTTCCTGGGTTTTCCGGCACCACCACCGCTCAAAAATGAAATACATCCTCGGGTACTGAATTCGGACTTCCCGTCATCGAAACGAATAGCTACCACTGATCCGATGAGTACACAAAGTGAATTAAGGCGATCCTCTCGCATTCGAAAAAAGAAGAACGATGATATGTTCGTATTTTCAAAGTAATTATGTTGTGAACTATAATATGAGCTCGAATATAGGATTAGATTAGATTGAAGTTAAGTGAAATCAGTAGAAGTGTTTCAAACATATCGAATCATTATCATTAAAGGGGAAGGTATTGTAAGAATTATATTTAGACTTTAAAGTATTCGACACTAGGGACCGAACCCCATCAGCTGCATAAGCTGTCAGAAAGAAGAGGAAGATTGAGGAGTGTAGAACAGTGGTTATAAGCATAAAACCCAGAGCAAAATATATTGCATTCTCTTAGAAGGACTACTGTCAAAGCGAGAAGTTGTTTTATTTATCGGTGAGAAACTTTCAAATCTACTTTTTTTAACACTTTCCTTCCCATGGTTGCTAGTAGAGCTCCATCAAATTTTGCACCTTCCAACATTCATCGATTTATTTCAATAACAAAAAGCAGTATTTAGCACAACTTTATGGTTTCATTAGACTGCAAATATAATCAATTTTAAGTAAAAATAATGAAACTATTGAAAACAATCAAGTAACTATTGATTTACAATCAAGAACTTTTTTTCGTTTTCCACTAATTTAAGCTATGCCAAATAACTTTTGTTCTAGCATTTTTTTCATAGATGATTCCTTCCTATTGAAATCTTTGATAAAAGTCGTGGGAAAGCGAGGGTAAATTATTTCTTCATTCTTCTTTTTTCTTCTCTCTACGCATAATTGTTGTTGAAAAGGATTTATATTTAGAAGGTAATTTTGCATTTAACGGAGATTTGGCATTATTTACCGATAAAATTGCATGAATTTCCGTTGGAAATTCGAATGAATTTAGTTAAGTTAATAAATACATAGTTAAGTTTTCCATTTGGAGGTGGTTTTAATTTCGAAGGAAGGTTGGTGCGTATTTCTAACAGAATAGGTAAATTCCTAGCTGAAAATATTTTTGGGCTTCACCTAAGTTTGGCCAAGCTTCAGTGATATCAATCCGAAGATGGCTGACCCAAGTTAGAGCGTTGTCCGAATCATTAAATCCGTGATGCGACGGAAGAGGTTGATGTTTGCTTCTGGACGGTTCGAAAATTTTTGTAATTTTTAAAGTATTTTGATATACATATTTTTAACACGCAAATCTTCACAATATTTGATGGAACTTGCTGCTTTTTAAAATCGAAGTAAACTTAAACTATTGCATTCAATTGAATATCGAATGTTAATTTATTTACATGAGTTCTTGAACTCATAACGTTCTGTCCTGTAAGAGCTTGTCAAAAGAAAAAGGAAGAGACATGCCAGGCTCCACGATGATCGACAAACAAAATCATATCGAATGTTGGTAATTTCATCAGTTTGAAAAATAATATGAGTTGTTAATATATTTTAACTGGTGTTCGTAAAAATATGTTGTGGCATTTTGGTTTAAATGAGGAAAGCTGCAAAAATTAATAATATGTTATACCCTTTTGTAATGCCATTAAATTATAACTCCACGTGACCACGCTGCCATACTTATGCAGGTAAAACCATCCCCTAAATGAAAGGAAAATTTATTCCAATCTGTGATTCTACTCCATTGCATCATCACCATCATAATCCTGCGGGCAACAATGGAAACGGCAGAAGCAACGTCAACCAAATGATGATCTCATCTCCCTTCAGAAACATTACCCACTCCTTCCGTTGTTGGAAACAAAAACTGCGTTGTTGCTATGCCAACTCCGGCGAACCCTCCAACATAACAGCCTCAGCAGAAGCAGTGGCAGCCTCTCGTCAGGACCCCTTCGCATCGTATCTCGCTCGGCCATCTGCGCCATTATTGCGTGTCACACTTGAGTTGCTGCTGCAGGAGTTCCAAGTGCGTACCTCCGAATGTGCGTGTTTCTGCTGGCAGCCCTATTTCCAAACTCCACCCTCCTCACTCTCACTCTCACCATCCGCTCGCCTGCGATGCCAGGCCGTACGCACTTTTCGCCTTCCGTCTGTCCTGTTCGCTCCTTCAGGGGAATATCCCTTCTGGTAGTTAGGACGCAATACTCCCTCTTTCTTTGCCCTTCTTCCTTATATAAAGCACAACCAAAGAAAGAGGGTAGAATTTCCTGGAGAGTTATTTCATCCCTTTTTCCACAAAATGCGTACGCGAGTGCGTAGCACTCCGAACAGGAAGAGGAGAAGGCAAGAGTGGCAGTCAGTGGAGGCGTGGCGTCCCCTGAATCCAGTTTCAGGTAACTAACTTCACATTTTTAGTCTTCTTGTTTCACTTCAAAATTTCAAACTTTTCAACAATGGCAGCGCATTGCTCCATTCATAGACATAAACAGCTGCAGCATCGTCCATGAGCCCGATTATGAACAGACACGTTCGGAGTTTGGAAAAGGCAAAGTTCTGGTCATGACGGATGGTCGTTCTTTGGCCAGTTGCTAGCCGAGACTCAAGAGTCAAAAATCTTTTTTTTACGAGTTCCTCGACCATTCATCGAACGAGCTTCATGGGGTCAAGTTGCGCACAACGGCGGGTGTGCAGTGAAAGAAGTCGTTCCAGGACATTAAATTTATTATCCGATAGCGTGACAACTGCGTCGACTGGAGCGCACAAACAACCATCATTGTTCAGTTAGTTAAGCATGGGGCATGGTTTGAGCAACAACAGCTCCACCAGTCGGTGGAAAAGGAAACATAAAATCGCATTTATTTTGAATGAAGAAATTCCGACTTCTGAGAAGTGTCGGTCGCGTTATGTCCTGCCGCCGCCGCCGTGCGACGTCGACGACGACAACTACCTTGACAATGGGATGACTGCTTTGAGTTTGGTGGAGATTGGGTTTGTGACAGGACGCGGTCCCGGGAGCGAACGGAAAGGGAAAGTAAGCCACAGAACGCCAACAGAAATGGCGAAGGAAGCGAAATGTCGTTTGCACGTAAGAATAATTAAGTGTGGCGAACAAGATGTGGTGGCGGTGGCAGTGCGGAAAACTATCGCATAATGAGAGATAAGGCTGCACGTCCTGTTGACTTCGGTAGGTTGTTGGTTTTGTTCGGTAGTGGCGTGATGCAATAAAGTTGGAAGGAGCTGTTAACTACGTGGTTGGGGAGATAGAATTGCTTGGAATAGAGGATGTGAGATGGTGGAACTCCCGCCGGAGATAAGCTGGTGGTATCACACTTAATTCTGGAGGTTGACGGCAATGATTGATCGCGAAATAAATTTTCGTCGTTTTCGTGCTGTACTAAAACCATTGATTGCTTGTAGTGAAATTTTCCATTACCAATTCATTCCCACTTTACTGCCATCTCGTTGCTATTCTATTTATTTGAAGCGTATTGCAATCCCATTGCAGTTATGCTGCATTTGTAAGTTTCACCCTCCCTTCTCGCCTGATGCTAATTTTGGCAGAGATAAATCATTTTTTATCGCTCTTTATCTTCACCCTCCCGAAATGTCCGCGCTATCAATAATCGATCAACCGGTAATTGCCCGCTATTGAAAATTATCTTGACCACACGCTCTCGCCACATCCAAGCTTCCGATTCGCGCCGTTTACCTCAACGTTCCCCTGTTTCCGCTACAACCGGTTTTACACTTCGCTGTCAATAGTCCACCACTGCTATGGTGGACGCTTTTCGGTAATGAATTGTGGTCACGTCTCCCTGATGCTGCTGGTAGACACTCGCGTTGCTATCCTATGAATCTTCAGACGTGGCCATAATTTATCACCCGTCGTTGTCGTCCAATCGCGTGGACCGGAAGTACGCGACAAAAGTATTCCATTATCCCTTCTCGCCTGATCATCGAATTCGAGACCACCAACCGTTTTTTTATGAACTCGAAATTCTCACACCCTTCGACTGTACCGCAGTCTAGGAATGAGTCCTGCTGACCAGTTTTCACTTTCTCCGTCGCCCGATCTCCCTCTTGTTTGTTCGAAGCGGGTGCCCGGTTACAGCAAGAATGCGCGACACACGATGAGCCGTGAGCTGCACATGTGTCCATGATTTATGGTTTCCCGTGTCGTGAGATGTCCTGAAATTAAACCCGACTCAGACTATGGCCCGCTGTGGAGCGGACGCGTTCTATTCCACACCGAGCTCGGTATCAGACGGGCGCGAAATGCGAAAAACCTGCGACAGACAACCAGCCAGCCGACGACGACGCGGCGGTTGGTTGAGCAGCCGCGTAATTGTATTATTATGATTATCATTATCATCATTCATCCTTATCGTGCCCCCACCGGGGAGCATCGTGGGTTGGATGTGCGACGAAATGTTAGGTTTTTTGTTGCATCTGTCGGTCGGGACCGGTCGTTTAAACGGTATTAATAGGATCTCATTTTCCGAGCGCATTTTTCTCAACTTTCAACTAAATGACAAAAGGGCTACGCCCTCTGTACGACCGGAACGGGCAAGCATGAATTCTTTAAAGTTGAAATAGTTCTGGTTCTTCACGTGAGGATGACAAGATGTGAAACAACCGAGAAGAGGAAATTCCATTTGGAAAATAACTTTCCAGGTGAGCTGATCCACAGACACTCGCTCGAAGCTGCACACCGGAACCGAGTGGAGTCAATCAACTGGAAGTTCCACCCGTAAACTATGGCGAAGCGAGTAAATACGAGGAAAAGTTAACCAAATTATCGTTATTCTATTACCGAAGAAGAATAAGCACCACCCATAGGGCCGGTTGTAGTCTGGTAGCTGTCGGATGTCGTTTTGCCGTTTGTGTGTTTGGACCAAACGAACTCGCCTCTTCTTTGAGTAGAAAACTTCACAGGAAAACATCAAATGGGATAGGACTGACTGGAGCTGGGAAAGTGAGTGCTAATGACTTGGTTTCTATCAGTGCTATCACAAACAACGATATCGGTGGGATGAATGCGTCGGATGGGTGTTTGTTTGTTCTCCTGGCCTGACTCAACGTACGGCAGCAGTTGAGATTGGTAACAGATAGGAGACGGAAATCAGAGATCATGTTCGCCCCCGCCAACATCCTCAGGTTGTGGAACGTGACCGAAGGTGTGCACCCTTAATTGATACCAGAGTGAGAAAATTTGATCTAATTAGTGAAAAAGTGTGCGGTTTTGAGTTAAAGGGTAACAGTGATTGAAGCATACGTAAAACTCACATTTGTATAAAATCGTTGGAAATTGAAAGAAACATAAAAACAATTACAAAATTAAAATAAAATTTAATAACATGGTGAAATTGCGACAGTGATTCGATGTTCAATCGACTGCGGTAGTTTGAATTCATTATGATTTGGGAAAAAACAAGTTGGCTATATTTAGATTAAAACACTATTCATGCATATGTCATCCACGCACAAGTATTTCTTGTAATAAAGTAGGCAAACCAACGAGATCTGCGGCAAACTAACCTAATTCGCCACAGTAATGAAAATAAAACATCGATGAAGAGAAATCGATCAAAGCAGTGACGCCTCTATGATTTAAAGCGCGAGACATTTTTTCTAACCTAATCTTTCCGAATCTCTGAAAAAGTAGAATCTGAAGTTTTTGTAAATTTTTTTTTACATTTACCGGTGATGTTTTTAATGAAAGACATGATCACCATATTCGACAAGAGGTCGCACAGACTGAATACATAATACCTTGCATTAAACAGCGGACAGGACATTTACACAACGTCCAGAGAACCAGCGGAAGATTTTTTGCATTACGAAGAGTTTTCTCCTTGCTATGGTAGCAATCGAACTACGCCCAGACGACTAACGCCGCCAACCTCACGGTGGCCATGTAATTTTTAATTTATAGCCGTAAATTTTTTTGCCGATTAGTTTTTAAGTTTTAGTGATTTTTTTTTCAAATTTTCAATGAAACTTTTATTTTCCCTATGAGGGCAGTCCGGTTTTTTAGGAAGTTAATTTCTGATGCACAAAGTTAAGTTAGCCAATGCAAATATTTTTTTAAGAAATGTTGCGAAAAAAGATTCGGCTGGTACACCGGCCAAATATGCCATTTGAACGAAAATGGTCATTTGCTTAGCTTGGCTTGATTGACTGTACACATCGTAGTTGCTTGTCGTGATTGACCGATGGACAACAAATATGCGCAGCTCACCAATTGAATAGACTTCTTAAAATCTATTTTCTCTGTACATGATTAGGAGTTTCAACAATTTAAGACCAATAACGATGCCAGCTTCGTGCTTCCAGTCAAATGAGGATTAGGAGAGAAAAATTAGTTCGACCCTCATTGCTACAAGAGACCAAGGAATTCTCTGCATCTCCGTGAGTGCCACGGAGAAGGAATAGTTGGTTAGTTGAGATGGGAAGTCACCTTGGTAAACGACTAAATATTTATTGTGATCGAAAATGTTTTGGAAGCTCGCAGACGAAACCCGTTTTTCTAATCACTCCAACACGCAATCGATGCGCTTTGTTTAATAAGCTTCGGCAATACGATCGATCCCGCACTGATAAATTTTCTGCTTTTCGATGCAGAAATTATTTTTTCCCCTTCGCGTTCTTCTGGAAATACTTGCGTCACCAGCATAGCAGCACGTTCGAACGCACACCAATTTGAACGAAAATGGTCATTTGACCGAAAAAGTCGTTCAGTCGAACAGGTCACTTGGCTGAAAAAGCCATTTGTCCGAAATGGTCGTTTGGCAGATTAAACCATTTGGCCGATAATGCTATTTTAGCCGACGGCGGTGGCCCCTTTCTAAATTGCGTTTGTGTACTAAATACTTTTTTTTGATTTTTCGGGATATTTACATTGAAAAAAAAATCAAAGAGTTCAGTTCTCTCAAAATATTCATTTGGATTTTTTTCGGATTTTTCCTTGAATACTTTGTTGTTTCCACGAAGTTTTCATTCCAAGAGAAGCTAATTCAGATTTCAGAACCTCATGAATTCTGGGATCCCACCGAGAAATGTTTCCAAGAAAAAAATCCTATTTTTTTAAATTTCCACCGAAATTGTTCCAAATTTTGGCTCATTTTTATAAATTTCACTAAAAACTAAATAGAAATTTAATGAGAATTTTTGGAATTTTTAAAGAATATCTTTAGATTTCTACTGGACTTTTTTTGTATTAACCATTGGCGAATAAAGGTTGCTGCATGATGAGGAAGAAGAAGTCGAATGATAATGTTTAAAAAAAAATCACGCGATAGCATACGGAAATTTGTTTTAAAACTCTCTCAAAAATTGTAGGAGCAATTTACTAAAAAAAAAAAATTAGCTGTACGGGGTTGCACTTTTCTTATATTGTATACTAGACACATTATTTCGGATTTGAATTTTATTTTATGATATTATTCCTTATGCATAGTATGAGAAATGTCCAACCCCGAACTGCAATTAAATTTCTTCTAGATTTTTTGAGAAGAATTTTAAATTAATTTCCATATGCTTTCCTGCGCAATTTTTCTCAAATATCATCCTTCGACTCCTTCTTCTCCATGCAACCTTTATTTGCAACTAAGAAGTTCTTCGGAAAATCCACAGGAAATTGTTCCCAAATAGAAAAGTCAAGAAAGTCATAAAGCCGAATTCTGTTCGGGTGAATTGCTTGTCTGGCTTTTAGGTCGAAAGCTATTTGTCTGGAAATGACATTTGGCCGAAATGGTTATTTGGTCGAAACTGGTAATTTGGCCGAAGAAACCGTTTTCCCGTATGACATTCGCCAGAAAGTTATTTGCCAGAAGGTTTTTTGACAGAATCAATTCGCCAGAATGGACCAATTCCCCAGAAAGCCATTCGCCAGAATTGGTCATCTCCTATTTGCCATGAACACGTTTGCCCAGTTTTCTCAATAATTCATAACGGACATTTTCCATAATATTTTGTTGTTTTCAAGTTGTTTTCATATGGGGAATATAAGACAGCGCCGGTCGATAATAGAATTGAAAGCACGTAATTGTTTCTAAGACAGCATACATAAGCCGGGTATAGCCACTTGCCCGGATAAATGCAATGGCGGATTCCAACGGAAATTCATTCGAATTTCCAACGGAAATTCATTCGAATTTCCAACGGAAATTCATTCGAATTTCCAACGGAAATTCATTCGAATTTCCAACGGAAATTCATTCAAATTTCCAACGGAAATTTATTCGAATTTCCAACGGAAATTCATTCGAATTTCCAACGGAAATTCATTCGAATTTCCAACGGAAATTCATTCGAATTTCCAACGGAAATTCATTCGAATTTCCAACGGAAATTCATTCGAATTTCCAACCGAAATTCATTCGAATTTCCAACGGAAATTCATTCGAATTTCCAACGGAATTTCATTCGAATTTTCAACGGAAATTCTCCAACGGAAATTCATTCGAATCTCCACCGGAAATTCATTCGAATTTCCACCGGAAATTCATTGAATTTCCACTGAAATTCATTCGAATTTTCACCGGAAATTCATTCGAATTACCACCGGAAATTCATTCGAATTTCCACCGAAATTTCATTCGAATTTCCACCGAAAATTCATTCGAATTTCCACCGAAAATTCATCCGAATTTCCACCGGAAATTCATTCGAATTTCCACTGAAATTCATTCGAATTTCCACTGAAATTCATCTGAATTTCCACCGGAAATTCATTCGAATTTCCACCGAAATTCATTCGAATTTCCACCGGAAATTCATTCGAATTTCCACCGGAAATTCATTCGAATTTCCACCGAAATTCATCCGAATCTCCACCGGAAATTCATTCGAATTTCCACGGGAAATTCATCCGAATTTCCACTGAAATTCATTCGAATTTCCACTGAAATTCATTCGAATTTCCACTGAAATTCATTCGAATTTCCACCGGAAATTCATCTGAATTTCCACCGGAAATTCATTCGAATTTCCAACGGAAATTCATTCGAATTTCCAACGGAAATTCATTCGAATTTCCACCGGAAATTCATTCGAATTTCCACAGGAAATTCATTCGAATTTTCACCGGAAATTCATTCCAATTTCCACCGGAAATTCATTCCAATTTCCACCGGAAATTCATTCGAATTTCCACCGGAAATTCATTCGAATTTCCACCGGAAATTCATTCGAATTTCCAACGGAAATTCATTCGAATTTCCAACGGAAATTTATTCGAATTTCCAACGGAAATTCATTCAAGTTTCCAACGGAAATTCATTCAAGTTTCCAACGGAAATTCATTCGAATTTCCAACGGAAATTCATTCGAATTTCCAACGGAAATTCATTCGAATTTCCAACGGAAATTCATTCGAATTTCCAACGGAAATTCATTCGAATTTCCAACGGAAATTCATTCGAATTTCCAACGGAAATTCATTCGAATTTCCAACGGAAATTCATTCGAATTTCCAACGGAAATTCATTCGAATTTCCAACGGAAATTCATTCGAATTTCCAACGGAAATTCATTCGAATTTCCAACGGAAATTCATTCGAATTTCCAACGGAAATTCATTCGAATTTCCAACGGAAATTCATTCGAATTTCCAACGGAAATTCATTCGAATTTCCAACGGAAATTCATTCGAATTTCCAACGGAAATTCATTCGAATTTCCACCGGAAATTCATTCGAATTTCCAACGGAAATTCATTCGAATTTCCAACGGAAATTCATTCGAATTTCCAACGGAAATTCATTCGAATTTCCAACGGAAATTCATTCGAATTTCCAACGGAAATTCATTCGAATTTCCAACGGAAATTCATTCGAAATTCCAACGGAAATTCATTCGAAATTCCAACGGAAATTCATTCGAATTTCCAACGGAAATTCATTCGAATTTCCAACGGAAATTCATTCGAATTTCCAACGGAAATTCATTCGAATTTCCAACGGAAATTCATTCGAATTTCCAACGGAAATTCATTCGAATTTCCAACGGAAATTCATCCGAATTTCCAACGGAAATTCATTCGAATTTCTAGCGGAAAGTCATTCGAATTTCCAGCGAAAATTCATTCGAATTTCCAGTGGAAATTCATTCGAATATCCAGCGGAAATTCATTTGAATTTCCAGCGGAAATTCATTCGAATTTCCAGCGAAAATTCTTCCGAATTTACAACGAAAATTCATCCGAATATTCAACGTAAATTCCTCAAGATTTTCGTTGGTAGTTTTGATGAATTTCCTTTCGAATTTGGATGAATTTCCTTTGTGATTTGTTGCATGAATGGCTGTTGGGTATTTGAATGAACTTCCGCTGGAAATTCAATTAGACCTCCGTTGGAAAGTCGAATGAATTTCAGCTTCACAAAGTGGCTGCTTGGCCCAAACAAATGTGGTTCTAAACGTGATGTTTAATAAACAACTTCAAAATGTTTAAGTTCTATTCTCAATAAAATTTAAAAAATCACAAAGAAATCTAAATATGTTTCACGGGTTGAATGAATGTCCTTGTAGAGTTCGTAAACATAATCTATCCACACCCTCCCCGAGACAACACATTTCCGCCAGCTCAACATATTCATCTCCGCACATCACTCGCGTTCCATTCCAGCGATGAGCTCTACTTGGAATATCCAAACCGACCGGCAGCATCTCGAAAACACGGATGCAAATTCATTGATCTCGTTCGACGACCTTCCCGCACCGAGGCCAGCGGCCCGCATTCAATCGCAAAACCTCAGCTCGCCCCGTGTCGTCGTGGAATATTCCTTTGATCGATTGCCCAAAAAGGTGGTTAACTTCACTCCACTAGTGGTGTAGAGTGACGACCACCATCTCGCGCGCCTCATGGCCGTTGCTTTACCGAGAACCGCGTCCAAAATTCTAGTATAGTTTAATAAAATCAATTTAAATTGAATTTGGCTTTGGAATTGATTGGGATTGTGTGTTGACAAAAGGCGAGCAACCTCGAGAAACCCGAACGCAAATTTCGGAATGGGAAATTAGCTCCACCACCGTTCCGATGTCGGAATCTGCGGATCCGTTGTTCGCTGGAAAGCGCGTATCTTCTGCCACTAATTTGTAGAACGCTCGTTCCCGGTACTAGCGGGTGCGGTCCGCGATGGAATTTGCTTGTTTTTCCATTTGTGGAGGTCAACATTTCGCGCAATTGATTATTCAGTTCGATCGGAAGAACCGGAAGGTTCATGACCTTGAAGCTGGGGCATTGTCTTTGAGGTGGAGGATAAAATGTATTCGTCCCGTGAAAGAGTGATTTAATAATGAAAGAAATAACTATTTGAAAAATATTGTTTCAATATAATTTGGTTAGTTAGCTCTATTTTATTTAAATTCTTTGTATAATTTAGAAAGACATTTTTTTGTACAAATTACTTGCTTATTATTTCCTTATACGGCTTTTATCAATTTAAACTTTGCGATGGGGAGTACATGAGGCGTCTCCTAGGCAAATGGAAAAACCTTTGTCAATCAAGCGCTTTTCCTTTTCCTTGGGATTGCAAAAAATCAACGTTGTGATTGAAGATTGGGGCCTACACTGTCAGACATGATGATAAATTATGCAAATCCATTAAATTATTGTCCCGGACACGGCCACTTGAAGTGCGACTCTTCTCCTTTTGGCAGGAAAATTTTGAACTTGCATCGCTCGCAGATGACCATGGCGGGCGTAATTAAAATTTCATTCAAGCACGAAAACTTCAACGTAGTTCTCCGTAGGAAGTTTTCCCCAAACTATCCCAGTTTACAGCCACTTTCCCATGATCCACAATGTTTGTTGCAAACGCACTAGACGAGCTGGAAAACGACTATTGCCCAATAAATTTTCAATGTTTTCTCGCTTCGTTCCACAATCGCTCTTCTTCGGAGCGATTTTTCCCCTACTCTCGGTCTCCTAACTAGAAATCACCGGAAAGAAGGAAACCCAAAGTTGCCTCCGGCAGGCAACTTTGTGTGGGAGAACACAAAACTGTCAAGCGGAAAATTTGCATATAAATTCTGTACACTATTGCACCGCTGCTGTCGTCGTCGACATAAGGAAAGCATCGGGCAGGGATGGGAACCAAGTTCAAGCTGTTCGCTGCAGCTCGCCGAACGAAGAGAGGAAGCTTCTGCTGTTGCCCTTCGGGAGGTAGGAACTTCAAAAAAAAAAAGAAAGATCCAATGAGAAGCAGAAAAAAGTAGTGGATCCCGTTGCAACCAAGTGGGAAGTTTCCCTTTTATCTGCAATCCCATAAAATGTTATAGTATGTTAAAAAGTTAGTTTAAGGATAGATCAAAACGAGTGAAAATGGCGCTTTTGATATTCCTTTTCCTTGGTCGCCGAATTCTTCGTACTGGGGTAAGGAGCAAATGTTGGTTCTTTTGATCATAGTGATATCAATTTTGCCAGTTTTTTCTGCTGTCCTTCACGATCATTTGATGTCTTCGGAAAAATTTTATTACCAGTGGACTTATTCGATAAGTCAGTCAAAGTTCGATCGCAATCTTTATTCTTAGCATTTAACCAAACCTCAAATAAAATCTGCAACAATGCTCCTAAATCGCAGGTTTAGAGGTACATTAAGTTTTTCGACGAATAAAGCGTATCGCCACGAATGTTCTCCTTTCGATATGTGGGAAAATCTATCGAGCAAAAACAACCGCTTGACCCTATCTGATGCGCTTGCTGGATCCAGCCCCAAAATGGGTGGTGGAACACATTATTTAAGTGCACGACACACCCGAAGCTTTTCGGTAACAGATTGAAATTGATCCCCAAGAATGGTTTATTTATTCAAAATGACTTTTCCGATTTTTCTTATTTTTTTTGCCTCTTCTGTACGCAAGGAAGGGATAAACATTTATTTTTATGCGATCTTTCTGGACCTGGCTATGCGTTCCCCAGCGCCGCCAGAGGAAAACTCGGTAGCAGCTGTTAGATAAAGTAAATTGTTATTGAAAAGTGAGAAGGTGGTTTCGGCCATAACGATCTCGAATTTTCTTTCTTTCCCCAAACGAAGTAAAAAAAAAACGGTTCATTGAATTTAGTCATTCAACGCGTCGCTCAACTGGACGGATGCGATTCGGTGCATCTGATGGCCAGCTGTTCGAGTGCACATTTTTAACAATTTATCGATGAGCTCATCACATCACTGCACTGACTGCTGGAAGAGCAAATGATAAACAATTTGCACCGAACGGAACGATCAAGTCAAACAAGACGAGATGCGTCGCCGTTGATTGAAGTACCCAGTACTTAAAAGCGAGCGCTTTGGCTTGACTTATTTTTAGCCAAGTGGGCGGTGGAGGGATGAAAGTTTTCTTCCATGAAAGTTTCATTCCACGCTTGGTAAACTTTTTTTTCTCCCCCCAACTGAAGTTCGTGTGTTTTAAAAACTAATAATTTTCGCTTGATGAAGCGTTAAAATCCTCCGGGAAGCATCATCCTCGTCAGCTATGCATTCGTTGGTTGGTAATCGTGCTGCTGAGGATGCACTCTGGACGGGAGGAAGGATTTCTTGTTTGGTGAAATTTTTCGCTTCGTGAAAGACAAACAACTGTAAAGTAAATGTTGTCTTGTAACGAAGTAGCTTTCCGCGTAAACTGGTAGCAAAAAGTTGGCGGAATTGGAATATTCAATGGGGCGGAAGAGAATCGAAGCGAACAAAAATTAAATGACGAAACAAAAGCAGAAACACTTTGTAGATGTTGATAGACTGGAACATATTTTTGTGAAATCTTAGAATGGTACTTGGTGATGAGTGACAGTCGAAACTGGCGTTTGGCCGAAAAGTTCATTTTACTAAAAATGTCATTTGGCCGAAATGGTAGTTTGACAGAAAGGGTCACATGGCCGAAAGCGTCATTTGGCCGAACAGGTTACAATGGCCGAAAATATCGTTTGGCCGGCAATGCCGTTTAGTCGAACTGATTATTTGGACGAAAAAGTAACTTTGCCGAATAGATCATTTGGCAGAACAGATCATTTGGACGAAAAAGTCATTCGGCCGAAAAAGTGGTTTGGTAGAAAATCATACGGCCAAACATGTCGTTCGGCCAAGCAGGTCATTTGCCGAAAAAGTCGTTTGGCCTTTTAGGTTATTTGACCAAAAATGGCGCAAGGTAGAAGCGGTCATCTGACCGAAAAAGTCGTTTGGCCAAAAATGCCATTTAGACAAAATAGTCGTTTGGTAATGTAATGTTATTAGGCCGAACGGATTTAGTCATTTGGCCGAAACTAACGTTCGGCCAAATGGGTCCAGACAAACATGTCGTTTTGCTGAAAATGTTCACTATCGGGAAGAGCGAAATAAGAGGTGAAATTTTCGACCCTATTCCCTATTTGGCGAAGCGACATTTTCGGACAAACCTTTTTCGATCTAACAACCGTTCCGGTTTAATTCGGCCGAATGGGGTTCGCTCGAATGACGTTCAGCCAAACTATTCTTCACCCTTGTCTGTATTCAAATCCAACCACTGATCCAGTGAGCGGCATCATATTAAAGTCCTCTGAGCGGATGAAAGTTCACACGAAATGCTCTTCACTGTCCTGTTCCTCGTTTGACCAAGGTATCCTTTCCTCATTGCATTCGATCTGCCAGAACTTGTACAACTATGGTTGCAAATTACCTAGAGCCACCGCTACGCAACAGCTCATTGTCTTTCTCTGAGTTTCAGAAACCCCTTAACTATGTAAACAAGAACTGAATTATCAGCATAGACAACCCCTGATTAGGCGTAATCCTTTTCATATTTGCTACGAACAAGAATCGATAAAAGTGCTCTGCTCCAATAAAAAATATTGATCCAATTGCTGAAGTTGAAGATCGGATTAGCCAGTTGGATGTTCTTGGAGTATCTTCCAGAGCACCATAGGTTTTTTGCGCCAACGGTAAGTTTGACGTCACTGAATAAGCAGTTCCATCCTTGCGGGGAAATCTTGGTTGCGAAAAATGACTAAAATATCGCAAGTCGGCGCGCTTATTGTTCAAATGTCAAATGTGCTTTTTATGCTAGTTCTGAATGATCAGCACCACTGTGGACAAGAGAAAGTTTGGAATGTTTTCACTCTTCCTGCGTTGTGTGTACCAACCGCTCATGGCTTGTCTTCGTCTTCAGATTCCACCTCATTTGCCCATGCGGTTTTCACTAGTCCCGAAACTACTGCTTAACGGGAATCCTAAATCAGCGTATTATGCTTTTTACCACAGTCTCGACAGCTGGTGCTTGATACTCAATCGCGTACCCAACGAGAACAGGCTAAAGAACTTCTATTCGAGAACAGGCTAAAGAAATTTTGTACACATCCTGTGAACGATCGTTGCACCCTAATCGTCAGTTTTCTTTCTTAGCTTAGCTTACCAATTAAACAACCTTCTTGGGATTAGAAAACTATTCTTACTGCTTTGAAGTTTCATTAATTAAAAGCCAATAACGATGCCGACCACGTCCTCATAATCAATTTAGAATCAGGAGGTAATATTAGTATGACACTTATTGGTACAAGAAACCGAGGAATCCTCTACACCTTCGTGAGCGTCATGAAAAACGGATAATTGTTTAGATGAAAAAGTAACCTATAGGAAGTCACCCTTGAACGAAGTGGAACGACTCACTTCTCACTCTTTATTTTTCACCTCGCATTTCTCACTTTTCGCAGTGGCCCTTTCAGGCAAACGACCATTTAGGCCAAACGGCGTTTTCGACCAAATGACCTATTCCGTCAAACGACTTTTACGGCCAAATAACTTGTTCGGCCAAACGACATTTTCGGTCATATGATCCGTTTGGCCAAATGCACCTTTCTGCCAAATGACCTATTCGGCAAATGACCTATTCGGTCAAATGACCTATTCGGTCAAATGACCTATTCGGTCAAATGACCTATTCGGCAAATGACCTATTCGGCAAATGACCTATTCGGTCAAATGACCTATTCGGTCAAATGACCTATTCGGTCAAATGACCTATTCGGTCAAATGACCTATTCGGTCAAATGACCTATTCGGTCAAATGACCTATTCGGTCAAATGACCTATTCGGTCAAATGACCTATTCGGTCAAATGACCTATTCGGTCAAATGACATATTCGGTCAAATGACCTATTCGGCCAAATTACCTATTCGACCAAACGACCTTTCCGGTTAAATGACCTATTCGGTCGAATGACCTATACGGTCAAATGACCTATTCGGTCAAATGACCTATTCGGTCAAATGACCTATTCGGTCAAATGACCTATTCGGTCAAATGACCTATTCGGTCAAATGACCTATTCGGTCAAATGACCTATTCGGTCAAATGACCTATTCGGTCAAATGACCTATTCGGTCAAATGACCTATTCGGTCAAATGACCTATTCGGTCAAATGACCTATTCGGTCAAATGACCTATTCGGTCAAAATGACCTATTCGGTCAAAATGACCTATTCGGTCAAATGACCTATTCGGTCAAATGACCTATTCGGTCGAATGACCTATTCGGTCAAATGACCTATTCGGTCAAAAAGACCTATTCGGCCAAAATGACCTATTCGGCCAAATCACCTATTCGGTCAAATGACCTATTCGACAAAACGACCTATTCGGCAAATGGCCTTTTCGATCAAATGACATATTCGGTCAAATGACCTATTCGGTCAAATGACCTATTCGGTCAAATGACCTATTCGGTCAAATGACCTATTCGGTCAAATGACCTATTCGGTCAAATGACCTATTCGGTCAAATGACCTATTCGGTCAAATGACCTCTTCGGTCAAATGACCTACTCGGTCAAATGCCCCATTCGGTCAAATGACCTACTCGGTCAAATGACCTATTCGGTCAAATGACCTATCTGATCAAAATGACCTATGCGATCAAATCACCTATTCGGTCAAAAGACCTATTCGGTCAAATGACCTATTCGGTCAAATGACCTATTCGGTCAAATGACCTATTCGGTCAAATGACCTATTCGGTCAAATGACCTATTCGGTCAAATGACCTATTCGGCCACATGACCTGTTCGGTCAAATGACCTATTCGGCCAAATGACCTATTCGGTCAAAAGGACCTATTCGATCAAATAACCTATTCGGACAAACGTCCTATTCCGTTGAATGACCTATTCGATTGAATGACCTATTCGGTCAAATGACCTATTCGGTCAAACTACCTATTCGGTCAAATGACCTAATCGGTCAAATAACCTATTCGGTCAAATGACCTATTCGGTCAAATGACCTATTCGGTCAAACTACCTATTCGGTCAAATGACCTAATCGGTCAAATAACCTATTCGGTCAAATGACCTAATCGTTCAAGTGACCTTATCGTTCAAATGACCTAATCGGTCAAATATATGACCTATTCGATCGAATGACATATTCGGTCAAATTACCTGTTCGGTCAAATGACCTATTCGGTCAAATGACCTATTCGGTCAAATGACCTATTCGGTCAAATGACCTATTCGGTCAAATGACCTATTCGGTCAAATGACCTATTCGGTCAAATAACCTATTCGGTCGAATGACCTATTCGGTCAAATGACCTATTCGGTCAAAAGACCTATTCGGCCAAATGACCTATTCGGTCAAATGACCTATTCGTTCAAATGGCCTATTCGGCAAATGACCTATTCGGTCAAATGACCTATTCGGTCAAATGACCTATTCGGTCAAATGACCTATTCGGTCAAATGACCTATTCGGTCAAATGACCTATTCGGTCAAATGACCTATTCGGTCAAATGACCTATTCGGTCAAATGTCCTACTTGGTCAAATGACCTATTCGGTCAAATGTCCTACTCGGTCAAATGACCTATTCGGTCAAATGTCCTATTCGGTCAAATGACCTATTCGGTCAAATGACCTATTCGGTCAAATGACCTATTCGGTCAAATGACCTATTCGGTCAAAAGACCTATTTGGTCAAATGACATATTCGGTCAAAGCTAGACTGCCAGGAGCGACCTTTATGGTAGCCAAATTTCCGCTTGATAGGATCTCACATGGAAGGTCCGCGTGCTTGTCCTGCAAGAAAGCGCCTTGAAGGAGGTGACCATATCCATTACCCGGGACGAACGAAACGCGTGCTATCTGAAGCCCAGTCTTTCAGCAGCTTCCAGTATCTCGCGAAGCCGCCGAATCAACCTCTCCACGACGGTGGAAGTGCAGGAGGTCAGCAGCTTAAAAGCGTTTCGGATAGAAGCGTTGTTCTTCGGGATCTATTTCCCAAAACTTCGCCGCCACATTTACGGAAAATCCGGTCCAACCAGGCTTCGTTGGCCAGGTCCAGTAAGAGCAACTTGACAGAAGGGTGTAGGTTTTCGATCTGGTCACCCTTTGCTTCTGGATAGTGCAAACGACATCTCATCTGCTGAAAAAAGGTTGATTGACATCGGTCACCCTAGTAGCACAATGCCGATCGATTTTGTTACAGCAACTCCAATGTAACTGTATTTGGCCGCATATGAGTCACAGTGACTAGTATATGACAAGTGTGCTACTTGGGCAGTACGGGAGCAATTGGAAATTGTAAACTGGATAACCACTTATCGAAACCACGGCACGGATGCGAAAGAGCCGAAGATTGTTTGATCGTGGATGTCAAGGAGAATTTGTCGAGGGTTGATCTACCTTAGTCACTGCCCGAGAAGCACAAGTCAGACAAAATTGGTTGCAGCAACTTGATTGTGACTAAATCCAGTCACACATGAGTTGCGGTAGCCTTTGTGAAACATGTGTGCTGCTAGGGTGAGAGCGTTGATTTGGCCGCAGAGCTCGACGGCAGGGACGGGGAATATTGGGAAAAATATTGTTATCCGGAAACAGCCATCGAAAATGTAAAAGCAACGTATTGATAATGAATTAAAAAATTACAAAAGTTATAGAATTTCAAATAAAAATAATAAACAATGTTAAAACATTTGAAATTCAATCGCAGTAGGCAAGTGAAGTGTTAGAATGCCTATCAAAGTAAATAAGCAAAGCACACATTTAAATCTGAATCGCAGTGGGCTGAGATGGGATGCCAGCATAAATGTCATGTTCACGTCGAAGAAAATTTTTCTTAATATTTAATATCATTCAGCGTTCGTTTCGTGAGGCGTGAACACGCAATTTGTTTGCGGGTGTCCTAGACTTATTTTTGACCAAAAAAAGTTAATTTGATGACGGACTGGCTTAGCTACGACAACTTGTAATGTTTTTTTCTTGTGGGATTCTAACGAACTTACCTTACCTGGATTACCAGGGGGAGCACTTCGAGTGCTCGGACAGTCTTCCTTCTGGCTTTGACCGTCCGACACGTTTCATTCGACCACCAACGAGGGCCCTATGCCCCAAGTGAGTACTGGTTTGGAGATGGCTGACTTAGCAACATTTAGGACGATTTGGGTGAAGTCGGGAAGCGACGCGAGAATTCTATATTCTAAGGCTAGTCGTAGACAGCGGTCGTAAGTCTCCGAATCAGCGTCATCGTAAAGCCATCGTGACCTCCTAGTTATGATGGAAGGGGTGGTAAAGAATTGAAACCTGACGCGGTTAGTGATTGCTTTCTTAGAGATCGGTAAAGACTTCCCACTTCAGGATAGAAAGAAGGTACCGACCAGTAGTCGTCACATCGATGGCGGTAGCGGAGTTACTATTGACAACCCAAACAGCACACTTGTCATAAAGGAGTTGCTGTCACTTATATAAGATCAAATCTGGTCATATATGAGTTGTTGCAACCAAATCAGTCTGAATTGTGCTACTCGGGAATCAGCGTTGGTGTGTTGTCTCGCAGGAGGACTTCGACGACTATTTAGTCTTCCCTGAACTGGATTACGTTCAAGGGATCTCTCAAAGGACCTGTGCAGATATGATTCACCTCTTTGAGGTTGATAACCTAGGGGAAACTATCGTTGGTCTATAAATAACCCTTACTGTCAAATGTCGTTCGGCCAAACTGCATTTAGGCAATAATGCGAATCAAACTCTGACATTCATAAAAAAAAACACTACAACGACCCTCAAAAGTTTATTTTATTTTTTGCATACAGGAATTGGTCGGACATTCAGCTGAAACGCTTCAATGCGAGGTTCAATTTTCCTTGATAGCTGAGAATTTTGTTTGCCTTCCACCTCCTGGTTGCTATCTACAGTCGCCATCAAGTTCGAATTATTTGGCCATGCAACCACGAATCGTAGTCCATGATTATCGCATTTATAACACGTCCTCGAGTTCCGGTTATTTCGAAATGAATAAGCAGCCATTAAGTGCTCTCCAACGCTAAATCTTAATCAACAAATGAATTCTCATCGCATCACAATCACTTAAGTGCGTTGTGCAATCATACTACTCTTTTTCTTGACAATGACATTATTAACAATATTTTTTGCGCTAATGCCCTTCCGTACTCAACTCAACGCTTAAATAACTTTTTACAACGAGGTAGCACCCGTTTATCATATAAAAATATGAAGCTTCGTGCAGCGATTTTTAAGTACTTGCCCTTTCCCGTAATCGACACTCCATTCAGCGCTGCATTACCGCCCGGCGACCAATGGCAAAGAAGTGCAACATGCGTAGGCAACCGCTGACCATCATCTTCTTACTCTTCACATTTGCGAAGAAAAAAAATCACTGTGGAACTTTGCCTGTTCTCAACATACTCCATTGGGCTGTCCTTCGTAGACTTCCACCGCCCGATGTCGTGACCCGATCACCTCCGGCACCCTCAACCACGATAGGCTCATTAGGGGCCTCTCCTTCACGTGCGACGGGTGAATGACCCATCATCGATTCTTCGCATTGCGATTTTCTTCGCCTCTAAAAGAGTCCCATTCTTGTTTGAGCTTACACGCTGAAAAATGAACCTCCATAAATAAGCAAGTTTTAGTACTTTTTCGGTCTCAAGTACCCACTGACGACCGCCCAGTCATTCGTTGGTTGGTCGGCGCGCATCGAGTCACCGGCACCATTGAGCTCACGCGACGGCCGGCGACGACGACTCGTCATGAGAGTGCATTTGGCACGCATGATTTATTTCGACTCATTTGCGGTGCGTTTCGTTAAATAATGCTCAACATCATTTGGTTCGACGGTCAACCGACCGCAGCACAGCGAGCCCCCCACCATTCGTTCGTCCGTCCGGTGCAGCCGTCGACAAATAGCAAGGATCTTAAAATGTATGTCACTGCGGTCGTAAGTTTCTGGTTGCAGTTTTATGACAGTCTGTAATGACGGCGACATAGTCACAAAGTGCAACCATTGTTTGCGCCACGTCGCCGCCGCCGCCGCCATGCAGCACATGTAGACGACTTCTGGTTCTACGGTCGAAGGAACTTCTGCGAGACGGGCGTCAAAGGTCTCACCACCTCCGGTCCGGATCCGGCTGCATGGATTATGAATTCCTAATTGGAAATTATTGAGCTTCCTTCCGTATGCATATGCAATGCATGCAAGCATGCATTCATACACGCTTTCAATTACTTTATATTGCTACTACATGTGACTATGACTCAGCTCTTGTATTCTTCCACAGTCGGTAGTCGGTGGAAGCTCACACAAACTGTTGGTTGCATTTCGTTGCAATTTGACCACGGCCAGGCACCGGCTGATTACGCTTGACCTCTTGCAGTAGCATTGCTTCTTATCGTCGTCGGAGAAGTACCGACCACCGTCTTTATCAACCAGCTTCTTGATAATTTCAAAATAAACTGGATGAAAGGCCGCTTCGGACAAGTTACGTTTGCGTATATTTTTATCAGGATTTAGCGCGACCCAACAATCAATCGAGTGCGCGTGTAGAGTTACTGAAAGTTTGCATAATGCTTGGAACACCGCTAGGATTGAGTACTGTTTTCCGTTTGTGTCTTATTCTTGTCATGTCAGTCACTGTATCGTAAAAAATCGTTTTCTAGAATAAATATGCTTCATTTTGTGCTAAGCCAATTTGAGTTTATTTTGAATCTAATTAGTGTATTCAATATTATGTTTTATCTTCTTAAATGAGGAAAAATTAAAAAAAAAAACAACCCATAAATCCAGTCCTGAAAATATTTGAGTCAAAAGTAATCGCCGAACCCTACTCTTCCATGATCAAGCAGGACGTGCAGGAAACACAAATGGCTGCGCAAGGGGGTTATCGTCTTTTGTACACTGGGTCAGTTGAAAGATGCACGATCAGTTGCTGCGACTGCTGCTGCTGTAACACCAAATGCCTTACAATTATACATACACTTAGGTATGCGATAATATTTCACCGCACGCCGACCACCCGTTGTTGCCGTCGTCGTTGCAATCGAGTTGACAGCTACGCGTCAACCATTATTGCTCGCAAGGTACCACACGGTGACGCTAAGTCAGTGTCCTGCTTTCGATCCCGCGTCGACGTGGTCGCATTGACGGACTGACTTATGTATGCGCGTGATCCGAGCTGATCGCTACCGCTGCTGCTGCTGCTGCTGCCTGGTGGTACACCTTGACTTTTTAACCAACAAAGCTGCCACCGCTGTTGTGTTGTTGTTGTTGTTGCTGCTGCTGTTGTAGGTACGTCGGTTATAAATCTTCGCGCATTGAACGCTGCTCCTTGGTCCCGATCGGGTGTCCGTGATATCTCCGCCATGAGTGCGCGCGATTTTTGCATTCTAGATGGATATCGGAGCCCAACTATTATATGTAGGTACCTTGTGCGCGGTCAATGCACTCTCCCTCATGCAGCCGGCTTCTATTTGCTTAGAATCTCTCCGCCCCGTCGTCGCGTCGCATCGTCCGCCTGTATCGGGGCAATGCGTCACCTCCGAGTCGATGCGATCGCGTACTTCGCGAAGTCGGTGTGCGTGTGTTTGCATTTATGAGCTCGGGGGGATTAGGCAGAGGAATGTTAGTACTGCGCACCACGGCCGGGCCGTGGTACCTACTCAGTCAATCTTCTTAATAAATTTAAATGGCAATCGTTTATTATCGAGCTTGGCTTGACTTGTTGTGTGTTGAGCTGGCGCGAATATGTAGAACGTGTTATAGATTTGAGGCAGCGCAGCGAAGCCAATACCAACGCCAGCTCCAGGCTTCGAGTGGCTGAATGTTAAACAGCTGTTCTTCGTGTGAAATGGAGATCGAGGTGCGATCAATGCAACATGGGGAATCAATTTGAGTGAAATTTATGAGCACAATCCAGTTTGGTCCGGTTTCGCTTCTACGGCCGGACGACGGAAATCCTACTGAGGGTAGAATAAGATTTGCATTAACTCAATTGATGGGTTTTACAGAAGTTACTTAACGATGGAAAGAACGAACGTGTTATTTCGTTTCGTTGTGTCAACCAAATTCGTGGAACGAATTTCTCGCTAGCAAACACATACGCAAAGTAGGACATTTCCGATTTGCTATTCCTGAAACACGTTTACCATTGGTAAAAAAAAGCATTCTGGAAATTACCCACGCTGCATCATGATACAAATTTAGTCACTTTGGTATGGCCTTGACGTGAATATACGAAAATACATATTCACAAGATTCATTGCACAGCCAAACTTTGACTAACTTAATTTTCATCGATTGGACCGAATGTAAATTACTTTCACATGGGCCTTGGATAGAAAGGTTGAACAAATTGGACTGAGATGAAATTTGATAAAAAATTACAAATTTTCAAATTAAAAATTCAATTTATTTCTGTTTCAAATTCCAGTTAGTAGGGGAACTTCATCTCATAGCTCCCATTTCCATTCTAATCAAAACAAAGCAATGAAAATGAATTTGATTTGTTTTTTATTTTTGTGATTTTTTTTTTCAGCAATGAGCATGCATGTTAGCAAAAGGAAACGTCGAGATCGGTGCTATATTTCTCTGTTTTGCGATGTTATGAATATATGTTGAGTGAGATTGGAAACGGAACAGTTCCTCTATATAATTTGTCGAGTGAAGCATCGACAGATCTTGATTGTCAATTAATCAAACACCATACCATTAAATAATTCCAGTGAGTTAATTGATAATTTCTAACGTGTTGATTTTTTTTCTATTTTTCAGGTAAAATCTTTTGCCGTAATAATCAAATAAGGAATCCAAAATTAATAATAGTAAGTACTGTCCCATCACATGGAGCATAAAACGTTTAATTTTTTTATCTTGTCTTGTTCGATTGGAGGGAAACGCCGCTAAGGCCGACTTTTCCGTATTGTCGCTTCCGAAAATCTGTCAAGTCGTTGATTAGTTTTGCCGATCAATCATTGTTCAAAGTCATGTGGATTCATATTTCCCTACCTGGATACTTGGTTGGCTTCAGCGTCGACACACCCATGCCTAATATACAGCTCCATAATCGAGGATTCAAATTTAAAAGGGTCTATATTACTTTTGTACCTCCATCATAGGCAGTTACGAATTCACCCAATAACTTGTAAAAACTGCACTTAAAATAAAATAGGTAAGTAAAACTGTGATTTTCACTAAGATATTGATTTTGAATCTGGATCTGGGACATGCTTGGTGTGTGGGTGTTCACCTTATGAACTGCAATCTCGCCCTGATGAGCATCATTTTGATATACTCATTGTAGTAGGCTGCGAATACCATTCGAATAGACTGTTTACAGTAGGCCGCGTTTCTTATGCCACATTTGCTGGAATTTTTGAGTGCTAAAATATTTAATTTAAAAGAAAAATGTTTGATTAGTTAAATAGTTTTTATTCTCGGTGTGAGTTGTTATTTTTACAGTGAGAACTCTCAGAACAAAATATGTAAAACAATCAAATCAACTTTCACATTTCTTATGTCTGGCAACACGGACGACAAAAATAATGTAACTGGCAGCGTGTGGCGATCTGCAATTATTGTAACAAAAGTTTCATGTTTGCCAGGTGAGTTTTTTTAGTTTTCATTAGAAATTAATGTTCTTTTTCAAATCTTCATTCATCTGGTATTTATTGAGTTCAGCTCGTAGAAGCATATATCCAATCATCCATGTAGATGTGCTTTGGAAAGTGACGAAAACTTTCTGGTGAATCCTTGGGTGAAACCAACGTTACATTATTTACGTTGCAAGAAATCAGGAAACTCGTTGGTGACGGAACGGTTAAGATACAGTTCAAGGTGTCGTAATGACTTGCGCTCCAGAAAAATGTGATATCGCCTCGGAAAGAGAGGTGAGAAAACTTACTGCCAACGACCGCATTCAGAAGTTTTAGTTGGGCGAACATTGAAACTACTTCAAAAGGAAGTAACTACTTTCTACTTATACTCTTCTACTATTTATCATGGAGACTGGTCTGTTTTATATCGATATCAGGTTCTGTCAAGTCGCCTTCAAGCAGCATATCTAATGGCATCGTTAACGACAGCAGTTATCTACCCTGGGTATATGTACCCCTGGGGGTACCTTTGATGGTCTCTGGGGGTACCTGAGACAAAAATGCGTAATGGCGGAGTTGTATTATATAATAGCAAAACATACTCACTTTAAGATAAATCTTGAAATTTCAAACGACTTTTATTCTTTTTATTAAGTTTATTTCGTTCATATAACGTTTTTACCAGAGAGAACATTTTTTTCCAGAACCAGATTTTTTTCTGTTGAGCACATTTGTTGTCCTGAATGAAGAGCACAGTTCTTACTAGGTTAGGGATTTGTTGAGATTTCACAATTGCTGTTCAAAGCCCAAGGTTAAAATCTATTACGCCTGTTTAAAACAAAAGTTCATCAATTGATATAGTGAAAATTGATTTTCAAACACAACACAACATGTTGAAGAAATCATAATTTCTATTTCGTAATTGGCCAAAGCTAGTTCTTTGAGCTACGAGACGAGCCAGCCTCGGGCTGAAAGTTTCGATAATAAAGACAAAAAAAAATAGTTCTTTGAAGGTTGGGACAGGTTCTATAACATGCATCACGTCCTTATAGGCAAAAAGAAACGGAACTACCGACAAAGTTTCTTGTGATAAACTTGGCGTTCATTTTGACATACTATCAAAAAAGGCGGACAGCGCGAGTTTTCTTTTAAAATTGAAACATCGACATATTTGGCAGTTTTCAGCAAGTCCATAGTAGCCCCAGAATTCATAGAGGCCGTAAACTAAATACGTATAGGCCTGCCCAACCATTTCAAGCCACGGGACAATTTTCATAATTATCACTTGCTGGAGTGCTAGAAAATATTTGGAACATAATTTGTTTTAATATTTTTAAATATAAATAATGTTTCCTTTTCTTCATTTCTCCATAATAACTTAAAATTCTTTAGAAAATAAAAACAAATATAGTTTTAAGGCGTACAAAATTAATATTTGTTTGTTTAATTTCGTTTTCTTTCTACTCAGTAGGACTTTTGGTAGAAAATTGAATGGGAAACATGAAATTGTTCGCTACTCTTCAATACTCGACGCATATTGATTTCCAGAATTCTAAGTTTTTTACTGTTTTTATTCTTCAAAAGAGCTGTTCACAGTGCTTCTGAAGAAAGAAAATCTTAGGAGAAATGTTTCTATCTAAAGTTTATATTTAAGCTCATTTTTACATTGGAGGTTAATAATCTCCATTTGAAATATTTCTGGTATACATTGTTCATAGCAGTAAATGGTGTTGAGAAATGGTAGTTTTGTTACTATGTTCTAAAAAATCAGCGAATTGGCTTAAAAACTCCAGTAAACTGTTTTCAGCATGAACTGTTCTCAACAAGATGAGGGAAATGTTCCAGTTTTCAGTAACCTACTGTGCCAAAGTATTAATTTTGTTTTAAAAGCTTTAATGTTGGAAAATAAAAGTTCGACGTGTAGATCCTTGCCTTGCAGCTTTATATTCAAGTAATCAAGATGTTTGGTGATATCTACTAGAAAAGCTATTCATTCACCTATTCAGGACCATTCCACTCATTGGAATCAAAGCCTCTGTGATTTGAAGACGATCTCCAATTCCCCTTGAGAAGATAGCTATCTGTGCCATATTTTTCACATCAGTATTTTGATCGCTTAGGGTCTGTTCACAAATTACGTAACGCATTTGGGGGAGGGGGGAGATCCAACTTGCGTTATACTATGATACACCAAAAGGTGGGGGAGGGGGTGGGTACTACCAAATGTTACGCATAACGCGAATGACATTTTTTTTTTATTGGTATTGTATTTCATGATTAAATCTTCCAAACCAAAGCCAAAGTTAACAGAGACAACCCAGAGAGATTTCATTTGAAGCAATTACATTTTAGCTCAACCAGTTCAACCATGTAAACAGTTCAATTTAACTGATATGCCCAAAAACTATTTGAATGGTCATGGTCGCAAATTGCGTTTCTACTAGCTGCATTCTTAATATCCTTGGTTTTTGATCATGTGCCATTCCTATTATAACAATGTTAAAAAAAATACCATACCATATATGCTTCAGAAAGGGAAAAAATCTGCTTTTAAAATTATCATAGTTACGCGTTATACGGGGGAGGGAGGGGGTACCAAAAATGTTACTTTTTGTTACGAGGGGGAGAAAGGGGGTCAAAAACTCGGATTTTTGCGTTACGTAATTTGTGAACAGACCCTTAGGGAATATAGAATCTGAGGCGGGCGTATTTTTCACATAATGTAGTTTTTAAATCTTCTGCGAGAACTTATAATGTTCAACGTGTTCCGCGACAAACTAAAGCTACTGAAGACGGATTTTCCTTAGGAAAGCAGATGTCAAGAATATCCGATATGCAATCCTCAACAAGTTCTCCATTCTTGAAGGTGGAATGGTTTCAACTGTTTTGACAAAATTTCTCCAACAGCAAAACTGACACGTGCTGCATTTTCAAACTTGGTGTTTGCACGAGTAGAAGCTCTCTTCAATAATTCAATCTTCCACAAATAATGTTAATCAATATTGTAAATTTATACTTAATGAGCATCTTATATTTGCAGCTTTTCCAACTTTGTTATGATGATCCAATTTACATATCACTTTTCCTACAATGCTTGATCTTGTGCTCGTTAGTCGTTAGAATTCCTTCAAAATCAAATCAAACATAATATTTTCTCAACACAGACGCAGTTTTCGAACAAATTAAGCAAACCTGTTATGGTCAAGGTGAATAAAATTTCTTATGCCAATCCTCAATTAAAACTCGATGTCTACACCAACTTTCCGTTTCTTGGGGTATCTCAATGCTCAGTTAATGCTTAAAATCCTCAGATTCTCAATTATCAAAAGTTTTTCAAAAACTTTATTTTTTTTATAACGGAAAATCAAATTTCTCAAACACTGACACCTAACATTGTCCCTTTCATTTAAAGAATTTTGATAACTTCAAAATAACTTACAAAACTTCTCTCAGGCTTCCATATTTTAAAGATATTTTAAAAATATTTTTAACCTTAACCAGGGTTTGCAGTAATCGCTCTCAATAGATAACGAACAACGATTAAGGTCACTCCTGACAGAATCCCAGTTTCAAAGTGCTCGCGTTTTCGGAGGCACACCACTCGATACCGAAGCAACGCACAACTGTCATTTTTATTTTTTCACGCATGCTGCGACGCAGCAAACCTAAATCAACAAAAATGACAGTTGTCAGCCGCCTCCGTATCGAGTGGTGTCCCCCGAAAACGCGAGCACTTTAAAACTTGGATTCTGTCAGGAGTGACCTTAAAGAAAGGCAAAAACTGTTCCGAATCATAACAAGCCATGATAACAAATTTTTCAAACTTGTATACAAGTTCGAAAAAACAGAATCGGATAGGTTGCCCACCTCCCCCCCCCCCAGAAGTGATGATTCTCGCTTTGTTCTCGTTCATTTTGTGTTGGGGACCGCACAGCTGTGTAGAACAAGTCAAAATGCATCATCAGATCCAGTTCTCCTCGCGTTTGGAGCTTTTTAAAAGAAATTTTACATAAGGTATAACCTCCCGAATCAATTCTTTATCATGAAGGCTAGCGGAAAAAATCTCTCACGATATACTACACGGTTAGAAAAAAGTACCTAATTTTAGGTACTTTTTTTATCTTGCATCTCCCTCCCTCTTCCTTTTGTTGTCATAAAATGAAGAGCAAAACCACTCAACAAGGGCAGTAAAGTGTGGGAACCCAACGTAATCTCATGTTTACAAAAGTTGAGTGAAAATTACCTAACTTTTGATTAGTTTCTATTTAAAATTTAGTATATTTTACTTAATATTAAGTGAATTTTATTTAATTTTAAGGAAAAAATACTTAATTTTTGGTTCCCACACTGAACCTCCGATTTGAGTGAAAAGTACTTAATATAAGGTACTTTTTTCTAACCGTGTACATATTGTTTATGTATACAGAAATGATAAGTGAGAGACTTTATCATTCTCTTTTGGATTCAATCCGTGTTCACCGTACAACAAACATTTAGCCAAATGCGTAAAGTGCTCAAAAGTAATCAACTGTAAAATATTCCAAAAACACGTACTCATGCAATATTTTTCATCGCTGGACTCGCCTCTTGAAACTCGGTTAAACGACTCTCTTCCTTTTACTTCCACTAATTAATGTTTAGGTATCAAACAGATACGCATTTCGTCCTCCACTTGAGGACTTCTTCAGTGTTTTGTTATCGACTATAACAGTTACAGTCGACGCTCGCATCATCATCATCATCATCTGAGGATATCCGCTCGAGTTTAGTCGCTCGGGGTTTTAGTGGAATCCCAAAAACCCACGACGGCATCAGACAAAAATTTTTAAAGTATCATAATTTCGTTCTGGTGGGATATCGAACTGACCGAACTGAAAAATTTGCGCTGACTGACGAATGAACTTCTAACAAAAATCGGCACTTTATGAACGTAACTGTTCATGATTATGAGAAAACGTGGAACCTTGGACTGCAAAGAATCATAGGATCGATGGATGTGGAGTACTGTGTTACTTTTTTGGAGCAATATTTGTAGAAGTTCAACCGAGACACGCTGGGACAGCATGTTTTCCATGCTCAAATGGGCCTATGAGTTGAAAAGGCCTATTAAAAAAGTCTGATTGATTTGAAGCATTGATATAAATTTAAATTAAGTGATGATGGTTTTTTAGCGATAGGTGAAATACTTCAAGCCTTCAAACCTGTTCAGTTCACGCTACTGTGGAACTACTCTGATGTGAGTTCTGCACTCCATATGAATCCGACGTGGCGTACCAGTTTATTTGTAGCAATTATCAAATCAAGCCACATAAACCGCCGCTAACGTATTCGATACTTTCAAAGAACGAACCAAAAGAGACTATCAGGATACGCGGATCATTCGAAGCTGAGACAACGACCACATCTGACGAACGGTTCAAAAAAATGCCTCGATGAGTGACTTTCCATCGGATAAAAAACAACTCATGAAGAGACTGCGGCAGAGCAAAGCACTTGTGTTACCAATCACAATTACGTTGACGTCAGGATCCAGGCCAAGTACTTGACACTGATTTTCGACGCTTTTAAAACCATTCTTTCAACATCGGTTGAACCAGAGAGGGCATTCTTATCAGCTGGCGACACTGCCAGCAAAATCCGGTGCAGATTGGGAGCCATTTCCCATCTCAACAATAAATATTGTTTTTCTTGTTTTTTCTAAGCTCAACAATAAATATTGCTTATCATTAGCATTAGCATTAGCATTAAGCATTTCGCACAAATTCGTAGGTGGTACAAGCCAACACTATTGTACGAGAGTAGCTTCACTTTCATCCGTTACCACAGATAATGATTTGGGACTAATCACTACCTCTTAGATGGAAGCAAGGCACTTTCCAATAGTCGAGATCTGTCCTGGCCACGTCCTTGCGAATGCTGAGGAAGGATGGTTAGTTGGACACCTACTTAAGAAAGATGCAGAGAACTCTACGACCTCTCATAGGTGCCACGGGAGGTTTTGGGATTGTGTGGAAGGTTATAACAGTAGGAATCGTTTTGGTAGAGAACGTGAAACACAGAAAGAACTAAGATAGAAATACAAATACGACTTCCTGCTTATAAGGCAGAAGCGGTAGCCACTAGACCACCGAGCTCGTTAACAATAAATATTGCTTATCATGCTCAAATATTTTTATTTTATTTTTGAAATTTTCACAAATACCCGTACTGCCGTGAATCGCATATCTGTCCCATCTTTGCTGGGTTTCCTATTCATATGGGACAAATATGCGATTCACGGCAGCGTATTATACCGGCATTACCGGTATTGCCTCAACCAAATACTGAATACCGGTATTTTTCAAAAATGGGCAATACTGACCACCCTACTCTGAAGGGACCATCGAATTAGGGAGGTATCGCGGTAGAGCACACATTTTTTTCTTCCAAAATATCAAACACTTTTCATAACATGTAGAAATATCGCTTAGGGTCATTTGGCATAATGCCATTTGGCCGCATGCGGTTTTGTCGAATAGTTTAAATTGATTTCCTCATTAAGTGGAGTGAGAAGTGAGATGTTCGAAATGAATAGTGAAAAGTGCGAAATGAGATGTTTGAAGTCAGCACTTCTCACTTTTCTCTTCTTACTTTTTACCTTTCACTTCTCTTTTCGCAGTTCTCACTTCACAAATTTTCCACTTCTTCTAAGTAAAAAAATCAATTTTCACCTCACTTTTAGCTTCTCACGACTTGATCCTCTTACTTCTCAGATTTCACCTCACTATTCTCACTTTTCACTTCACACTACTCACTTCTCATCTCTCCCTAAAACAAATCTATTTTCACCTCACTTTTCTTTTCTCACTCCTTGTTCCTCTTACTGCTAAGTTATCACTTCACTCTTCTCACTTCGCACTTCTCACTTCTGACCATTCACTTCGCTCTTCTCGCTCCTCACTTCTCACTTATTTCTTCTCACTTTTCACTTCTCACTTTCCAATTTCTCATTTCTCACTTCTCACTTCTCGTTTCTTACTTTTCACTTTTCTATTCTCACTTTTCACCTTTCACTTCCCACTATTCACTTCTCACTTCTCAAATTTTTCACTTCTACCTTCTCACCTCTTGTTTTTCACTTCTCACTTCTCAATTCTTACTTCTCACTTCACACTTCATGATTCTCATTCCTCACTTTTAACAAATTACTTTTCACTTCACACCTTGTATTTGTCACTTCTTACTTCTTACTTTTCACCTCTCATGTTTGACTTTTCACTTCTCACTTTTGACTTTTCACTTCTTCAAAATTCTCAACTTCTCACTTTTCACTTTTCAATTCTTACTTCTCACTTTTCACTTTTCACTATATATCCACTTCTCATTTCTCACGTATTATTTCTAATGAGATGTGCGAAAACGGATGAATTTCCCGTAGAATTTATGATGAATTACTCTTGGAAATCCGGATGAATTTCTTGCGGAAATCCGGTTGAATTTTCCGTGGATATTGGGATAAATTTTTCATGGAAATTCAGATGAATTTCCCGACAAAAACCCTGGAAATTCGAATAAAATTCTCGTGGAAATTCGGATGATTCGGATTTGGGTGACTTTTTCTTGGAACTTTGGATGAGTTTTCTCTGCAAAACCATGAACATTTGGATGAATTAAGAGAAAACAGATGCATTTCGGTTGAATTTCTCGTGAGCAAACGGATTAATTTCCCGTGAATAAACTTATCAATTTCCTGTAGAAACTCGGATGAGTTTGTCGTGGTAATTCGGATAAGTACATTCAAAGTTAATTGCCTATATGCCGGGTATTAAGCCACCCGGAGTGGAAATTAATTACTATGTCTGAAACTTGATTATGCATATGTACAACATGTGATAGATTTAGTTCGGAAAAGGTATTGGAGGGTAACCGCCCCTTCGGTGGGGTTTGATCCCACGACCCCAGTTCGCATGACAGGTGCTTTCCCTACTAAGCTACGAAGGACCTCCGTCGTCCACCGCAGCTTAGCGGGTACTGATGAAATCAAATTCCCAGCACCAGGTACCAGCCGATCTCTCGCAATACATTTTCAGAACTAACTCTCTCTCATCTGACGACCAAACTGGCACAACCTCACACAACCCTACTTCATTGAGCACCGTTGCTGATGAAGCAAGTGTGTAGGAGCCGGACAATACTAAATACTCATCCTACTTGGTTGACATGATGTGTACAAAAATACATTTGAGAGAGTTAGTTCTGAAAATGTATTGCGAGAGATCGGCTGGTACCTGGTGCTGGGAATTTGGTTTCATCAGTACCCGCTAAGCTGCGGTGGACGACGGAGGTCCTTCGTAGCTTAGTAGGGAAAGCACCTGTCATGCGAACTGGGGTCGTGGGATCAAACCCCACCGAAAGGGCGGTTACCCTCCAATACCTTTCCGAACTAAATCTATCACACGTTGTACATATGCATAATCAAGTTTCAGATATATAGTAATTAATTTCCACTCCGGGTGGCTTAATACCCGGCATATAGGCAATTAACTTTGAATGTACTGATCTCGAGTGGCGATCTCTTCGCTTGTGTGGTCGTGTTGGGATCTGACGACCAAACTGGCACAACCTCACACAACCCTACTTCATTGAGCGCCGTTGCTGATGAAGCAAGTGTGTAGGAGCCGGACAATACTAAATACTCATCCTACTTGGTTGACATGATGTGTACAAAAAATACATTTGAGAGAGTTAGTTCTGAAAATGTATTGCGAGAGATCGGCTGGTACCTGGTGCTGGGAATTTGGTTTCATCAGTACCCGCTAAGCTGCGGTGGACGACGGAGGTCCTTCGTAGCTTAGTAGGGAAAGCACCTGTCATGCGAACTGGGGTCGTGGGATCAAACCCCACCGAAGGGGCGGTTACCCTCCAATACCTTTTCCGAACTAAATCTATCACATGTTGTACATATGCATAATCAAGTTTCAGACATAGTAATTCGGATAAATTTTCCTTGGAAAAACGGATAAATGTCCTGCTGAACCTAGGATGAATTTGTCGTGGAAATTCGTATGCAATTTCCGTGTAAATTCGGATAATCTTCCCGTGTAGAATCGAATGAATTTTCCATTGATATTCGGGTGAATTTTCCGTGGAAATTCGGATAATTTTCTTGGAAAAACTTAGGAATTTTCCGTGGAAAAACCTGACGAATTTCTCTTGGAAATTTGGATGAACTTTCATGCAAAATTGTGTTTCTCGTGGAAAAACGGATGAATTTATTATGGAAAAACGAATGAATTTCTCGTGGAAATCCGGATTAATTTTCCATGGAAATATGGATGAATTTCCCGTGAAAATTCGGGTTAATTTGACGTGGAAATTCGGACAAGTTTTTAGTGGATATTCTGACGATTTTTAGTGGAAATTTGGATGGAATAACGGACGCATTTTTATGTGGAAATGTGTATGAAATACCCGTGGAAATTCGGAAAAAAAAAATCCCTTAAAAAGGCGGATGAATTTCCCGAAGAACTTATGATAAATTTCTCGTGGAAATTCGGATGAATTTTCCATTAATGTTCAGATTAATTGTCCGTGTAAAATTGTATGAATTTGTTGTGGAAATTCGGATGAACTTCAGTTGGAAATTCGGATGAATTTCTAGTAGAAATGCGGATGAATTTCCCGTGGAAATTCGGTTCTATTTAAAAAACGGAAGAGATTCCTTTAAAAATTCGGAAGAATTTTCCATAGACGAAAAACGGATGAATATCTCGTGGAAATCCTGATGAATTTTACTTGGAAATTCGGATAAATTGTGCTTGGATATTAAAAAGAATTTCCCTTGATAAAACATAAAGATTTCCCGTGGAATTTCGGATACACTTTTCGTGGAAATGTGGATGAATTTCCTGTGGAACTGTTGATGAATTTCCTGTGGAAATTTGGATAAATTTCTTTTGAAAAAACCGATGAACTAGCGGTAAAAATTCGGAAGATTTTTTCCTGGAAAGCCGGATGAATTCACTATAGATATTCGGATGAAATTCACATGAAAAAACGGATGATTTTTTTGTAGAAATTCGTTGCTTTTTTTTGTGGAAGTTCGGATAAATTCCATATGGGAATTTAGACAAGTTTTTCTTTGAAATTCAGATGAATTTCCTGTGTGAAAGAAATTCCTAGCACGGGCTTTATATCAATTTAATACGATTTTTGTGTTTTTCCTAAGCGTGTTTGAAATGGTTCTACAGTAAATATATATTCTTTGTAGATATCCAAACGATAATAATGTGGAAACGGAACGGAACGTGGAAATCAACGGAAAATATGAATTAAGATCGTTCAGTTGTTCATGTTAATAAAAGTTGATTGAAGTCGCTACATTTTTGGAACGCTATATTCTTTATTCTTTTTTTAGGAATATGAACGAATTACAGCTTTTGGAGTTCTCACACGATGAACCGAAAGCATGCTTTCGTGCATTTTTTCATATCTTGTTGTGAAAGACAATTGTCGTGTTTGATTTTCAATTCTCGAAATGAGCGCTGCAAAGATCACCCAGAAATTTAAAAAAAATACTTTCGTGAATTAGTGGCACAATTCATGAATGATTATTATCTTTTGTACCAATCCAGCGTCAACCTGTGTGTGCTTTCTTTGTACGTACTGACACCAATTTCTTGACAGGATCTTTTTGAATTTCAGTGGTCATACACCATTGTGCTTAATTTCTAATTTGGTATGCAAGGCTTGGAAAAAAATCGACCAAATAGAATCCAACAAGCCTGACACCTTCAGATTAAGTTTTTCTTCTTTCAAGCTAACGTCTAGTTCTCGAAAGCTTCAATCAATATCTACTAAACTGTTTCACCGCCGACCGAACGCACATCTGATCCCTCATGTTTCGCATTCAAAATATCCTTCGTCACCGTGAAACAAAAATCTCCACTGGAAAGCCAACGACCCGGGAAACTGTCACCAGATGTCACCGGCATCAGCAGTCGGGCCGGGGTCCGTCCCAGTCGGTTGGCCACATGTCGTCGGAGTCACCGCCTCACCTCCACCACCAGCCCACCATGAATGAACTGAACATAAATATCTACGCCGTATATCGCGCAAATCTGATTAATGAAAGCAACTGTCTACGAGCGCGGCATCGGATCGGGATTTGGGGCCGGCATCCTTGGAAACGTTCCTTTGAGCAGGAGGAAATCACTCAACCGTGATCTGCCTTGAGACGGCGAAACTCGTCGACGCAGCATTCATTCGGTTGGCTGGTCCTCCTATTTGGGCGCATGTGAACGAATAAAGTTCCCGTCCGTCGTGGCGTCGGTCGTCGTCGCGCAGCCAACCCGCAGTGCATGGTTAACAGCTTTGGGGGTTTTCGGGTTAGTACGTGTAAAGCATTTTAATGAAAGCATATCCATCCTGAGAGCTTTTGTTTTGCGACCGCAGCCACCGCCGCCGCCTCTGCCGTCTTTGGTCGCGTCAAGTCTTCTCCTGGGAGAGTTTTTCCTGTCGCGGGGTCGACTAGGAAGTGGGCGCCCGAGAGTTGTTTCGTATGATAACAACATAATAAAACACGAAACGAAATTACTTTTATCGGTTCGTTAGAGAAAATCCACCCTCAAGAGCAGCAGTGTGGAGTAGCGAGCGATGGTTTATGTGAGAGAGGACGGTGACGGCGGTTGCGACAGACGATGAAACTTTTGGGCCAGGATAATGGCTGATTCGTGATCTTGCCAGGTCATTGGCCATGAGCATTGACGTAGTTAGTCCTGTCTGGAACTAATCACCGTACTTCGAAATCAAAAAGCAAATATTTGAAAATATTGTTTTATTAATGATAAGAATGGGGTTATTGGTTCACGAATTGTTGATATATTTTTTTAAATTTAAAATTGGGCTGATGAATTCATGAAATCCCAGTTCAATGGATTTCTAAGATCTTAAATTTATGGATTGCGGATTCATTTAATTAATTCAAAAAATCCTGGACGCTTTACCGATCCATAGATTCCAAATCCACTATTAGATTGGGTCCGTTGTCCTTTCCACATACGCTAGTGGCCATGCAGAAGGAACCCTCCAGGCAGTGCTGATATGAGAATCGAGTGGATTTCGCCAGTCGCCGTGAGCTGCTAGGAGGCGGTAATTATTTATCGATGATGCGTGAGTAAGTCTGTGTCTGAGCGGCAATTTTGGATGGTTTGTCTGCTTTGTGTTCGCGGTTAACAGCTTCTGCTCCGCTGCTGGGGTAATCATTTATACGACGAATTAAATACGAATTTCCGCCAGTTGGTTGGCCACCGTAGGTGCAAATGAGCCAGTTAATTAGCCTGGCATTCTGGGGGAGCCCGCAGGACTCGCGGCTTCGTGCGTGTTTGTTCGGCAACCGCGCCCAAGGTCGTTAAAACTTATCGCACCGCATGAGCACTCATCGTTTTGTGTAATCAGTTGATTTACGTCCGCCGCAGTGCTTTTAGGTGGATGTCACTCGTGGGAAAGCTTTTTACATTCACACGTAAACGGATTGGAATCGGTTCATTTAAGGGAATTAACTGCGCTGAGTAGTCCATTTGAATCTGTTCAAATCACGTTACCAATCCAGCAATTCATCTCCAATGGGAAAAATCGGAAATACGAGTGTCAATGACTTCTCTTTTTATGTCTGGAAAACTCGGCAAAAATATCCAACTTGCAAAGAATGTTTCCCCAATAAATTCCGGAACGAAAGTTTAATTCGTTCGCACGAAAAGCCATTGGGGAAAAACGGAAGACTTCCTTTTCCAGACAGGGCGGACGTCTCCGTCGCATCCCTTATCAGCTGTCTACGCGTCGAAATCGTCTTTCCTGTTTCTTGGTCTAGGTGGTCGGTGGTGGTAGCGATGCGACGTCAGACCTTTTTATCGCATCTTGTTTACCCATCACCGCCCGCTTGGTTGCCTCGAGAACGGGAAGAAGCCTCCATCGAAGAGGTGTGAAAAATGATCCCTCGTCAAACAAAGTTGCACCTACAAGAAACCCACACTGCCACCACGCATACTCACGCGCAAAACTTTGCGGTGGCAAGTTTCCCGCACCGACTGTCTTGGGTTTCGGTTTCTAACCGCGCCTTCTGGTTGGCGAGCTTCAGCGAAACTCCATTAAAATATGGTAATTAGAAGTGAGTGTGTGCAACCGAACAAAGAGGAAGTGTCGAATTTTTCATCGAGCGCAGCATCCAACGCCGGTCCGCCCGGGCCCGGGTGGGCCCAGGTCGACGACCTTCCGAGACTCCGAGTGTGCAGTGCCAATTATGACAACTGCCAAACGAGCTGTCAACTTGTAGCGGAATCGACTGAGCGACGTGTGTACACACCACCGAGCCGAACAGCAGAGTGTGATAAATATCTCATTGACTTACTCTTGGCGGGGCACAGTGGCGGGCTTTTGAGAAATGGCTTAGAAAATCGTGCAGGATGATAAATTTTTCAATCATGGCGTTAGAGCATTTAAATATGTTGCATTACCAATGAGCGCTTTTGTTTCAAAATTCGCACAATGTGGAGTTTTTTTTGTCCACCACCCATCCACTGCGTGGAGAGTTCCACCGAAGGAAGGTGTCTTGTTTTACAGCTGCTTGGGCTTGGTGGCGTCGTGTTGCGCGGAAGGAGTCCCGGCGGGTAACCGACTGCAACATGAGCATTTGTCTTGCGTTTAACGATGGCGGCGATGATGTCATCATTAGCGCGCTGGTGGTTTGCGTGTAAATGGAAGATAAATTTCGCTAGGGTCCTGTTGGCTATTGTGGGACACGGTGCTAACTTTGTCTGTTTCTCGGCATGTTCGGAATATTTGGACAAGTACGGCTCCATGAACGTCGGCAGACAGGATGATACTTTCTCCCCGTGTTTCAGGATCATCTGCCGCCTGTCTGGGTAGAATTATGCATCGTCGTTGGGTTGGCACGATCAGTAGGTACTTTGGTCGAATGTGCATGTGGCTAAGAGAGATGAAGCACCATCAGAGCAGATGAAGTGGAAACAAAGTGAGATTAATTATACTATCTGTAAGAAGACGATAGCTGCGGAGATGGAGATGGTTGAATGACTGGTTCGACTGAGTTAACGGGTCGAAGTATAAATAAACGTCGCGATTTTCGTGAGGCTCATTGGCGTAACTGGGAAGCTTCCGAAAGCGATAATCGATTTACATAACGGATTGGCAACACATTTGGCATCCAGAACTTGGCATTAGACTCGTGTTCCAATCTGAATTAGAATTAGGGTTGAGATTTTTATCAGGATTATTCATCAAAACATCAACAAGGATTAAATTTATCGATTTTTCTGATTCTGATATGATTCTGATCTTATTCTGATCTGATTCTGATCTGATGCTGACCTGATTCTGACTCTGATCTGATTCTGATCTGAGTCTGATATGATTCTGATCTAATTCTGATCTGATTGTGATTTGATTCTGATCTGATTCGCATCTGATTCTGATCTGATTCTGATTTGATTCAGATCTGATTCTGATCTGATTCTGATCTGATTTTGATCTGATTCTGATCTGAATCTGATCTGGTTCTGATCTGATTCTCATCTGATTTTTATCTGATTCTGATCTGAATCTGATCTGATTCTGATCTGATTCTGATATGATTCTGATATGATTCTGATCTGATGCTGACCTGATTCTGATTCTGATCTGATTCTGATCTGAGTCTGATATGATTCTGATCTAATTCGGATCTGATTGTGATTTGATTCTGATCTGAATCTGATCTGAATCTGATCTGAATTTGATCTGAATCTGATCTAAATCTGATCTGAATCTGATCTGAATCTCATCTAAATCTGATCTGAATCTGATCTGAATCTGATCTGCATCTGATTTGAATCTGATCTGAAGCTGATCTGAATCTGATCTAAATCTGATCTAAATCTGATCTGAATCTGATCTGAATCTCATCTAAATCTGATCTGAATCTGATCTGAATCTGATCTGCATATGATTTGAATCTGATCTGAAGCTGATCTGATCTAAATATGATTTGAATCTGTTCGGAATCTTAATAAAATCTGATCTGAATCTGATCAGAATCTTACCTGAATCTCATCTAAATCTGATCTGAATCTGATCTGAATCTGATCTGAATCTGATCTGAATCTGATCTGAATCTGATCTGAATCTGAATCTGATCTGAATCTGATCTGAATCTGATCTGAATCTGATCTGAATCTGATCTGAATCTGATCTGAATCTGATCTGAATCTGATCTGAATCTGATCTGAATCTGATCTGAATCTGATCTGAATCTGATCTGAATCTGATCTGAATCTGATCTGAATCTGATCTGAATCTGATCTGAATCTTATCTGAATCTGATCTGAATCTGAATCTGATCTGAATCTGATCTGAATCTGATCTGAATCTGATCTGAATCTGATCTGAATCTGATCTGAATCTTATCTGAATCTGATCTGAATCTGATCTGAATCTGATCTGAATCTGATCTGAATCTGATCTGAATCTGATCTGAATCTGATCTGAATCTGATCTGAATCTGATCTGAATCTGATCTGAATCTGATCTGAATCTGATCTGAATCTGATCTGAATCTGATCTGAATCTAATCTGAATCTGATCTGAATCTGATCTGAATCTGATCTGAATCTAATCTGAATCTGATCTGAATCTGATCTGAATCTGATCTGAATCTGATCTGAATCTGATCTGAATCTGATCTGAATCTGATCTGAATCTGATCTGAATCTGATCTGATTCTGATCTGAATCTGATTTGAGTCTGATCTGAATCTGATCTGAATCTGATCTGAATCTGATCTGAATCTGATCAGAATCTGATCTGAATCTGATCTGACTTTGATCTGATTTGATCTGATTTGATCTGACTTTGATCTGACTTTGATCTGAATCTGATCTGATCAGATTCAGAATCAGATCAGAATCAGATCAGAATCAGATCAGAATCAGATCAGAATCAGATCAGAATCAGATCAGAATCAGATCAGAATCAGATCAGAATCAGATCAAAATCAGATAAAAATCAGATCAGTTTCAGATCAGATTCAGATTCAGATCAGAATCAGATCAGATTCAGATCAGATTCAAATCAGATTCAAATCAGATTCAGATCATAATCAGATCAGAATCAGATCAGAAACAGATCAGAAACAGATCAGAATCAGATCAGAATCAGATCAGAATCAGATCAGAATCAGATCAGAATCAGATCAGAATCAGATCAGAATCAGATCAGAATCAGATCAGAATCAGATCAGAATCAGATCAGAATCAGATCAGAATCAGATTAGATTCCGATCCGATTCAGATCAGATTCACATCAGATTCCGATCCGATTCAGATCAGATTCACATCAGATTTAGATCGGATTCAGATCAGATTCAGATCAGATTCAGATCAGATTCAGATTCAGATCAGATTCAGATCAGATTCAGATCAGATTCAGATCAGATTCAGATCAAATTCAGATCAGATTCAGATCAGATTCAGATCAGATTCAGATCAGATTCAGATCAGATTCAGATCAGATTCAGATCAGATTCAGATCAGATTCAGATCAGATTCAGATCAGATTCAGATCAGATTCAGATCAGATTCAGATCAGATTCAGATCAGATTCAGATCAGATTCAGATCAGATTCAGATCAGATTCAGATCAGATTCAGATCAGATTCAGATCGGATTCAGATCAGATTCAAATCAGATTCAAATCAGATTCAAATCAGATTCAGATCAGATTCAGATCAGATTCAGATCAGATTCAGATCAGATTCAGATCAGATTCAGATCAGATTCAGATCAGATTTAGATCAGATTTAGATCAGATTTAGATCAGATTCAGATCAGATTCAGATCAGATTCAGATCAGATTCAGATCAGATTCAGATCAGATTCAGATCAGATTCAGATCAGATTCAGATCAGATTCAGATCAGATTCAGATCAGATTCAGATCAGATTCAGATCAGATTCAGATCAGATTCAGATCAGATTCAGATCAGATTCAGATCAGATTCAGATCTGAATCTGATCTGAATCTGATCTGAATCTGATCTGAATCTGATCTGAATCTGATCTGAATCTGATCTGAATCTGATCTGAATCTGATCTGATTTGAATCTGATCCGAATCTGATCTAAATCTGAATCTGATTTTAATCATATCTTAATCTGATTTGAATCTGATCTGAATCTGATATGATTTTCATCTGTTTTTGATCTGATTCTAATCTGATCCGATTCTATCCTGATACTGATCTGTTTTTGGACTCCCGTCTCAGAATGTTCAATTCACAGCCAGAATGTTGCCAATAATGGTTAAGATTTTGAATTTTATTCAAATTCGTTTTAGTTTCTGAATTTGAGTCCTGATTGGTTTCTGTATTTGGAATGGATTTGATTTCCGATTCGGGTTGAAATTCCTATTTCAAATCGCTTTATGATTTTGTTGCTGATATTATTTATGTTTTTGAATCCCGGTTCATATTTTACGACGCTTAATTAGAGTCAGTTCCAATGATATTTAAACAGATTTTTTCTCAGACTCGGGTCGAAATTAATTTGACGCGAATTTCAATTTCATTTAAGTTTCTTTTTTCATTTGCATTCTAATCTGGTTCGATTCTAATTCCGGTTCAAATCACTTCATCTGGTTTTGGTTCTGAGTATGATTCTTCTGTTGATTTCAATTTTTTGTATCAAATTTATTTGTATCTGTTTCAGGATTCCGAAGTTTATTTCTTATCATGATTTTTGGTCTAATTTTAATTTCCGTTTCGATTTTTTATACGGATTCAGTTCTATGGTTTTGAATCCATTTCTTAGGCTGATTCACATTCTGATTGTATTTATTTGGATTTGGGTCAAAATTCAAAATTGGGTTCTATTCAGATTTGGCTTCGACTCTGGGCTCTGTTTGGGCTCAGAATGGCATTTAGATTCTAATTTGAGTTCGGATTCTTTTTTTCATAATTTTATTGAATTGATTCCAAAATTGGTTCCGGACTGATCAATTCTGAATCTGATTTCCACTGCCAGATTTTAAATTCGATTGTTAAAAATCAGAACCAAAATATCAAAATGTTATCATCCAACAATCAGCATCTACTGGATCCCTTCCAGCTACACCCACTTCTTGCTCCATCCCAGAATAGAATTTCATCAGCACAGGACAGCTCCAATCGAGCGAGCGACCGATATGGAGTGCGGGGGGAAAATGACGCTACTTGCTGCTTGTTTGCGCAGTGTGTGCGCGATAATAAACAAATTGAAGCGACTACGATGGCGATGACAACGCACTGCAAACAAACCATACTTCTCCGTCCACGGACGATGATGATGATGATGTTCCTCATCGCCTCGTCGTCGTCGTCGTCCGTGATGGATTCGGAGAAAGCGAAGCTCCCGGGTGTGGAGCGCAGCGTGCATAAATAAAGATATTTTATGCACATCCTTAATGGTTCGCAAATTGTAAATATCAACAAATTTATTACTCTCTGCCTACGAGCAGCTCCGTGGCGTGGCGTGGGGCCGAATCAGCTGTTTGAGTTGGTCGTGCGTGAAGGGCAGCCATCGTCGTCGTCGTCGTCTAAGCCATGGGTGCGACCCTGGGAGCTCTTCTGGACGGTGAAGTGTGGGTACTCATAGAGCAGAGCTGCGGGAGAGATTAATCGCTTCAAATGAGTGGCGATTAATTTTCCCACCCAACGGGCCATCAATCTTTGCGCGCGCCGGCAGCAGAACGACCGGTGGCGCAGATCGCATGTCGCAGTGAGATAGGAGGTTTTCTATCTATTAGAAGAGGGCAAATGCTGATCGGTCTGAATGAGCGCTGGATGGAAGATAATCTTAAGTGAGATACGTGCGCGAGCAATAATAGCAGTGCGACGGAGCTGCCGTCCCGGCCTCTGGTCAGTAGTTGGGATTACGCAATTGCCTCAATCACCACCAGCGCCCCGAGGCGCTCGTTACGAGTCAATAGGCGTGTAGTTAGATTGCCTCTGGGAGGAGAGACGGGGGTGCAAAACGGATCCTATGCATATGCAAGTGCAACCATCTCTGCCAGCTAATGGAAACGTTGACCTTAATCTCGCGTGTGCGCAGCGAAGTGATTTTGCAGAATTTGTCTTTCAATTCAGTATAGATGGGATGATGAGTTAATTTTGTGATGGAATTGTTCAACAGGATGACAAATGGAAATTGGACTATTAGGCGAAACCAATTAGATGCGCTCAATTCACAGGAGTGCAAAGATTGGTTCGACACAGTTTGATGAAAATAGGTTACATTCTTGATTTACTCAGATAATTTATTTTAATGTATTCTAACATGTTTACGTTTGGAGTTCGATTCGCCCCTTATGATTAGTCTCATGCAATTTCCAAAGCCAATTTCCAAAAAAAAAATTATAATATTTTCTACAATAGAATCGAATCTTTAAAGCCGCTCTTGTTGAAAGCATTTCTCATCCAAAGATATCTTTACAGTCGAACTCCACAAACCGACAATAAATTCCATTTCTCCAACCATAAATTCAATAAAATTCGGATTTCAGCTACCGCCCGCGCTCATAGTTCCCACGCCATCTCCCGGAAAAGCTGCTTAAGAAACCCATGGATGGGAACTTCTCCGACCAACCTGGATCCTTGGTCTCCAGCCCTCGTCAACAACACGACAGTGCCGCTTTCTTTGTTCAAGAGATCGTTCTTTTGATGTTATTATTATTACATTATACCTTTCCCAAGATTCTTGCTTCACTCTTTCTCCGCACCCTCAGAAATGGATGCTCTATTTTGGACCAACAGAGGATAATCCTCAATTATGGTTGTTTTTTCCATCATCATCATCATCATCATCCAAGGAGATGCTATTCTTGTTCTGTCATTTCGGCATTTTTTTTCTTTCGATCACAATCGAACCCGGCAAAAGTTTGACCAAACAGCATTAAAAGTTGACGCGGCAAACGGGACAGCTGCTTTTGTGCGTACGTGGCTTGTTTTTCCTTCGTTTGCTTCATTGCATGGAGAGAAAACTGAGTTGATACTTAGTAGTTTTTGTTCGAATTTGTGGGGTGAATCTTCTGCCATAAAAATTCAATCAACTTTATTAATTTTGGTTTGATTGGGAGCTTCTGTTCTTCGTTGAAAAAAAAAAGTTTTCTCACTCGAGAACTTGATGTTTTTCAAGCTGTGAGTGGTAGCTGTGCAGTGTGCACCCATGGAACACTGTGAGGCCCACTTTAGCAACGCTTCATCACTTCATCTTTAACATTCAAGTCGCCTCTGGCCGCTTTGCGGAACAGCAAACCAAATATTTATTTTCCATTCGAAAGTTCCCATTTGGATCCTTCGGTTCCATCCACATGTGTCCCCATTTCCGAAAATAATGCATCAGGTACATATCTCACGACCAAACGGACATTGGACCGGCAATGACTTATGATGATTGCATTTCATTTATCAATTTTTGTGGCTTCTTCGGCCCTGCCGAGAACTGACACCGGCAAACAATGTTGACCGGAGTCGAGGGATACAATGCAACACATGTTCTTGCAATGAAGACTGCCAAAAAGTGCACTTGGCAGGGAATTACAACTTGTGGTATATAAGTCCGTAATGATTTTTCTGGAATTTTGTACGCCAGCACTCTAAAATCCTGAGATGAGGTTTTTTAGCCATCTATAATGGAGATTTTTTATAATAGTTTTGAGTTTTATGAAAAGCCAATGAAGTAGTTTATTCTCGTGAAACACGGCTGAACTGTTTATAAAATGCATTCTCAATACATTCCCCCAGTCAACACGTTTGGAAACCACTGCCATAGACCCATCTCCCGGTGCATACAAATTCATCAATCCACAATAATGCACTGCGCCTCCCGGTTCTCAAGCTCCGACTCGTCCTTTTCGTACGTCCATCCGCTCCTCGTCGTTTTTCGTTGCATTGCAAGCAGACTCATCAGCAGCAGCGCAGCGGCGGCAAGCCAAGCTCTAGAGCGACGCATTTCATTTCTTTGCCAGTCAGTCAGTCAGTCGAGTCAATTTTTGAAATGGCTTTTTGTTTACCATAAATTACAATGTATGCAGCCGTCAGCACATGCAGCGGAGAAAAAAAAAGAAGTATGAAACTGCACTCCTACAAGTGCGCTCATACCACACCATTTTTGCCCGGCTCAGTTCCCAACAACCACACGGGCTGGTCAACCAAAGCGTGGTGTGTGAGTTCCATTCCAGGACCGTGTTTGTCCTTTTGGGATACGGAAACTGGGGGGGGGGGCGGTCTGTAGACATCCTCAAACTGGACCGATCTTGGGCAAGCTCCACAACAACGACATTGCCCGTTGCGTCAGCCAAACGTAATGACAATTTCAGTACGGAGATCATTGTGCGGGCACTGTGGTTGGCATTGTCGTCGTCGTCGGCGCAATCCGCAACAACGACCACGTCAAGGAGGTGGTGGTTGTGTGGCTCATGTACATACCTCTACGTGTGTTCGCCGGAGTGCGCATTGTGTTATTGAAACGATGCATCTGCCTGCATTGAAGCAACAGCAACGGTTCGGGGGGAATATGCATTTGGGAGGCCGTCCCCGTCTGTCGGTCTGTCTGTCTGTCTGTCAGCCAGCCGAATGGAATGACAAATGACAAAAATGGGAATGCTAATGAAGAGGGGACCGGACGCAAAGGGCGGTTTTGCCTTTCAATATTTGTTCTGCAATTGTGTGGCTTTCGGAGAGTGTGTATGATGTGTTTTTTCAAAGAGACTCATTTGGGCGGGGGGCAGGGCACTAGTGGTTGGAAGTGCGGGGAAGAGTGGGGTGGAAGGGAGCAAGGGTGCATGTGCTTTTGTGCAATGGCTTAATTAGCCAAGATGAGGTAATCGCAAACTGTGTGTAATTTGGACAAGGTTGACTTTGAAGGTTACATCAATTGGATGGATTCGAATGTGGGTTCAGTTGATTTGATTGGTGGATTTATTTGCAAACAAGAGCTTTACTGCTGTGGCGCATGCAAATAAATGACGGAAGGTTGATCTCATTGCCGTTGATTAATGCGATAATTGCTCAACTGAATATAGAAGTGAGGGCCTATTCACATCAGACTTAATCATGACGTCTCAAGCCGCTTGGATTTTTTCTTAGCAGTTTCAGACGAATCGGATGATATCAATGATGCATCAATCCGATAAATGTTTGACTGATTGTTACATGACTTGGTAATGCTATTTGAACTGCTTTTGGAATCGAGAGAAACGGGAATCCAAAACTAAATACACTTGCGTTTTCAAGGACACCTTTTATGTATTTCAGCTTTGCTGTCTAGTAACATGCGTAAAATAATAAAAATGACATTTGTTTGTTGCTTTCGTATTGATTGGTGTGCCCTTTTAAACGCGAGTCGATTTAAATTTCCACTGACTTGGACTAATTGGATTTCGGGACACTTGTCCCTAAGCTCTGGAAAGAAATGACTACATTATATGCAATGTCTTTGCATGATACACTACAATATATTGAGGTCGCTTTTTACGCGATTTGTTTTTGATTGTTTCTGGACTTTGAAACATTGAGTTGAGTTAACGAAAAAATTCACAAAAAAATCGAAGACAAATCAGGAAGTTTTCAAAAAGTTGTGGAAATTAAAGCGACCCCATCGTAGATGCTACAAAAGTTGATCGAAAATTGTCTCTAGAAGTGGGACTCGGATTTTTTCAAGATTTGTTTTCAAATTACTCCCTTTTGATATTGCATCAAAGTGGTTTCTATAACATATGCCAAGAGATAGTGATACCTTCAGACATTTCATTCCTTCAGAATTTCCCAAAGCTTTAGAAGTTACATTTGGTCGGGGTTCTTCCAATTCGCATCAAGCGCCAATGATAATCATAAAATCTTGCGCCCAAAATAACGTATAGATACACAAAAAAAACAAATCTAACAATTATTGTTTACAATCTTGGCATATACAATTCTGTAAGCTTTCATACAGATATTGTATTAAAATAATACAAATCTGTGAGATTTTATTACTACAATTGTATTAAAATCTTCACAAATTCTATATGCCAATTTATCATACAGTTTCTGTAAGGTTCTTATGCAGAACTGTATTGGAATCTGCCATCCGCTGGTTGGGTGTAGTAGTTCTAATCATTAACAAACTGTATCGAAGATTCCTCGTCTCAGTAATCAAGGATATTCTTTATAAAATAAGCAAGCACAAACAGATATGAATCATATGTCATAAGACGTGTTTATTATTGCATATTCCATTTAAATCCACCTCGTTGTAATCTTTACAGATATGTATTTCAACTATAAGGCCATCTTCAGTGGCTCGTACTTGACTGAACTTGCCGACAAATCGATTAAAGTACAAGACACTAAAGATGGCCATACGGCATCGCAAAACAGTCAAAAAGCCGCTTGGTGCGATGTAGCAGAACCCTAAACATTTGCAGTTCATACGGATTTTCCACCTGATTACATGCCAGGCTAGACTTCGTGATCTAGATCTACAATTCCTACTTTCCAAGCAAATTTCTAAGAGATCCTTCCCGCAAAAGAAATTACTCGAAAAATCGAACAAATTTAAAGTGTGTGTTTAGTTGACAGATGCAATAATGTCTCGTATAACGGGAGACATTACGGCATTTGATCAGCAAACAGTAGGCCATGACTTTACTCCTTCTTCATCGGACAACCAACGGCTTTACTCCAAAAGACCCATCCACCACGAGTCCGCACATTTGGCGTTTCTGCTAAATTGTTCCTGGTAGGCACAAATTAAGTAAGAGGTAGCCTATCTATCTATCTATAACTAATGGTTTGTACGGTAAGTGTAGATTGCTTCAGTTTCGGATTGTTTTGTTTTTCATCGGTTTCGGTTTGTAATGTCGAAGGCGCTCTAAAAGAGCGACGGAAGGATTGTTGAGTTTTTGCATCGGCTCCGGCTTGTAATGTCGAAGGCGCTCTAGAAGAGTGTTCATCGGTTTCGGCCTATGTTGCCGAAGGCGCTCTGGGAAGAGTGCCGTAAGGACTGTTGTGTTTTTGCATCGGCTTCGGCTTAGGAAGTCGAAGACACTTTAGAAAAGCGCCGGATTGATTTTTGTGCTTTCATCGAATTCGACCTAAGGTTGTTATAAGTAACTAATTTTTGCAGGGCTGGTGAAATATTTTCGGCTTGTGAAGTCGAAGAAACCGAAGAAAAAAAAATCCTCGTAAATATTGTGATTATTTTTTTTAATTTTCGGTGAGATGTGGACAAAATTTTAAACTACGACGAAGCAAAGGAAATTTTACGCCGATGTTTTTAAATTGGTGATTATTTCATTCTTTTATAAAATTTCACAAAAATTTTCCTAGATATGTTTGATAACACTGTGCTTTATTTATAATTTTCTTCCTTTGTGCTTTCTCTGCTGGATCAGAAACTTTTGATAAAATGTAGAAAAGATTAATTTGTGAAATTTTATATAAGCTTTTGAAATTTTTGAGTTTTAAATTTTATGATTTTTTTATTCGAAATGTGCAGAGAAATTTTTGAAACTTTTTGTGAATTTTTTAATAAATCATTTTATGAATTACTATGTCTGAAACTTGATTATGCATATGTACAACATGTGATAGATTTAGTTCGGAAAAGGTATTGGAGGGTAACCGCCCCTTCGGTGGGGTTTGATCCCACGACCCCCACCGTCGTGGGATCAAACCCCACCGAAGGGGCCGTTACCCTCCAATACCTTTTCCGAACTAAATCTATCACATGTTGTACATATGCATAATCAAGTTTCAGACATAGTAATTAATTTCCACTCCGGGTGGCTCAATACCCGGCATATAGGCAATTAACTTTGAATGTACATTTTATGAAACTTTTTCGTAGTTTCTGAACTTCTCGGAATTTCGAAAAGTTGATTTTTTTAAACATCCTAACAAAGTTGTTAGGTGTACGAACATTGAAAACGTAGAAGCATAAGTACTAGAACGCTAGTGGCGCTGTAGTCAATTATATTATTTTGCCAATTTATGCTTCAACAAGCTTCAATTGTCCATAATGTATGCATCATTTTGTAGTGCATCTTTTGTTTCATCACCAACATCGGTTGTACACTTAAGGTACCGGTACTTTGGCTGCCAGGTCGAAGTAACCTACATGTTACTCACGCGAACAGTAACGACATTAGCAATCCTATACTTTTGAATCACCTCTTGAACACGTTACCATAAGTATCCTGGTTTGTTACGATCAAACTAGACTACATTGTTATCTTACCAAACTTTATGATTCATATGTAAGGCATCTCCAAATAAATATAAACTCCTTTGTAACTTGATCTATTCTCTTAGGTTATGGGCCCAGAACGCTGGAAATGAAAAGACTTTGAGAGGCTAAAATTTTCCTGAAAACTTGTGTGCATTGAAATGGAAAGTTGTTGCTGATCGTTTGGACCATTTTTGGCCATTGGAGGTTACGAGTAAAGGTCTTATTCTTCTTCTTTTTCTTTTTATTGGCATTAAATCCCCCACTAGGACATTGCCGCCTCGTTGCTTAGTGTTCATTCAGCATTTCCACAGTTATTAACCGTGAAGTTTCTGAGCCAAGTTACCATTTTTGCACTCGTGTATCATGATACTTTATGCCCTCGAGACATTTTTCAAACCGAAGATTGCCTAGACCGGTACCGGAAATCGAACCCAGCCAACCTTAGCATGGTCTTGCTTTATAGTTCCGCAGCTCACCGCTAGCCTAAGGAGGGCCCCTAAAGGTCTTGATGAAAGATGAAAAATAGCTGGTCTGGTGGCGGGCAAAACGGGAAAGAGGATAAACTCGATAAGCAAAGGATCGAAAATGCAAGAATTTACTCATCCAGCTAGGTGTAGAACAAGGGTGCTATCCTTATATATAAAAAAAATTATATGCTTCAACGGTTGCCTTCGAGCGTGTTGTAATCGCTGGAGTTTTTCCTCAAGCAACAATTACAGGAATTGCGTCTGAAAGAATACGAAAATATGTAAGGGTATCTGCTAAGATTTGAAAAATTGTTGCAAGAAATGAAGACGGTCTTGGTAAAACCAAAGTAGAGCTGCGTTAATCACAGCTTTAGAGACGATCCAGCCTGACCAGCTAACCATAGAGTAGAAGAAGAAAAGGCCGTCTGCCGGTCCGATCTGCGGTCTGCGAAACGAGCGAATCAATCAAGCCACGAGGAAGATCAGAGCAGAGTTTCAGCTGTTTTTTTAGAAGAAGATGTGCTTAACGTGCCAACATTCAAACAGAAGAGAGTGCGGAGTTGGGTCTCATGCACTTCAACTACTTGGGAAAGGAAGCACTATTGTATGCCGTTTATAAATGCCTACAGACACTTCATGGCGGTCTACTTGTTGGTCTAGAAAGACGGGGTTCCAGAAAAGTTCAAGCAGTATTTCGCGCTGGTGAGGTCATTTTTTAGGACAAGAGTGTCGAGGCTGCGGTCTGACAAAGACCGGGTGGTACGCAGCTTATCGAACAGTAACTGTTTCCGACGCTGAACTCATTTCGACGCTGTTTACTGTCAGATTAGTTTATAGTAGTAGTCGCCATTATTGCCGGCGTGGAAAGCTGGATAGGTATTTGAAGTTAACCGAGGATTTTTTTTTAGGAATAATTTAAAAATAAATGTAGCTTTTTTCAATATTCTCGACGAAATTATAACATTTTTCAGCAGAAAAAAAGTCCAGTTGCATTTTCTGAAAGTTTTTGACGAAATTTTTGACGTAAGTTGAACGACTTCAGACATTTTTATTCGGAAACTTTTTTTTATTTTTTTCTTATTTGTCAATTTCTGATAAATAACTTGTTATTCACTATATAAATAACTTGTTTATGAAGTTATCTTCAATGTTTTCCATATAAGATTTTTTTTAAATTTTCCACTTATGTTCTATAGAACATTTGAAATATTAGTTGTAGTTGTTTTTAATTATTTGATTGATTTTTCGATTTTTCCAATGACAATTTTAAAACTTCAATCAAACAAAATGTCTACAATTTTCGACAAAGTTTTCGAAAGTTTTAGGAAAAATTCCAAATTTTGACCAAGCTGACCATTTTTCACCAATTTTTAATCGACGTTTCGGAAGTTTTCAAGTAATTTTTCGATTTTTTTCATTAAGTTGATGCAATTACAAAATTATGTTTAACAAATAAAAAATGGATTGTTCCGGTGGAGTTTTTGAAAGCTTTAATTCTATCTTTTTTTTGGAAAAAAGTCCATTTTTGATCCACATAGCTAAGCTAGGCATGTAAAGCGATTTAGAGTGATATTACAGGAAAAGATTCGACTACGCATTTTTTTTAATTATATGAATTGAAAAAAATCTTAAACGAAAAAGAAATCAAGAAAATAATTACATTTATGTTGTGAAATAAATTTTGTTGTAAAACTTTTGGTTGTGAGCATAATTTTGAAATATTTAAAAAAAAATCGGGGAAAGTTTTGTAATTTTCAACGGATTTTTTTTTCGTGGCTCCAATTTTTTCGATTTGTTGAACCTTTTTACATTTCAATGACTCATTTACAGCCTCGCTGAAAATTATGTTACTATTTTTTGTTCATTTTTTAATGTGTTTTCTCACATATATATTTTTTTCGAACAAATTGTAGACAAAAGTTTGAAACTCTCAACGAAATTTGCTTCCTTTCGGGGAAGGGTCGTTTGGTGTATATTCGGCCAAACAACTTTCTGCCTAGTGGCATTTGGCTGAACAGTATTCGGTCAAACGGCCCTTCCCCCTTCCTAAAAATGTTTTTTGGCGATTTTCATTGTTTTTGACATTCTTTGTTTGAATTTGATGAAACTTTTGGAATTTTGAATTTTCGACGGAATTCTTCAGCATTTTTTGACCAACATTTGAAAAGAGCGTAACAGCCCAAATGTATTCGTTCCAATTTTTTGTCTATGTTTTTGATTGTGTATGTGGACGTAGAACCGAAAAAAAAAATTTAGCTGTTATGCTCTTTTGAATTTTAAGCTAGATTTGTACAACACAATAAAAAAAATGTGAAATTTTCGTGTGAAAATTTCGAATTCGAAACTTTTGATAACCTTTTAGATTTCTTGCGGTTTCGAAAATACTGATAGAAATATTTCCATTTCTTAATGTAATTCCAACAATTTTTCGATATACTCGACAAAATTCTAGGCAATTGCTTTCTTAGGAAGAAGAATTTAAAATTTTCGATGAAAGCTACGATATTTTTTCCTTCTAAGTGATAATTTAAGATTTTTCATAGTTTACAATCGAATTGTAGAAATTTTTCGACCAAAACTTTGTGATGAAAATTTAAGAAAAATCATTTTGAACCTCTGAGGATTTTTTTTTCGGAATAATCTTGTAAAAACGTGTCACTAATTTTTTTTTTTCTAATTTTTGATAATTTCTTCCATATTTTCGACCAAATATTTAGAAATCCCCCGTTTTTTGACGACATTTTTGAGATCTCTGAGGATTTTTTCTACTTTTATTTCTATGAGAGTTTTTATTTTTTCCACAAATTTCTTTAATTTTGTTTACATGGGCAGGCAACCTTTTAGACAAAGGAAGACTTTTGTAATCCTTGGATGAAAATTTCGGAATTTTTCGAAAATTTCCGACCGATTTCGGGAACACAAAGCTTTGTAAAGTTTTCAACAAAGTTTTTGACCGATCTTTCATATTCTTGATTTTTTTCACTGAATTGAGTAAAAAAAAAACCTGCATCAAAAGAATATGTTGATCAGTTGTTCAGTTGATTGTTCATGTTCAGTCACATATTCAGTTGATCCACTTTTAAAAATTATTTAATCTGAATAAGCTTTAATTTCTTCAGGTAAATATCTGAACGCTTTGACGGATTCTTTCACAGATCTCTTAATTTTGTTTTCTAAATATTTGTCCCTCATTGACAGGTTAATCAAATCAATCAAAAATTTAAGGTATTCAAGTCTATCTTAAAAAGTTTTCAGAAACAAACGAATATATCCTAAATTGGCGTGTTTTCAGAAGCTCAATTATCACTTTTTCAGCAGTCCAGCATGTTGTTTCCAGCTACTGGCATAAAACATTTTTTTTAAGAATTCACGATAGGAGAGCTGGTAATTAAACAGTTTTTTTTTCATATCATAACAGGAAATAAAACTATTAAGGGAAAAAGCTTATAAGATACCTATAGGAAAACTTTCAATTCAACTCATGTGCGTTTTTTTGAACAAGGTTCTCGGATAAGCTTTTCACAAAGCTCGTGTCGAAATTCACCAAAAACTGGTGAAGGAAAAATTTATGAAAATGTTGGTGAACTTATGGACGCAAATAGCTATGGTTGGAAAATGTGGACAAATTCACACAAGGACTCTATTTTAGGAGCTTTTAATGGAGGGTCTGATGAAACTGACGTTTAAACTAAAACAGATTCCAATTCAAAGGAATTGGTTGTAATGGAAAATATCTGGTGAAGTCCTAAAAGCAACTAACTAAACATTTGTCTCTTTTCTATATCGTTTTGTCTCATTTGCACTTGGGCAACCTTGATATAATAATGTTATTATGCGCCACATTACATAATCAAATTTGCACATTTTCCATCTATCAACAAAAAATCATTAGTGTGACGAACATAACTCATTGCACATAAGGTATCTAAAGCCCTACCAAAGTCTCACAAAGTTTCCCTCGAATTTGCACGACATCGACACTTCCGCTTTAACAATATTGATCGTAAAAATTGCGTATGCCTACTCCTGCGACCGCACACAACGAATCGCATTGGGTGCTGCTCGTTACTCCGAGACCCGACGAGCCGCAACATCAATAAAGTTAACGTCGTCGTCGGGCGGTGGTGTTATGTGCGTATAGACTTTGTGTGTAGCAACAACAGCAACAACTGGTGGTTTCCAGACACACAAAACTTTGCGACGCCCGCCGCCGCCGCCGCGGTGGTAAGGAAGGAAAATATTTTCCCCATTGTGGGGGCCTACTCGAGTGGCGAACGATCCTATTGTGGGAGCTTTTCCCGAGAAAATTCACTTCACCTCGAGCGTTGGAGCGGAAGTGTGGCTGTTTGTGTGTGTGTCTGTGCGTAGGTAGCCAATTCAGACCGAGTCTGGTGTGAATTACCGGCGGCGTGTTGATAATGCCTTCATGCAAGTTAGTCTGGAAGGTCGTAGACCATGTTGAGGGTAGTATTAGAGATGTTCCACACAAAAAATACCAACGATTATCGTACCATTTTCACTAATCGATGTTCTTTTCGGCCCTCTCTTTCTCTTCGCAGGTACGTGTGAAACTTCCCGAGTTCGGTGTGGGACGAGTGGGGCTTTCGAATTAAGCCAAAACAGGTAACGATCCCCGATTTGGGAACAGGTCGCTTTACGCGCGCTTTGGCACTCCAATTAGTTCATAATTCAAAGCGTTTTATGAAATTCATAAAATTTAATTAAAATCTCTCACATATTCAACACCGAAGGCGTCCATGAGTGCAGAATCCACGGGTGTTCGTGTTTGTTTAGCTGAGTCAAAACTGGTTAAGGGTGAGGATAACAGCCTTCAGAAACCTTTTAGCAACGTTTTCGCCGAGAACTCGGCGGTACACCCCACATCCATGAATAATTAATAAATCACAGATTTTATAACTCTTTAAACACGTGAGTGTTCGTTTGCTGCCGCCACCTGAAGATGAGGAAGTGAAGAAGGTTCAGCGAATTTTCCATTCAAGAGTCTCGTGGTACTAAATTATCAAATTTAGCACCGCTATGAATGAGTCTGTAGTTGAAACATATCTGGCAAACTTGATGAATATTTCATCTGGAGCTGGTGCTTTCTGGTGGACCGTGTGTACTTGTAGCCAGTCGGGTCGGTCAACCAGCGACCTTGTCTTTCAGTAACATCAGTGGTTCCCTCTCATTAGAAAGATGTTAGTTTTGTAATAAAGGGATGAAAATTCACCTCCGGTTGAGAAGTACCACGCTCCTACAATGGAAAGCATCTTTAGCTTCTATTCAGCTTGAAGTAATTTAGTCCGCAAATGGACTGGTCAGCTCGCCATTAGAAACCCCTGGTTCCCATAGCTTCTGAAAGCGTACAGTAATTAATTAAGTTGATACTGAACTCGAACAAACACCGACTGCTGGCCATGTGATAATTTTTGAGTAATGTAGTTTTTGCACTTGACGAAGAAGGGGTTAATTTTCGGAACGACCGTCGTCAAGGGACTACTGCCTGCTTGCGCGTCTGGTTCCAACCGCCACTTCCAGCCTTCGAGCGAGCGAAGTTTAGACATTAAAGTCAGCTTCTGAAAAGCGGGATGACACTTTATGGTGCCGTAATTGAATAATCACTTGCGAATCCAATGCCCGGCCCCAAAACCCGGACCCGAACGACCTCACTTGGGAATCCATTATCTGTGAGTGGGTCCTTCCAGTCAAATAGTTGGTGAACTTCGGGAACGCCACTGGGAAGAAAAACGTTTTGGTCAAATAAAATACATAAATAAGTGATGAACAAGAACGGGGAAACGGCGACGGTGGCCATCGACTAACGAACTGTCTGGCCGTTCAGCCTTTCGGAAGAACCGAAAAAAAATCGACGTCTGCGAAAAAGGAAATAAATTGAGTCAGGACGAGAGCTATATCGGGACCATTTCTGGTTGATTGATTTTTGAATATAAATTCAGAAGTGCTGTATCCGAAAAAAAATACAGGATCAGGAAAATCGGCGAATCGTGAAAATATTCAATGCGGGTAGACGCCATTCATTGACTGCTAGAGCCCCCTTCCTTATGGCACCACAAATAGGCGAAAGTCAACAGTCGTTGCCCCGGTTAGATTTAATTAATTGATATGGAAATCAATTTAATCAGCCTGGAATTGATTCCCATCCACCAACAATGGCCAATTTTTTTTGCGGAAAATTCGATTTTTTACGGCCTTTGTTCCAGGATCAAGGGGCCACGTGTTGACCTTTTGCTAATCCGGGGATTTTCGGTAACCACATACGGCGGCAAAGCCGATTCGCATATCAGACAAAGAATAAGCGCGCAGTTCGATGACAAATCCATCATCAGCAATGCCCGTCGGATTTGACGCTTGCGATGTGACGACAGCGGTTCTCGGGGAAATTTGATTGACAGTCTCCCACTAAGCTACCGACTGACTGACTGACAATAGAGAGATGCAGTGCGCGGGGCGCGATTGAATCGAATACGACTCCTGGATGGACGGAGCGTGGCGATTGATTAGGGATACGTTTCACGGAGATCAGCTGAGTGGAACGGTCAGTCCGGAAATCTGGAGTGGTTTTCCGGTGGTGGGGCGTTGGTGACTGTTGTGAAATGAGGGAGGATTTTTTTTTTGGTATCACGCAGTCCTAATCAAACGTTTATTTTTGCTGCCTATTTTTCGCATGGTTATGTGTGCCATATATAAATCAGTAAAACTGAAATGGAACTATAAAAGTAAAACAAAAAAAAAACTACCTTGAAAATATTCTTTTTGGTATATGCATTTGCTCTTTTCGCAAAGGAGGCAAAGCAAAGGTTTTAAATTTCACTGATCGTGAGATGAAAAACTTGTTACTCGAAAGCATTTCCTTAAATTTTTTCAAATGTCTTTATTCGAAAATAGAAAATCATTTTTCCCGACCGGGCCTAAAAACTATTCCAACAGAAACACACATAAATTCGTTGATTAATAACTATTTAAAAACTTTGAACTATTTTTGAAAAATTCAACAAAGAATTTCTTTGACTTTTCACGAGAAATTCCTCCGAACTTTCAAAAAAATTTTAACCAATCCTGACTGTAATGGTCCCCAATTAGACAAGGTTTAACCCAGTTCTGACAAAGATTGTCTCGATCATGACAAGATTTTACTCAATCCTGACAATGGATTGTGACAAGGGATGGCTGCAGCCCAACAAACATTGGCCAAATCCTGACAAGAATAGTCCCAACCCTGACCTGGATAGCCAAATTAAAAAAAAAATGTTGTCCTAATTATGACGAATGAATTGCCCCAACCCCAAGATTGTCCCCATCCTGACAATGATTGTCGCACTACTGACAAGGATGTCCCAATGCTGACAAGGATTTGCACAATCGTAAAAATGGTTGGCACAATCCTGACAGGGATTGGCACAATCCTGACAAAAATTGGCACAATCCTAACAAGGATTGGCACAATCCTGACAAGGATTGGCACAATCCTGACAAGATTGGAACAGTCCTGATAAGGATTGGCACAATCCTGAAAAGCATTGGCACAATCCTGAAAAGGACTGGCATAATTATAAAAAGGATTGGCACTATCTTGAAAAGGATTGGCACTATTCTGAAAAGGATTGGCACAATCCTAATAAGGATTGGCACAATCCTAATAAGGATTGGCACAATCCTAATAAGGATTGGCACAATCCTGGCAATAATTGGAACAATCCTGACAATAATTGACACAATCCTAGAAAAGATTTGCACAATCAGTACAAGGATTGACACAATCCTAAAAAAGATTGGCACAATCCTAACAAGGATTGACAAGGATTGGCACAATCCTGACAAGAATTGGCACAACTCTGACAAGGATTGCCACAATTCTGACAAGGATTGGCACAATCCTGACAAGGATTGGCACAAACCTAACAAGATTGGAACAGTTCTGATAGGGATTGGCACATTCCTGACAATAATTGACACAATCCTGACAAGGATTGGCACAATCCTGACAAGGATTGGCACAATCCTGACAAGGATTGGCACAATCCTGACAAGGATTGGCACAATCCTGACAAGGATTGGCACAATCCTAACAAGGATTGGCACAATCCTGACAATGATTGGCACAATTTTGACAATAAATGCCACAATTCTGACAGGGATTGTCAAAACTTTGACGCAGTCCTGAAAAGAATTGGTATTCTGACAAGGATAGGCAAAATCCTGACGAATATTTTTTTTCCAATTCTGTCGCAAGTATTTTCCCAATTACGACGAAAGTGTTGTTATAATTATCCCAAATCTGACTAGAGAATTGTCTCACAAGTGATGATTATCCAAATTCTATTAAAAAGATTGTCACAATTCTGACGAAAGGATTGTCTCAATTCTGAAGACGGGATTGTCCCAATCCGGACGAAAACATTGTCCCAATTCAAAAAAAAATGACTGTCCCAATTATGATGACAGGATCGGGTCAATGCTGACAAGGATTGTTCTTAACCTAGCAAGGATTGTCTAAATTAAGAAAAAGATTGGTACGAATTAAAAAAAAGGCTTTTTTTTGACAAAAGTTGGCCTAATTCTGAATTGGACAATCCTGACAAAAGTTGGCCTAATCGTGACAAGTATTGACCAAATCCTGGCAAATCAGGCCCAATACTGTCAAGAGTGACCCAACCTTTGCATGGATTGTCACAATCCTGACAAGGATTGTCTCAATCCTGACATTGATTGTCCCAATCCTGACACGAATTTGTTAAATTTTGACAAGGATTGTCCCGATCCCGAATCTTTACAAGGATTGGTCTAATTCTGAAAATAGTTTGTCCAATCCCGACAAAGAATGGCCCAATCCTGACAAGGATTAACCCAATCTCGATATGGACTAACCAAATCCTGACAAGGCATGACTCAATTTTGACAAGAATGAGGCCAATCTTGACAAAAGTTGGTCCAATTCTGAAAAGGGTTGGCCCAATCTTGGCAAGGACTGTCCCAATCCTGAAACAAATTTGCTAACTTTTTACAAGAAATGGACCAATTCTGATAAGAATAGGTCCAAAACTGACCAGAATAGGATCAATGCTGACGAGGTTTGGTACAATCTTGATGATTAGCCATATCCCGATGAACATTGGCTCAATCCTGACCTTGTAGAAATCATTCTTCACCGCTTTATCACGACATTCACTTTTATCTTTTACAAATTAAGGACCAGGATGAATTAGAATGTAATAAATCCGAGGAAAGGAAATTGCGTGTACTATTTCCATGTTGTACAACTCACTGCAATAACCCTTAGTTTCCCTAAACAGACATTATTTATGATTGGCTTTCTAGAGATAAACATTCCATCCCACCCACCCGTTGCAGAAAGTTCGCCGGTCTGCACTAATAGGAAACTCACAAATTCCTAACAATTCCGCAAACTGCGAGCCACTTCCTAGGTTTTATTTTCCCGAAATAAAACCAAAGTAAAACAGCGAGACTCCACCAGAGCTTCACCGAGGCATGAATATTTGATGAGGAATTTATCTTTCCACTTTGCTTCCAAAAGCTGACGCTCCGACTTCGAGACGTTGCTGGATGGTGACTCCGTCCCTCTTTCTATTCCAAGATTCCTTCGCAAAGGACATGGAACCGAACGGCCGCCGATTCCGGTTCTTCTCTGTCCGGTGTGGTGGCGGTGGAGGTGTTATCATCCGCACCGTCATCATCATCTTCAAACTTTGACATCGACCAGCGGAGACGGATGGGATCATGTGGCGAAGCGCGCGCCCGCTCTCTGGCTGGCCGGATCCGGAATAATCAAAATAAACAAAATTCCATTATGTATGGAATATTTAAAATTTTAAAAGCTTTTACCTCCCATGAACCGGCGCGCACTATGGCGAGCAGCACCATCTCGTCTGTTTCGTGGCCTCTGTCCTTAGGTTTAATTGAATTTCGGGCGTGACATCTGCAAGCTTTGAATACAGCGTGGCAAAAGTTTTCCATTGCAATGTCCCAATTGATTATTCTGTGAACGATTATAAACCATTGGATGCGTGCCGGTTTAGGCCAATTAATCTCAGAAAATCCAGATTTCCAAACTGGTTTCCCAAATGCAAATCAATTGAACCGATTTTTAAAGCAATCCAACGGGACTTTTAAAGATCGCCCTCAACTTCTGTTCCGTTGTCGTGGGGTGTCTCCCAATCCAAAATTAAACCTTTGCTCGAACGCCAGATTTACTGATAATCCCCAAAAAGCAATCTATTTCACCTTCACCGGGAGGGACCGCAAAGCTTTCGTCGTTCCCGGTGGGAAACTGCTCCGGCCAAAGTCCAGACACAATGCACAGCCACCGCTGCTAGTCGGGTCATAAATCACTCTCGCCTAGACGTAGAGCTTAGAAGAAAGCGAAAGTTTCCCGTCGGTCTGTTTCTGCAGAGCTAGAACGAACGTCAGGAATTCCGTCCGGCGGCGGTCGGCTATCGGAAAGGTATAGAAACAATTATTCGGAAGTACCGTCCGGCGGTGAATCGTCCATCCGACGGAGGTCTGGAACAAGTGTGACCATCAAGGCTAATATCGTTTGGTGGTCGTAAATCTGACGACCATCAAAACGATGGGATGAAGTGGTTACTTGCTCAAATTTGTTAGGTTTTCCTTTTCTTTCTTTTTTTTTTGAACGCGGTACCTCTCTTGAGACGGATCCAGTTAAAGCGATACGAAAATCGGAAGAATGGTCGGTCCCTTCCGATTAGATTGGTGCAATGGTGGGTGGGTACGGAAGGCTAATCCAATCAGTGGGACAAAGTTTCATCCGGTTGTTGGCGTCTTTCGGTTGAGAAAACGGCGTGGGGTTGGGTGACTGGACGAACAGACAATAGCGAATTCAGCTATGCGCTAAAACAGCTGTTTTCTTTCGAATTTCATTAAAAATTTGCAACATTTCAACCCGAATTGTTTCAATTGAAGTGACAAAGTTAGAAGGAACTTTAGTTGACGAAACAGTTTTCGCAGGGATTTAAATTTGGAATCTGAAAGATGTTCAACTTATTCACCAAACCGAGAAAGACCTTACGAGATTAACCATTATTTGTAGAAAACTCGCAAATATTTTCTTTTAGTTGTTGTTTCACGACAAACTAAATTAAACATGAGCAAAATAGAAACAAGATTTGTTATCCGCTGTCTGATTGTTTATTTGTTTTGCTCCTATTATTAATTTCGACAATTTCGCAAATATTTAATAAATTTTAGTTGAGTCCACTTCTGAAAAGTTTGATTAAGTTGTTCAACAGTATTTTTATCAGTCGCAAACGAGAATGTCTTTTCCTTCAAGCATCTTCATTATTTTCCAAAAAAAAATTAAATCACCTACGGTCTGAATCTCCAATTTTATAATCCCTTGTATGAATTTGTTACAGTTTTCCACCGTAAATCACCTGCTCGTGAGAACGTGAGATTGTCATTCCCACGGATGGCAGTTTTCACGTTCTCAAAAGCTTCCCGTCACTCCGGTGTGGCACTCCGAGGAGATTAGGAAGCGCAGCAAACATTTCGTTTCCCATAAAAGCATCTAGCTGGATGGCTGGCAAAGAAAAAAAAAATGCGAGTGGAAAGGGGTAACGACGCAGTTTAGATAGCTCCATTCTGATAAGCTCGACTGACACCTCCGCTCAGAGACAGCACCGACCGGCGGCGGTGGCGCCCAGTCCCAGCAGCATCCCAGACAGGTGCTTCACCGTTGACTTCCCTGTAGAAGCTTCAGCAGCCGACCGGTGGTGACGACGACGACGACGAGTGAAAGGGTTCCCGCTGCTGCCGAAAGCGAAGGCAAGCAAAAAGGATACATTATTTTCCATAACAAATAGATATGATGCGAGCTTGATGATTATGCGGGGAGTTTTCTGGTCGTTCCTTTTTTTTCGGCGGTACACCGACTCTTACCTTGTCGATACCGGGATTTATCTAATGGATATGGTTTCGCTTTCGGGGCTCTCCGGTGGCTTCAGCTCGATCCGGAGGATGACGCGCAGAACGACGTCGACCACGATTACGGGGTTTTTGCGGTGATGACGACGTTATTGAAACTAAAGGGTGCCTTTCGGTTTCGATTTCGGATTCGGATCCACCGCGACGAGATAAAGAGCCACAACAAATGGCATCAAGAAAGGATTCCGAAGTGAGAGGCTAATAAAAATAATGAAAATATTATTCAGCAGGTTTTTCTTCCACGGTGTGATCCGTTCAACTGCACTCGTTACTGTCCTTTTCGCTTCGAAGTGGCGGTTTTTGTTTGAGAAAAAGGTGCACACAGTGGATTTATTATTCATACGAGACTACATTTGGGCGCTCTGGCTTAAGGGGATTAGGGCTCTGCAACCGACCGACGACGGTTGACTGAACTGAACTGCTCTCGCCCGACTCGTACTTGTGTCTATCGCTGCTGCCGTCACGAAGGGTACAACGGTTCGGTATTGTGTCATGAAAGCGATATTTTATATCTCTGCCCCCGACTATGCTGGCCTTGTCTACCACATCACACCGTAACGAGACAATCTAATAACTAAATTCTTATGAACCATAATTACGAAATATCTTCCTGTCCTCGCTCACACGGCTCTGACACTGCGCTGTCACTCCCCATTTCGAGCAACGTCCTAGTCGTCCTCAGCGCAACAACAGCGGAGGATCTTGTCACACGAGATTCCAGTGTGCGAAAGAAAAATGACACCACCGCTATGACACAACCCCACACATCCCCACCCATCGTGCACGGGCTGGCACCGTCCTACAGTGGAACTCACGTGCAAAAAGGGAACAGACAGCACCAGTGGGCGATGACAAGGACGAAGGCGATGATAAACGCGGAAGCAAGGTCAAAAACCTTTCCTGAAAACCCGATGTTTCCTTTTTTGAGGAAGAGCGAACAAACTTTCCGCAACCGAACTGACAGCCACTGGATGGGAACATGGTTGACTCCTTTAAGGGGTTTTGGAAAATAAAACATGAATGGCGATTTACAGAATTCGACTTCAAGTTGCTACATGCCAATCAGCATATAACTTTGGTGGTCTATTACAATCCACAAATGTAAAAAAAAAACAAACCGAAGAAAATACAAATATGAAAATACAATCACAATCCGTCACAGGTTTGTCCAAATCTTGAAGTGGAATGTTCCTGACAAGGATTGTCCCAATCCTTAAGAGGATTGTCCCAATCCTTAAGAGGATTATCCCAATCCTTAAGAGGATTGTCCCAATCCTGAAGACGATCGGCCTAATACTGGAGAGGATTGTCCCAATCCTGGACGAAAAGGCCACAATCTGATCTTATCCGGGATTGTCCTAAACCTGACCGGAATTGTTCCTGATAAGCAAAATTGTCAAAAACCTGACAAGCGGAATTGTCCCAATCCTGACAAGCGGAATTGTCCCCACCTTGACAAGCGGAATTGTCCCAATCCGAACAAGCGGAATTGTTCTAATCCGGACAAGCGGAATTGTCCCAATCCTGACAAGCGGAATTGTCCCCACCTTGACAAGCGGAATTGTCCCAACCCTGACAAGCAGAAATGTCCCAATCCTGACAAGCGGAATTGTCTAAATCCTGACAAGCATAATTGTCCCAATCCTGACAAGCGGAATTGTCCCAATCTTGGCTAGAGGAATTGGCCCAAGCGGAATTGTCAAAATCAGGACAAGCGGAATTGTCCCAATCCTGACAAGCGGAATTGTCCCAATCCTGACAAACGGAATTGTCCCAATCCTGACAAGCGGAATTGTCCCCATCTTGACAAGCGGAATTGTCCCAATCCTGACAAGCGGAATTGTCCCAATCCTGACAAGCGGAATTGTCCCAATCCTGACAAGCGGAATTGTCCCAATCCTGAAAATCGGAATTGTTCCAATCCTGACAAGCGGTATTGTCCCGATCCTTACGAGAAGAATTGTCCCAATCCTGACAAGCGGAATCGTCTCAATCCTGACAAGCGAAATATTCCCAATCCTGATAAGCGGAATTGTCCCAATCCTGACAAGCGGAATTGTTCCCACCTTGACAAGCGGAATTGTCCCAATCCTGACAAGCGGAATTGTCCCAATCCTGACAAGCGGAATTGTCCCAATCCTGACAAGCGGAATTGTCCCAATCCTGACAAGCGGAATTGTCCCAATCCTGACAAGCGGAATTGTCCCAATCCTGACAAGCGGAATTGTCCCAATCCTGACAAGCGGAATTGTCCCAATCCTGACAAGCGGAATTGTCCCAATCCTGACAAGCGAAATTGTCCCAATCCGAACAAGTGGAATTGTCCTAATCCAGACAAGCGGAATTGTCCCCACCTTGACAAGCGGAATTGTCCCACTCTTGAGTAGCGGAATCGTCCCCACCTTGACAAGCGGAATTGTCCCAATCCTGACAATTGGAAATGTCCCAATCCTGACAAGCGGAATTGTCCCGATCCTGACCAGCGGAATTGTCCCAATCCTGACAAGCGGAATTGTCCCAATCTGGACAAGCGGAATTGTCCCAATCAGGACAAGAGGAATTGTCCCAATCCTGACAAGCGGAATTGTCGCAATCCTGATAAGCGGAGTTGTCCCAAACCTGACAAGCGAAATAGTCCCACTCCTGACAAGCGGAATTGTCCCCATCTTGACAAGCGGAATTGTCCTAATCCGAACAAGCGGAATTGTCCTAATCCGGACAAGCGGAATTGTCCAAACCTGACAAACGGAATTTTCCCCAATCTTGACTAGCGGAATTGGCCCAATCTGGACAAGCGGAATTGTCCCAATCCGAACAAGCGGAATTGTCGCAATCCTGACAAGCGGAATTGTCCCAATCCTGACAAGCGAAATTGTCCCACTCCTGACAAGCGAAATTGTCCCCACCTTGACAAGCGGAATTGTTCCAATGCTGACAAACGGGATTGTCCCAATCCTGACAAGCGGAATTGTACCAATCTTGACTAGCGGAATTGGCCCAATCTGAACAAGCGGAATTGTCCCAAGCCGAACAAGCGGAATCGTCCCAATCCTGACAAGCGGAATAGTCCCAATCCTGACAAGCGGAATTGTCCCAAACCTGACAAACGAAATTGTCCCACTCCTGACAAGCGGAATTGTCCCAATCCTAACAAGCGGAATTGTCCCAAACCTGACAAGCGGAATTGTCTCAATCCTGACAAGCGAAATTGTCCCAATCCTGACAAGTGGAAATGTCCCAATCCTAACAAAAATATTGTCTCAATCCTAATGAGAGGATTGTCCTAATCCTAACGAAAGGGTTGTCCCAACCCTAACGAAAGGATTGTCCCAATCCTAATGGAAGGATGGTCCCAATCGTAGCGAAATGATTGTCCTAATACTAACGAGAGGATTGTCCCAATCCTGACAAACGTTGTCTCAAACTTGACAAAGGTTGTCCCAATCCTGACAAGGATTGTCCCAATCCTGGCGAAAAGATTGCCCCAATCCTGGCGAACGGATTGTCTTAATCCTGACGAAAGGATTGTCCTAATCCTGTCGAAAGGATTGTCCCAATCCTGACGAAAGGATTGTCCCAATTCTGGCGAAAGAATTGTCCCAATCCTGACGGAAGGATTGTCACAATCCTGAGAAAAGGATTGTCCCAATCCTGACAAAAGGATTATCCTAATCCTGACGAAAGGATTGTCACAATCCTAACGAAAGGATTGTTCCAATTCTGACAAGCATTGTTCTAATCCTGACAAAGATCGTCCCAATCCTGACAAGGAGTGTCTCAATCCAGACAAAAAAGGTCAAAATCCAGACCAAGAGTATCCTCATATTAACGATTTGATTGTTCCAATACTAATGAAAGGATTGGCTCACCCCTGAGGAAAAGTTTGTCCAAATCCTGACGAAAAGGTTTGTCCCAATCCTGACGAAAGGGTTGTCCCAATTTTGACGAAAGAATTGTTCCAATCATGACCAAAGGATTGTCCCAATCCTGACGAAAGGATTGTCCCAATCCTGACGAAAGGATTGTCCCAATCCTGACGAAAGGATTGTCCCAATCCTGACGAAAGGATTGTCCCAATCCTGACGAAAGGATTGTCCCAATCCTGACGAAAGGATTGTCTCAATCCTGACGAAAGGTTTGTCCCAATACTGACGAAAGGGTTGTCCCAATAAAGACGAAATGGTAGTCTCTTCTCAATGGAAGGATTGTTCATTTCATAATGAAAGTATTTCCGCTATCTTGACTTTAAGTCTGTCCCAATCTTGACGGAAAAATTGTGGCAGTCTTGACGGAATGATCCTGCCAAACCTGACCTGTTAAAAGGATTGTCTCAATTCTAGCAAACGGATTGTCCCAATCTTGACGAGAGGATTGCCCAAATTGTCCCAATTCTGTCGAAAGGAATGTCCTAATCCTGAAAAAAGCGTCGTATCAATTCTAACAAAGAGATTGTCCTAATCCTGACAAAACCGTGATCCTTATCCTATTAATTTTGGCAAGAATTGGACTTAGACTGCCTATGGTTTCAAAACATTTACAAAAAAATTCTCTACTCTTCTAATAATTTTACAAACATTAAAAATACTTGAGCACACAACACTCAGCTTCAACCCTGTGGGCTAGAGCACAAGCACGCATCCACCCAGAACACGGAAGAAAGGAAAAGCTTCGCTTTTTCCTCAATGAGGAAAAAAAGCCGAACAAGAATGACTGAAACCTGGGACGGAACACAAACGAGTGAGAAAAAAAAACGATGACACGACCTTTCCTAATTTAGTGCAGAGCCCAACCCAGCGAGACGACGGTGACGATGCAATGGCATCGTGTGGATATGTCCGATCCGAGCCGGTCCGATGAGTGAAGGTGTGCACAGAGCAACTCCGCCAAAGTATCGTTCGAGTCCGCTCTCGTTCCGGTTTTATTGGAATCGAAATCCTTTGTTTATCCCAAAATGCAGCTGGGACGTTGGGTCGTTCGGTTCCTTTTTGAAAGCGTCGCTATCCCTAAATAATCCTTGAGTTGTGGCGGGGTACGGGGCGAATCTCATCATTCGTTAATCCTTTGTAATTCGGAGGTCTGCCTTTGTTGGAACAGCGGATGCGGAAATTCCCACCTTGCTTCCATTATTGTCGGCGTTCCATTGTCAACGGTTTCGAGATGGGACTGCTTTAACTTTCACAACTCACTGCCTAAATGATGTTCTTTTTAAAATTTCTTGCGTCTCCTCCTCGTGGACTCGAGTCGACTTGGGTTGGGAACGGGTAGTCCGATCCGATTAAACGAGAATAATCCGTTTTGAGTTGCTCCTTTTCTGACGCCGGAGCTTGGCGTGTGTTCAGGTGATTCTAATGAACACTTCGCGCGTGTCCCTGTCGTCCTTCCGTTGTCGCCGTATCGCCATTTTCCAATGAAGCATCAGAATGTCAAAATAATGGCGCCTCAAGGAATCACTTCCCCGAACGAACAAGGGTATTAGTGAGCATTACGTTTTGAGCGTTCGCCGACTTTTCAAACGGTAGTAGAAGTGTGAGAGCTGCATCCAACTTGGTCGGTTCAAATTTATTCGTTCGTTCACCTTTTCGGTAGGACGGCAGCGCTCAACTTCGAGAGGCCAATCCATCAGTATGCAATGTCATCATATTCTTCCGATACCCATCGCATGACAACAAGGTCACATACCTTCACACAGAGGGGCGATGCAACAGAGGAAAATCGAGCAAATCTTATTTCAACAGAGGTAAACATAAACAAAATTTGATGTTTGCTCTTGGAGACGACTCCGGCGTACCAACGAAGGAACTTTTCGAAGGTTTATTGCCGACGAAAAAAATATGATGACTTTTATATTTCTCATCACTTTTCCACCTCCTCCACGGCTGACGTATTACCTTTGCCGACTTGTGCTCACGTACCAAGGTGTTGGCACCTGGTCCAAGTTTTTTTTCGTTCGCCGCCCAACAGGAGACAGAAATCAGAAAAATCCAATTTCTGACGAATAAAATCCACGTAGAAAATGCTGATTTGGAGCTTTCGCTTTTCAGATCAACACAAACAAACATGCATGAGCGGTTGGATACAGTAGCTTACACTCTGTCCTGGAGTGGAGGATTGCAGAAAGAGACACTCTTCAGATATAAAGCTATCATGTCCTATGGTTTTATTTTTATGACTAAGGTTATTCGTCGGAGAGGTGCACCGATGCTTGGCTGAACCGATTTGTTGAAACGGAGCTCAAAAATCAAATCGCTTCTGACTTAAGCCAAACGATTTTCTGGCAGGATTAAATACCTTTCTCGAGAATTTGCAATAAATTCCAAATTTAGAAAAGTTGAGTTCCAATCCTATATAGAATTGATCAAGTCTAATGTTTTACGGAATTACTTTTAAATTAATAAAAATTGGAATTTTCAATGAATAATCAAGATTGTGAAAAACCAAAAGCTTCACGTCTTGCCCTTTCTGTTCCAGCACTGAAGAAAAACAGCACGGAAATAAATGACACGTTCGGCAAAGGTTTTTGACCACTATTTCCCACACGGAATGGCTTCCGCTCGATGCAATTTCCGTCTATCGAAAGCGTAAAATTAGAAGAGAGTGCAAGAAACGTTCCTTCCACCCATATCGGTCCTGGTCCATCGGACGTTGCTGTCACTTTCGATCCGGAAAAAGTGCCATAAACAGAGTAAACCCCCCACTCCGGCTCCGTTCCGTACGACTGACTTGTTCGGAGAAATGCGAAGCAAACGAACGATGAATAACGTTCAATTAATTTAATGGATATTCTATAAATTTCTTCCGACTCGAAGAGATTGTTACCGTTCGCCTCAAGATTGCCGGACTCGCTTTTCGGAACCGAGTTGAGCAATTTCCAATTAAAAGTTGTAAATTTTTATATTTCTATTTCCCTGAGCTCGTTCGCACCGAGAGGTATTAATGAGCTGTGAGAAATTTTCAATATCACGAAATGCAGACGGTGCGCGGCAGAGAGAGAGTCCTTTCGATTGTGGCCACTGGGGTTTACTAAGCGCTGCGGTAATTGCACTACCAAAAGAGCAGTAAAAAAAAGCTTCAGGATAAAATTGCGAGCTTTGCACGAAGGTGTTTCGCATCAACGGAAACGGAAAGATGGTCTTAATGGTCGTACGGTTGGCAACAATTTGCAGGGTAATTAACGAAGATTTAATGGGTTTTAATTCGCTGCTCGGTTGGGATAATGAACGATAGTAGACGATAAGGTCCTTGGCATCCTCAAGTTAATGAACCGTGACGAACGATTGAGATGGAAGTAAGGCACAAACGAAAATTAGTTTAACCTAAACACATTGTTTCGAAGAAGTGAAGAATCGTCCATTCCTATAAGAATTTGTTCAAAAACAAAAAATATCTTTCCCAATACTGACAGAAATGGTGTCAATCGTGTCAAAAAATGCTTAAGTTTTGACAGGGATGGTCCCTACCGGGCAGTGGTTGTCCAAATCCAGACAGGGATTGTCCTAATCCAAATCTTAATTCAGGATCGTCCCAATCCTGATAAGGATTGTCCCAATCCTGATAAGGATTGTCCCAATCCTGATAAGGATTGTCCCAATCCTGACGAAAGGATTGTTTCAATCCTGACGAAAGGATTGTTTCAATCCTGACGAAAGGATTGTTACAATCCTGACGAAAGGATTGTCCCAATCCTGACGAAAGGATTGTCCCAATCCTGACGAAAGGATTGTCCCAATCCTGACGAAAGGATTGTCCCAATCCTGACGAAAGGATTGTCCCAATCCTGACGAAAGGATTGCCCCAATCCTGACGAAAGGATTGCCCCAATCCTGACGAAAGGATTGCCCCAATCCTGACGAAAGGATTGTCCCAATCCTGACGAAAGGATTGTCCCAATCCTGACGAAAGGATTGTCCCAATCCTGACGAAAGGATTGTCCCAATCCTGACGAAAGGATTGTCCCAATCCTGACGAAAGGATTGTCCCAATCCTGACGAAAGGATTGTCCCAATCCTGACGAAAGGATTGTCCCAATCCTGACGAAAGGATTGTCCCAATCCTGACGAAAGGATTGTCCCAATCCTGACGAAAGGATTGTCCCAATCCTGACGAAAGGATTGTCCCAATCCTGACGAAAGGATTGTCCCAATCCTGACGAAAGGATTGTCCCAATCCTGACGAAAGGATTGTCCCAATCTTGACGAAAGGATTGTCCCAATCCTGACGAAAGGATTGTCCCAATCCTGACGAAAGGATTGTTCCAATCCTGACGAAAGGATTGTCCCAATCCTGACGAAAGGATTGTCCCAATCCTGACGAAAGGATTGTCCCAATCCTGACGAAAGGATTGTCCCAATCCTGACGAAAGGATTGTCCCAATTCTGACGAAAGGATTGTCCCAATTCTGACGAAAGGATTGTCCCATTTCTGACGAAAGGATTGTCCCAATCCTGACAGGGATTGTCCCAATCCTGACAGGGATTGTCCACATCCTAACAGGGATTGTCCCAAGCCTGACAGGGATTGTCCCAATCCTGACAGGGATTGTCCCAATCCTGACAGGGATTGTCCCAATCCTGACAGGGATTGTCCCAATCCTGACAGGGATTGTCCCAATCCTGACAGGGATTGTCCCAATCCTGACAGGGATTGTCCCAATCCTGACAGGGATTGTCCCAATCCTGACAGGGATTGTCCCAATCCTGACAGGGATTGTCCCAATCCTGACAGGGATTGTCCCAATCCTGACAGGGATTGTCCCAATCCTGACAGGGATTGTCCCAATCCTGACAGGGATTGTCCCAATCCTGACAGGGATTGTCCCAATCCTGACAGGGATTGTCCCAATCCTGACAGGGATTGTCCCAATCCTGACAGGGATTGTCCCAATCCTGACAGGGATTGTCCCAATCCTGACAGGGATTGTCCCAATCCTGACAGGGATTATCCCAATCCTGACAGGGATTGTCCCAATCCTGATAGGGATTGTCCCAATCCTGACAGTGATTGTCCCAATCCTGACAGGGATTGTCCCAATCCTGACAGGGATTGTCCCAATCCTGACAGGGATTGTCCCAATCCTGACAGGGATTGTCCCAATCCTGACAGGGATTGTCCCAATCCTGACGAAAGGACTGTCCCAATCCTGACGAAAAGACTGTCCCAATCCTGACGCAAGGACTGTCCCAATCCTGACGAAAGGACTGTCCCAATCCTGACGAAAGGATTGTCCCAATCCTGACAAGGATTGTCCCAATCCTGACAAGGATTGTCCCAATCCTGACAAGGATTGTCCCAATCCTGACAAGGATTGTCCCAATCCTGACAAGGATTGTCCCAATCCTGACAAGGATTGTCCCAATCCTGACAAGGATTGTCCCAATCCTGACGAAAGGACTGTCCCAATCCTGACGAAAGAACTGTCCCAATCCTGATGAAAGGACTGTCCCAATCCTGACGAAAGGACTGTCCCAATCCTGACGAAAGGACTGTCCCAATCCTGACGAAAGGACTGTCCCAATCCTGACGAAAGGACTGTCCCAATCCTGACGAAAGGACTGTCCCAATCCTGACGAAAGGACTGTCCCAATCCTGACGAAAGGACTGTCCCAATCCTGACGAAAGGACTGTCCCAATCCTGACGAAAGAACTGTCCCAATCCTGACAAAAGGATTGTCCCAATCCTGACGAAAGGATTGTCTCAATCCTGACGAAAGGATTGTCCCAATCCTGACGAAAGGACTGTCCCAATCCTGACGAAAGGATTGTCCCAATCCTGACAGGGATTGTCCCAATCCTGACAGGGATTGTCCCAAGCCTGACAGGGATTATCCCAAGCCTGACAGGGATTGTCCCAATCCTGACAGGGATTGTCCCAATCCTGACAGCGATTGTCCCAATCCTGATAGCAATTGTCCCAATCCTGACAGCGATTGTCCCAATCCTGACAGCGATTGTCCCAATCCTGACAGGGATTGTCCCAATCCTGACAGGGGTTGTCCCAATCATGACAGGGATTGTCACAATCCTGACAGGGATGGTCCCAATCCTGACAGCGATTGTCCCAATCCTGACAGCGATTGTCCCAATCCTGACAGCGATTGTCCCAATCCTGACAGGGATTGTCCCAATCCTGACAGGGGTTGTCCCAATCCTGACAGGGGTTGTCCCAATCCTGACAGGGGTTGTCCCAATCCTGACAGGGATTGTCCCAATCCTGACAGGGATTGTCCCAATCCTGACAGGGATTGTCCCAATCCTGACAGGGATTGTCCCAATCCTGACAGGGATTGTCCCAATCCTGACAGGGATTGTCCCAATCCTGACAGGGATTGTCCCAATCCTGACAGGGATTGTCCCAATCCTGACAGGGATTGTCCCAATCCTGACAGGGATTGTCCCAATCCTGACAGGGGTTGTCCCAATCCTGACAGGGATTGTCCCAATCCTGACAGGGATTGTCCCAATCCTGACAGGGATTGTCCCAATCCTGACAGGGATTGTCCCAATCCTGACAGGGATTGTCCCAATCCTGACAGGGGTTGTCCCAATCCTGACAGGGATTGTCCGAATCCTGACAGGGGTTGTCCCAATCCTGACAGGGGTTGTCCCAATCCTGACAGGGATTGTCCCAATCCTGACAGGGATTGTCCCAATCCTGACAGGGATTGTCCCAATCCTGACAGGGATTGTCCCAATCCTGACAGCGATTGTCCCAATCCTGACAGGGATTGTCTCAATCCTGACAGGAATGTCCCAATCCTGACAGGGATTGTCCCAATCCTGACAGGGATTGTCCCAATCCTGACAGGGATTGTCCCAATCCTGACAGGGATTGTCCCAATCCTGACAGGGATTGTCCCAATCCTGACAGGGATTGTCCCAATCCTGACAGGGATTGTCCCAATCCTGACAGGGATTGTCCCAATCCTGACAGGGATTGTCCCAATCCTGACAGGGATTGTCCCAATCCTGACAGGGATTGTCCCAATCCTGACAGGGATTGTCCCAATCCTGACAGGGATTGTCCCAATCCTGACAGGGATTGTCCCAATCCTGACAGGGATTGTCCCAATCCTGACAGGGATTGTCCCAATCCTGACAGGGATTGTCCCAATCCTGACAGGGATTGTCCCAATCCTGACAGGGATTGTCCCAATCCTGACAGGGATTGTCCCAATCCTGACAGGGATTGTCCCAATCCTGACAGGGATTGTCCCAATCCTGACAGGGATTGTCCCAATCCTGACAGGGATTGTCCCAATCCTGACAGGGATTGTCCCAATCCTGACAGGGATTGTCCCAATCCTGACAGGGATTGTCCCAATCCTGACAGGGATTGTCCCAATCCTGACAGGGATTGTCCCAATCCTGACAGGGATTGTCCCAATCCTGACAGGGATTGTCCCAATCCTGACAGGGATTGTCCCAATCCTGACAGGGATTGTCCCAATCCTGACAGGGATTGTCCCAATCCTGACAGGGGTTGTCCCAATCCTGACAGGGATTGTCCCAATCCTGACAGGGATTGTCCCAATCCTGACAGGGATTGTCCCAATCCTGACAGGGATTGTCCCAATCCTGACAGGGATTGTCCCAATCCTGACAGGGGTTGTCCCAATCCTGACAGGGATTGTCCGAATCCTGACAGGGGTTGTCCCAATCCTGACAGGGGTTGTCCCAATCCTGACAGGGATTGTCCCAATCCTGACAGGGATTGTCCCAATCCTGACAGGGATTGTCCCAATCCTGACAGGGATTGTCCCAATCCTGACAGCGATTGTCCCAATCCTGACAGGGATTGTCTCAATCCTGACAGGAATGTCCCAATCCTGACAGGGTTTGTCCCAATCCTGACAGGGATTGTCTCAATCCTGATAGGGATTGTCCCAATCCTGACGAAAGGATTGTCCCAATCCTGACGAAAGGATTGTTCCAATCCTGACGAAAGGATTGTCCCAATCCTGACGAAAGGATTGTCCCAATTCTGACGAAAGGATTATCCCAATTCTGATAGGGATTGTACGCATTCCAATAGGCTTGGTTTAAATACTGGTTCTCAATAGGTAAGGAACATCTGAATAGTGACTATAATTGCATTCACCATTTAACGCTTCCTTCGTTAACAGCTGCTCAATCGTCCTCCCCATTAAATGGCACACCACACTCGCATTGACTGTCATTCGCTCCACATCCACCGTCAAATTACAACTCTCTCTAATGGTCTTCATTCGAAACTCTTACGGGCGCTCGAATTAATTGAATGATCCTTATTATCCTCGTCGGATGGGTGCGAAAATGCTTTCAGCTTCGCTTACGTCCTCTCGGCAGCTCGGCAGACAGACAGGAGCCGCTCGATTTCCTGCATTCTTCGACGGGCACAAATTCCGAGAGCCAAGTCATTAGTTCCGAGCGGATAAATTCAATTATTTTACGACACATTCGACTGCGGGACCTTTGTTCTCACAACGCAGAACAGCAGCCGGGTGGGGAGCAGCGAAACAACAATAACACCTTCGAGTGAGATTTTTCACCTTTCCGTTGCCCAATGCGCTTGAACGTTGAAAGCTTCGGAGACTGTAACGAGATAATTAAATCGCTTTTTCCGGAAGGGAAACTGCTATGGCAATCGCTTCCATGCATTCTTTTCGTAATGCTCACTAATGGTGGCGACGTCGTATTTGGTACAAATGAGGCGATTAATAAACGCAAATTGTTATTGTTTTGGAATCTGCGGAATCGTTTTGCTGGCGAATGACAGAAAAAAACCCAGATCAATCCACCTAGCGTTGGTGGTGCCTTTCTCGCACATTAAAATAATAAGAAAAACACATAAGAGAGGTCGAAATAGCACTTTAGGGGGATAGATTTTACTTTTTCCATCAATTCATATGCATTTGCGGTCATTTGAATGCAATGCTGCAATCTAAGGAAAAAAAAATTTTTTCGTTTTTGAAATTTTTTTTCCCAAGGGGGACCCTTGGCAGAAAAACAGTGTTTTTTTAATAACTTTGGAACACAATGACCTATCGGGCCAATTTTCAATAGGAAACAACTAGACCGCAAACCGCGTCGACTGCAACTTGTTGCGAGCAAATCGAATAATGCTAAGTACCAAAAAGTGTGTCTCACATTTTTGTACACACACACACACACACACATACATACACACATACAGACATCACCTCAATTCGTCGAACTGAGTCGATTGGTATATAACACTATGGGTCTCCGAGCCTTCTATCAAAAGTTCGGTTTTGGAGTGATCCTATAGCCTTTACGTATACTTTGTATACGAGAAAGGCAAAAAGACCTGACGAATGAACAGTGCAGTCACACTTTTTTCTGCAGTCCCTATTTCATAATTCAAGTAATTTTCCACGAGATAAAGCAATTCTAACAAGAGATCATTCTATTCGCCATTAGTCGGTGTCTCCCAGGTGGGGCCATTAAACTGATCTCGGAACCAATTTCGATTCCATTGCCGCCAAGGGACCGATGCGATATTCTTCTAGTCCGTCGTGTGAGATAAGAAGCAGCGCCGCCGTCATCGCTCATAAAACGCAACGTTTTCGATTTCGGTGTCTATGTGCTCGCAAACGGCAGCTCTGTTTCGGAGGGCCACCGACCATAAAGACCGGAGCCACTCATTAAACTTTATTGTGCGCTCAGCAGCGAGAACCGAATGCATCCGTCCCGGAGCCACCGGAAAACACCGCCAGACATTGAAAATTGAGAACAAATTGTATTCGCATCCTGCTGGATGATGGGGCCTGTGACGACGTGGTGGTGAACAATCGAATGGAAATGAATTTCTGGTAGCGTGCTCTGTGTTCGTGTGGAGCATGGAGCACTCATAAAACTGCGAAAACATAAAATTTTAACGCAGCACAACTCAACTGCATATGTTGAAATTATCGGCAACAAGGGAACGGCCACGAAACATATTTGGAGTTGCAGCAACTTGACTTTTTGCAAGGGGTGTAGTGCATGTATTGAAGCAAACAGTTTGAACTCGGATCCCTGGTCCCTGGTCGTCATCCAGGATTAAGGAAAACAATGTTATTGTGAATAATTTAAAATTAAATATATTCAAATATCAGAATTTTTAAAATTTTCCCATTCAAATTATTCGGTAATAAACCGGGATTAAATGGTTGCCAAATTAAGGAAAATAGTTCTTCTCTTGCAGTGTCGGCATTGACATTTGACTCGTTAAATTGCCTTGATATTTCTTGAATTGGCATGGCAGCTCAGAATTTGTAATCAAGTTTTGGATTGCAGCAATCTTGTTCTATGAATTTCAGCTTCTCATGAAATACAAATTTTGACTCTTCGTTCCGGAGAAACATGGAACGATATATTTCCATCCTCAAGGTTGTTTACCTTGAAACTCCTTGAATCCGCGTAAGGAATGCAGCCCCAAAGACGACGTTCGGGTTAAATATTTGCCCTGCAAACCACCGAATTTAATTGAATTCCATTGTTCTGTTGCAAAAAGGAAGGTCCTACCGCGGAATGCCAATATTTACCGCCACGTTCGGCAAAGCTGGTCCCAGAAGCACCACCAAACAACGCCGGGGCTATTGTTCCTCTTCACAGATTTATTACAAACGCGCACGCACACATGCCGTACCGAGGAGGGTAAACAGTTTGCATACCTCTCAAGAACGGCCATCCCCTTTTAATTATTAATCTCCTTTCGATACCGTTTCTAGGCTTAGGCTTTGTCGAAGGGTGGCAGCGTCGCTAATAGTGTCGATAATTTATCGGTGCCCTCTCGCAGTTGGTCCATATATCACGCGCAACCACTTCTTCCCGTTCTAACGGTCGCTGCTGCCGTCCGCTGGCATGGTTCAGAAGTCACTTCGAACCCCCTCGTAGCTCGATTACTGCGAAGTACTGCTGGTGATAGGTCCTAAATTAAATCAACTCTCCTCCGCACCATCCCGACCTCGAGCAGAAGATGGACTTGGCCTCTTATCTTCTCTGTTAGATGAAACATATTTGCACTAATGTGAAAGCAGTAAATTTCCCCGGATTGTCTTGGATCGGTCTTGGACCATCGGGCAGACCATTCACGCTGCCAGCTCCGACAGACGCTGATGATTCCTGATGTGGTGCCTCTGCTGCTTACCAGGGAATAAGCGATTTTATTGAAACAAATCGAGCATTGTCTCTCTTCATAGATACACTTTCGTGAGGACAGCTCGCCGGGGGTAGGAGAAAAGCAATCTGCACTGGTATTATCTTTATTACTTTCCCATCCCTCGTCATTATCGACTCCCGCGTACCGATTCTGGACGGAGTGATTCTGGAAGGACGCAAGTCGGTGGTGTGGCCTACCGAACAATAACAGCGCGCCAACAACAACAACAATAACAGCCACCGGCAACAAAAGCCTGCCCAGTAGCAGCACCTGTCGAAATTCCCCGAATCGAAATTCAAATTTGGAAAGAACTCCCCGCCCCGTGCTAAGCTTGCAGTCCCGCGGAAAAGCCGATAGATGACGGATGAATGGAGTGAATAAATATTTTGATGTAATTTTTTCCGAGCTCCCTTCTTTGTAAGGACCTTTTGTTGGAAGTTAGAGGAAGCTAATCAGCTTCCGTCGCGGATGAAAAAAAAATCGCGATATTAATTCACCTATAGCCCATTTAGAAATGTTTCTTTACGCGTTTTCAATTCGATTGTTGAAAAACTGTACGTCCCTGCGGCACTACACTCACATCCCAAGTCACATCACAACCATCTTTGGTATAATTTGGTAACAGAGATGTCGCACCCATTCTTGGAATTGTAAAACCAACAAAGGTAAAAATACTCGAATGTAAATACGCCCTGGAACAACATTATTATTAGCATTATTGCCCGATCACACAGGTTCTTAATCTTTTACCCGCATCGATGGGTTTCATTTTTGCTCCTTCCCCGGGTGCAGCATTAGGAAAAAAGCGCTGCTCCTTGAAGAAGGAACGGCAAACGAAGACGACGACGACGACGACGGTTTTGGATTTATTCATTATCTATGCATCAGTGGATTTACGACAACAGTCGGTGGAGAGCGGATAGACGGGATGTTGATCCTTCACGCTGCTCCTGCTGGAAGCTTGTCAAGAGATGCAGTACCGTGAAAAACATCATCTAAGATAGGGACTGCTGCTGGGATGGCGATTACACGAGGAATGTGGATCGGTGGGAGCTGAGGGAGATCCTTGGTGACGCGTTTGGATGGAATGGTTAAATCTGCTTTTTGGATCTGTTCTCTGGATTGACAGGTGTTTGGAGTTGTAACGCTACTTTCGCGAATGTTGATTTGTTTGATTGGAGAGTAAATACCGAGCCGGCAGTAGAGACAAGGATTGTGGAATTGAGCGTCATCAGACTAGAGTCGATTCGGGTTTCAACCGTTAGTGATTGGTAGTAGTGATGGTCGATCTGAACCCGAACCCAAAGTGCTCAGCGTGAATTCGATTTTGGGAAATTGGAATCATTCGGATTTGCTTTAGTCCGAAGAAAAAATGTTTGGATTTGGACTTGGACTCGGAATTGTGTCGAGTTTGAAAAATAAGAAACCTGCACAGTTTATAGAAAAAGTAGGGACACGGCAGGTATTTTCGTCTGTTCGTCATAGTCTCGAAAACCAATAAAAGAGACGCTTTTTTGTAAAACTCATACGTACCAAATCGTAAGCTCAGAAGAAACGTTCTGCTATAGTGGAGTTCTAGCAAATGTACGTTGCTTTCGTTGGTTTTAGCCCCTACGACGATGGACGGAAATACCTGCCGTGTCCCTATTTCTAATAATCCGATATCAGCCGCCAACGCTCCAAAAAACTTAACTATTTTAGGCAACTCACAGCTAGTGCGATGGTGAATCATTACAAATATATTCGTCTGGGAGCTGTAATCATGTATGCATTTTTGAAAATAAACTTTTGGTATGAAAGTGCATTAGAATGAGTTTAGACAAAATTTCTTGGGGAACATCCTCTCCTGAACACAATTCACTATAATATATCGCGCTTTAGTCTACTGTGACTCACTTACACCAATTCTTTAGAGAAATGAAAAATGTATCTTGAAGAAAAAATAGTTGCGAGTCATTTGAAGTCTGTATGAATAACGAATGTCATGAACAATGCAGATCTTCATCTCATAACAACAATTTAAAATAGGCTGATTGAAAGAGAGTTTCCTATTTTTGGCGAATGTCTGAACAGTTTCTACTGCATTATTAACACAAAAAAGCTGAATTATGTAAACGTTATTTAATTTGTCATAAAGAAAAACAACCCTACTGGTCAAGGGTTCAAATATCGGGCTACATATTAGTGGCCAGATTAGTTCAAAGTCACAAAAATTGACTTGTAAATATTTTGAAACAAAAAAAAGGATTCAAAAATACGAAAATATTTTGAAGTTTTGGAAATAATAAATACTTTGAGCATTAAAAATTATTGTAAAATTTGCGAATTTTTGGAAATTTTCCAAGTTTAAAATTTTTTAACAAATCAAGCATCCGAAAGATATTCAATTTGCAAAAAAGAGTCAACTGCGATGGAGGTTGGTACTCGGGTTCTGATGGCTTTTCGGCAAACGTGACCTTCAGGTGGTCTTGTTGTGTAGGGGTTATCACGCCTATCTAACGAGTAGGAGGTTGAGGGTTCGAGTCCCTCCGAAACACGCTAATTTCATATCAATTTGTCCATTTCGAAACATGTGGTGTACATATGCACAGCCAAGATATTTAACAAAAAAATGGTTTTCGTACGGCCGAGTTGCCGAATAATATGCAATTAACTGTTTTAAAAGTTTTTGAAATTATAGAAATTTAGAAATTTGTTAAACTAAAGTATTTCAAAAACATTAAGAGTAATAGATATTTAAAAAAAATAAATATTGTTACAATTTTAGAAATTTAGGCAATTCAAGAAAATTTAGGAATATTCAAATGTTTAGAAATTTGGAAAATTTCAATTATTTAAAAGTTTTAGAACTTTTGCAATTTTAAAGAATTTGTAAAATTTGTCAAATTTAAAAAAAAATATGATTTTTTTATTTCAAAATAAAAAAAAATTAAAAGCTTAAAGAAGTTTTTAGAAATACAGTGAACTCTCCTTACTCGATATTGAAGGGACCATCGAGTTAGGGAGGTATCGAGATAGAGAACACATTTATATTTTCTTCCAAAATATCAAACACTTTTCATAACATGTAGGAATATGGTTTTAAGGTCATTTGACAGAATTTTGCCAAATAGTTAAAATTGATTTTCTTATTAAATGAAGTGAGGAATGAGATGTTCGAAATGAGTAGTGAAAAGTGAGAATTAAGAAGTGAGAAATGTAATGTTCGGTATCAGCACTTCTCCCTTCTAAGATTTTACCTTCCTCTTCTCACCAACGTTGCAATTTTTTTCAAGGAAAGCATGAAGGAAGGAGAAGGGATGATGAGAAAAAATATAGATTAGGTTGAAAAATCAAATTTTCACCTCACTGCTTGGTCCTCTTACTTCACAGTTCTCACTTCACCCTTTTCACTTTTCTCTTCTCACTTCTCACTACTCACTTTGTACTTTTCATTTCTCACCATCCACTTCGCACTCCTCACTTCTCCCTTCTCACTTTCACTCGCAATTCTCACTACTGATTTCTCACTTCTCACGTTTTATTTCTCGAATCTAACTTTAATTTCAATTCTCATTAAAAATTCCCTTCTCACTTTTCACCTCTCATTTCTCAAATTTTTTACCTCTAACTTCTGATTTCTCACTTTTCACTTCTCAAGTCTTACTTCTCACATCACACTTCTTTCTTCTCATTTCCCACATTTCCCTCAAATTACGTTTGGCTTTTTGCTTTTCTTTCCTCACTTTTCATTTCTTACACCTCACTTCACAATTCTCACTTCGAATTTGTCACTTCTCACTCACAGTGAAAGGATAAGTTCACTTCTCATTTTTCACTTTCACTTCCCACTTTTTACTTCTCATTTTTCACTCCTCACTCCACAGTTCTCACTTCTCAAATTTCTCACTTCTAACTTCTCGCTTCTTACTTTTCACTTCTCAATTCTTACTTCTCACGTCTTAATTCTTACTTCTTATTTCTCACTTTTCACAATTTACTTCCCCCTTTTCATTTTTCTTTTCTCACTTTTCATTTCACACTTCTCACTACACACTTTTTATTTCGAATTAGTCAATTCTCACTCCTTACTTCAGACTTCTCGCTTCTTATTTTTCATTTCTAATTTTTTAATTTTCACTTATCACTTTCACTTCTCACTACACAGTTCTCACTTCTCAAATTTCTCACTTCGTACTTGTAACTTCTCACTTTTCACTTTTAATTCTTAATTCTAACTTTTCACTTTTCTCGTATCGCTTTTTATTCACTTCCTATTTGCTATTATGAAACTAGGGAAATGTCTCATATCTCACTTCTCGCTGCACACTTTATGTAATTCCTACTACTCATTACTCACAATAAAAGTTTTTTAACATTTCGACCAAGCGACATTCGGCCAAATGGCCCGACATCGTATATATTGTGCATGTGAACTGATTCTGATAACATCGAGTTAGCGAGGTGAAAATGCTTTGGGAAATTACTTCGACTTAGAGAATATCAAGTGAGGGAGGTATCAACTTACGATGGTAACGCCGATGCAAATTTAAGGGACTTTCAATTTCATCGAGTAAGTAAAAATATCAAGTTACAGAACATCGAGTTAGAGAGAGTTCCCCAAGACACTTAAGGAACACTGATCAAATCATATTTCTTCAAATAAATCAAATTTAAAGCAATCTAAGCATTCAAAGCAAACCTAAATAGTAGCACAGTTCGGGTCGATTTAGTTACCGCAACTCGAATGTGACTGGATTTGGTCGCATATGAGTCACAGTGACTATAGTATGTGACAAGTGTGCTACTCGGGAGTCCAATCTTTGATGGGTTGTTAGGTAGATAACTATTATTGCTGATGGCAATTCATTTATCATTGAAAATAGTGAACTTGCCTGTGAAATCATTGTTTTTGGGAAAAGTTTTCCATAATTGTGGGGGAAGTGTACTACCCCTTTTTCATGCCCTGCGGGGACACCAACCTGGGTAATCAACTTCAACAAAGCCAGCATTCTATAGGAAACCAGGGCACTCCAATTCGGGTGGAAAGTCCTAAAATTTCGATTAGTTTACTGACTGTTCCCGATGGCATTTCAGTAGTAGATGTATTAGATTGTGATTAGATTGCTAATGGCGCTTTAAATCTTGTGATCAACATGTTTTGTTCAAGGCGGTATTTTATTTTATGTGTCAGATGCCATGTTTTTCATCACAGTAGCCCAGTTTTCATACTTGAGACGCTTGAGACCAACACCCAAACAATATATTTGACGTTAAAAAATCCGGGTTACTATGGTTGAATAATGTTGATCACAAAAAATGCTACATGGGATAACATCGCATCTAGCCCGTTCATAACTATGCTTCTACTGGAATTTCTGTCCCGAGGAAATCCAACATCTAACCAGCTCCTCTTGCTGACTCTGTCTCTGGGATGATGACATCTGATGAAACTCCTGTCGACAGTAGCATCCCTCCGGACACATCCTGGGTATCCAATCCCAACGTCCAACCTGGCTATTCCATCGAGCACAAGTAGACTTGTATGCCTGAAAACAATAGCCAAGGGGTGCGATAATTGCAAAAATTATACTTCCGTCGTAGGGGGTGACCAAACAAAATATAATTGATAACAAAACCGTTCAAAAAGATCTTTTATAATTAGTTTTCTTGTTATTAAATACATTAAATCTATTCTACAAGCATTAAATGTATTTGAAACAGTGATCAATTCTTACCCCATCTGACCCATTGTCACCACCGACGACGGGATTTTACAATTTTTGAAAAATTAAGTTGTTTATAAACTCAGATATCAAAACGGAGTCGTGGAATTATTTCTAGTGCATTATTTTAACATGTTTTACTGCATATTGCATCATACGTTTAAGCACCTCTCGAAATGTCTCTTCACTACATTGCTTGCCTTTTGTGACCCGGCGGCGCTACTGCGTTGTCTCTTGAAATCAGCCAGAGTGGACTAATATTGGTAATATAGAATATTTGCTGCCAGCTTCCATTCCGGTGTAGGGAATAAAGTGAGTCTGAAAAAAGCTTTTGCATTTGTTGATTACATCGATAGATAAAGTGGAACGTATTTCTTATTTCATGATAAAAATAATGAAATCAACTAAAAAAAATGACAATAATAGAAAAATCGATAACGAATTTGAAATTCAATCGTAGTAGGCTGACAGAGAATTCTAGATTATTCGAACGGTGAAAATAAACGATCATGATTCAGTGTTCTGTTTTTGAAGCGTGAACATGCGAATTATCCTTCGGTGTTCTGCACTTGTTTTCGTTGATAAAAGGCAAATCGGAAGAAGGACTTGGCTTGACTTGGCTTGGCTACGACACCCGACTTCGTTAATTACTCTGGAGGTCAAACTCTGCTTCCAGTGGAACAACAATCTACGCAACCTGGAGCTGTCAACACACGACAGTACTCTGTGGATCATTGTCTTTCGAGAGTTCAATCAGGTCTCTCTTGACTCCATAAGCCCGTCCCCTTGAAAGAAAGTACAAGTAGATTACCAAGATAGGCTTCAATATCTGGATTTCTATGACGATCGGGATCCTTCGGAAAATCCCATTTGACATACTGCAGTTTAACAAATGCCTCCCAGATTTCAGAGTCTCTCTCCAAGGTAGCTTTCCAGGTATCGGCCCACTACTGGATACCAACCGAAAGTTAAGTAACATTAGCCACTAAGTTAAGTTAAGTAACATTAGCCACTATTCCCCTTCTATCCTTCTATCCATGTACGTGCACCATCCAGTCTAGGGCGGTTTTAGGTCTGACCTCCAACGCTCTTGAACATGCCAAATTCCTCTTTTAATCAGCCTTTTACAACTGCTCAATTGTCCTCTACCTTCTCTAGGAATAGTGAAAAATCCAAAAAAAAAACACTTTCTTTCCGCCAAAATCCTGTTTCCCGATTTGGCCATCCAGCCACCAAACCTTCCCAGATGAGTGGTGCCGAAGTCTCGTCATTCCAATCGCACAGAAACAGCATTTATTTCCAGGACGTTTCGAAATGTTGGCCAATCGTGCTGATCTTCTGCTTATCCAAGGTTGTTGAGAAATTGGTGAACAGGAGAAACTCGAAACAGACCGCAGGCTATGGAACGTGCTCTTACGTTGCTAGCCTATGAGTCGTCCGGCAGGACGCCTTCGAGCAGGACATCTCAAAAGTGTTCAACAGGACATTGTCGTCTTTTGTTCCCCAGCAGCTTAGTGAGATTTTCCGATTTTTTCATGGCTTTCATAAAGCAATTTCTCATATGGTGCTCCTTTCAAGTGCTCATTGCTAATCAGGCTTCGAGAAACCAGAAACCAGCGGACTACAAGGGTCTGCCTTGGCAGTTACACTTTTCCTCGTCGTCATGAACGGTGAACTTGGTGACACTCCCGCACGCACGCGGATAGAGGCCCAATCCCCCGTTAGTACCATCCTCCGCTGGGCTACTTCAGTAGGTTTTGCCATGACCACCAGCAAATGTGTCCGTGGACATGTTTGCTAAGGGGGGTTTTAGCTATCCAGTCCGAGCATATAGGTGGGGCAAAATCCCATCCCCGACCATAAAATAGTTAGGTATTCGGAGTCTCCATTAACCTGGGTCGCATCTTCTTGCCGCATTTTCGTGAAGTTATGGTTAACTGCAAAACTAGAATGAATCTAGTTCTGTCTAGAATCTGTCCTTGCTACACAGGACCCAAAAACTGTCTTTTTCTGTAATCGAGAAAATCAATCTTAATCCAATTCGCATTTTCACACTGCAGAGCCAGAGCATTTTCGCCCAGGTCAATGCGGAATACCACGGCGGATTATTTTACTAGCGTCGGATACGAAAACGTGGGTAATGTGAACAGTGTGGGAAGACTGGGACCGTAACTGGAGGACATCCACCAGCTCGCAAGTTGGTCAAATTAATCGCACCACTTCTGCTTCGACAGATCTGCAGGAGCCTCAAAGTAGGCAGGTCTGTTCAAGATCTGTCCGGCTCCAAACTGGACACACGTGGCTTTCACACAACTTTGGTGGGAGCACCTCCCGCCCGGACACAATCTATGGCGCTGTCTCAAAGAAACGTACGAAATCGCCGTCAGCATTGGAGGTGCTCTGACGGACGATATCGCCAGCAACGCCGCCCTCATCTACTTTCTCAAGGATGGGGGCCTGTACTGCCGCTAACCGCAAGTCGAGCACATCTGTATATGGCGTCCATATACAGATGTGCTCGACTTGCGGTTAGCGGCAGTGTATAGGTAGTAGGATTTAAATTCGCTTACTTTGTTGGCTTCCCGAGTCCAACTCCGGATGTTGGACCCATAATCCGAGGCATATGGGCCTTCCTTGGTTTTACTTGGCAAGTCGGGTACCTCTTTGGATTATTTTCTTAATCAACGTTTTCCTGCTAAATCTTCTTGTTCAACGTCCTTTTGTGACTCTCTGACCATGACCTTGTCACAACACGTGAAGAACTGAACGTTTTCAAAACAAACTGGAAATTACTTGAAATTTGAAAGCTTAAAACATAAGATTCTGAATGTTTCAAAAGCATTTCGGAATAAATTCCTAAAATTTCGATAGTTTTTACCTGAGCCCTGGATGGCAAAAAGCAATAAGGTGTTTAAAGAAATCATTTGGACTCATTGGATATAATCACTCGCTTGACAACAAGTAAAACTACAGAAAAAAAAAAACAAAACAAAAAAATCGACATCTCGACAGTAGTGGCAATGAATCCTCGGAGTCGTGTTAAAGTAGAGAACACTCAATCTAAGGACGGACACACTCATTCCGTCCAATTGGAGTCCAAGTTCGCACGAAATCCTCTCCGAAATTGCTTCAACGATTCCCGATAAGCACCGCTGCTGCTGCCGGCAGTACATTTCACCTCACAAGCTGCACCCATTTGACCGATTAATGGCGTGTGAGCAAATTTATTGTACCCGGCGATTCCTTCCGAAGCACTTTCTTTCCATTCAAGATTTGGCTGTTTGGTCGGGTGGAAAGAGCATAGCCAGCAGAGATATGGGTGAGGGTGGTGATTTATTGTGCTGATTGTGCTAACGTTCCACCCACACACACATACACACACGGTCCACACGGGAATGAAGACGATGATGATTGCCACAACTGCCGAACCCGGCGGAACGGTTTCAAATTTCGATTGGCGAAAATTTCGCCCGTAAGCTCTGCCATAAAGGATACATATTAATGATACCCAATAATGAAAGTTATAAGCAAAACATCCTAGCGAGCCAGACACCTTCATCATTTCGGGGCGCTATAGCGGCACTTTGGTGCAGCACACATGGCCCCATCAGACATGGCTGGTTTTGAGGTTAATGCTTCAGAAATTATATCACCATTAGCAAGAGGTTCTTTGCTTTTGCATAGCAAAGGAATGTTCCAAGACATTCGAGATTTTTTTTTGCAGCAGATGCTAATTGTAGCCATCATCAAAGGAAATGATAAATTTCAGTCTGGAAATATAAAAAGGAAAACGGGAGCTTTGATGGAGCAGCTAACGTCTAAGGTTGAACCACCTGCTGGATCGTCTGATTGGTTTTGAAAAGAGTAACACAACTCATTTGAACCGAGTCAGCTTATTACCAAAGAGAAGCACCAAGCATCACCGGAGCTATTATTACCTTTCCCATTCGAACGAAATGTCGCTCTGTGTGCTGTTGTGTGAATGTGCGCGAATTGCTACTTCTGGTTCCTGCAAGCAAGGACATCCGAATGGAACCGACCGCACCGTGTGTAAAGGATTATTGAGGGAAATTGGAAAAAGCGAAACCGTACACGTTCGGTCTCACAATAAAACCAAACACACACACACTCACATGGTTGTGAGTACCCACGCCCGCTCGGACCACGAGGGCATTAGTTTATTCTGCAAACGTCGTCACCGTGAACAACGAACAAAGGTGTTCTCCGCCCCCGTAACACAAAGGAACGATCCTGACCGGCGACGAGGGAAAAACGCCACTGCAATCCTCGATTTGCAACTGCATTCAGGGAGGTTATGACATTCGATACTGCTGCTACGCTGTTGTGGCGGGTATCGATTTCCGGAATTGATTTTAGTTTTTTTTTTCAGGAAGGGCTTCGGTTGATTAGTTCAGCGGAACACAATGGACGTGAGCTGTAATAAGCGCTTTAACTTTCCCTACAACAGCAATGCCAATTCGTGTCCCAAAGGGGTTTTGATTGTGGTCAGGTCAATTATCAATGCATAAGTCTCATAGCCTTTTTTCAGATACACTTTTTGTTGTAATATTCTTTAAAAAAAACCCTTAAAGGAGCCTATTTGATGAAAACAGATGACCAACATTGAAAATATATTTTTGAAATATTGTAGAACATGATTTTTTCAATTTTAATAGCTAAAACGGTTTTTTAAATAAAATCTTTAGAACTCGTTTAATCTTCGATTTTTTTAGGTTTTTATAATTCAAATTGCCCTTAAAATTCGGGAACAAAAATACACTTCTAAAACTTTAAAAAATCTAAAAATAAGATATTTTACAAAAATATTTTTTAATCTTTTAAATGTTTTAGATTTATTTTTACAATTTGGAAAACCTAACGAAAAAAATCATTAATTTAAATATTTGAAAAATTAAAAGCGTTAAAACAAATATTATTTTGAAAATAAAAAAGAATAAAATTTTGGAAAATGTCAAGGATCTAAATAAAACTTTTCAAAATTTCAAAATTCTGAACCTTTTAAATTTAAAATGTCAAATTTTTGTTTTATTTTGGAAACTTCAAAAAACTTTCAAAATTCAGAAACCTTTCAAAACTTTTAATTTTAAACCTACGAAATTAAAAAAAAATAAATGTTAATTTTTCGTTTTATTTTGGAAATTTCAAAACATAGTTAAATTTTGAAAATGTGAAGTGTTTTAGATTTTTTGAACATGTAGGGTAACCGTACCCTTAGTGGAGGTAGCACCAATAGTGGAGGTAGTGGGGATTAAATGAGATTAATCATTAATATACCATTTACGATGGTTTCAGTTGATGCGTCGTGCCTTAAATATCCTGTTAAATGCAACTTATCTTAAAATTTCGTTATTGAAAACTGTTTAAAACATTGATTTTCCTTAATAAAATTGACTACCTATAGTGGTGCAACTGTACAAATAGTGGCAAGCAGAGTGTAAAATATTCGATTTTTTTTGGTGAACTTCACCTTTCTTCACTTGTCAGCTCACTTCCAGACACATTCATAGTCGGCTCTGGACTGTCAATATTCAGTTGAATATTAGTCATTGAATATTTATGCACATTTTACAAATTGATAAATTATCTGAAATCGGAACACGTTTCAAATGAGTAAAGTAATGTATCACATAGAACTGAATCCGATTTCCATCCGCGAGGCACTTTCAACGGTAAACATCAATATAAACAATGCTAATTATGTTTTTTTTTCTGCACATAGTAAGCACACTCAGTGACAGTCGAATGAATGAGTTTGTGGAGTAGTCGTCTGACTATCTCATTCTATGTTTTGAATATTCATGCAATGTTTGTCAAAATTCGGACCGAAGTTGCTTCATGAAGATGAATATTTTATGCTCTGGTGGCAAGTCTCATAAGAAATCAATGAATAGCAGCACTATGGAACCAAAATTTATTTTTACCGCCACTAAAGGAACAGTGTACCCATTAGTGATGCAAGCAATATTTGGTCATTGTTGATGTTAAATGACATCAACCTTATTTTTGTTAGCAAATTTGTTAGTTTATCTATTGACTATAATATTAAAACTGTAACTTTCCCATAATTACCAATTTTAAAAAAATATTTTCTTTTGTGGATCTACTAATACCTCCACTATTGGTACCGTTACCCTATCACTTTGAAAATCATTTATTAAAAAAAAATTAGTTCTTTAATTTTGAAAGTTTTAGAATTATTGAAATTTCGCGTATTTTGAAATGTTCAAAAATTTGCAAAAGTTTTATAAAATTTTAATTGTTGTAATTTTAAATATGCAATTTTAAAAACTCTTAATATTCAAAAAAATATAAATAATGGAAAATTTCAAAAAATTTGAAAAAAAAATGATATTTAAAAAAAAATAAAATCATAAATTGAGCAAAAAATGAGAAATTTTTGAATTTTTGAAAATAAAATTTGGAAATTGAAAATTAAAAAAAAATGAAGTTCTTAAATAGGTTATACGACTCAAACCTTAGTCTATCATGCTATGATTGAGCATATTTATCGTTCACATAACGAAGTTCCAACCATAATTGGAAAGAAATTAATGTGTATTCAAAAACCTTTTTTAAAGTTTTTAGAACTTTTAAAATTAAAAAAAACATAGGGAGTTCTTCAAATTTGGAGCTAAAATAATCATAGACACAGTTATTTAAATTTTAAGGATTTCACAAGTTTAATTTAATAATAATAAAATAATCATAGACACAGCTATTTAAATTTTAAGGATTTCACAAGTCAATTTCGCAGTTTCAATGTTTGAAATAAATAATAAAATCGTGTTTTTTTTTTATTCGTATATTTATTTGGAAGGCACTCTGTGTTCTTAACCGCTACTGTGCCGTGATCTACTGTGGTACTCCGCTGTACAGAGTCCACACAGAATCTATTTTTAGATGTCCATAATTCGTTATTGTTGCCGTTGCCAGTCCATATCATCGTGAGTCCATTGTGTTCATTTGTCCATGTGGTGAAATCCAGTGATCGTTGCTTTGTTCGGTTGCTATTAATCGAAGTACGTTGGAGGAATGCCTCCGAGAAGAACAGATTTGTCAGTCGTCATTAGGTAGCCGTGTCGGTGAGGCGCGTTCCCCAAAACGCCACCGTACGGACTGCGCTTCTGGCGACTGACAAGGGTTTGGTGGAGGGGCTGGGAATCGAACCCATGACCATTCGCTTATGAGGCGAACGTGTAGCCAACTACGCTACGGGACCCCCCTTATAGAATCGTGTTAAAGTTCCTTGATTTTATATATTTGAATAAAATAAAATTTTCAAAATTGAAATAGATTTTTTTTCAATTCTGATGTGTAACAAAAATTAAAAAAAAAACAAGAAATTCTGAGTAAAAACATAAAAAATAGGACTTTTTTATAAAGCTTTGAAAAATAAAAAGAATGAAACTTAAAATTTTTTTTGATGATTAGAAATTGGAAAACGAATATTTCTGTTCTTAAATGTTCACAACTTATCAAATTTTCAAATGTTTTGAAATTAAAAAAAATGTTTCTAGTGATCTTTTAACTTTTTTTTGTTTTATAAAATTGTATAATTCACGCAAACTATATTTTTTATTTTGAATATCAAAACTTTCTAGTTTTATCAAATAAATATTTCAAAATTTAGAAAAACAAAAATTTCAAACTTTTTTTTTTAGTTTTTTAAACTTTTAAAACAAATTAAACTTTAAAATTTAAAAAAAAATGGAATTTTAGATATTTTAACTTTTTGGTTTTTTTCAAGTTTTTTTTAAATTTTTTTAATTTTTTTTAAATCTTAAATTTTTTTTTTTCAATTTCAAAATTTCGATTTTTTTTTTATTTTTTTGATTTTTTTTTAAACTTTTTTAAAGTTTTGAAGGGAAAAAAATCGTAATTTTAATTTTTTAAACCAAATTTCGACGTGTGGCAATTTTAAATTTGAATTATTTTTTTCAATTCTGATGTGTAACAAAAATAAAAAAAACACAAAAAATTCTGAATAAAAACATAAAAAATAAGACTTTTTTATAAAGCTTTAAAAAATAAAAAGAATAAAACTTAAAAAAATCCTAAATGATTAGAAATTTGAAAAATAATATTTCTATTATTAAATGTTCACATTTTTTCAAATTTTCAAATGTTTTGAAATTTTTAAAAAATATTTTTTTAGTTTTCTTAATTTTTTTTTTTGGTTTTATAAAATTGTATAATTTATGCAAGTTATATTTTTTATTTTGAATTTCAAAACTCATATTTTTTTTAATTTTTCAATTCTTGAAAAAAATATTTCAAAATTTAAAAAATTAAAAACTCAAAAAACAAATCAAATTTTAAAATTTTTGAATTTTTCTTTTTTTTTTCTTTTTTTTAAGTTTTTCTAATTTTCTTATTTTTTTTTTATTTTTAAATTTTTATTATTTTTTATTTTTTGATTTTTTTTTATTTTTTAAAATTTTAAAGTTTTGAAAGTAAAAAAATCGTAATTTTAATTTTTTAAGCCACATTTCGAAATATCCAACGTTTTAGCATTTTTGAATCTCTTTTTGTAGTTTTAAATTTGCAGCTTTTCAATTTCTAGATATTTGAAAATAATATAAAAAATTTGAACTTTCAAAATGTTTGGCAATTTTAAATTTAAATAAAATTTTGAGTGATTTTAATGTCTTAAAAAAAATAAAAATTGTGACTTCTTTTTTAATTTTTGTATAAAAGGAAAATATTTAATTCGAATATTAAAAAAAAAAAAACTGAGTATTATGTATATAAAAATTTTAAAGTTTTTGAAAACATGAAAAAAATATATCTTCATTTTTTTTCAAGTTCTTTGAATAAGGAACACATTCGTCTTTGAATTTTGTTGATTTTTTTTTTAAATTTAGGGAACTACAAAATTTTGATATTTTTTATACTTTAGAATATTAAAAAAAAGATAATTTAATTTATTTATTAAAAAAATGAAAATTTCTGAATTGAAAAACAATTGGATTCAAAATAAATTCTAAATTATTTAAGAAAAATAATGTTTTTTTAATCAGAAAGTGTTAAAATTTTAAATTATTAATTGATTCAAATTTTCGTATCTTCGTTTTTTCTTCGACTTTTCACATTCTGAAAAAAAAAAATTCAAAATTTTCAAGTTTTTAAAACTTTGATAATTAAAAAAAAAAGATTTTTGTCTGAAATTTTATATTTTTTCCTTAATTTAACTTTATTTTAAATTTCGAAATATCCAAAAGTTTAAAAAAAAATATTTCTCTTAGTTTTAAATTTACTACTTTTCGAATTTTAAATATTTGGAAAATAATATAAAAGTTTTATTACTTTCAAAACTTTGAAAATTAATTGCTAAAATTTTAATTTTAATGTAATAGATGTTATTATCTTTGAAAATAAAAAAATTAAGAAATTTTTTTTTTCCATTTTTCTGTAAACATTAAAAAATATTTATTGAAGTACGAGAAAGGCAAAAAACAAATATTGATTTTAAAAATTTCATAATTGTTAGAAACCTGGTCTTGAATCTTTTGATCACACCAGATGTTGAAATCACATTTTTTCATCCTTCACTTTGACGACACAGCTATTAAAAAGAGCTTGACCCGTACACACTTTCCCCAAGCTCTTCAATTAAGGAACACAATCGTTTCCATAACTTTCGACTTAAGGCACTCTCGATTGCATCTAAAACGGCTACTAATCCACCCTTCTTTTCGAGAAAATTTCTCTGCATGCTTCGTTCCTCGTTGAGCTTGCGGCAATCCCCCGTTTCGAATTTCACCCAAAATTTCCCGAACCGCCCATTCGATAAATACTAACTTTTGCCTTCTAGATACAGCCACCGAATGTGCGACTACAAGGGAATTTTGAGACGATGACGACGACAACGACTACAATGCCAACGACAACGATACTAATATCAATTTTATTCGTTCATAAAAGTAAGCTGTGCCACCGACGACAACGACGTCGACGACGGCTTCCCAAAGCAACTTTCGCCACCAGCAACCAAAAATCGTCGGAAAAGAAATTGGGCGAAAGCCAGCTTAAAAATCACCAGCATCGTTATTTAAGCTTATAATGCGGAGTTCCTCATCGGAAAATCGGAAATAGCTGAATCGCGATCGACCCTTGGAAGCTGACTTTCTTCCCTTCTGATGTGCTGCCGGATTTGGATGTAACGGCGCTGACGAAGTCGCGAGACACAATTTTAATGTTCATTTAATTTGATAGGATTCGTTTGGAATTCTTCGTCACTGCCAGGCAGCGCCATTCTCAATTCAGCGAAATGTGCATTCAAATGACGACATTATGGCGGAAAAGTGTGGTCGTACTTGCTTGCGGATTGTCGCGCCCAGTCTCGTTCCCTCGGTCTCTTTTCGGTAGGGAGAACCCCCGGCAGAAAACATTCCGAAGTCGCTCTTCTCTGTGGTGGATTATAGTTTTGAGACAGTGGCGTGTGGGGATGGATCCCTGGAGAAAGACGACCAATGCTTCGTTATGAATTTAAATGATGGTATTTGACAGGTTTCTTTCCTTCTGTGCTCGCTTCCCTGTTGGCAATTGTCACTGCTGTGGATAGTGCTCCGATGGGAATTGCGCCAGGTCCGAAGGGTTTGTCGGGGTGACGGAGGAGGTCGTTACTGACGGGGGTTAGTTAAATGCAATTTGTCGACACGTCCGTGTCAGGTTGTTGTGGTCCCATCATGGAAGGTCGTCGAAACACTGCCAAACAGCAAAACGATGAAGTCCTTTGGTTGCTGATAGAAGAAGGAGGAGTATGCCCACAAAGAGCTCTGTCTTCGGTTGACGGTACGTGGTAGTGACGTGACGGTGAACGAAGGGCGATGATTGAGTAATGTTTATAAATGGAAGAAATGCAAATGCTTGGCGTGAAATTGTTGCACTTCTCTCACATCTACAACCAGGTTTGACTTTTTGCGATGAAATTTCGCTTGTTTAGATGATGAAATATAATTGGAAGACTATAAAATATAAGTGTTGCAATAAACGAAGGTATGCTTCTATTCAGTGGTTCTCCAATCGATACTGAAGCATCACACACTATTCAAAACGTTCTCAGAAATCCGTTATTGTTTAAATTTATAGTTTTCTATTACCATCCATTAATCAACTCAATTAAATAATCGAACCTAACACAGATCTCATTCTTCTTCTTCCAGGTATTTACCCACAGCCCATAAACATCGCATAACAACCGTGAGTAAACCCATCCATACCCAATTCCCGAGACCATATTTTCATAATTCTTCGCCAGATTGTTCCACCAAACTAAGACTAAAAGTCCCATAAATATTTAAATCTTCGCCGTTTAGCGAACTTTGCCTTCGCAACTCATCTTCGCGCACCAACCAACCGGCAGCGACTCCGACGGCGGCGGTGTGTTTCGGACGAGAAAAGAATATCGCGTACTAAATACTCCCAGTAGGGTGCTAACTTTCTCCAACCACTCTTGCCAGTTAGGTATTTTGGGCGACTAACTCTTGCCACGTGAAGAGCCTTATCGTCTACCCGGATTCCGTGTTTCGCATTCTATTTGGTTTGGTTGGTTAAAGGTTGCGGCCGCTGTTGTCTCTAGTCGGACAGTTCGAGACGCAGACACACTCCAAATCAGTGGGAGGCAGCCAGCAGTGAAAGTATTCACATCCTCCGCCCGGAACTGTGGTGCAGAAACGGGTAAAAACTAACAACAGAAAGTACCACCCAAACACTCGTTCGTGCACTTCAGTAGTTTGTTATCGCATTTTAATAAACGACTCAAGAGTGGCACTCCTGCTTGCCAGAATGACAGCTTCAGCGCCAAGCATGGGGAGAAAGGTGATTACTTGAGAGGACCTCTCGTACCTTTTCTTGCTCGATGCGCCCCATGATACAAGGATGCCTTCGGCATCCAGGAAAATGATAAATTTAATCTTCTTTTGTTCGTAGTTTTCCTTCGCTGGAAGACGACGAAGGAGAAAAGCTTTCTACTTCCTTGTGTTTGGTGTGCGCTTAGACGATACCAGAGCCATAGCAATGTTTTATTCAATCGAGGGGTTAAAGCTCCGGAATGGCTTATGCTGTCTAAATAAAGACAACTTTACCCTCTTTCGCGAGCTCTTTTTAGGAGAAGCGACTCAAACGTCAGAAGTCATCAATTTCGAGGGCTAACGAGATGGTGCATTTCCTTTGTTTTTCCCACAAGTAGCGCAGCATCAGTGCCACCGTTAATGAACCTAACGCACGGTTGGCTGCCACCACTAAATAAACTTAGCAAAGTGCATGTGTGGAGCGTCACGAGAACGATAACGAAACTCTAATTAGACTCATCATACATAATGAGAGGTAAGTCGTTGGTTGTGTTATATCTTTAATGAATATTTGAACAGTGTTGCAATCGTCAGTCGGAATTTGACATTATTTTAAACTTGTTTTATTGCAATGCAGTCAACGATGCTTGTAAAATGCAAAAAAGCGAAAATGAACATTTAGAGGTACAATGTTTAACAACTTGTAATATCTACCTGCAAATTGTAATTTATTCCTTCTGAATTTGTTCATAAACTCAAAATCATAAAAAATGTGTTTAGTCTGTTTCGGTTACTTAAGTCTACCGTCCAAATGTCGGCTGAAGAATGTGTTAGAAGGCACGTTTTCAATACAAACCTCGGACTTCCTCCTATGCCCATAACTATTAATGATACCTTCGTACCAGAAAGACCTTTGTAATCCTGAGCACCACCCGTTGGTTCCGAGTCGCCAAGGATATCATCAACAGATCCCTTTCCTTACGGATTGAAATTGACAAACATGAACCTTACGGACGTTCTCACAACACTTGCACATACATTCAACTAAGTCATCAGGATTTTCTCCGGACTCTGACGACACATCCGTCTCCTGTAAATCAATTAGCGACAGAGCTAACAACGCACTCAGCGTCTTCCCAGGATTGAGGCCGGTAATCGGCCAATCGCTTACGACCAAGAGAAAATCCCTTGGTTAAAAAACCGAAACTCCATATTTCGGCGTTTTCAAGCAAATTTATAAACAAAACTAAGTACGTTCCGGCACACATCAATTGAATATGATCTCTGCAATTCGGAGTAGAATATCGACCCATACTCGCTGCGTTTCAATGCGGTCTGTCGTGCAGAAGACAAAATTTTTCAACATGCAAAAACTTGGCTGAACTCCATTTGACCGAATTGAACGTTTGACCAAAATGATTATTGCGTGCATACAAACTAACCTCCACTGGCTGGCAGTGATGTTGTGGAAGAAAGCTGCCTGTTTCACATAATTTTACAGTCAGATTTAGTCCGCAAGTTAGAAAGTGTTTGTTCTACTGCAGCTCCAGTAGCCCATTTCAAACTGCCTGGTATTTCATGACCAGTCACTTTTGCTTAAAATAAAGCTGGCCCGATCAATTGAATAATGGATCCATTGGCAAACTTCCGGATTCTTCGAATCCAGCGAGTATTTAGTTTTAGTCACAAGAAACATAGTAAGCAAGATTTTGAAACAATCTCACCAAAATAATCCATATCCTGAGACCAGAAACTTCATGGTGCACATATTAGCTGGAAGAAGCTTCGAATCCTTTCGATGATGACAAAAATGAGCATGCCGGGACGAATTCAATACGATTGCCACAGTCGTGATTTTAACTGCGCTTTTTAAACCTATTTGTCTATTTGAATTGAAACAATACCGCACTAGCACCACTTTAACATTTAACGCTTAAAACACTTTGGAGAACGTAGCACATCCAGGCGATATCTTTAAATTACATTCGAGATAAATTAAACTGCGAAAGGAACTTTCAAACGCGTCCGTTCGCGAGCACAGCCTACTTTCTGTTCAACGTTTGACCGGAATGATTATTAGATCGAAAATGTCATTTGGCCGAGAGGGACAAACGGTCAAAAAGTCGTTCAGCACAACTGGTCATTTGGTCAAATATGTCGTAAGGTCAATCATATCATATGGTTAATATAATTGTTTGGCAGAATATGCCATTTGACAAGGTCATACGATCGTAAATCCCAAGTTCCAATTCCTGGTTCTTCTTCTTCTTGGCATTACATCCCCACACTGGGACAGAGCCGTCTCGCAGCTTAGTTTTCATTAAGCACTTCCACAGTTATTAACTGCGAGGTTTCTAAGCCAGGTTACCATTTTTGCATTCGTATATCATGAGGCTAGCACGATGATACGTTTATGTCCAGGGAAGTCGAGACAATTTCCAATCCGAAAATTGCCTAGACCGGCACCGGGAATCGAACACAGCCACCGTCAGCATGATCTTGCTTTGTAGCCGCGCGTCTTACCGCACGGCTAAGGTGGGCCCCGGCTAAGGAGGGCATCGCACTAGCACCACTTAACTTTAAAATACTTTAAAATAAAAAAAAAATATTCGTGAAAAATTAAACTGCGACAGGAACTTTCAAACACGTCCGTTCGCGAGCACAGCCTACTTTCTGTTCAACTTTTGACCGAAATGATTACACCCAATATTTTTTTTACACGGTTGGTATTCTTTAATTTCCCGGTTAACCTGATTTTTCAAAGCTTTTTAAATACTACCTGAATTTTCTTTGATTTTTTGTGAACTTTTTCATGGGGTTAACTTTTTCATGGGGTTCAGTTTCATCAACGCTGAAGGTCGTAATCAACAAAAACCCACCCGTGTAAAAAAAGAATCGGGTGTATTAGATCGAAAATGTCATTTGGCCGAGAGGGACAAACGGTCAAAAAGTCGTTCAGCAAAACTGGTCATTTGGCCAAACATGTCGTAAGGTCAATCAGATCATATGGTTAAAATAATCGTTTGGCAGAATATGCCATTTGACAAGGTCATACGATCCAAGGGGCTAGACTTTACTAAGGTAGCGCAGATCAGCGCTGCGTGCCACTAGTTCTCTCTTTTACTCTCCCGCTGATCTTATGCAACGCAAATAGTGACGTCACTATTTGCGTTGCATAAGAACAACGGGAAAGAGAAAGAGACAACTAGTGGCACGCTGCTCTGATCTGCGCCACCTTAGTAAAGTCTAGCTCATTGCATACGATCGTAAATCCCAAGTTCCAATCCCTGGTTATTGAATCCAATAGAGAATTAAAAAGCCTCTCACTTATCATCTCTGTATACATATATAATATGTACACGGTTAGAAAAAAAGTACCTAATTTTAGGTACTTTTTTTCTCTTGCATCTCCCTCCCTCTTCCCTTTGTTGTCATAAAATGAAGAGCAAAACCACTCAACAAGAGCATTAAAGTGTGGGAACCCAACGTTGAGTAATCTCATGTTAACAAAAATTGAGTGAAATTCACCTAACTTTTGGTTAGTTTCTATTTAAAATTAAGTATATTTTACTTAATATTAAGTGAATTTTAATTAATTTCAAGAAAAAATTACTTAATTTTGGGTTCCCACACTGAACCCCCGATTTGAGTGAAAAGAACCTAATATTAGGTACTTTTTTCTAACCGTGTAGTATGAACCATTGCATCATGACGTCATACGACAATTTTTTTACCCGTATTCAAATGGAGAGTGAAGTTTCATGAGGGCAATGTTTACCTTTTTTTCATACGAAGTTTTCCGCCCGTGCAATCATCTATACCGTGATAGACTTTTTACGTAAGCTGTCATGATAAAGAACTGATTTGGGACGCTATACCTAATGATAAAGTTCTTTTAACAGGCTCCAAACGCGAGGAGCACTGGTTCTGATGATGCATTTCCACTTGTTCTACACATCTGTGCGGTCCCCAACACAAAATGAGCAAGAACAAAGCGAGAATCATCACTTCTCTGTGGGGGCTACTTATCCTATTCGGCTTTTTTTTCCGCACTTGTATACAAGTTCGATAAATTTGTTATCATGGCTTGTTATGATTCGGAACAGTTTTTGCCTTTCTTTTATCGTTGTTCGTTATCTATTAAGAGCGATTTCTACAAACCCTACGAGTAACACAGTTCTTTGTCTGGAAGTAAAAAAATTCACCTTTCATTTTACATATAGGTTGTTTATGCTTTGGTGTATAAATGTTTTTCAATACTCTCATACGACCGAATAGCGCAAAAATTGAATGTCAACTTTCAGTCATAGGAAACAAATTGTAATGCATTCACAAGACTTAAGTTAAGGACAAAAAAAATCCACTTAGCGGTGATGGTGCCTATCTCGAGTATTATAAAATGTAACAAGAAAAGCACATAAGAGAGGTCAAAATTGCACTTTAGCGAGATAGATTCAGTTATTTCCATCAATTCACATTAATTTGCGTTCATTTGAATGCATTGCAGCAGTTTAAAAAACATTACCTTCTGACAAGACAAATGTCAAAAAATGAGCATGTTATTAATAAGTTCTACATGTTTTATGACGGGAGAATGTAAAATAAAGCTTCCTAAAAACCAAGCAAATGTCAAAAAATGGCATGTTAGCTGCAAGTCGTGAGAATGTGGTACCTTCTATGATCAATGAGCTGTACGTTTATCAAAACCCTTTTCACAACATTCTTCAAACATGTTACGTTTTGTATTTCTTCTTTCTCGGGGAAGTTCTGCATCCGATACGGAACACGATCAATCTTGCACCAATCAAATCGCTTTCCAATCGTATAGACAAAATTAAATACTCGGATCTCGCGAAAATTCTGCGTCCGATTCGAAACACGTTTAATCGTGCACTTTGTCGTTTGGTCACACCTTAGTGAATGTGAAAAAAGTGAAGTGATTCATGATAAATGAGATGTAAGAAGTGATAAGCGAGAAATAAGAATTGAGAAATATGACGTCTCACTTCTCATTAGTTAGAAATGCGTAATAAGAAGTATAAGGAATGAGATTTGAAACTTGTCTTTATTTGTTTCTCACTTGTCGAACCAGCCCGATCTTGCTCGGGTTGTTTTTCCTTCGTCCTAAATGTCAATCGCCTCTAGATCGATTTCAGTTCGAGCTTGATGGTTTCCTTCAGAATTCATAGAAACGTAGCATTTTTACATTCGTTCAACTTTTCCAGCAAAATGTTATATTTGAAATGATTCGATTGATGAGTAATTCTTGCAAATCGGCCAGCCAGTGCGTGAATTATATTGCCTCAAAGGAAATGCAAACTAATTTTTATATATGGGATTTACTGTTTGACACTTCCTACACACCCATTTTTTTATTTCTGCAGCTGGGCAAAATACGCACAGCCGTGTGCCCCGCAAAATATAAAAATGATATCTCGTCAAAAATGAGGTTTGTTGCTGGGATTCGGCTGTGCGAATCTCAGTAAAAGTTGAACAAATTGCTGAGATACCGGTAAAAAAAAAGTGATAAATTATCATTGAGGGAAGTGGTGAGATTTCTCACACCTAATTTCTGAATTACTTTTTGTTACTTCTTACTTCTAATTTTTATCTTCCCACAGTTATAAGAAGAAGGAGAAAATAAGATATAAGAAGTAAGAAAGGATACGTCTCACTTCGATATTTTCACCTCGATTCTTCTCATTTCTCACTGTAGAAAGTGGAAGAAGAAGTGAGAAATGAGGATTAAGAATTGAAAATTGAGACGCCTCATCACTTCTCATATCTCTTTTCTCACTTTCTACTTCTCACTGTATCGCTGTCTCACTTCTTACTTCTAACTTCTCATATCCCATTTTGCATTTCTTACTTCTTATTTCTAAATTATTTTATACGCTTCATTCGCTATTATCCGGCTATACGACCCGTTCAGCAAACGACATTTACGGTTGACCGACAATGGGTCGGCCAAATGACATTTTTGGCCATATGACCTGTTTGGACAAATTACATTATCGGAACGTATGACCCTTCGGTGCAATGACATTATCGGGCAATGAGCCCTTTTTGCTAAACGTCCATTTAGGGTAAACGGCATTTTCGGACAATTAATTTTTTCAACCAAAAGCCCAAATGGTCGTTTGGCAGAACGGGGCATTTGGTCGAAAATTTCATATGGCCCAATTGGCCTAATCGGTCCCAGAGAAGAGATCTCAGTTCAAAGTGTTGTGTAGTGTGTACTGGTTTCAATGAAGAAGGTCAATGTATGCTGAAAATGATGAAAAAATAGCTTTTTGGCAAATCACTTCTTATTTCGCATCTTGTTTTTTAATCTCTTCAAACTTCTCATTTCTCATTAATCATTTCTCACTAATTCATTTCTCATTAATCACTTCTCACTAATTACTACACTCAACCCTCTTTTTACGACAGTTATTTTCACGTCACTTCGTTTTATGGCCTCCTTTTTAGGCACGTGACGTAAAAAGAATTTGACATCCAAAAGTAAGCCTATAAGAAGGCATTCTAAGAAACCCTAAGAACAAAGTAGATGTTTTCCCTAGAAACATTTTGGTTTTATGCTAGTTTTATTACACTCTTGAAGAGTAAATTCTGAGCCTCAAGAGCGTTATAAAACTTCAAATGTTACTTGGGTTGTATATTCATCATTTGACTTCAACAATTGTTCCATTCCAGGTCATCCAAGAATTTCCTGAAGTCTTCACGCGTAGCCAATGACCTAAGGTCTACAAGCGTAACGAAAGAGCTGTTATCTCTTTTCAAAAATGGTTCATGCCCTATTTGATATATTGAACCAAATTCCGTTCCAGGTCATCCAAGAATTCCCTAGAGTATAGGTCTTGAGGTCTACCCGCGTAACCGAAGGGCTGTTATAACTTTTTAAAAATGGTTCATGCCTTATATGTTCTGTTAAACCTAACTCAATATGCCTTAAGCTGCCGTTCCTTTCCAGGTCAGCCAAGAATTCCCTAGACTCCTCAGCCGCGGTTTCATCCCAAATATATCCTCAGAGTATTTGTCTTTCACTTGCGTCTCAAATGTAGGCATATGAGTTGTTCTAAGCTCTCCATTGTCCTGGAGTTTGAATCAAAAGGGTCTACCGAATCAACCAAGTCTTCCATGATGTCCCCGGCCGAGGTATCAACCCAATTATGTCCTCCGAGTATTTGGGCATATGAGATGTTGTAAGATCTCCAAATTGTTCTGGAGTTGAAATCAAATGGTCTACCGAATCAACCAGGTCTTCCATGATATCCCCAGCCGCGACAACAACCCAATTTCATGTTCTCCGAGTATTTTGCTTTCACGTGCGCCTTAAATCCACACATAGGATATGTTGTAAGATCTCCAAATTGTTCTGGATTTTGAATAAAATGGTCTACCGGATCAACAAAGGCTTCCATGATGTCTCAAGCCGTGGAATCGGCTTGATTTTGCAAGTGAAAGACAAATCCTCGGAGAACATAATTGAGTTGATACCGCGACTGAAGCCATCATGGAAGCCTTGGTTGATTTGGTAGACCATTTGATTCAAACTCCAGAACAATTTGGGGATCTTACAACATCTCATATGCATGTATTTGAGCGTGTATTTGAGAAGTAAGCGGAAGACTAATATTCAGAAGACAAAATTGGGTTGACACCGCGGCTGGGGACAAAGACAAAGCCTTGGTTGATTCATTTGATTCAAACTCCAGAATAATCTGAAGAACACCTCATATGCCTGAATTTGGAGAGATCTTACAATACCTCATGTAAAACGCAAGTATCCAACGACCAATAAATTAAGTGAAATACTAGAAATTCGGTTTACGTCCTCCCAATAAGTGACGCAAAAAGAGGGTTGAGTGTACTTAGTTCTAATTTCTCACTTGTCGCTGTGAAAAGTGAAATATGAGTAACATTTGTAAGTGAGATTTGATAAGTAAATGTCTCACACCTCACACCTAATTTTTCACATTTAGAAGTGAGAAGTAAAAAGTGAGGCGTTTTACTTCTTCCCGAGCAGCACACTTGTCATACACAAGTTTATGTGTCTCATACGTGACCAAATCGAGACACATTGGAGTTGTGGCAACCAAATCGGTCAGAACTGTGCTACTTGGGTTGCTCATTCACCTAACAATTAGCTATCACAGCGAAAAGTTGGAATCAATAGTATGACATCTCACTTCTCACCTTTCACTTCTCACTTATTATTTCTCCTCACTTTGCACTCTGTAATGTGAGAAGTGAGAAATGAGAAATGGGCACTGATAAGTCACAAATTTAAATTCTTAATTCTTTTTTTTCTGTATCACATCTTCTTGTGAAAAATAAATTGTGAGAATTGGTAAATCAGAAATGTGAGGTTTCACTTCTTACTGTGAAAAGTGAGAAGTGGGATGTGAGACGTGAGCAGTGATAAAGGCGAAATGAGAAGAGAAAGTGAGAGGAAAGGATTTAGATTTGAGGATATATAAAAATGTCAGATCTGGACTAAAAAATAATCCTCCCTAAAAAAATTGAAATTTGCAATAAAAAAATTAGGAAATTGCCAATAAGGAAATACACACAAAATACAACAAACATAAAATTTTCTTAAATTATGCAAACTTTCCACAAACGATTAAGAATTTTCCACAAAATCAAGTAGCAGTTTCAAAAGCAAGAATTGAAATTATAAAAGAAGAATTTTCAATAAAGAAATCAAAATGTTCAACGGAAAAAGATACAAAATTTCCATGAATAAATCAATTTTGGCAATAAACAATTACAGAATTCTCAACAAAATATTTTTTTTTCCACAGAGAATTAAAAACTTCCCACAAAAAAATTCATAAAGAGCAATAAAAAATATGAAAATATTTATGAATAAATATAAAAAGGCAATAAAACTCGACATTTTTTCATAGATTACTCCTTCCTTAAAAGCAAATAAAGTTCATGGACAACTTTATCAATTTTATTGCTTTTTTGTATTTTTAGATATATTTTTTTTTTGCTTTATTGATTTTTTTTGGAAATTTTTAAATAGTTTGTGGAAAAAAAATTTTATTTTGTGGAGAATGTTGTAATTGTTTATTGCTAATATTGATTTAATTATGGAAATTTTGTATTTTTTTTCGTGAACATTTTGATATCCTTATGGAAAATTGTTCTTTAATAATTACAATTTTTGCTTTCAAAAGTGCTAATTTTTTTTTGTTCCGTCGAAAATTTTCAATTGTTTATGGAAATTTTGTTTTATTTGTGAAAATTTTATATTTATTTATCGCTCATACCCTTATTTATTTATTGGCAATTTACTAATATTTTATGGAAAATTTCTAATCCGTCATGTGATTTTTGCATCGCATTTTGTAATGTGTTTGATTTTATCTGTTCGAAGGTTAATCGGCTAAATGACTTTTCCAGACAAACAAAATATTCTGAGAAAATTATTAAGCTCATACTGTGCGTAATCCGAAATGATTTTTCTGCCAAAATGAATGTTTTTTTGGTCATTTATAAGACCAAACGACGTTCTCGGCTATTTGATTCGTTCGGCCAAATGAAGGTCTTCAGGTCTTGTATGACTACCGCTTCCGCTTCATAAGCAGGAGATCATGGGCTTAATCCCAGACCCGTATGATTATTTTACATCGTATTTTTTTACATACTTCTCATGTTCTGTCAATCGTTAGAACTGGAAATGGATTTCCATTCTTATCGATTTCCTATCCTATAACTATAACTAAATTTTCAAGCATTCTGTTTGAATTGAAAATAAACGTAAATGCTTATTTCTGCATCCACTGAAAATATAAAATTATTTCTATCCCATCATATTGGCAATTCGTTAACAAAGTCCATAAGGGCGTGACCAGTACCGTGCTGTCCATAGAAAATGCTGGAGCTTTCAAACTATGCATAGCGAGGTTGGAATGCAATTCCCATTCTTCATCCTTTGGTTCCCTATGCAATAACAATTGTTCTGGTAAATAATGGACCAGCAATTAAATTTTTGGCAATATGACCTGTTCGGCTAAACGAAATTTTCTGCCGAACGATTTTTTTGGGTTAAAGACTTGTTCGACCATACATTAGACTAAATGACTTGTTCGGCTGATCGGCTTCTTCGACCAACAGTTTCATTCTGCCTTAATAACCGTTTCGGCTGAACGTTCAATTCGGCCAAATGGCGTTCGGTCCAACGTGTTATATGGCCAAGGGGAATTCAGTCAAATGGCTTTCGGCCAATCTACCCTTCCCAGCGTTTTCAATTATGCTAACGTGCAAGCAGAAGTACGATTCAATACCCATCATTATTATGAAAAACAAATCCATACTAGCAGCATTTGGAACAAAAATATTTAATCGAAACAGTATCAGATATCTTTGAATTGTTTCACGGCTGAAATTCATTTTTTTTGGACATCCATCCATATTAATATTTTGTTACAAACATGTATTTGGTCTAATGTTCTTGAAAGAAAATCCATCTCTCACTGGGGCTGACCCAGTTGTGGCAGACCTGCCCCGAGTTCATCGTTGGTTAATTTCGCATATTTTGTTTGCGCGCTAAGTGGAAGCGACAACGACATTAGTCTCCTGCGTCTCGGTCTGCTTGTATTTCAATGACAGCCCGTTTGTAGATCGCAGCCCGGCTTCCAGCACCTGATCCATCGGATGACTACGACGTGGTGGTGGTGATGGTGTTTGCGTCGAAAAAAAGTGCAATCTTCATGTTTTATGAAGTATTGTACATGGTGTGCAAATAAAATAAATTTTTATTTCCTCCCGGTTTTTTTTCCTTCCTTCCTTCAATGGTGGTTGCTGATTTACGCGGGACGGACCACCACCAGCGATGATGTCTGACGGAAAGCGTTCCACGAAGCGACCCCGGGAAGGTATGAATATTGTATGAATATTTCAGCAGGATTTTGGGCGTTTGCTCTCGAGAGAAATGGTCGACGTCGCCGTATCCGTTCATTGTCGGGTAGTCGTCGCCGGCGTCGTCATTCCTGATCGCTGAGTTCAGCGGAGTCTTGAAGTGCGAAAAATGTGCAGGATGTTTGAATGTCGAAGTTTTGCATACGTTAGGAGGTTTTTTCTTCTACAGACATTTGTTCGTCATCTGTTTGCATCCACTTATCTTTTTGATGTGGTGAGAATCGCGATTAACCTCTGAAATGTTGGTTATTCTGTTGGAATTCGTCGGGATTCGTTATGGCTAGTCGTTTGGTTAAAAGTTTGGATATCGATGCTTTAAAATATTGTTTGTTGTGAACTGATATAACTTTTTATAATAAATATTTACAGTTTCGCTAAAAGATAATACAATTCTGCAATCATCAGCAATTATCAACTAGGCCAGTTATTAGCTCTGAAAAAAAAAACAGGGGCCTCATTGCGCATCTCATTTCGACAGCTCATTCGTATAACAGTTTGCATGGTTTGCTCGTTTCGAGTCGAGGTGTGCAATGCCACCCCAGTTTTATAATTTGAGGTGTTCTCATTTTAGTCTAAATTAGAAAATTCAAATAACAGCATGATTAGAATGGACAAAAAAGGGAAAACAAGAAAAAATACTAAATGATACCGGTTATTAGTTAATTACCAAAAAACAGTAAGCTTGCAGAAGCCTAGATGAAAGGAAAATTAAGGATGCTTACACAAATCCTGAAAAAGTTTTGGTAATTTGCTTTTCAAAATGATAACAACTTCTAAACATATCCAATTAGTATTTTCTATGCCAATTTGTATAGCAAACCTCCAATTCAAACACAATTTCACCACTACTACCGCCATCACCCAACTGTTTAGACCAAACAGCCCGAGTCAGCTGTGTTCGATATCGAAAACACAACCCAGTCGATACCGAATGTTATGGTTATTGCCCTGGTTATTGCCAGTATAACTGCTTATGGTTACTGCCGAGGAATTTATAGAAATCAAACATCGATAACAACACGCACATGTTGATTTGGATGCACTGCACTATACGGTACGGTACGGTCTGCTTCTGACAGATTGTGACTGACTAACAGACCGGCTGACTGACTGACTGACTGGCTGGTCGACGTGGGCCAAATGTCATCAACCTCCGCAGGTCAAACGGAGAGACACATTAAAATTCCTACCAAACGACCGAATGCGAACCGAATATCCTGGGACAGACTACGCCAATCGTGACGTCGGTCGGTTGCTTCTGTGGAAGTGGCCCATCCGTCTCCGTCCTGGCCCGGCTCGTAAAATGTCAATTAAAAACTACTCTAATTACCTTCGTTTACGATAGGGAAAATGTACTTTTGGTAGCATTTTTTTTGGTAAACCTGGGTCTGTTGATTCGGGATCGTTAACGAGAAAAATAAACTTCATATAGCTCGTTTCTTTCCGGTTACTATCGGAAGCTGGAAATACAGAGAATGCCAGACACAGGTACTCAGACTCACCGGCAAAGCCAAAGGACTCGCGGGGGTGTTAAATTTATTACACCACTCGCTTCGCGTCTTTCTTGGTGTTTCCAGTTCCGATGAAAAAAAAAGTTTACATAGGAAGTGTTTCATCGTTCAGGATGCGGTGCATTTTTTCCGTTTTTCCCACCAAACTGGACTGTAAAATCCAAGTACCTACCAACCGCCAAACACACAGTGACTGTCAAGGTGCCAAAATCTCCTTTCCATTCTTCGGAAAGTTTTTTTTTTGCTTTCGAACGGCAGATTTTATAACTGTCTGCATGCAGCAACGCCGACGATGTCGGTGCGACGTCGCATCGTTACCATCCTAAGCTGGCTGGGTAAGTCGATGGAAAGTATTGCGGAAAAACCGGATCCCATTGTGGACACAAACACAGACACACTTGGGGTCCTAACGAAAAATGACATTTCCACTCGCTGAAGCAGGGTGCAGCCGACCTCCGGACACCGAAGCAGGGAAATATGTTTTTCCAACTCAAATAAAACCAAAATTAATACCCCCCGGGACAATGGCGCGCCGATGGTTGCAGTCAATGCCGGATGGTGGACGGTCGACAACGACGACTACGGACGGAACTGCAGTCTCGAATGGTTCTTTGTTCTTTTTGTTCTGGAGAGGATATAAGTTTAATGATGTTTGTGTATATGGGTTTACTTGCGAGAAGGTAATTGGTTTTTCTCCGACAGGTTTCGAGTGCAAAATATGATTTTGAAATGCGGCTAGACTTGAGATCTACTTTGTTCGATTGCCGCACTTTGCAGTCTTTGTTGGGGTCTCTTTATATTACTGATAGTTATAAAGGGCAATGAAGCAATAAGCGCACAGAGTAGTGAAGCGCCTTTGAACCCTTCACACTTAAAATAAATCGCAGAATTCGGTGAAACTGAACTGTTCAATAAACAATTTTACAAAAATCTGTGAAATTATATCCAAAGTTCTGTTGTTGATTGCGATGAACTTTGGATGTGAAGTCCCATATAGAGTGGTGGCTTTAATAACTTCAAAGGGCATTGCACAAGTCTGGGACTTGAACTCAAAATTGAAAAGGATATTGCAAAAAATGTTGCAAGTTTCTAATCAGTGTTCTATTCTCAAATCTGATACCTGATTCTGGAGCTCCTGGCAACCCTGTTTTGTTTCAAGCTCTTAATTTGTGTGGCTTTCGAGAATTTATTTCAATGCTCACCTACATCATCACCAACAAATCAACGCTCATTGCTTATAACGTCTTCAGAAAGGCTCTTTGGGCTAGTATGATCAAGGTTTTAGTGAAAATATGACTAGGTTTTAGAGTGGGTGTATTAACCCGCTCCACCATTGCCTCCTCCAGTATTATTTTACACCTTGCCGTACTCTACACGCTTAAATCATTTAACAGATTTCGGTGAATTTTGCTTCAATTCACCGAAATCTCAACAGCAGATTTGTTCGGTAATTATTTCACAAAATTTTCGGCGATTTTTCCTTTGCTCAACTGTCAAAACCACCAAAAATCTGTAAAATTATTCACCGAACAGTTCTGCTGTTGATATTTCGGTGAAATTTCACAGAAATCTGCGATTTATTTTAAGTGTGTACGATTCGACATTTCCTATACAATCTCATCTTACTTCCCCTCAACAATCATCTTGTTAAAATCAAAACAACGATTTTAATGTCATTTATTGAATGCCATTTGGTTGAAAGAATAATTTGGCCAGACGCCATTTGGCCGAATGACGTTTGGCAGAAAAGCTTAAATTTGTTTACTAATAAATCGTGTGAAGTGAGATGTTGGAAGTGAGAATTGAAATGTTCGAAGTAAGTAATGAAAGATGGGAAGTGAGAAGTGAGAAACAATAATAGAATAATGATTAATTAGAAGTGAGATGTTTGAAGCTGTGAGTATCGAGAAACGAGTACTCAGAAATGGTGAAAAGTGGTAAGGCGTGAGTTATTAGAAGAGAGAAGTAGAAGTGTGCGACGCCGCCGACATTTTTGTACATTTTTGAAATGGACACTCAGCCGGAAGTATCATTTGGATGAACTGGTTATTTAGCCGAAAATGCCGTTTGGCAGAATGGATGTTTAGCAAAAAGGATATTTTCGGGCCAAATTGCTCTTTCTGTCAAAAGACCCTTTCTATCAACCAGCATTTTCGGTCAAATAATCTATCCGGTCAAGTGACATTTTCGACCAAACTACCATTTCGACCAAACGGCATTTTCAGCTAAATAACCTGTAAGGGCAAACTACTTTCTCGGCCAAAGTACCACTTTGGTCAAATGTTACTTTTGGCTGTTGGTCGCTTTCGGCCAAGTGATATTTTTGGCCAAATCATGTTCGACATAATGACCGCTTCGGACAAACGTTTATTTTGAACATATGGCTTTCCGCCGGATGAGGAATGGTCGTTAGGGCGAATGCAATTTGGCCAAAGGACACTAGGCCGACATTTGTTTGACCGAATATACAATTTGACCGAACAGACATTAGGCCGAAAGTCATTTGCCGGAAAGAGTCATATAGCCGAATAGGTCATTTGGCCGAATAGGACAGATGACATTTTCGGCCAAACTACCATTTAGAGATCAAACGGCTGAATGACCTGTAAGAGCAAACAACTGTTTCGGCCAAAGCACCACTTTGTTCAAATGTGACTTTCGGCTGTTTGTTTTCGGCCAAGTGATATTTTTGGTCAAATCATTTTCGACCTAATGAGTACTTGTTTTGTCGTATTGAAATGAAAATCAATCAGTGCCTGTTTTTTATGTTTCTGTGCGGTCTAAATGAAAATCAATTAGTGCCTGTTTTGTCGTGTTTCTGTGCGGTTGAAATGAAAATCATCGAAATGAAGGCCAATATGCCGACAGTTCTCGGGTACTTATTCAAAAGGACGTATGTGATTTTGTAAACAAAGATTGAAACGTTGATTTCTCCAATCTGATAGCACTCCCACGCAAACCATCACCACTGACAGTTAGGGGGAGGCTTCGGCTTTCTGTTCGTGGTGTAGCTTTTCGTAGGAGTGCCATCGGATTGAAAAAAAAACGACTTATGAATCTTTGTTTACAAAATCACATATGTCCTTTTAAATGAGTACTCGAGAGTTGTTTGGCCGAATATACAATTTTGCCGAACAGACCAATAGGTCGAAAGGGTCATATAGCCGAATAGGTCATTTGGCCGAATAGGTTATTTGGCCGAAAAGCACATTTTGGCCGAATTGGTCATTTGGCCGAATATGTCATTTGGCTGAATAGGTCATTTGCCGAATAGGACAGATGACATTTTCGTCCAAACTACCATTTCGACCAAACAGCATTTTGAACTAAATGACCTGTAAAGGCACACAACTTTTTTGACCAAAGTACAACTTTTGTTTAAATCTTTCGTTTGTTTGGAAGGCTCATTTGGTCAATAGGTCATTTGGCCGAACAGGACATTTGGCTGAATAGAACATTTGGTTGAATAGGACATTTGGCTGAATAGGACATTTGGCCAAATAGGTCATATGGCCGAATAGGACATTTGTCCGAATAAGTCATTTGGCCGAATATATCATTTGGTCAAATAGGGCATTTGGCCGAATAGATCATTTGGTCGAACATGTCATTTGGTCGAGCAGGACATTTGGCCAAATAGGTCATTCGAAAAGTAAAAAATTAGATGTGAAAAATTGAGACGTCCCACTTCTCACTACTTATTTCCCACTTCTCACTGTAAAAAGTGAGTAGTGTGAAGTGAGAAGTGAGACGTCTTACTACTCACTTCTCACTTCTCATTTTTCACAGTGGGAAGCGCGAAATGAGGAGTGAGAAGTGAGACGTCTCAATTCTCACTCCTCATTTCTCGCTTCTCACCGTAAAATGTGTGAAGCGTGTAGTGAGTAGTGAGACGTCTCACTACCCACTTCACACTACTCACTTTTCATAGTGTGAAGTGAGAAATGAGAATTGAAAAGTAAGACATCTCACTGCTCACTCCTCACTTTTCACTTTTTACTGTGAAAATTTGATTAGTGCAAAGTAAGAAGTGAGACGTCTCACTTATCACTTCACGCTTCTCACTTTTTACAGTGAGATGTGAAAAGTGAGACATGCTCACTGTAAAAAGTGAGAAGTGATAAGTGAGTAGTGAAACGTCAAGCAAGATCAATCCCTCAGGGTCATAAAAATCAAACCAGATTCGGATCGATTTTTCATCAATATCTTTCCAAAATGTATTGCATATAGGAGCTTACGACTAATTTCTTCGCACTAAAAAAGTGTCAAAGGGGCTTGCTACGGTACAATGAAAATAAAACCTCCTTGGCCAAAGACTCCTCAGACATATTTACTTGTTCTATGAGCATTAGGTGTGGTAAATATTCACTAATCGCATTTGAATGTTTTTCAATCATCCAAAAATCCTCTTCAAATCCTGAACATCTTCACAAAGCAGACTTAATTTTCTTCAAAACAATATTTACATTTTCATCACAATTCACAAATAAGTAGAGAAAATTTGAAAAAAATGTGACCCGTGGTTTTTTTTTTTTTTTTTTTTTTTTCCACCCGTGGTTCACTTCGATCTCCTCATTAGATCGAACTGGTCATTTGGTCGAAAAAGTCGTCTGGCCAAATAGGTTATTTGACCGAAAATATCGTTTGCCGAAGTGTTCTTCTAGCTGAAATGGTCGTTCGGCAGAAAGCCGTTTGACCAAAAATATCAATTGGCCAAACGGATCGACATTTTTGACCATATGACCTGTTCAGCAAATGACATTTTCGGCCTATGACCTGTTCGGCCAAATGACATTTTCAGCCAATTGGCCATTTCTGTCAAACGACCATTTTAGCCAAAAGGAATTTTTGGCCAGATGACTTAATCGACCAAACTACTATTTCGGCCAAATGATGTGTTAGGCCATATGAAATTTTCAGCCATGCCGATTTCGATTTTATAAGCGTTTTGCTCGAACGTACATTTCGATTAAATTGAACTTTGGCTTACCGTGTTATTCGGCCAAATGGCTTTCCACCTTTAGATTTTCGGGCAAACCTTCCTTTTCCTTCGCCAACTCGGTGGCGAGGCACTTTTTGCCACCTCAATGATGATCCAAGGGGGCAAAGTATCATTCCCCCCTTCCCCCTCAATATGTTTTGCTAGCAAAAGTTCATCTGTCAAAAACATAATCAAGTGGTTAAATTTAATGGAATTGTACAAAGTCGTCTTGTGACAAGTATGACAAGTCGTATTATGACAAGTAAAAACATTCCACTAAAAGCTAAAAATACCTAGTTTTCTTATCAAGATTCCAATTTACGTTTATTGAACTTATTCCACGAGGAAAAGACCACAGATCGCTTATATTCGTGTCTTTCAAGAACGGAATGGTGCTCGACCTCAAAGCTATCGCAGTTGTCATCGAAACTTGGGCACGTGGCATTCATTTCCGTGAGTTTGTGAACTACGGAACCAATTAGCAGATTTTTTTAGTCAGGAAGCCTTATTCAGTTCTGCTATCCGCAACACCGAGAGGACCATCAACCCTATAGAAATAGATACTGCAGAAGATATTCCTCGCTACGAAACAAATTTACCTACATTCGCTCATGACGTTTTTTTTCGACCTTCTGAACAGTACCGTTTTTCATTCACCTCAACGTATCTCCAAAGTCAACAGATTCGCAAACTCGGAGTACGGCAATCGTGCCCACTGACAGTAGGATTGAAACGTAGGCGAAATGAGAGCTGAGACCCGAGTTTTTTTTTTCTTAATGACTGATTTCAGCAACATTGACGTGATAGTACTTAAAAAACTTTGAAACTATGTGCACAACGCTGAGTTGTCGTCCAACTAGTGGCGACAATCAGTTCCAAAGAGGAGGTGGAGCGATTATTCCTGTGAAACGATCTTTTCGAGGGCGATAATAATTTACCTCGCTTGATTTGGTCATACGATGAAGAATTGGATTGCCAGCTTCCGACGTAAGCCTTTTCTGAGCATGAACTCATGTTTACCGAAAGTATAATTACTAGTGGACTGCGAATAATTACTAGTAATGTTCAGAATGCTCCATTCGCAATTTTACATCTTGACAGCCACCACCAACCGCACAATAAAACAAAGCATTCTTTGAGCATATATCGACAACGATTTTGACTACAATCGATAGGTCTGCCGCCTCTCTTCAAGGGGTATATGTTTTGTATTCAGGAAAAGTAGATGCATCTTCGTTTTGGCGTCACTTTCAAAGTAGAAAAAAACGCAAAACCGATCCCTAACTCCACGATGAAACAAGTCGCGCACGAAGTCTCGAACGCGATTCGCCAATTTCTTCAATTCCGTTTTGAACATCGACCCTCCTGATGCGAATCCGTCAGAGTCATTGATCAGCCTACGATCGTTCAACATCAACTTTTCTCGTCCAGCATTCACTGTAGCTGTTATCGTCAGATCCTTAAGCTTAATCGATCCTTCCAACTTCTTTCGATCCTTGCCAAGCTCCAGGTTCATCGTCGCGCCGAATTTCTGTCATTTCAACCATCAAAATTAGACTGCCAGCTGAACCAAAGCAAAGGGTTTCGCTTTATGGCTTGCTCGTCCGGAGTGCTCTTGAGTATGACATGATGCTCTAAACTGAAAAAAAAAACTCTAAACTCAAATTCAGTAATGCAGATAGCTCAAATGTTTCCATTGTTTGTGTTATTGGCCTTACGTCGCTTTCATGAATCAATACGATAACAAAAGGTGTCGTTGTCTTCCTGCAACGAAAGCTTAATTTCACGAACGGCACGACTAATCCGCCAAAGATTTCTATTTTGGAGTGCCACACAGTGACAAAATCATCCGCTAGAGACAAGTTTTAACTTTTTCGACAAACTAGAAGAGTTTGATTTTGATGACAATAGAGATAAATCGCTCTCTAATTAAATATTATTATTATTCTAAGCTATATATGTAATTAAACAGTTTGTACTGCTGAATACGACGGCCAATAAATGAAATGTTTGTAGATATGTAGCTATCGAAAGCATGTATTCGATCAAAACTGGTATAAAATTTTCTGTGCGGTTCTTAACTAGACTGCAACAAGAACCTAACCCAGTGGCTAAATGTAATCTGTGAGTCATTAGTCATTTATTACAGGCCAATATGATTCTACTCCGAATTACCTTCAACGACAACATCGACACCACGAGGCTAAACTCGGTTGATTCTCGGCTAATCCGCTCGCGAGCTTCTTGCCCAACATAAAATCCAAGACACGCAATCCGTTCTGATGCTTTCAGCGCATCGTGTCAAACAAATTCGACCCCATATTGGCAGACAAATCCATCCAGTTTGCTCAGTCTGGCCGTCGACGGCTGTAAAGCATTCGAGTTTACATTTACAGCTTTATTGACATAATTCGACTGACGGTTATGAGGGTGATGATGACCTCCTCGGAACAAAGCCGTCTGGCTCGCTAGAAAGCTAGACCAACTAGCTTCTAGTTATTAATGGCATTTTTCCTTCGCCAGTTCACGTCGATCAAGGAACAAAATGTCAGTTAATTTTCATTTTGAAAGCTGAACGCAAAGCTGCTTATCGATGCGATGTTACCCGAGGCACCCCGACGCTGTCTGCAAATACGGCCAGCGAAACATTCCAGAAGATGGCGCTAGCACAAATTAATGAGATATTTCCGATTTCTCTGGAAATAGTTGCGCTCTTTGTGTTTACCGATTTCTTTCTATTTATTTTTTCAACGAAACAACAAGACAGAGTTTTCCTTCCCTGGTGAAATGACGGAGGAATTTATTCCCGAGGAAGTTGCTGACGGCGTGGGTGCGGTGATTTGCGTTGCAATTTCATAAACTCTCGGCGATGACAGCTCTGGCTGTTGTACACGCAGAAAACTACTGGAGCGAAAGGTAAAAGTTTGCACCGACAAAGCGATGCAGTTTTCTCGGCACCGATGTGGCTGACTGACGCTCAAAATCAGGATTGTATTTTTTTTCCTTCCTCCTCCATACCCAGAGATGGTGTGTAAACATCGTTAAGAAGTTGATGAGGGTACAAATGCATGAGCATCTTCAAAGGACCGGACTTTCCCTGGAGCGATGGCGATGGCAAGCTGTTCGAGTGTGTTTGACGGTTCAAGGGTTGATTTAAATTTGCAATTTAACTCTCCAGCTAATAGCAACTGTTGAATAATGTCAAATGAAATTGAATTATTTCCGAAAAGAGTTACTGCTCTATGATCTTGATTATAAGAAGCTCATCTTTTAAGGATGCGAAAGCTTCTTCTAATCCATTAAACTAAAACCAATGGTACATCCTTTCGACACTTTTCTTCAAGCGTACTTCAAATTCAGAACAGTGAAGACATCCACATAGGAAACAAACGCACGGTTGCGTAGCTCGATGGTCTACAGCTTCCCAAAGCCAAAAGCCAACCGCAAACTGCAGCTACTGAAAGCACGAAAAATGAATATGTTATTCGCCATAAACATCACCATGTTCAATAGTGCGAGTGATAGTTGTGAACAAGTTGGAGCGCTACTTCAACGAACATGCGACGACGCCAAGCAGCACTCCCCCGCGTCATCCAGTTCAACGTTTGAAGATTTCCAACCATGAGAACCATGGATTACGTTGTTCGTTCAAAGCATCCCAACGACATGGTGTCCCAACTATTTTTCACTAGCACCATCATCGGAGATAATAACCATCAACTGGCGCGGCGTCAGCCGCCCATCCTTCCCCAAGGAGAGGATGCACACTTTCCCAACCAGTTGCACACACACACACAGCAGCTGCGTGCAGATTTTCCTATCGCATCCACAAAATGGTTCAATAAAATCAATTCAATGTTGCAAACGAACGAGAGTGAAGACTTTGTGCCCTTCAAGCTGCCACCCTTTCTGCGTCACCGAAGACTGCACTGCACTCGAAGAAAGGAAACATCTTGAGTTGTGTGTTTGCCGTACGTGACGAATCCGCGTCTCCACCACACCGACCGGATGCGATGCGGTGCGATGCGACGGATTTACTTTCCATTCGGGCACGTTGCCCTATTCGAGGCATGTTGTATGCACACCGTATAGGAATTCCTAGAAGTAGGTATTTCTGGAGTCGTTATGGTGACGGGTTTGAAAGAAATGAGGAAGAACGTTAGCGACGTTCCTCCGTTGTTGGTTACACTTGAGTGAATACCATCGAAAGAGTGCTTAAAGTTTTATTGTTGGTGAAAAAATGGTTTAAGAAAGGTGAGTCTGCCTCAGTTGTTTGAAGGTGGTGATTTTTAAGTTTGATTAAGCTTTGTAGTGTAGGAAATGTTTTCTTGAAAAATATTAAGGACTCGGTAAATAGTTTTTTTACAACGAAGAGTCTCCACGTTTCACTGATGGTCTCCAAAAATTGAGAAATACTGCGTAAAGAATCGCGAAAGATCAACATGGATTTTTTTTAATTTTTCCCTGAATTTTCATAGCACCGGAGATTTTTCGGCTTTGCAGTCACTTCAGCAATTAAAATGAATGTTTTTTCTTTGCCCGACGTTTCAATGGGCTATGGAGTTTGATTCTTCACCCATTATTCAGCGTATTTTCTAATCGGGATACGGAAAGCCTAGAGTGCTTTATAAAAACGGTTCTTCACAATCAACATGGCTTGGGCCGTTTCCCAGTGCTCGATTGCGGGGAATGAGAAAGCGGACTCTAAGGCGGAGCTAAGGTGGGCGCTGTGGAATGTGATATTTACGATAGGAAAATCACCTTCGGATGCATTTTTCACATTATACTTCGTCAGGAAACCTTGATCAGCTGGCAACAGAAATTGGTAATTCTGTATTCAATTCGACCGCAGGTGTCGAAGCGTCCATGGTTCGAAAACATGAATATGGGACGAGACTTCATTCGAACCGTGCTTCGTCTAATGTCGGACGAGTCTAATGTCGGGCGAGGATTGATTGTCAGGATATTGACCATGCAGTGTGGGCGTACGAGGGCATCGTGGTCCCAAAACTACACTAACTGAACATCCCCGGGTCTGAGGAAAACAACCAAAGCCTGTTGGGAAACTATTGGCGGACCTTGTTCTCGTATACATGCCCCTTGTCCACTAATTTTTGATAGTTGCGGATGTAAGACTGTAATCATAGTCTGCCCATCTCCTGTCTGTCGTACTCTATTTATGAATGTCTTCCTCTTGTCGTCCATTTCAATGTACCGTGAGGCATCGAAATCCGTAAACTTAAGCAGCTTAGTATATGAAAAAGTCATTAGAAAATAGGAATCGAATGTAAATAAAACGTTTGTCATTGACACAGGAGCATGAAGGCTTTTACTTTTGAAGTGTTTCACATTTACTCATTAGAAACTACGAAAAACATGATAAAATAATGAATAAAATCAACTACTACTGTCTCGAAATCCGTCCACCGTGGACGGATTTCGAATCAAAGGATCAAAATCCGTACAGCTATTTTTCAACTAAATATTAAAATTGAAGCAGTCTGATTGACTAAACTACCACTGTAAATAGTTCGATACGAACCTTGAGAAGCGATCCCTTTGATTTGTATTTCGCTTATCTTACGTAATGATTCGTAATGATGATGATGATGATGATACTACCATCTATTGTAGCAAGGCACCTGCCGATAGCACTGGCCATATCTGACAAACGATTTGATCATGACTATACTACTGTTTGTATTTCATCAGACTCCTGTATGAAGGGCCAAAATGGGTGTGGTGGTTCCATAAGCAGAGACACTTATGCGAATCCACGGGATGAATAGAGAATCTCCTTCCAGAAGAAAGTTCGTACATACAACATTATAATCTAGCCATCGTTTCCCAGATTGACCCAATAGATGGGGAGAAGAGCCCGCCCTTTATCCACGAGATGTTAACAATAGGAAGTTGGCGATTCCACTCTTCCTATCCAAATCGCTTCAATCGGGTGCCCTGATGGTTTTTTATGGTATATAATCATATAGTTTCAATATAGGTAATTTGGTAAATATATAAAATGGAATTCTCTCACCAAGTTTCAATTCCATGTCCTGGACGAGGAAGGACCTTTCTTCAACGCCAGCTAGTTTTAGATTTATGCCTTCAGAGATAGAAAACCAATAGCTCTTCAAAAGATGTTCTGGTTTAGATCGGGAAATATGCTTCATTCTGGTTCAAAGATCGAGAAATAGACTTCTTGATTTCTGAAAAGATGAAATAAAAATACGGATGGCAGTATCATGAATAATGACATAATTGTTTTGATTGATATGAATATGCATTCTGAATTTTTTGCCTTTATCGTACAACGACCTTTTTTTCAGAAACATTTTTTTGATAAGTACAACACAACTATATTTTGAACTGTGGTGGGCTGGTTAATCAACAAAAATTGACAATAACTCTACAGTGATCTAATACGATCTGATGGAAGAATACGAAGAATTTGAAATACATTTCTTCTCTAGACATAGTACGAAATGACAAAATATGAAAAGTTTGTTTAAAAAACTGCATATGTGACATTTTTGGGCAAACTGAGATTTTTATATATTCTGAATCCTCGTCCAAAAATACGTAATCTGGCAAAAAAAAAACGTAAAAAAATTTTGTTCGAAAACGTATGACTTTTTTTTCGTACGCACTTTCAAGATTACGGAGATTATAAGTATTAATATAAATATAAGTATAAGTTTGCTGTAGCTATGGATAAGTTTTCAGCCGTTTTAAAGTGTCATGAAATAAGAGTAATGCTTTCTTAGATTTTCGATCTACCATGGTATTCTGAAGAAGTGAGGGATTCCTTTACTCAAATTGAAGAAATTGTAAGAATATTTTAGGGTTCGAAATTATTCAAAAATCTAAAATATAGTTGAACATCATAGATATTAGAGACATTTATAATAGACTTAGGAAGTCTTCTTTATCTTTTTGAAAGCATTCAAGATTTAATTAAAATAAGTTTATAAAAATAATTCCTGTAATCACTCTCCGTACGGGTGAGAGTTTGACTAGGTTTTAATAATCCTAATACAATTTTTCCAAGATCTGAGATTTTTATCATTGGAGTTAACAACGATATCTTTTTGTTTTATAATTCGGAAAAGGATTTTACAGATCCTAGAAGAAATTATCAAAGTTGGAAATTAAGACACAAACTTTCAAAAGATGGGTACGAGCCTGTCTCCGGCTGAAATATAATAAATTCAAAATAAATATTGTAGGAAATTTTGAAATAAATATTGTAGGAAATTTTGAAATAAATTTCTTATGATTTTTGTTCCGATTTCGTGAATTTCAAATTTATGTTATTTTGCTAGTGGACATTCAAAAGGATCCTGAAATGAACAATTCCTGGAATAATTTAACTGATCTACTAAATGAGTTAGTTAAATTCATGTTCTACAATTTTTTATCTGATCAGTATATATCCTCCGACTTCAAGGTCTTAACAGGCTTGCCGCTATCTGAGGCCGAATTATATTGAATGGCGAAAACTGTATTAAAGGACTATAATAATAACTATGTTGAAATAAAACTTGGTGGTGATCCAGCGAAAAATGAGGTTGAATGTCGAGCAACCATAGAACGATCGGCAATTTGTCTATTATGCTACGTACAGCTATGATCCAATTGAGTGGGCTTTACATATTGTGTCCGTCGTCGTCGTAGTCTTCGATCCTCCATTTAGATCAAAGAACTATACGCAACACGAGTCTACCAACAGGTTCATAGGTACATGAATTTAACAGACTACAAGATGTAATTTCTACAAACATGATAACATAAGTAATTCGTGATTCGTAATGATTCGTAATTAGCAATTAAAACATAGTTACTTTTAGTGCAATTATGCTCTACCCAAAAACAAAATGGCGGCAAAAACTCCGCGTTTGGTGGGTGGCGGTTTATTTTCGATTTTTGTTGTTTTAATTTTAAAGCCTTCTTTCCATATCCATGCCCTAAAAGCTTACTGCCAAGTATCTGAACAGGATAAGATAAATTATTTCTACATTAATTACCTTTATCCCCCTTTAATTTATTGATATCTCATGAGGTGGACGGATTTCGGTCCCGCACGGTATGTCGTTAATCCTTTTCTTATGTTCCTCCCAAGAAAATGCTTATTTGTCCCGTAACCAGGGTTCGTAATGCTTACTCAATCTCAGAAGCACAGGATGCTCCCTCACGAAAAGTTTCGGGGAGAAATCGCGTTTCAGGAGAGAAAAACATTTTTCGCTTACTTCGATTGCCGCAGAAACATAGTTTGCTCATTTTTTTGGTCCATTTGAATCGGAAAAGCAAAGCTAGAGAAGGCCAAGAGCTTAAGCTAAAGATGAGCTCATGGGACGACTGGGTTGTCACAGTGCATCCGATTTCAGAACAAGATGTACCTCATTGGTGACGCCTTGTAACACCTATTGAGCAAAACAACCAAGTTAACCGTTTTTTTTAAAGTATAGACTTAGTTTGTCACTATAGCCTTCCATTGCGGAGGAAGCTACGTAATAATAAATATTGAGGAAGGGTCACCTGCGAGAGCGTTTTGAATGATTGAATCGTGTTTAATACAGTAGGAGATCACGTTTTCCATTTGGCCACGAGGATTGCAGCAAAAGAGAAAATGTACCATTTCACTAAAAATTGTACGGAGCTTGCGCTGGTCGAGTTGGACAGAATCAGGTCTGAGGGCAGATTCGATTGCTACGACGAAGATTCCAACGACATTAACTCAGAAGACTCAGCGTTTCGCCGAGAAGCATCTTGAAACGTTAGTTTGTTAGGCATCTGGGCAACCGATTTTGAACACGTGCCTAAAAAGAAACTCTTCCATGTAGTGTTGTTCATAGTTTGGGTATTCAAGGCTTAGGGCTTAGAGGAATCCCTTGCGTAACGTTTACGGAAGTTGCCAATTATTTGTTCGTCAACGGCAAAATAGTGTCTACTGTTGTTGGACTGACATGGACTAGAAATGATTTTTTATTGTATTGAGCTTGATTGCGAGCTTTGTTTTGACCGCCTGGAACACCTTCCTGAAAGTGATTCCCCTATCTTAATACCTAATTAATTTCCTCTTCAAATTGGTTTACCAATGATATTAAGGCAGGCTCCCTAAGTAGGTGCAGGCTGTTTGCAAACGTGAGTCCTGGGACGTTTAGTTACGGGTTCTCTCCACTTTGTTTTTTACAAGACGATCACGGCCTGTTGCAGTACTATGAACACGAATTTGTTCCCATTTGAAATTAATAAAGACCAGAACTTTCTCAAACCAAGGACGACGTGCAGTACAGTACCTAAAATCTGTTTCTCACATTTGCTCCATCCACGTGCTTGGCTTGGCTTGGCGAACCACTGCTAACGATGTGCTGAAATTTGAAGCTGCATCGACTCGGAAGCAGGCCCTATCAAAGCCACCTCGGGCTGCTCAAAACACACAATTCCAATCGTAGGGCAGGTTAAGACTCAAAATATATCTGGCATGATGGTCACGGAAATATTATTAAACCAGGGCATGAGTTTTTTCCCCAAGTTCGATGAGCGTTTGGAATGATGTTGTTGGCTCATTGGGCCGAAGCCCATTTAACCGAAAAGGATGTGCGGTCGAATATGCCGTTCGGCCAAATGGCGCCTTTGGCCGAAAAGTCGTTTGGCTGAACATGTCAATTGGCCAAAAATAATGACGGCAGCCAACGGGGTCGGCGCGAAAGGCCTCTTTTTGGTCCTCGAGTCCCAGGGTCGTTTTGAGGAAGCGTGGAGGCGTTTCGATTTGATTAGCAACGGAATTGTGAGTTAGTTTTTAGAACTTATATTACTCACTCGTATGCTACACTGCAAGGCCGTGAATTGCTACGGCTGGAGCCGTAGGGAAGTCGCTGACAGGACCGGCAAGTAATTCGGCTTAATTTACGGACCGGTTGGTGGTTCTGCTAATGGAAGCCGCTAGCCTTTGATGGGAGGAGGGGTCCAATAACGTAGCTTGACAGGTTGAAGATGACACGCTATTGAGAGCGACAGTGGCAGGGCGGTAATAGGATTAGAGGCTTGACCGCTGGGCGGGATCGATGATGGCGATGGTAACTGAGGCAGCAGGCTTTCTGAGCGCTGGAAAGGATTAGCGATATTTACGATGGTGGCGATAGCTTGATCAACAGGTTTGCGGGGGCGGCGCTCAGAATCAACGGCATCCGGAATGGCGACAATAGCCGGGCCGGCGGGGAAACGGTCGATGACCTCGCTGGCAAGCAGCTGACGGAATGGACCGGAAAAGCAGTTACACAGTCGGCGTGTCGTGTAGGTGGCCAGGATGATAAACGGAAGCCGAAATCTATTACTGCCACTCGAATGACCGCTTCCCGAAACTTGGATCAAACTATTGTTAAAGTCACGTTTTGAAACTCGCTCTAATTTAGTTCTCCTTGCACGAAAAAAGGACCATTCACATTCAACTCCCGAAAGAAATCACCACTCAGGATCTCCTTTCCCCACCCAAACAGTCATCCAGGTCTTTTCTCCCCATTCTCGACATTCTTCGTGTCATTTCCCGGCTTCCGTTCTCTATTATGTCACCCAGTTACCAACAAGCGCCATCTGTTGGGGAGTTTGTCGTCCCCATTCGATGGTAGCACATGCTCGCGTAATAGGGTTCTAAAACCGTACCACCGTTTCCATATACTATTGCTAAACTTCTCTTCGAAAGAGATAGGCTACTTCCTTTCGGTTGAACGAAGCTCCATTCAACTTACAGATTGTGAGAGAGATTTTAGTTCACTAGTCATCCAGACTCAATTTAAAATATTATTCATGCACTATCATTACTACCCGGCACTTTAATTATTAAAATTATGTTATTATTCATGTAGATACAAATAAACTGCAGTGGTTATTTTCTCTCACCATCGGTTTCAAATCTTTGAAGGCTATAATTAATCTGAAAAACATCAACAAGGCATCATCATAGCAGCAATGATCGAAGCTTTGCCTGTAGATATGAGCGATTTTGCGTTGCGGCAAAAGTGCGTAATAAATGTATTTCATTTAGAAGTGGAGCGTCTATGGTTCGAGTAGATTGTGCAAAAGATGTCGCTAGTGTTCACGATGACGAAGAATTTTCAACTGATTTTCACTAAGAGTTACGTTTGTTTGTCTGTGATAAAAGATTCGAACGTGTCGCCAAAATCGATTGGAGTTTGTTAAAACAAACACATTTCAAAACAAGTGATGCAAACACCACTCAGAGAGTAGATCTCAGTTAAAAATGCTGTGTACTTTGTACTGGTTTATTAACAGTGGGTCACGTCACTATACTCAAAAAGATGATGAAAAATTGCCACATTACAGTTGCGACCATTTCTCACTTCACTTTTTGCTAATGGTTCCCAATCCTTTCTTCTCACTTCTCATTTTCAATTTAGGACTTCTGATTTCTCACTTCTGACAGGGAAATGTGTGTACGATAATTAAGAGTAACAAGTGAAAAGTGAGACGTCTAGCATTACAGTTCTTACTTCCCACTGTGAGAATGAGAATACGATGTAAAAGTGATTGGTTTGTGATCACTTCTCACTTTTTATTTCTCACTCTCACTTCTGACTGCCCATTCCCCACTTCCCACTTCACATTCTAACTTCTCACTGTGAAAAGTGTGAAGTGCATATTGATAATTGAGATGGGAAATGATCAGAAAGGAGCGAGACTAGAGAATTAGGAAGTGAGACGTCTCATTTCTCACTGTAAAAAGTGAGCGGTGTCAAGCGAAGTATGAGAAATGAGACATCTCATTTCGCACTTCTCATATCTCATTTCTTTCTTTTAACGTCTCTCTTGTTAATTTCCCCTTATCATTCTCATTTCTTTTATTTCAATTCTTACTTATCACCTAACACCTATCAAAAATTATATGTGACCAGTTGGACATAACACTTCTCTTCGCATTTCTCACTTTTCACAATGAAGAATTTCTCACAAGAAGTGAGAAATAAGGAGTGAGAAATGATAAGTGAGAAGTGAGACGGGACAATTCTCACTTATTTCTAATATCTTATTTCATACTTCCAACTTCTCAACTGTTCTTAATCACTTAACATTTTCCACATATACATATATGGTTTGGCTAAATGATTTTTTTCTTACATCCTGTTCGGCCAGATGACCTTTTCGGCCGTATGGCCCTTTTTCGGTTAAATGGCCCTTTCTACCAAACGGCGACCAAATAAGTGGTAGGTCATGGATGCATACAGTCGTTCGGCATAACGTCGTTTGGCATAACGGGCGTTTGGCATAATGGTTGATTTCAGAAATAATGCAAACTATGTTCAATTCTTTATGATCATTGTCACAGATGCAGATGGTAATTTTTGATCGTCAGAAAACAAGAGAGGATATGATTTCTTCTTTCATTTTTTTCAATTCAGGCATTTGCTAGGTTTAAGGTAAGGAGAGATATGATCCCTTCTTTGAGGGATGCATTTTCCCGGCAGAAGGCAAGAGAGAATATGATTCCATCTTTCCATTCAGGCATTTTCTCGGTTCAGGGCAAGGGCATCAATTTTCCCGGAAAAGGGCACTCCTTTTTTCAATTCAGACATTTGCTCGGTTTAAGCAAGGGGAGATATGATCCTTTTTTCATAGGATGCAATTGCCCGGCAGACGAGGATATGACTTCTTCTTTCAATTCAGGCATTTGCGTGGGTTAAGGCAAGGGGAGACATGATCCCCTCTTTCGAAGGATGCATTTGCCCGGCAGAAGGCAAGAAAGGAAATGATTCCTTCTTTCAATAAAGGCATTTGCTCGGCTTAAGGCAAGGGTAGATATCATTATTCTTCCTAGCGGAGATATTCTTCGAGGGATATATTTGCCCGGCAGAAGGCAAGCGAGGATACGATTCCAGTTTTCAGTTCAGGCAAACTCTCGGTCTAAGGCAAGGACAGATATGATCCCCTCTTTCGAATGATCCATTTGCCCAGCAGAAGGCAAGAGAGGATATGATCCTTTCTTTCAAGTTAGGTAGTTCCTTAGTTTGAAGAAAGGAAAGATATGATCCCTTCCTCCAAAGAATACATCTTCCCGGCTGATGATAAGGTAGGTTATGAAGCATATTATGCCTATGGTGACCAATCTCGACAAATAGAAGTACACAGGATTTTGTTTTTACACGATTTTTTTCGCTCGTATTTTTGATAGTGTGACTTCAATTTGCCACCAAACTCTTCGCAACATGTTTCAAAACATCCAGAATAAATCAAAGAAAAATCACATGATAATTAATATACGTTAAACATTTAGGATGAGTGGAAAATTGAGAAAATGTAAATCGTGTAAAAACAAAATCCAGTGTAATGTATTTATGTATGAGCGTATGAGATTCCTTTAAAATAGTAGTTTGTGCAACTAATTGACTTTTCCCGTCAAAATTTGTATCTCGTTTTATTGTCTCAATCGATTCTTTGGCTTATTTAGAGTCAACTTTCCCAAAGAACCCATATTTTTTAAGCCTCTATCTATTTTAAAAATCGAAAACAAAAACCGAAAAATGCTGCACTTGTGAACCGGCCTGAAAATGTTTTAATTTTTAAAAATTCTTAGAGGCGTTAAAAAATATGCACATTTAACTTTTTTCCGGGATCTCAGCCAAATGTTGAATTTTTACCGAGTTTCGCACAACCGTGCCCCAACGAACATGTTTTTTGTCGAGATTTCTGTCAAAATTGCTGAAAATCAGCAAATAATTTGTTAAAAATCCGCTAAACAAACGACATTTTTGCCGAAATATCAGTTTTTCATTTTGCTGGCGCACGGCTGCCTGGGCGGATTTTTTTCCGAGTTGCAGAAATTAAAACTAAGTGTGTGGTGTTTTGGGGAAGTTGACCTTAAATAGGCCAAAGAATCGATTCAGCGAATAAAAATGTTTGACGAGAAAGGTCAATTGCGAAAAGATGGCACGACTAGTGTGTTCTATACTACGAGTGCTGAAATAATTGAGTTTTGCAACGAGGTGCATATGCTATTTTTGCAATGACGAAAAATGGACTTTAATATGATTAATTTGTACTAAAAAAGGTACAGTCTAACTCAGTGATGAACTTAATATTTAATAAAAAATCACTCTAGTAACTACTGTTCTGATGTTGGTTTTTCATTATAGCACCCGAATGAGTGTTATAATGGATAACCGTGTTCCATTTGTGCCCCGCCATAGACTGCACCATTTTGACTCAAACTCCGTACATGATTCATATTCCGAACACTCGTTTTTAATGCCCATTTTGGCTCAATTTGTGTAATTTATTCCATTTGATTTCAAAATCGTTTGTAATATTGATGCTCAGCACGGAAAACTGACAGTTTTAGTATAGGAGCATTGGTCCTCCACGAGCATTGTCGTAATTGGATCATTGTAACATTCCTCAAGGGGCACTGAATAAAATTGCCTAATCAGTTTCCAATAAAATTTATACCCCGTCAAATCCATCGATTATCAAACTTCCTCGTTTACGGGACCTCTCCCACTTAGTCGGATCCTCCTTGGACCGCCATCACCGTTAAATCGAACAAATTTATGGTAATTTCTAACGGCACGTTGTAACATCAACGGCGAAAAATTAAAAGCGATGTTCTTCGCACGGTCATTTGTTTCTTTTCTGCATAAATGTGTGTTTTCCACGAACCAAAATGAATCGACATTCGGTACCGTGACGGCACGGCACGCTCTCTGGAGGACCGAAAAAACCAGAACCGTATTTACGATTATTGCCAATTCTGACTCGTGTACTTGGCGCGGTTGGGGACCACCCTTGCGCGCTCACCGGAGAACCTCGCGCAACCCAAAACAGTTGTCCCGAAAAGTAGAAAGAAGAAACCCAGAACGGCAAAATTCGACGAAGAGTGACAAAAATTTCAAGCATGTCGCTCCGTTCAGGATCAGCAACAAACAGCCCAAGAGGTTGGGATTGCGGTGGAAAGGGTCCCAACCCAGCCAGCAGCCGGGTCACGAGGTGAGAGTCGGCGGGGTTGAAGCATTAAAACGTGACTTTCGAAATTAAATTAAAATATTTACGTAAAGAGAGCCGTTTTTCTCGGTGCATTTTATTTGTTCATTAAGTGCCGGACGTTTCCTTTCGGTCGTCGTCGTCATCGTCGTAGTCGATTTGGCATAAGGACAAAAGGGTCTGCCTTTATTTGCATACAATGCTCCTCGAGTTGGGGCATCAACTGATGCAAAAAAAAACAGTCGGTCCTCTGGTAACGTACCCCTTCGGCACCCACACCAAAATTCAGCTCCAATTGTTGGAATTTCAAAATTTTGGAAATTTTTGTCTGGCGGTGGTGTGCAACAACTACTTTCGCTCCAGTTTCTCCGAGGTGCGGAGGCGGTGAGATTCTGGGTCTGCGGAGTGGTGAAAAGGGTTTAATTTTTATCGGTAGAGGTTTCATTTGCACGTCGTTCCGGAGCGAAATTACATGTGATTTTGAGGGCAGCGTCAATGCGATGTTCGGTGTCTGAGGAGGGGCTTGGTTGAACGACGACACGAAGGCTACGTGCCGTTGTAATTGCCGCTGGTTTGGTGACATTTCTGTCACCATTGTTCCAGAGACTTTTCGGATGCCATTCGTGGCTGGATGGTGTGGTAACTGGCCAAGAGTGTTTTGGAGTCTGATGGCGCTTCGAGATGTGCTTTCAGTACTGTTGTCTGATATGAAATTTCAGATATCTAAATACGTTAAAATTGTTTATCTACGTAGGTATATGTTTTGAATGTATTTTTTTTTTCAATGTCGTACCAAATGTTATAACTATAAACGTCATTTTGGGGCGAGATCGGATATTGTGAAGAATAGTTAATAATATTCATATTTACGCAATTTATACACGGAAATTCTGAGCATCAAACTAGTTGAAAAGTTGTTTTCCATTTGCACCTGAATCCAAAAGCATACCATAATTAGCTTATACAAATTCCATCTTCATTCGAAATGCACAAATCATGACTCGCTCGCTGCTGCCTCGTTCGCTTGCCACAAAAGCCACCTCAGCAACGCTGTGATAAAAATGCATGAAGCCAAAATAGAATTTTTGGGAACATTTAAGTGTTCTTTTTGTTTATATTGACTTTTTGTGCAATATTTTAAGAGGTGCTATTAAAAGAAAAGTACATACATAGTTTTTCCAAATTTGATCCAGACTATCTTTTGAAAAAGGCCAAATTTTTTTTATTGTATTTTCAAATGGATACAATTAAAAACGACGCATCCTACAAAAATGTTGTATGGGTGACTATCGCAAAATCAGTCAAAGTTTCTAGTAAAGATATTGGAAACAATTCAAATTGAGCCCTACACTGAAAAAAAATCAATTTCAACAGTTTCAAAAATTAAAACTCGATTTGCGAAAAAACGCTTTTTTTGATTTGTATGAAATTGTGTCTCAAGATAGGTGATTATGTTCCCTACCAACCGTCCATACATCGCAAGCTTGACACTTTTAAGGAAAAAAAGTTTTTCTAACAAAAAATTTTTCTTGTCGGAATTGACTTTTTTTCTCAGTGTCAAGGAGTGCCAGTGGATTTAACATATACATACATATATTTAAATATTCCTGTACAGTCAAGCAGAGTACAATATTTAGGTCGTAACTAATCGCAACGGATAAAAATACACTGAAAATAATTTCGACAAGAAAAAGTTTTTGTTAGAAAAACTTTTTTCCCTTAAAAGTGTCAAGCTTGCGATGTATGGACGGTTGGTAGGGAACATAATCACCTATCTTGAGACACAATTTCATACAAATCAAAAAAAGCGTTTTTTCGCAAATCGAGTTTTAATTTTTGAAACTGTTGAAACTGATTTTTTTTTCAGTGTAGGGCTCAATTTGAATTGTTTCCGATATCTTTATTAGAAACTTTGACTGATTTTGCGATAGTCACCCATACAACATTTTTTTGTAGGATGCGTCGTTTTTTAATTGTATCCATTTGAAAAAATCAATAAAAAAATTGGCCTTTTCAAAAGATAGTCTGGATCAAATTGGTAAAACTTAGTTAGAGCCATTCTCAAATACGGCCCATACAAATTTCAGAACCCTCCCATACAAAATACGCTACGAGAGGGTGGGTGGGGGCTTTCAGCCCCCAGGTCCATTTTAGCGTTATGTAATTTGTGAATGAACCCTTAATTTAACTATTGATTTATCCAATTTATCAATTAAAAACGACGTCAGTCCAATCAAACGACAACAAAATCAATCAATAACGGTGCTCACCTGCACTTTTGACAGCTGACCGACCTGATGCTCTTTATGGCGCTCAGCTTGTGGTTGTCAATCTGGGTGTCATGCTTACCGAAGGTATTCACGTGTCAGCTTCTACATGTCACGATGCGCTTGCAGTGATTGTCAGTAAAGAACATCGTTTAAAAGCGTGGTGGTTTTTGTTTTCATATCTGATCATCTGGTGATGGTCACGACATTTTGCAAGACTGTCAGCAACTACTTCTCCACCCGAGATGCAGCTCAAATCCCCAGGTGATTCTGCATTTCCGCTTCCTTTGTTAACACTGTATCTCAATCAATTCGCCCCCCCCCCCCCATGCGTGGGTGGTATACACAACCAACAACTTTCCACCACCCATAAGTTCACCGCTCCCTTCGCCACGATAAAAAGTCATGCTTGCAATGTGCGGGGTAATAGGATTTCCTCTTCTTCGCTTTCTGGAAACCCGCTTCCGGCTTCGCACGACGACGTCGTCTATGCACTCTCGTTTTCCGGAAAATGCAACACCAGCAGCAGCAGCAGTGGGGAAAGTCTTTGTGTATTTATGTGCTTGGTTGAATCTACATATCTTTGCTGGGGTTTCGCGTCGAGAACTTGCAATAATAGCCAAGTGTAACGAACGGGAAATTTAATTCTAATGCATATTTGCTGAAGCAGTGTGTAGCTTAGTTTCCGTTGGCCCACGTAAGAGAACAAAATCAATGTACCGAACACCTGCACTTTCCGGAGATCTGCGTTGCGCCCCGTAGTTTTCAGGATCAGCTAATTTCCTTGTTGCTCGGTACAAAAAGCGGTCGGTGCGCAAAATTAAACGATTTCGGAATCTGATTACGGGTGCCTTCCTCTAAGGATGCAAGCAAACACCTTCATCTTCACAGAAACAGCAACCAGCAACAACAACTACGGTTGCTGGTTTACCATTCAAATGAGGAGACACCCAAAGTGAAATGACTTTCCCTGCTGATGATGATGAGAAAACGAGATGCTGGGGGAAGGGTATATGAAAAAGGATAAATATTATTTTAAATTCTCGCCGAGAACATTAAGCACCTGACGAAGAAGACGATACCCGTTTTTCCCGGTGGTGCGGAAAATCAGTACAGAATCCAGCCAGGTGGCGGCATCCCTTTTGTTGCTCATTTTGCTGCGAGTCTCGTCGTTATCTCGTTCTGTGGGAAGATTTGCATGGGAAGGAGAAAAAAAAGTACTCCAAAGTGTAGGTGTAAATATTAAAAGCAGCTATTTTAAATATTTTAAACTGGTTCCATGCATTTTTAACGAGATTGCAGCTGTTCCGACGGGGAAGGAGAACCGGGCTGCTCGGTCGGGTCAAACGGTGGGTGATTGCGGTGTCGAGCGAGGCGGACCAGAAAGGGACAGTCGTTGCCGATAAGAATCTTATGGATGCTGTGGCACTAAACTGGAAGAAAAGAGACATTCACCGGTTTTTATTTCGAAACTGTGAGGAGGTTGTTTCCTTTAGAAGTGGAATGTGCTTTTGCTTGCCGGCGTAAGCTCCGCAGTAGTGGCAGAGCGTGCAAACCGAGAACCATTAGTGAAACGGAACGAGGCGAAAAAGAAAAGTCTTGGAAAACGAGACACGAAAATTCGGCGGAACGAGGGTAGAATAATTTCTTTTTAAACAGTCCACCTTTTTTGCTCACTCTCTATCTCTCTCGATGCGAATGGTGTTGTGTGGGAGCTTTGGAAGAAAAGTCAAGAAACTCGTTAAGGAAATAAATCATGGACAATATTTGCGGAAATTTGCACAAATGAAAAACTTTCGATTGCCGCTGCCAAAAGGATCAAAGAGGACTTGCTGAGGACTTTTTTTGTTATGCTTTAATGTAATGTTCACTACGGTGTGGAGGTTATTCGCTTGTCTTTGTGTGATCAGGTCTGTCTTATTTTGTGAACAAAAAATTCTTAACATTTTTGCAATACAAACTTCAAAAACTTATTTTCGTGAAGTTCAAATTAAAGTTCGTTAGTGGATTCTGAGATAATTAGATAATTGTTTGAATCTATTCTATCATGTACGAATCAAGAGCATTCTATATTGAGCAGTTATTGAGATCAAAGATATCTCTGAATATGAATCGATTTTACGATTAAATTACGCAATTTTCTAAACTTGAGTCGGCACACGTATTTTGGTCTACGTCCTACCCCTACTAACTGTTAATAAGAATTCTAAATATCACGCTGGGCCCTCCTTAGCCGTGCGGTAAGACGCGCGGCTACAAAGCAAGAACATGCTGAGGGTGGCTGGGTTCGATTCCCGGTGCCGGTCTAGGCAATTTTCGGATTGGAAATTGTCTCGACTTCCCTGGGCATAAAAGTATCATCGTGCTAGCCTCATTATATACGAATGCAAAAATGGTAAATTGGCTTAGAAACCTCGCAGTTAATAACTGTGGAAGTGCTTAATGAACACTAAGCTGCGAAACGGCTCTGTCCCAGTGTGGGGATGTAATGCCAATAATTATAAGAAGAAGAAATATCACGCTAAAGCAATGTGGCTCCGCAAAGTGTCATATATGACTGAGCCTACCTAATAAACGAACTAATTAAAAACATGTTTGTGACACTTTTCATATATCAAAAAAGACAATTTTCAAGAAAAAACCGCAAATCGTTAAAAAAAAATTAAAAAATCGAGAGCAAAATGCGCTTGAATAGATATGATTTATTGTACACTGGATTTTGTTTTTACGCGATTTACATTTTCTCAATTTTCCACTCATCCTAAATGTTTAACGCATATTAATTATCATGTGATTTTTCTTCGATTTATTCTGGATTTTTTTAAACATGTTGCGAAGAGTTTGGTTGTAAATTGTAGTCACACGATCAAAAATACGAGCGAAAAAAAATCGTGTAAAAACAAAATCCTGTGTATTTATATATGTTTGATTTGATAAATTTCAATAAATTCGACATTTTTGAAAAATTTCTAAATTTTTAGAAATATTAAATAAAAAAACGGAACAATAGAAAAACAATTAATTTTAAAAATTTGAATAAAATTGAGTTATTGAACATTCCAGAAAATAAGAAAAAAATATCGCCAACTGGAAAATGATTCTTAACAACTTGAAGAAATCTGATTTAAGAAGATATTTGTAAATAATTAAACAATTTAAAAATTACACAATTCTTTGAGGGTAAAAAAAAATTCGCCAACCAAAAAATCTAAAAATTTGTAAAATTCATTAAAAATCAACTAATTTTTAAAATTTTGCAAAATACCTCTGCGTCTCTATGATTGCCTTGGGATAGGATGTTGTGATAACTAGCAAGGATATTTTATCTGAATACACTTCGGTACGTGATGCGACAAATGGGATGGGTTACATTAATACGCATTGAAAATGTTCTACTCATGATCCGTCGCGCACTAATTAATCATGAGTTTTCAAAGCAGATCAAAGCAGATTTTTTGCGCTTCGCGGAACACGGCGTACAGAACGATAACACGTTTCATGTCACACTGGTTAGTTATCTGTTTCCCGGAGCAATTTTTTTTCACTTCGCGGACAACCCGGCGTTCCGAACGATAAGACGATCCATCGCGCTCTGTTAACTATCTGCTCTTCCAAGGAGACTTCTTCACTTCGCGGAAGACCCAAGGCTCTGAACAATCAGGGCTGGCATACTCCTCAGAGTAGTCGAAATGTGCGTGTCTTCTGCACTCCTCAAAAAGACCGCAGAGAGTGTGTTTCGCTTATCGCTCATTTTTTCTCTTCCACAACGCAGTGAGTCCTCTTTGTGTTTCTACTCTGCATCGAATGCATTTGTCAGACACGAAGAGTTGAGGATAAATGATGAAATAAACACACCGTGTTCCTCAATGAGTTTTGACAAAACGGTGAATCAAACAGAATGAAAATAAACATTGTCAAAGAAAGTTAAACGTAGCTGTTGATACTATTTATGCGTAATAAGATATTTTTGTTTTTGCTGGCTTTGTTTGTGGGAAAAACTATTTAGAAGCAATTGCACCTGCTTTAAAATAAGTTACTGACGAGACGATTTCTAAATACAATTTCCGTCAGGTAATCTTGGTAAATAGAAAGGTTCTAAATTCGGAACAAGAACAGAAAACATTGAATTTATATAAAGTTCCATTATTTCATTTCAGTGCTAAATTTTTTCTTGATGTTAGCATCATGCCCAATGTACTCCTGCTGTCTACAACCTTCAGAATAATGTTCACGGCTGTATGAAAGTTTTCACACAATTTCATTGAAAAACACTGTTTATTTTGCACAATTCTGTGTAAGATAGTTTTAGAAAAGATTTATGATTTACGCCAAGCTAAAAACAAACAGATTTAATTCCCCTTCCGTCTCCAGGCGAATAAAGGTTGCATGAAGAAGAAGAAGCCGACAGATATTAGAAAAAATGGCACGGGAAAGCACTCGGTGAAATTTATAAAACTCTTCTCACAAATTCTAGACATCAGTGCAATATCACAGAATAAAATTCAAAATCGAAATTATGTGTTTTTATTCAATATAAGGAAAGTTCATCCCCGTACTGCTAATCGCATTTATCTAAATTGCTTCTAGAATTTTCGAGAAGCGTTTTAAAAATTTAACCGTTTGCTTTCCCATGCCATTCCTTTCAAATATCATCTTTTAGCTTCTTCTTCTTCTTAATCTTTTTTATTCAATCTTCATTCGCCAATTTAGCATGGAGCGCCAAACTATATTAAACCTCGACGTTAGTTAATTAATTTTCAAAAGCAAAGTATGTTAGTGTTCCAAAAAATTTCAGCGAGCTTCATAGAAAACGAAATCGTTTCCAAGAATATTGCACTAAGTGGCACAACTTTGTGCTGGCCCAGCTCTCACCGGAATGATTCTCTCACTCTTCGTCTTCGTCCTCACTCACCGTGTTGGCTTTGCTACACGATGAGTATCAGCGTCACTCTCTGTGGTGTGTATTAAAATCTCCTCATTGTGCACAGTGTGTGAGGAAATGCCAGCTCTGTGAACAATGACATGTTCCATTGCGCCCTGATTATTTAGTTTCTCTTGGAATAAGTTTTTTTTTTCACTTGTCGGGCAATCCGACGTTCAGAACGATAACACGATTCATCGCGCACTTAACCTAAAGTAATTTTTTTTAGATTTAATAAAATATCCAAACTATTGTTAATTCCAAAAAAATTCTTAGACTTAGAATGTAAGATTGAAGAGATTTTTTAAAACTGTTAGAATAAAAAAAATAAAAAAGGGAAAAATATTTATTTGTTTTTTTTTTCAATATTTGCATATTTCAAATATTTTGATAGCGAGGAAAACTTTCAAAATTCATTGAAATCAAGGAATTGTTGGAATTTGAAAATTTCAAAATTCTTATGAACAGCAAAACTATTCATAATTTTAAATAATAAAAAGTGTAAAGCTTTTTGTAATCTATATACATAAAAATGAATTTCTGTCTGTCTGAACCTTATAGACTCCGAAACTACTGAACCGTTAAGCGTGAAAATTTGTATGCAGGGTGCGGAAGGTACTTAGTATGACCCCTCCCCATTTGGAAAGTAGGGCTCCCATACAAATTAAACAAAAACAGAGAAAAAATCAATTTTAGGCGAAACGAAGTTTGTTCGGTCTGCTAGTGTCAAATAAAAACAAACAAAAAACTCAACAATTGAACAATGCTCGTAAGAATGGGAATAGAGGTGTGCGCCGCCGCGCCACGCCGCCGCCGCCGGCAGTTTTTGGCACGCCGCCGCCGCCGACATTTTTGCATCGGCGCGCCGCCGTTTAAAAATTGTCACGCCGCTTATCTATAATTTTCCACGCCGATACAAATTTGAAGATGTCCGCAGAATTTTGGAAGTGGAAGTGGAAATTCTGAACATTCAATGGATTTCCTGTATAATTTCCTAATCCATCACGTTGAAACATCAGAGATTTTTCCGTGAAGATACCAATGATTTCCATGTAAATCCCATACAATTTCTACTTGAATTTTTGAAAATCACTCCGTAAAAACTAAGAAAAACTTTGTGTGTAAATTGCGAAGGATTTCTCTTTGAAATGCAAAGAATTTACCATTGAAATTAATTTTTGAATGGAAAAGAGGCGTTCAGCAGAAAGCCATATGGAAGGAGATCACAAGGCTGAAAGTTGTTTCGCCGAATATGTCGTTTAACCGAAAAGACTATTTGGTAGAAGCCTCATCCGAGCAAAGATTGAGAGCAAATCGATAACTTGTTTCAATGTTGTGAAATAATGGATTATTATTACTTAACTTGATATCTTTTTGGTCGTTTTAACGGTTGAGTAACAAAACGTATAGCAGAAAAGTCTTACTGTGACATCAAATCGAAAGCTATTCCTGCTGTCATTGAGAGCAAATAGAAAACTAATTTTGATATTTGTTTCCGATAACAAAACAAGTACACAGTTTGATGTCATATCATGCAGTTTAGTAATCTACAGCAAAATTAGATCAAAATATGTAATCAATCATGATTATTCATATTTGAAAACAAATTATGAATCAATTTTAAGTCAAAATCACAATATGTTTTAAATATGCACTCATTACATTTTCATACTTTGCTAGGGTATCTAGCATAGAATGTCATTTGGTCGGATAGTTTCTTTGGCTGAAAGAAATTGTTAGATGAAAAGCTTAATAGGCTAAAATAGTCATTTGGTCGAAAGGGCCATTTGACCGAAATGAACATTCGATCGAAAGTTCGGCTGAATCGGTCATTTCGGATATTTTCACCACATTAACGGGAGAATCTTTTGAATTTCGTCAGAAAATTCTTCAAGTTTTTCAAGAATATTCATTTGGAAATTATTTTCAGAGTTTTCACGGGAAGTTGTTCAAAATTTCCTTAGGAAAATATTCAGAATATGCACGGAAAGTTCTGTTGAGAATTTTTCGAAATTTACACTTCCTCAATCTAGATCATTTAAGATGGTTAGTTTTTTTTTATTCTTTATTAGATTGCTTTTTTTCGCAGGGAGAAGTTCATCACTAGACGGCTAGATTAACTCCGGCATTTCCAATTCTTCAAAGTTTCTGCAGAAGATGGTTCAAAATGTAGATTTCAACGGAAAATTCTTTGGAAAATTGCTCGGAATTTTCAAGAAATGTTTTTGGATTACTTCAAAACATTCTTTCTATTTTCGATAAGAAATTCTTGGGAAATTCCATTGACGGAAGGCGACAGACGGGTAATTTGGCACAGAAAGCCGTTTGTCCTAACAGGTCGTCTGGCCGAAAGCATCGTTGGCCGAAAATGCTGTTTGGCCGAAAAGGTTTTTGACAGAATGGGCCATTCAGCGGAAAATGTCATTTGACCATTGAACAAAATTTCGTAGCCTCTCTACTTTTAAGTCGATACTGGCTTTTAGGCCAAAAGTAATCTAGCCGAGTACCATTAGCAGAACTAAGCGTTTAACGGTAACTGTTATCTGGTCGAAACAGGTTTGACAGAAAATGTAGTTGAGTCGTAAGCGACGTACAGGAACATTTGGCCGGATTTTGACCGTAACAGTTTGTCCTAACAGGCTGAAAAAGTCGTTTGACTGAATACCCAACAAACAATTAGGGCTGAATAAGCTAGTTTTTTATTGTAGAAGACCATTTTTGGTTGAATTGCTCTATTAGCTCACAATATTTATTACAAAAAATGCCGGTTGATTGTCATTTGGGAAAAAGAGCCATTTGGCCCAAAAATGTCCTGTCTGCAAGACAACCTTCTTCAAAAAGTGTCGTTTGACGGAATTGAATAAAAAAACAAGTTCGGCCGAATAGGTCATTTGACAGAAATTGCCATTTGGCCGGAAGGGTATTTTGCAGAAAGGATATTTTCGTGTCAAATGACCATTCCTACCAAACGGCATTTTCGGTCTAATGATTATTTACCAGTTCGGCCGAATGTTCTTTTTGGCTGTATGTCGCTTTCGGCCAAACTACATTTTTTGTCAAACCATTTTCGACCTGATAATAGTTGCGGATAAACGTTAAGTTCAGCTTAATAGGATTTGATTAGATGACCTATTCGGCCAAACGACCTGTTAGGGTAAACGATTTTTTCGGCCAAATTATCAGTTCGGCCGCTTGACGCTTTCGGCCAACTGAATTTCCCAAGAATGTCTTATGGACAATACACTAGTCGTTCGATAACTGCAACATGTTTTCGTTTTAGTTAGCGAATGCAGTTCTAAACATTCTAAACGTCCAACTATTGTTACGTCCGACAACTTCAGATGCAATATAAGTACATTTGATTGTTCAGCGCAATGCAGCTATCATCGAATTTAAAATCGTTTCGAAGTTTAGCGGTCCGATAACTACAAAACTGATGTAACTATTAAATTGCAGTTAGAAAGCATTGCAGTTGAATAAGTTTCAGTTGTCAAACATCTATTGTACAAAGAATTTCCTAAAATTCCTTAAAAATTCCGAACAATTTTCCGTTTAAATTAGAGATGGGCAAAACAGCTCATTGCAGTGAGCGGATCTGATCCGTTCAGGTCATTTAAAAGAGTCAGCTCCTTGGATCAGCTCTTCAGTTCTTTAATGCTACATTTATTAAAACATAATTGATAATATTATTATTTTAATTATTGTTCAAAAATTTGAAAAATTGATGTCATTCATTAATTTATTCATTCATTCATCATTCATCTATTTACCTCACTTTGAAATTTTTAAAATGTTAAGCTACAGTGAGGTAATAATTTCTATTGAAAAACCGACAATTTTAAACTAATAACATTTATTACGCTTTTTCTGACCTTTTTTTCTAGTTTTGAAGTCTAGGAGTTCATTTAGAACCATCACATTTATTTCTATACAAAAACTAACTCAACATTATTTTCTATGCATAATTCTAAGTTACATTTTGTTGATAACGTTTCTCAAATCGTTAATTTGAATAATTCAGTCCCTAATCTCTGATATGTATATGAACCATATCACGTGTCATAAGTTTTCTCTTCATACTGGGTGCAGTAAATCAATGCATTGTTTGCGCGCGCTTCTAACCCTTCTAACCATGCGTAGTTGAAATTTTCATACAAGCGAGCCCATTCATCTATATTGGTTCCCGAAATGCGAGAGAAATAAAAACAAGAGAGTAAAAAAATACAGAGCATGGTACTACAAACAAACCGAGTGCACATGTAGCAGTATGCTGGCGGGAAAACCCGTCGCAAGTAAAAGATCCACTCCGTGCAAGACACAGCTCCCAGTTCGGTTCGTTTGAACCACACGGTTCGCTCGCTAGAATTGGTCGCGACTGATCCGGATCGAGATCCGTGTCGCACGGATCTGAGCTAGTGGCGCAGCTCTCGCTTCCATGTCACAACAATTTCGAGCTGGACGACGACATGAGCGGAACTGAGAATTGTTCGGATCTTCGGATCTTTTGCTTGGTACAGTTCGTTCGCTACCGCACTACTAGGTATCTTTTGTGTGTCCGTTCGTAGCGCCGAGTATGTGGGTATGGGTTAAGAAATAGACGGCAAGCTAGATTAATTTTGCTTGTATATTTGTTATTCCTCTCTGCAGCAGAAATGATTTCTGTTGCTTGGCTAGATGGTGCTGTCGCTTGGCTTGATGGTGCTTGAGGTGCAAATAATAAACAATCAGCACGTGCGTGGTACTGTACTGGAATGCTCATACAAGCTCGCATGTGTTGTGTACCGCGAGCGTGGTATTTTCGTTTGTGCTGTACAAAATTCAACAGCGCGCGTACTCGAGTGCGTACACTCGAGGGAGTTTCTCTAGGCGCGTGTTTGTCAATGATTTCATCAATTTAAAGTGAGCTGCTGAGCTGGGCTTCTTAAAAAAAGATCCATGGCTCATCAGCTCAATGTAAGGAAGCGTATCTTTGGAACAGCTCCTGAGCGGAGCGCCCATCTCTAGTTTAAATGCAAAGATTTTTCATATTAAAATCTACATTTTGAACAATTATTCGCGGAAATTCTATTAAAGTTCCCGTCAAATTCCGGAGACTAATTATTTTAGTCTGAGCAAGCCAACTTTAAAACACCCATTCTATCAGTCGCACTTTCCTACAATTATGAAGTAAATTTCGAAGAATACTCAACAGAAACTCGACAAGAACTTTCCGTGTATATTCCGAGGATTTTCCTGTAGAAATTTAGAACAATTTCTCGTGAAAATTCTGACGAGTTTCTCATGACGAATTTTTTGCTGAAAGCTTCTCTTGGTAATTCCATAGATTTGTCTAAACTTCAGAGTAGTTCCCGAGGAAAATTACAATTAACTGCATATTATTCGGCAACTCGAAAACCTTTTTTTTGTTGAATATCTTGGCTGTGCATATGCACAGCACATGTTTCAAAATGGACAAATTGATATGAAATTTGCGAAAAAGAATCCACGTGTCTTGGAGGGACTGGAACTCTCAACCTCCTACTCTCTAGATAGGCGTGATAACCCCTACACAACAAGACCACTTAAAGGTCACATTTGCGGAAAAGCCATCAGAGTACAAACCTCCATCGCGGTTAGTTTTTTTTTGCAAATTGAATATCTTTCGGATGCTTGATTTGTCCTAAATAATTTCCAAATAAATATTTAGGAAAAAGGCAAAAAAAATAAGGGACGTGATAAAAAAAACGCCCCGCCGATGCACGCCGCCGCCGGCTAAAATGGCTATCGGCGTGACGCCGAAAACGCCGCCGCCGCCGACCAAAATTCTGACAAACGCCGCCGCCGATGAATATTGGACCGGCGCACACCTCTAAATGGGAAATACAGAATTATTGATGAAAATTTCAACTGTTTTGAAAATGTTTAAGCTATGAAAAAGAAACAAAACTACGAACAAAATAGTTTCAAAAATGTTGCCCATTCCAAGATTGTAGAAAATTTTCAATACATATTTTTAATAATAAGAAAAACAGAAATAACTTCTCCTAAATTATTGAAAAAAACGAAAGCTTTGTAAAATGTTAATTTTTTTTATAAATAAAAGTTTAAAAAGCTTTCCGTAAGAAGAAAAAAAATCCGAAATATCGTACCTTAAATTGAAAATTTTCAAAGTGTTAAATATTGATAGAATTTCGGTTTTTCTTTTCTAAAAAAAATGTGTATGTAAAAAATTGAATAACTACAAAAATTTAAGAAAACTTTGGAAACAAAATATTGCTACTTAAGAATCCTAGAATGGCTAGAATCAAAAAAAAACAACAGAATAGTAGAAAATGAGTTAAAAATGTCTCCCTTCTAATTTCCTTCTTTTTTACACCTTTTTTTTCCTAAATTTTAAACTTTTAAAAAAATTTAGTTTTTTTTTCCTAAAAATTTTAAATTTTAATTTTTTTTAATTTATAAAAAATATTTCCGGACGATTTTTTTTCTTTTGTTAACACTTTTGTTTTAAAACGTTTTGAAATTTATTTTCAAAAAAAGTTACAAAGTTTGAAAATAATCATCATTACAATCGATAAAAAAATAACAAAGTTTTAAAATATTATAAATTTTACAAAATTTAAAAATCTTGGTTAAATTTAATAAAAAGTCTAGCAAATAATTCTAAATATTTTCAAGATTTTAATAATAAAATAAATCGTTGTTACACCGAGATTTAAAATTTATTTTCAAAAAAGAAATAAGGATAATACAGTTAAGCAAAACTTGATGATTTGGAAAATATAGGAATCTAATCCAAAAAAATGCAAACAAAGAAAATTTCCAAAACTTTTCAAAAAATGAAAAAAACTAAAAAAAAACTTGCAAAAAATTTCAATTTTGAAAGAAATTCACAAATACATATTCACACAATTTTGAACGTTTTGGACGTTATGCAATTATTATATTTTGCAATTTTAATTAAGAAAACTAGCAGTTTCAAAAGTTTGGGAAAATTTTGCTAGTAAAATATTTTTTTGAAATATTGATATTAATAAAAAAAATCCAAAACTCTAGACGTTTCGGAATTTTCAAGTTAAAGGAAATTTTGAAAATTTACTACAGAAGAGTAGAAAATTCATCAGAGTTCAAAATGCCTCACAAATTTCTTATATTTGCTTTTTTTAACACCCTTTCCTGAATGTTTAAAGTTTGAAAAAAAAAATTTACACTTACACTTAAATTTACACTTTTGTTTTAAAATGTTTTGAAACTTCTTTTCAAAAGTTACAAAGTTTGAAAAAAAAAAAATAATCATTAAAATCCGAAAAGCGAAAATAATAATCATTATTGAATCGTTAATTCCCAAAATCAACGAAATTTTGCAATTTTATTCTAATTTACTGACTTTTGAAGAAAAAAATTTAAATAAAAAAATGCAGGTGCCGTATGTGGCTCAAACCTTAAACTAATATGCTGTGGTTGAGCCATAAAGCGTTGTCAATCTTTTTATATTGAAGCTTCCCCCAAAATTTTACCACCATTCGGCTTTCTTACTTTTAGTTATTACTCCAAGTAGTCAAAAACTGCAACAATTGTTCACAATCTTATTCAAAAGCCTTCAAAAGTCTCGAGCGAAATGGACTTTATGTTGAGCAAATTTTCCTAATGTTAGCTCTGTTTGTGGATGCTTTTTCAGCCAGTGTTGCATTTTGAACTGAACGCGAGCTTAGAACCGCCTGTTCGTTCAAAAAAACTGAACTTGATCTTAGCAATCTTGGATTATCGTTCAAAATTTTCATCCGGCTCTTGAACGCGGCGTTCAGTTCTCATTTTTGAACGCGTTCAAAATTATACTGAAGTAAAATTGGAAAATGTGGGTGCCTTAAACGACAAAGAGTGAAATGATTTATTATTAATAAGGTTTCTCCAGCAAAATTTCACATTCTATTTGTTTAGCGTTTCTTGGGACGTGTTACCTAGCATATTATACTTTCACCAATAACGACTGGCAAATAAATTTTTAAAATTCTAATTTAATTTCTGTGTGCATGGATCGATAGATTTCAAAAGTCAGCAAGCAGCCTTTATAAAACGCGAGAGCTGTAAATAGCGACGTTTTGGTTAAGAACGGATTTCCTGCAGATTGTATTTACTATTCCAGTCTTGATTCCAGCAATATAGTGTAAAATGGAATCGTTACGTCGCAAGTTTTAACCCTTAGCAATTATATTACCAAGTTTAAATGTTCTTATTATAGTACTACGTTTTTCAAAAATCATCACAAATACATGTAAGGCCTTGTTCATCACCTATCAAATTAGATTGAATTTGTTAGAAAACTACTGATACTATCGCATTTGATCTCTATTACTAATCAGCAGTTAATTACATTCCTTAAGTTACGGGAATTGAACGGAATATTATTCATCTGGCTTCTCTTCTTGAACATCATTAGTGCCCTATTAAAAATCGAGTCATTATAGCTGAAATACGCATGATATTTTTTATTGTCTGTTTGAAAAGGATTAAATTAAAAGAGCCGCCCCTATGTTATAGGATTTCATCGGGAACATGAGTAATCTTTATTTATGGTAAATAAAAAGTACATCTCAGTTTTGAAATGTAATTATTTGTTATACGAAGAATCGGTGGTGTTCTTCTATCTTTTTGTTATCGCATTCCGAATGTTACTCGTGCTTTTTCTTCATAAAATTTCTTGCATCTTGACATGTAGGTAACATAAAGTTTCATCAAGTTCTTGAACTATTTATAAATTGAAATGTCAATATTATTTTTTACATTAATGGTTAAATATGTATTTCGAATTGATAGATAGGTACCTGCTCATTGAACAGGAAACTGGAAGCAGTGCTGTAAGCAAACTGACAAACGTTTGAGCGAATGATAGAGTTCATACTGAGTTCAGGCAAAGCCTCCTTGGAGTTCAGTTTTTTGATCGGAACGCGAGTGCAGTTTTTATGATCACGGGTTCAGTTCATTATTTTTGAACGCAAACTGAACGCGTTCAAATGCAACACTGTTTTCAGCCAATGAAAATTTTCAAATTTTCAATTTTTTTTATGTTCAAGAAAAATTATGGTGAAAAAGATGGTTGAAACATTCTAAAATTTTCTTAGTTTAGAGCTTTTGATTTTTTTTTTCAATTATCATAAAAATCAATCATATCTAAAAGTTGAGGAAATGAAAACAGGCAAATAACTTAAATTGTATCTAAAAGTTGCATAATGTCGAATTTAAGAAAACTTTGCAAATTAAAAAAAAAATCAAATTTTTCAAAATCTGCAATATTTTTTTTTTAATTTCAAAGAATTACCTATTAAAATTTGCAAAACTTGAAAATAAAAATACATTTTCAATTTTTTTTTCTTCCAATGAGGCCGTTACAAATATTTAATTAACATTTTGTCCTACTGGTCACCGAAAGGTAAAGGGGGGGGGGTGGATTGACAAAAATAAATATTAAAATAAAAAAACTCCTCGGATTTGTAAAAGAATGTTTTGAAAATCCTCAAAATTATCCGAATTTTATTTTGTTGCCCCATCAAAATATTATTTTTTGGCAGAAAATACGAGGGGGGAGACAAAATAGTTCTTAAATGTTTGTATCGGCCTAAAGTCGATTTTGTACATCTCTATGTTGATGTCAATGGTTTTCTCGGTCCCTCTTATCCACATACATTTTTGATTTCTACATATCGATGACCTCCCCATATTAATTTCTCCCTATCCCGATGTGTTCTGGGCTTCTGGTTACATTTTGTTAAGATGTCACTTTCACTTTGTCATTATTTGTATTCGAATTTCTAGTCGATTAGTCCATTTTTTGGACAATAACAAACCCATTAAAAACAAGAAATGAAACTAAGTCTAAGTCTTGTTTTGTTGTTGTTTTTCATAGCAACGTGATTTTTTTTTCGATCTAGTACCCATTGCAATGTCTCTTCCAGTCTGCTTAAGGAGAAACTGTCCAGAATCCAAATAATTTTCGCCTCGCATTTTCAGAGGCACCAATCTCAACAAAGAAGCAACAAATAATTGTCATATTTTATTTTAGTTTTGCATGCGTCGCAGCAAGCGTGGAATAAAAAGTTAACAGCTGCTCGTTACTTCATTATTGAATGTGGTACCCTTGAAAAAGCGAGGTGGAGTAAAAATGGATTCCGAAAAATTTGTCCTTAACGTGATGTACTGTTCAATATCGACATGTGGAGAGGTATTTACTGAATTTTGAAATTTTGATTACACAAGCTTAAGGTCACTCCTGACGGAATCCAAGTTCCAAAGTGCTCGCGCACAACTGTCATTTTTGTTGATTTAGCTTTGCTGCGGCGCAGCATGCATGAAATAATAAAAATGACAGTTGTGCGTTGCTTCTGTATCGAGTGGTGTGCCCCCGAAAACGCGAGCACTTTTAAACTTGGATTCCGTCAGGAGTGACCTTAAGAAGTTTTTTTTTACAGTTTTTGGAAAAGAATATTCGCGAAATAATCACTTGGACATGCACTGAGTTAGTTTCAGTGTTAAAGCTTTCAAACATTGAATAGCTCCACTAAATTGCATGGATGAAAATCGAGAACCCAAATACTCGTCGTATTGCTTATGTTACATCTTGAAATGCTTGTAGAGCAATTTCTAAGAAAAATACCACCATTTTCCCTAAAGAGCTACTTTTGTTTTATTTTCCTTCGATAAGCTTTTGTCGTTTCCAGTGGATCCTTTGTGGGTTGGACTGCGTATTTAGAGTTCCGTAGCAGTTCAGTCGCAGACAAAACAACACCCGATTGTATTTGTTTCTGCTTCCCACAGCAAAACTGAGAATCTATCAATGCATTTTAATGGTCGTATTTTGATTTACAGTTTTATCATGAATTTTCCGTACTGCAAAGAAGCATTGAATCTTGTTTATATACTTTTTGGGAAGATGTGGCAGAATGATTTCAAATTCTATCTTCCTCAATTGCTTAAGTTTTTTTTAGTCATACGAATGTGTAAAAATGGTGACATGACTTTGGAACCACGGGGAAATTGTGAGCCGGCTATATAACCGATTGAGCGTTGAAGACCAGCTGAACAGTTTTAATTATTGGGCACAAATCCTATACTTACTCATTTCATGAAAATGAACCAGCCTTACAACCGATTCTTCTCTCAAACCCTTAAAGTGTCGCTTCCCACAGAAACCACCATCATCCTCGCCAAGTACGCTTATCAGTTCAATATTTTCCCAGAATTGCCTGGCAGAGATTTGCATCTCTTGGGGGCCAGAAACGGCTTCCCACTTCTTCAGATTTACGATCCGCCGTGCCGCTAACGGCGGCCAAGTTCTCCTTCAAGTAGAGACCGACACTGAGCAGAAGGTCAACAACATCCACCCGGCGAACCACGCAACAATAATGGTACGGTTCGCGACGACGGCGATGATGATGATGATACTGCCGAAAGCCCAAATCTCTTCGTCTTAAACACGTATAAACGAAAAATTCAAAGCGCTCCGTCATCTGACACAGAAATAACAAACCAGCCGTCCTGCCCTGACAGTCAGTGGCGTGGTTGGTTGGCGTGGTTCTGAGCTCGAATCCGCAGGAATAACCACGCGCACACGATACACAAATTTTCGCGGTAAATCGCTTTCTCCGAGGCACCAACGACGGCGGGGGCGAGGCCTTCCCGGACTCTGCTGAGCCCTGAGTCGCGATTCCTTCCTCCTTCTGCCGGCGAGTGCCTTATGACTGGAAAGTGCGTGTTTTGAATCCACGGCTGCTGGCGGGCGGTTGTCTACGTGCCTGTCTGAGCCTCAGTGATATTGTCGCGCACCACTTCTTCAACCGGCGGAACAAAAAGAAAAAAGAACAGCAACCCCACGCCGGGGCTGAAGTGTTTTAAAACAAAAACATAAAAAGTAACAAAGTTATTTTATAGCACCTCATCGCTCATCTTTCTTTCAGAGTTTTTTTTTTGGTTACTCGTCGGAGGACTACTTTGTGGCTTTGCCGCGCGCAGAGTCCTTGCGTTGGAGTTTTGTGTGGGAAAAAGCTCCTCTTGTGCAACAACAGCAACGACCACATTCTGTAGTGTAGAGGCAGATTATCACGTTGGTTCGTTGAATTGTGAAGTGGAAACGGAGGTACGGAGCAAGGGCCAGTATGGCAGGTCAAAGTTAAATTTTATTTATGAAGTTTTTTTTGGTAGGGCGTGAAGTGGGTTCATACGACAAAGCCGGTTGAATCCTTTCGGGTGCGACAGTGTCGGAGGTTGCTGCAGAATAAGGTTTCAACGAGAGCTTATGTGGCTGTTGAAACATATTCAAGTTGGTGGTGTTATTGCTTGAAATTTTCAAGTAGTTAAAGAGCGGTCAGTTGATTATGGAAACGATATTTTGTTATGTAACAGTTCATTTATCTTTCTTGAATTTCAAAATCTGAGTTTAAGAATAGGACTCTCTGAATCGAAGACGCTGAAAATTAAAATGTTGGAATCACAATCAAATTCTTGTCAAAGATTTTTGGAACTCTAAATCTGCATAATAGAACGTAATTTTATTCAAAGTCGCTTTCAAACGAAATTTTCAGAAATTCAACTGCAGTTTCTAAAAGGTCAAAATCCGCACAATAAAAGACAAACTTTCCAACGCATCAAGCATGTCGGTTTTCAGAATATCAAATATGTAGCAAACAACGAAACGTCAGTCGGGAATCGGGGACCGGGGACTTCCTTATTTCCCATTTGGAATCGCAAAGTCACAAATGCTTCCAGACAGACAGAGTCAGGTCCTCACCCGAAACCCACATCAACCATCGCATCGTCGTCGTCATCATCATCATCACATATCGCACTCAAAGACCCAGACGAGCGGAGGTTCTTTTCCTCTGCTGGGAAAAACCTGGAACGCATACAATTCGCAAGTGTGCGCGTTTGCACCCGCCTCAAAGTGGCATGATTAAATTTTCATCTCATTTCCAATTTGGGTTTTAATATCCATAGAGAAATATTTTTGCCAGGAATGAAAATACAATTCGTACACAACCGGGTCCAGGCGAAACGAAGATCTAGAAAGGCAGATACCTGCTATTGCAGAACATTCGCACGTTCTTTCAATATCCAATTTTCCCTGCGTTTGATCCACCTTGCTTGCAGCCTCCTACCTCACGGTGCGAAACCCCCTAAATGTATTGCATTTTCGTCGTTCTGCGATATGACACAAACCCCTTTGATCGTCGTCGCATCGTACGTATTGTGCAAGCGGCTTCCTTTCGTTCGTAATTGAATCACCAGCTGTGCGAAAGGTTGTCCGACAAGGATAATTCCACATTAATGAAATTTTTCTCCGCGCACTTTTGTCATGTCATTTTCCAGACTGTCCATGAAAATATTACACATTCCTACCCGTGTCCATCTTATGTGCGATAACCATGTGTGAGCTTTGCTAATCAATTTCTTTGCTTTGTTTCTTTCCCGCACAGATCGAGGACGAAGGCAACCACGGAAACGACGAGACGCGCCTGTTTATCCTGTCTTCACTGGCCGCCCAGCACAAGAGCCGGGTGGCCTGCGTCCTCTGCGAGGAACCGATGCTAGTCTTTGACCGCTACCCGCTAGTCGATGGAACGTTTTTCCTCAGCCCCAAGCAGCACGCCAAGGGTTGCATCGAGGTAAGTGGACGGTTGCTTTTTTTCGGCTGCGGCCCTAATGCACTTGCTTTTATAAATAGAGAAGCGATGCGAGTCGAAAGGTCAACGACCGACCTGGCTGTGAGCTTAAACTGCTACCACTTACTGTGCCTGCTGGGTCTGGTCCTGTTGTATAGTGGCTGTCTGTCTATGATGATGGGCGTCGATCAGCGCGCGATGGCAGATGATGATGAGGATGAAGAATAACCTGCCATAATTCATCGCCGCAGACGACGGCACTTGCACCCGACCGTGCTGACCCATCGCATGGTTGGTTTACGCCATTAGGTAGCGCGAGGAAAAAGAGCTTTGATGATTTCTTTCCTTCTGCATTCGGGAAAAGCTTCGTCTCTAGTGACCCCCCCCCCTCCTTTCTTCTTTTGAATCAACACTGGTTGACGAAAATCAGAGATTTTTGAATAGCAACCATACTATCTCTGAAGTAGAAGGAAATTTGGCTTCGCTGTGCATCAGTTCTTAAGAAATAGTGACAAAAATTTCAACCCTCCCATCATTTTTGCAATTTTAGTGACAAGTGGTATTCATTGTTAGTATTGATGAAGGTCCATCGAGTATTAACCACGTCACATTTTTTAAGAAATGTATGTATGGAGCAGCTAGAGATATTCTGGGCACCACCTGAACCAAGATTCTCAAGAAGCGCTTCTGTGTGAACTCCCAGTGCAACAGGCGATCGTCGGCAACTTCAGACAGACCACATTCAGCGACAGCTTGCAGCCGATTTCCTGCCAGAAAATGCCAAAAAATACGAGGGGTCTGCAGTTTAGGCACACCTCGATTTGGGTCACGTGCTTTATGCTTCGGAACCCGAAACCCGGTTGTGTACTGATGGTTTTGCATAAACTGGTCCACAGTAGTCTACCCCATACCCGTTACACGAGATTCCGCCCACCAATAATCCAAAATTACTACCCAGCATGAGTTGTGAGCCAGCATGCAGAAGTTTTCGGTGCAATTCTCCGGACAGGAGATTGGAAATTGAATGTTCTACTTCAATGGGAATCGAAGTCTTACTAAGGCGTCCCCGACCCGGAAGATGGAGGACTGGATTTAGCAATTTCAGTGGCGCTGACGTCGATACACGTTCCTTTGAGACAAGATCGGGAATTTATTCGGTGAACTTGTCTTGTTGAACAAGGCTGCATAGAGCAACGTCTGCATCACGCAAATCTATGGCAGTGAGGAGCTGGAACAGCTTCGGCTTCTTATTTTGGGAAACGACTTGCAGTGCACGGAAATATTCCCACAGCACAACTTCGAATAATTAAAAAAAATCACTGAACAATTCTTTGGTGACCTTGGGAATGCCTTGCTTATTGCTACGGGTATACTAGAAGGGTCCACGATTGGAAAGTCCAGTGCGGCCAAAATGAAGGCGGAGGCGATAACAATGGTGGACCATCCCCAGCAACATTTTGGTTTTATAATGGTTTTAAGACACTCTTGTAGAGTAAATAATGTTCTTCGAGAGCGTTATAAAACTAAAAATGTTACTTGTGATGTCACCAGATCGAACAGTTTAGGAGCTTGGTGGGACTGAAACCTGTAGTAAGGACGTGAGCTGGATTCCAAACTCCAAGAATGTGTCTCCAGTGGTTGGATCGTGGCTTGGATCGTAGAGTTCCGGTTTCCCACGAATGTTTTTCAGCAAGTTGGACATGATTGCAGCCATTGAAGGACTATCAAAACATCAATGTAAAGCATGGTTGACAGGACTTCCCCATAAAGCTCGAGCGGGAGAGTATTTAAAGGTATGCTAGTGGAGCAACTTTAGGCTTCGACGTCAGTAGTCTCGTTTGTACAGCATTGACAGACGTACAAAAGCACATATCTTACGCCTTTTCCGATGCATCGGAAAAGAACTGTAGTTGGATGGATACAACATTGGCCAGGAACACACAAATTGGAATTCGGATCATCGACAGCACTTCGAGCGCTCTCCAAAGGGCTTGGAGATGCAGGGGAGTGAACGATCCGACTCGTAAAAATGCCGTTCATCGATGTACCAAGCCATCAAACGCTACCAGAAAAGCTTGGATACAACGATGACTGACCTGTGAAGCCTGCTTTATCGTATAATACGGCAATGTAGGGCATAATCCATTTCTTAGTGAGAACAATTGCTGAAAAACGAAACATGTCGGGCACTGGTTCTCCGATAAATTCAAGTTTCAGGGTCGCTGGACGCCCATTTTCTCAACGGGAACCTTACGACTTTCTGGCTTTCCCAGAAACGGTCCACCTAAATACTATCTCGATCATCGTTGGAAGTGTGGGGTTTGAGTAAGCTACCATCAGCGTGTGATTATACATTAACACCTCAGCGTGTCGATCAGTGCGCAGCAAGCCATGACTCGGCCTCTTCTAGTCAGAGCTCCGTGGCGTGCACACTCACCCACTGAGAGCTGCCGTCATAACAATTCGCTGCGGCCATTTGGGGCCACACATTTTGGCGACCCTACCAGGTTATTTGTTGGATCCTGACGCTTAATTTAAAAGGTGAGTTGAATTAAATTGTTAATGTGCTAATGTGTTAACATATTTGATGATTAAAAAACACAAGGCAATGGGTTTGCACTGCTGCAAAGCGCGTCTGGAAAAATGGATTGTGGTTTGTAAAATCACAAAGCGCGTCTGGAAGACCGCTGGAAAATGGATTGTGGTTTGAAAAATCACAAAGCGCGTCTGGAAGACTGCTGGAAAATGGATTGTGGTTTGAAAATCACAAAGCGCATCTGGAAGACCGCTGGAAAATGGATTGTGGTTAGGAAAATCACAAAGCGTGTCTGAAAAACTGCTGGAAAATGGATTGTGGTTTGGAAAATCACAAAGCGCGTCTGGAAGACCGCTGGAAAATGGATTGTGGTTTGAAAAATCACAAAGCACGTCTGGAAGACCGCTGGAAAATTAGTTGTGGTAGAAAATCACAAAGCGTGTCTGGAAGACCGCTAGAAAATGGATTGTTGTTTGGAAAATCCCAAAGCGTGTCTGGAACTCTGGAAGACCGCTAGAAAATGGATTGTTGTTTGGAAAATCATAAAGCGCATCTGGAAGACCGCTGGAAAATGGATAGTAATTTAGAAAATCACAAAGCGTGTCTGGAAGACCGTTGAAAAATGGATTGTGATTAAGAAAATCACAAAGCGCGCCTGGAAGATCGTGTTTTTCCGCCTGTTTGCAGCTCACTGTGAGCATCACCACATATCTACGATTATGTCTGCGGGGATGTGGCATTTGGGATCTGTCCATGCTACGGGAGCTGTGTCTACTGTAATAGTTGCTAGATTGATCGTGGGTTTCTTCAGGGGGAAAAGCTCGAGTGATTGACTGAACCTTGGACTTGACTTGCATGGATTTTCTGATACCAGTTACAATGATTTCGACTGTCTAGTCGAAGATCAAATTGTCAACTGTTTCTAGCAGCACTGAGCTGCGCTCCGACTGGACCGAGAGGCTTACTAGGGGATTTTGTTTGGATGATCTTCACGAGACCACAAGCTGGCTTTTTTTGGGCTATTTTATCGATTTTTGATGCCTTTTAATGCAAAAGTCAAGTAGTTTTAATAAATCGTTTTGTTTTTAATTTTTAAATATACAGACTGCCAGCTGCTAAACATCAACTTTCTCTAGGACTTGCGGATTCTGGAAGGGCCCTTTTGCTCCAAAGGCTGATACCAGGAACTAGTTATAAGTTTTTGTGTAGATTCGTAATAAATTTATTGAATTCTGATGGTTTTGCTAAATAGGAGCATCTCCATCGAGTGATTTCGGTAACTCAATATTAGCTTTGTTTAAATTATTGGTTGAAACAAAAAAGCCCAATGGATTTTTCTTGATTTCCTGAAATAATAATTAGAGTTCACACGCAAAAAAGGCGTTTCTGAATTTGTTACCCAGCAAAAATACCCCGTGATTTATGTCATGGATTCAGAAACATCAGTCACGTTTTCCAGAACGTTCCAGAAAACGTGACTGCTGTTCCCAAAATCGTGACTGAAAATACACCGCGAACTTAGCTCACGAATTAATGAACGCTTTTTTTGTGTGCAGATCGGTCTTGAGTATGATTTTAACCTCCCTGCTTCCAATGAAGATTCTGACCACTTTAGAGTTAGATTTTATTGATCCAACAAAGCAAAACAGTGCCTTTAAAACCATTAACAGACCTATTCTAGTGGGGGATTTTTTTATTCGAATAGGTCGGATGCGATTCCGTCCCTCAACTGACTTACTTCAGAGTTGAATTTAAAAACAATTCGAAAAAAAAATCTGAATTTAAAAACAATTCGAAAAGAATCTGTTTATGTGGATTTACAAAAGTTTCTTGATTCTTCCAAAAATTGAGTCAAATTTCAATAGTTTTGCATCTACTGCTTTTTTAAAATAATATTCAAACATAGGAATCAGAAAAAACATATTCATATGACCGGATATTTTGAACTTTTCTCTCATCGTCAAGTTTTTGACGTAGGACTACGCCTTTGTTTTCGATACAAATATTGGAGTACATTTCAGAAAATAAGAGACAGCCACGAAAAAATGATGGGTTTTGGAGGCTAATAAGTCGATCATTTCTCAACGGATTCTCATCATGATATCATCAATCAATTGCTTATTTATCTTTAAGATCAATTTCAACAAGCTGCATAGTAAATTTTCGTTTCGATTACTAAGGAGTTTTGGCAAAATAATGTTTCTATCTTTGATTTTTGTGCTTGTGCCGGGAATCGGATCCAGCCGGAAATACCATTCGTAACCTTATTTTGCACAGAATCCGAATTCCATTTGGTAGAAATGGCCAATTGACCGAAACGGTTATTAGACCAAAAATGTCGTTTGGCCGGAAGCGGCATAGGGCCAAACTGGTCATTTGGCCAAATAGGTCACTCGGCCGAAAATGCCGTTAGGCCGAAATGGTCTTTGGCAAAAGGGACATATGATCGAAAATGTCATTTGACCGAACGATAATGAATTTGAAATGTAAGAGCATGAGCATGAGCATTATGACCGCACAATTCGTAGTTGCTACTCCGTGATTGACTGAACTTGCGAAATTGTACAGAGAACACAATGAATGGGGCTTGGGATTAGCTACCCATTCTCAATGTACACGTTTCGGGAGCTCAAATATTCAAAGTCAATAACGGCGCCGGCCACGTCCTTACGGTCATATAGGAATGGAAGGATTGTTAGTCCGACTCTCGTTGCTACTAGAGACCGAGTATACCTCTGCATCTCCACGATTGTCTTGGGATAGGATATCGTCTTAGTTACAAAGGATAATTTATCTGGATTCACTTTGGTAAGCGATGCGATCTATGGGATGGGAAATAACACTATTACGAGTCAAAAGTTAAAAAAACATGCACGCCCGGTGGCATATGAAAGCTAAGGAAATTCGCGTTTTGGACGACCGCATGGAAGCGCAGCACTCTGTACTCACTTGCTCGATGGCTACAGCAAACTATTGAAGCACTCGCTTCGTGTGCGATGTGCGCATGAACCACCGAACACAAGATAGATATTTTATTTCTTTCCCGACGACTAAAACATGCACTGCACTTACTTGCTCGATAGCTACTCTTATTACCGGTCACGCAATGCAGAACACAATATTTCGGCCGATCGCGTCATCGTTCTGCAGTCCGAAACAAGAGAAATCACGCACTGAACAGATTTTTATTAACGGCCGCGCAATGCAGAACAAAATATTTCGGCCGATCGCGTCATCGTTCTGCAGTCCGAAACAAGAGAAATCTCGCACTGAACTCGATAATGAATTTGAAAAGTAAGAAGCGATTAAAGATAATTGAGAAGAGAGAAATGAAAAGTGGGAAATGAGAAATAAGAAGTGGAAGATACAATCAGACCTCCATGAGTCGATATTGATGGAACCATCGACTAATGAAAATATCTAGATGTGGAATAGAAAATCCATGAAAAGCTTTCTAGAGGGACCATCACTATAACCCACAAAAAATATTTTGGTATGACATAAGTCTGCTACAAACATTCTTCTATAAAAATCAATATCTGTCTGTCTGACCCTTATAGACTCGGCGTGAAAATGTGTATGCATAAGTTTAATATGATAATGTTAAAAAGAACTCCTAGGATTTGTTGAAGAATGCTTCGAAACTCCTTAGAATTTAACGGAAATTTTATTGTTAATCCCATTATTATTTCTGGGCAAAACAATCCGAGGCGAGGGGGGACATTTTTTTTTTCAAATATTTGTATTTGCCTAATTTGCTTCCATTATTCGATATCGAGTCATATGCATCGACTCATAGAGCATCGGCTCATGGAGGATAGCTTGTAAGAAGTAAGAAGTGAAAAATTTTACTTCTCGTTTTTCACTTCTCAATTCTAACTGCGAAAAGTGATAGTTGGTAGGTGAGAAGTTAGACGCCAAACGACTAAATGACTACTTCTTACGTCTCACTTCTCCGAAATTCTTAATTTTCACAGCAATGATAAGTGAGCAATGAGAAGTGAGAAACGAGAAATTAAGTAAGACGTCTATTTATTTCTCGCTTCTCGTTTCTCACTTCTCATTTCTCACTTCTCACTTCTCATTTCGTAATTCTAACTTTGAGAAATAAGAGCTGAGAGCGTGTCCGTCTCACTGCTCACTTTTCACTCTTCATTTCTCATTTCTCGTTGTCATTTCTTACTTCCCTTTCTCCACTTCTCATTCCGCACTTCTCATTGTTCACTGGGGAAAGACGTCTCACTTCTAACTTCTTATTCCTTATTTCTCTCTTCTTATTTTTCACTTTATAGTACGCTCTTCTCACTTCTTACTTCCCACTGTGAAAAACAGGAAACAAAGTGAAAAATGTGGAGTCTCATTTCTCACTTCTCATTCATCATTTTTCGCTTCTAAGTTCTTACTTTTCACATTCGCTATTGTTCGGCCAAACGACATTTTTGGCCATATGACACGTTTAGTAAATACGTACGGTCGTATGATTCATTCGGACATGCGACGTATTCGGTCATGTGACCTGATCGGCCAAACGACATTTTTGTTTGATTTTCGGTTCCTGAATGATTTTTTCGGGCATATTTTCATCTTTTCCGCGCAATGACCTCCCAGCAAACATTGGAAGCTGAAAAACGGCATATCACATTGAAAATATGCTTCTTCAGCTAAATATATAGCTTATTAAGCTTGAGCTCAAGACAAAATTTTCAAAACTCCCATGCAAACCAACACCATCAACAGGTAGCGGAAACTTTCACCTACCTATTGGTGGTGTTGGTTTGCGTGGAAGAGCTATCAAATTCGTCAAATCGTCGTTTGAATCTTTGTTTACAAAAACAGATAAGTCGTTTTGAAAATTTTGTCTTGAAACTATTTAGCTTATGGGCTATTCAGCTAAACACTATTTTCCGCCAAACGACATTTTCAGCCACATGACCCGGTCAGCCAAATGATTTTTTTGGCCAAACGACCATTTTGGTCAAACGGAATTTTGATCAATCGGAAAATATCCTATTCGGTCAAACGACATTTTCTGTTCGGTAAAACGAATGTGTCGTCCGTATGACCAATCCGGCAAAATGGCAATTTCTGTTAAACGTCCATTTCGGCCAAATTATCAAAACGTCGTTCGGCGTAAATCCATTCCGGTCAAACGACTTTCGCGCCAGATAGTTTTTTGGCCGAATATCATATTTGGCCAACCAACTTTTGGCTTGGTGGTCTTCGTCCAAATGGCCAAATTGTGATTGTTTTCGATCAGTATGGTAAGGAAATTTCGCACGTGGTTTGCTGGACTCCGCATCCTAACCAAAATTTATCACTGAGAAAATGGTTCAACTACTACGACTGAAGCATTAACAAGACCAATATACTCGTTTAAGGTATCTGTAACCAATTTCTAAACGCCAGAAAATCCATTTACACACAGATACAGTCCAGAAAGCATAAGTTTTACATGAAATCTAAATTTCTTGTCCTTTCCAGCGTAACTTCAGAAATGACATTCAAGTTGAACACTGTGGGGTTCCTTCGAATCTTTGCATTCTTTCAAACCGCAAACAGAATCAATTTGCCCAAACCTCTGCCGACGTCTGTGGACAGTGTTTTTTGGATCTGGCTTCTGGGTCAACCAATACGATCTTTGCAGTAGGGCAGGATTATTTCCCTTCTATTATTGCTGTTTTTTGTTTATTCTTGAAGAGCACCCATCTCAATCCAATTATTCGTTAGAAGAAAAGTATTCTTTCAGTAAGAAGAGTTGTTTTCATCTTTTACTTCTAAAAATAATGATGAAATAATGATTAACTTTTTATTTTAACTCAAAACGGATACGCAGTCTTTAAGGATTAAAACAAGATTTATATTTGTCCAACGTTGTCGAAACGTTGGACAAATATAAATCTTGTTTTAATCCTTAAAGACTGCGTAGCCGTTTTGAGTTAAAATAACAATAAACAGTCGATCATTCGAAAGTACATAATGATTAACGTTAGATTGTCGATTGTCTGCCTGCCTTGAGATCCCGGTTCTGAAGAATTGCATTTGAGCTCAACGTCAATGAAACTTAACCGTTTCGATCTGCTTGAGCAAATGTTGACCGAAATCCCCATTTGATGGCAGAGTACTATAAGTGTATGGAGCAAAATATCACGTCAAATTGATTAAGAAGATGAAGGAGGTCCAAGGTCCGAATTATCTTCAATGCTTCGGTCAGGACCTCAGCAGGTTACTCCCTAAACGAGGTAATGTTAACAGAATCAGTTGAGCAGGAAAACCTGTTTTTAATTATCCTTCGGTTTCGAACATAAGACTTGGTCTTGTGGGTGAAATTGCTTAAATGTAACGATAAGTTTTAAATCGTCCGAATGATATACTATTCCAGAAAATTTTATAAAGATTTCGTCTCATAGATCCAATTGAGAGTTACGAGTTGTTGACAATCACGTACGGCCTGACTTGTTCTTCATTCCTTACTGTTCGTATTCTTCAGTGATTGAACAGATGAAGGTGAAACATATCTGTCAGGTGGACCGTCAGAAAGAGTTTCTGTGTGAACGACTTTATTGGTGGTGCAAAATCTGTCGAAGGGGCTATTCAAAGCAACTTTTGTGGAACGGTGGATTCCATCTCCGAAAGTGGATATCGGTCCTCGCAGGCCTGTCATCAGACGAGATTGTTAAGTTTGGTGAAAACAAAACTGTTGAGGCTTTGAGTATTTCCAGAAAGTCTGAATCGAAGAATATTCGTTTTGAGTGTGAAATCCATCAAAAAAATAGTGGGTCTACGAAAAGGTAAATTCTATCAGGAATTTCCCACCCATATATAGGTTCAATATCGCCGATTGTCATCAAGGGCATTAATCACTTCCACTCTAGTTCTCGAATAAATATATAAATCCTTCTCACTTCAAATACTGTAAAAAAAGCTAATTTCCGTATAAGTCCTTACATTCGATCTCCGATGTCCGACTACAAATGTTTTCCGATGCCCACAGAATTAGCTTACGGAGCCTGAACCTACGCGAGATGAGCGACTTCATGCGGAACAGTGCAATGCATGAGCATATCTGCGTATGATTTTCGTGATAAAAAATTGGTAGAAAAGCTATCGTCAATTCGCCTCTTGAATACATGCCTTGACTGTGGAGGAACAGTCCGTGTAGATGGGAGACTCAAATGCTCAGACATTTCCAATCAAACACCCTGCTCTACTACCGACAATGTAAAGGACTTCCAGGGAGCTGACAACGAACGCTGCAAGATGGGATCCAGCGAAATCACAACCGACCGCACCTTTGTGCGCATTACATGGCCCCATTTTGAAATTTAAAGCTAACTAAACTATGCTCTTCCAAGCTTTCGTATGAAGATTTGGTTACCGTCAGTCCTTATCCAAAACAAAGCGAGCATGAACTCTCGGCATATTGTACTGCTAAGTGCAGATCCCAATGACATTTCCGTCAACACGCCAGCACACTTTTTATTCGACACCACCGTGCATGTTCTACCAGAAAACGATATCCACCAGGAAGAATTACGACTTTTGATACCTTACAAGTTGTAGATTTGGTTTTTCCAAAAATTTCTTCTGGGAATTCTGAAGACATTTCCCAAAAAGTTTCAAAAAATATCCCGTAGAATTTCTAGTGAGATTCCTCAGTTTTTTTATGAAATTAAAAAAAAAATCCTGTTGAATATCCATCAAATTTCGAAGAATCTCCAGCGGAAACTCCGAAGAATTTCTCGTTGAGATTCAAACAATTTCTCTTGTAAATTCCGAAGAACATCCCGAGGAAAACTTAAACTTATTTCCATGGAAAATCCTAATAGTTTCCCTTGGAAGTTCAGATTGGAATTCCGAAGGACTTCTCTTGGAAATTCCATAGATCTTCCCGCGGAATTTTTTGTGGAAATTTCGAGATATCAATTATTTTTCCATATTATCCGACATTTTTATACAAATTTTGTTGCCCACTGCACCTCAGTTCACATACTGTATGGTAGACATCAAAATCGCTACATTTTGCTTCCACGGAAAATATGCAACTCATTCGTCGTCATCCATCATCGCTGTTTTCCGATAGCTATCCCTCTTCTGCGACGGTAGGTAGCGCTGGCGGCAAGATCCGTCCGTCGTAGACGACGTCGACGGCAGCGGCAATCAGCTGTCAGACTACTTGTCTACCAGCGCCCTCTACCCCAGAAGAAAACATTTTCACTTTCCGTTTACATTGCCGTTGCCTCTGCACCTAAACCCACCTCCGCTGCCCATGTCAACCCATCAGACTAGATTCTTCCACCTCATCAGCCATTACAAATATTGATTCTCGTTAGATTGCTTTCACCCGGTGCACCTCATTCATGCGGGACTGACGACGATAACACGACGGGCACCAATCCAACCGTCCCATCCATCAAAATAGATCCAATATGCAAGAGCGAGCCTACTTTCAGGGGCACATTGAACTTTGTGCAATCAACGTCACTGTCTGTTTCCTCTGGGGCCTCCGTATACCTAAACCTAGCTACAGGCTAAGGTAGCGTTTAAATTTAACGCCCGTCGGCGGCCACCATTGACCTAGATTCCACCGGCGTCGACGGCGGCGATGGAGCCAGACGATGACGGGCGACTGTGTTCGTCCATAAAGGCGCGCACTCTGCCATACAAAGGCCTTTTGTATGCACGTCTACCGCCATCGTCCTTGGAGCACAGCTCACCGGTTGGGGTACAATGGAAGCGGAGTGAAACCGGACGTAGATATAACTGAGGATAAAAAAAAAGCGTCTGGACAAGCCATTATGGCGCTTCAGTAGTGGGTGTTATTTTCGACAAACTGTATCGAACTTGGGTTGAAATAATGGTCAAATAAAATATTTTCCTAATGGCACTGCTCGGCGCGGTTTCCGGCGACGGTGGCGACGCGGCAAAAACCCCAAAAAGACAAAGTTGCCACCGGCATAATTAATGGTATCGTTAGCCGTTCGACGACGACGAGAGAGCAAATCCGCAACCCAACCTCAAAACTTAAATTAGCTGTGTAATGAGAGTCTGGGTGTCGCGCTTTGGCAGGTCGCGGTTGCTGGGTTGGTGGCTATGCGCCTGAAAGTTATGCAAATTAGTGGTAGCAGTGGCAGTGCCGCAACAGCGCCATCTCGTGCTCGACTCGCAGAACAAAAATCAAACGCTCGTAAAATCGCTTATGATTTAATAACGATACTACTTTCCCCCTTCTATCTACCATTTCGTTCGCAGGTGAAATACGAGAATCGAGTCCAATATCTGACGTCCGTTTGCATGGCGTGCCTGGATGGCGTCGAACAAAACCGAGTAGTACGATGCAGGTAATGACTATTGTGTTGTGTTTTTTTTAATTCCACGAAAATGAAAATGAATATAAAAAACAGCTGTTCGGAGTGGTCATTTATTTCGACACCGCACTGTCTCTACCCCCCGGCGGTCGGTAGCGAACCCATGGGACCAGATTATCATTCTAATTAAATTTCATGGAAAAGCACACTCTCGCTTGATCCGGTCAATTTGCTACGTCCACCGCACCTGGCACGAAATTAAACCACCGAGAGTAGGAAGAAAAAAAATCACAGCAAAAACAAATTTGAATATTCATTTGCTCGAGGGACACGACGATGGTTTGCTCTATTGGTCGTATAATCGCTGCCCATAATTACGGCCAGGACGCTCGGCTCGGTCCTGGGTGGAAGAAGAGAGCGGCCCGGTCTCGGCGAGAGTAGTATACGAATGCGACTATGATTGATGACCGCCGTTTTACGGGCGGCGGAGGCGTTACCCTAGGGCCAGGATGGATGACTCGAATGGCTGTCTGGGCCTCGCGGGCTACAATTGGGGACACGCGGTCAACGTTCTTGGTTTGGAAGAAAACAAACCTGTTGAATTCGCGCTGTCTAATTTTAGGCATCAGGAAAAAAAATCGAAGTAGATTAAAAAATACCATTACCGCTGCGTTTCTTATCACTCAAAATTTAAATCGGACTATTTCTGACTAGTTGATTCTTCCGGCAGACATTAAACTTAAGTTATAGGTTTCAAGTTTGGTTTAGACTTTCTAGTCCGGTCCAGCCCAATCTACTCATATTTCAGTAGTTTTTAGTTCATCGTCATGTCCGAAAACCAATTCAAAATGCATTCCTGAACTTGTTCCAAAACCAGTTTCAAGTTCAGCTCGAAGTCCAACTCAATGTCCATTGTTGAATATTTTTTAAATACTACCCAGGGTCCACCACAACGTCCAGTTCAGGGCTCAATGCAGACGGAAGTGTTAAATGTCGAAGATGTTTAAGTTCTGGTTGAAGAAGGGTCGTTTGTCCGAACGTTATTCGGTCAAAAGCCATTCGGCCGGATGTCACTTGGCCGAACAACACGTTAGACCGTCATCTAGCCGAATTCCATTTGACTCAATTGAACGGTTATAGGCCGAAAGCGATTCGAGCGAAAAAGAAATTTGGCCGAAAGGAACACACTGTCGAAACAATCTTTTGCCCGAACAGGTTATTATTTATAACTGAAAATGCCGTTAGGCTGTAAGGGCCATTTGACCGAAAAAAGTGGAAACGTAAGATGTGAGAAATAAAGAGTAAAAAAGGGGGAATGAGAAGTAAGATGTCACTTCTCACACCTTACATCTCATTTCTGACTTCCTTTTTCCACTTCTCACTGTGGCATCTCACTCCACATGTCTCACTTGTCATTTCCCATTTTTCACTTCTTTTCACTCAATAATCACTTCACACTTTCCACATTCACTATTTTTCGGCTGTACCCGTTTGGCCGTATGGGTCATAAATGTCATTCGCCACAAATGTCATTTTCGTATGATCCGTTCAACCAAATGGCTCTTTCTGCCAAACGATCATTTCGGTCAAACGGCATTTTCGGCCAAATGTCCTATTCAGTCAAAAGACATTTTCGGCGTTATTTTCACTTCGGCAACATGATATTTTCGATGAAATGAATTTCGACCAAATAGCTTTGGCCGCATTACTTACGGTCAAATATCCCTTTGACGTTTCGGTCAGGGTGTAGTTTAGAGTAAACGTTAGATTGCAGTCCAGAATGCATTGCAATTGGATAGATTTCCAAATAGTTTACATATCTTAGAAGATCTTTTGACCTTTTCGTTTATCACAAATAGCCGGTTTGACTAATTCGTATTCAAATTTATTTTCAGATTCTGCGCCCAGAAATGGGACGGCTCCTCGTTGGTTCTGGGAACCATGTATTCGTACGATATTTTTGCTGCGATGCCATGCTGCACTGAGCGATTGAAGGTAATTACAAAGAGAAGATTAGATTATTTTGGTTTACAAGTTTAATGCCAAGCTAAACATTGTTAATTTTTTCGGATATTTATCTCTCTTATCCTTGATCGTTTAGTAACTTCCGATGATCAATTTCTTTTGAGCCCCATTGACACACATTTTCCTTCTTTTCCTTCCCCAGTGCAACAACTGTTTCAAGCTGCTGCTCCACCCGCACCAGCGGCTAAACTTCTACAGCGACCACAGCCACAGCGTTTCGTGCCCGTACTGTCACGCCCAGGACACGCACTTCGTGAAGCCGCTGGCCTACTGCTACACCAAACAGCCGATGCAGCTGTTCCAGCAGTGGCCATAACATGAGGCCCCGTTGGAGTCCCCGAAGGCGACCGAGGTCCAGCTCGCGGCTGCCTCGTCCGCCAGTACCGCAACCTGCAGTCGAAGCAACAGCACCTCGTCTGCTGCAGCCTCCCCGCCACCGTTGATGACGTCCGCGGCGCCGTTCGCTGTGGACTCGATGGCGGCGATGAATTCGTTCATCCAGGAGCTGCGCAATCTGAACAGCTCCGCCAGCAGCGCCAGTGCGATGAGCAACAGCAGCTTCGATTCGGGCTTTTCTGCTTCGTTCACCGGGGACTCCAACGCCGGTAGTGGCCGGGCCACTGCCATCAATGCGCAACCTCAACAGCCGCAGTCATCGAACGTCGTCTGGGGCAACAAAACGCTCTGGGGCGTTCCACCACCAAGTCCATCGCCAGCAGCGATCAAGTCTCCAGCAGTAGATCCATCAACCATTTGCACTAACACTAACAGTAACAGTATGTACGCAAATAGCAAAGATTCCTCGAATAATTCTTCCGGTGGATCCATTTGGGCCACCGCGTTGACGGCCAGTCCATCTGTGCCCCCTACCCAGTCCCAATCCTCCAACTTTTCCACCAATATTTGGGAAAATTCAGGTACGAAAGCAAACCCGGAACCGCTCGGTTCGATCTGGATGATTCCGGACGCAGGGCGTGCTAACGTTTGGGGTGCCAGCTCCCAGCTGCTACGACCGACGGAGATCAGCTCCGGGCCCGCCGCAACGGTGGGCAACGGCGGTGGTAGCAGGCTGAGTTCGCTGTGGGGTTCAACCGCTGGGACAGGTTCGTCTTCGACGTCGTCCTCAGGGAACGTACTGAAGTCGCTCCGGCTGGCTGGTACGGTCGGTGCCGGGGGAGGCGGTGCGAGTGCCAGCTTCGGCGGACTCGGGGGGCTCATTACCAGTCCTCCGGTGCCAGCTGGTAACGCAGTGGCAGCAGCTGCCCCGGCAACTGCCACATCAACCATGCAGCTATTTTCGGACGACTTTCTCAGTTATCTCAATATCAACAATTAGAGCAATTTTACAAACCTGTTATTTAGTTCGATTGCGTTTTATTATTATTATCGTCATTATAATTATTTTTTTTGTCTGACGGTGTTTAGTTTGGAATTTATTATTTTTTGATGTTTGTTTTATGAATATATATTTTTTTCGGTTACTCGTTTACGTATGCAATGTACAATGCATTAGAAGAGAAAATGTTTTCATTTTGAATCATTATTGTATCGTGTTGTATACAAGTTTTTTTTGTCGGCGTAAATTAACCAAGTAGGCGGAGAAGTTCATTATCACATTAAAAATAATCTAATCTAACGGAAAAGTCTTAAATGTGTAAGAATTGTGACAAGCGAGTTGTATCTCATTTTTCTAAGTCTGTAAGTAATTGCGAATGATAAAATTAAGAACAAAAACTGAAGCTATTTGAACACGGTAAACGGACACGTTCGGTTCTCTCGTATAATCTCGCGTTTTAGCTTAAAAAAACGAACCTCCGAAGTCTAGCATGTTTCGAGGTTAGGAATTGCGTATTGACAAATGCATTACAATCAGTTTTTTCCCGTTATTGACGTTATGGTAAACAAAGGCAAACAACACTACTATAGGGAATGGATGAATGTTTTTCATTTTTATTTCTGGCGGCAAGCGTCAACATACAAGAATAAAATCAGGTATTTCTTTTAGGCTTAAGGAATTATACACAGTGAAAAGAATAATCCTTTAGAAGTTTATACAAGTAGACGTAAACAAAAACATTCAGCATTCAACAAATGAAGGTGAGCAAAACTCAAACACTGTACATATAGGCCCAGATGCAAAAGTGAACGATTAGCAAGCAATATTTATGAGTGCGATGATAGTCGAATTTTGGTTGGAAGGGAAGGAATGAGAGCGACAAGGACAGAACTGAAGGTGGGGAGTGTTAGGCGATCCACAACACTCACGCAACTCCGTAAGCGCAGTAGCGCTTTAGGCGTAAAGAGAAGAAGCGACTTGTGATTCAAATCAATGAAAATTAAGGTGTATAAAAATAATCAAACATTTGACTGCGACTGGTATGCGAATGAAAAAGCAACATTTTAAATAGTTCCCCGAGTTTCTAAAACTTGCTGTATTCTTTTATCCGCTTGACGTTACAGTTAAAAAAAAAATAATTGGATGTGATGCATTTTACACGAAAATGAAAAGGACGTATATTTCTTACATACTTTTTTGATGGATATTGTTTAAATTCAGCGAAATTGAATGGAAAAAAGTTGTTTAGGATATAAAATGAAGGAAACTTTTGGACGAAATTTTCACTTTAAGTTTCGAGAGGAAACGGTATCGTGATAAGATTTTGCACAAAAAAGATATTTACATTTTACTCTGAATCCAATCCCATTCATTCACAACAGGAAGTGCACATTTGTTAGGCAGTAACAATTAGGTTTATCAAAATTACGGATCTGCGGGAGTAGATGAGTGGAAAATGAGTAATCTGTGACTTAAAATTTTCAGAAAACAATAGTTGGAACTTATTACAGAACAATATCCTTAATAACATTAAACATGAGATTTGAAAATGTATTTAGCTTGCAAACCAATAGAAGAAATATAATATCATTTTCCAATCATCACTCCTTTCAGATCCACTTATGCTCGGAAAAATGCCAAAAGCAGAATGTTAACTAACTATCCCAACCAGGAAAGTGGACTGAAACGAATTAAAATTAAACAAACGCGTAAAAGAAGTGAAACCATTAACCTTTTTCCGACTATTCATCTATCCTACCCTGCACTTAAAATCTTCCGCACTCCCCTTAGAGTTTCAAAACCATTTATCTTCTACCCGAGCTAACGTTAGTCAGTAAGTCGAAACTAAGTGAACATTAAAAATGAAAAGTAAACAAACAACTGGTGATAATTTTCCTCCGCGAGCGTCGTGTGAATGATTTTCCATTGATTTCACAGCAACGACGCCGGATGTCACCTATCGAGAAGATAGGACGAGCAACAAGGAATCTAATTTCTCGCTTTATACGGTAGAATGTAAGATAGACGTCAACTTGCGAAATGTTTCTTAATCAACGCCCACTCGGAATGGAATATAGGGATTCGACAGATGGCACCACTGCCGGATGTCCTCCCGGCGGTTATCAGTGGCTTCGTTTTGTGAGTCTTTTTTCGGACTGGAAATTTGTATACAAAAATGTACACACAGCAGCGTTAAATGTGTAGTTTTTTAAGATCCCTCCCACCATGTGTCCCCCACGGCTGAGCCCCCTCCTCATCAATGTCATCGTGATCCATTTTTCAGACCAAGTTATATTAAGCAGAAAGAGAGACCCAAGAAGCAAGAAGATCCGCTCCGATTAACAGCCCTTGGAGTGCCGATTTTTGACAGACTTACAGACAGATACAGAATTCGTTTTCCGAGCAGCAATTGGAAGTCGAGTTATTGTTTGTTTTGATAATCGATAGCATATTCACGAAGAAAAGGAAAACCGGATCACAGCAACCAGTCAAATCTTAACGTGTGCGAGTGGAAGAATGAATGCGTGATTATATCAATGTTTGCATTTGTGTATAAATAGAAGTAAACAAATGTTCTAGTGCTAGTTTTAAGTCGATAAGGCAAACAGTGGAAAACTTGAAAATATAATTACCAGAAACACACACTAAGTCTTGGTTGTTAAACAAGGATGAGAGAATGATTCGGTGGACTCTCTTTGAAATGGGTCCACGCTCAAACGGAAAGCAAGGGAATACCGCGGAAAAGAGCATATAAAGGTATGTTAAGTAATCTGAAATAAAATTAGATAACTTTAAGAGCGTAGATTTTAGCAAGCAAGCACTCAGAAAACAATGTTGACATATCCTTGTTTCTACTAGAGGTAATCAAAGTACCATATGTGAATGTACTAATTAGTAGTAGTTTGTAGACATTCTGTGCAGGAGTTCGACTATGGGAAGTGGCACTCTCCGGACGGAATGGAATGTCGAGTTATTATGTTATTTTTTATGTTTAACCAAATTTTATCGTGCCAGATGCTCCTTTGACTACTGGAGGCTGACACAAGTTTAAGATTAAAACAAATACAAATTCTCAGATCATCTGATGAACTCACGTACAAATGAACAGTCCCGCCGTTCGGAAAGAGTGCTGTTTCCGATGGAGAAACACTTCGTGGCATGGAAAGGCGTTTTTTAAATTATTTTCTTGAATTTAAGCCAACTTTGAAGCATACTGTAATTAAGCTACGCCCTGACTGCGAAGCAAGTGCAGTTATTAGAATCAATGTACGTTTTTCTTCTATCTAGATATGATGTATAAGATAAATTGTTTTTCTCTGCACTCCAGTCCCGTTTAGTTCAAGAAATGTTACGCTTTTAGTTAAATTTGGGATTAACTTTGGAATAGATAAGCAGGTACGATTGCATCTTGTCTGGACCTACCCTCACAAAGCAGAAGCAAAGTTGTCAACATAAACACAAATGACCCGGAAAAAGCTCTTCCAAACTAACCGGAAACACCGATACAAAACACAAACACACAAGAATACAGTTTTTGGTTCAACCCTCTATAACTTTGTTGATACCTTGGAAGATGTTTTTGACGAGCTGAGAACACTATAAACAATGGTTGATTTAGTAAATTACCACTCTAATAACATACCCACAACACATATTACTAATAGAGAAACGAGAAGAGAGGTGAACAAAATACACATGTACAAACAACCAAATAGATTATTTGAGCAAGATAAATAGAAAGTTACGAAAAAGCACCCACACACATGCAAGCAGTGAGATAGATAAGCGGGTGTTATGGACCCAGGAATGTACAAAAAACGGTAGAAGATAGCGTTTGAAGAAACCCGCACTCGTAGGCGCCAATTCCTCTCTTCAACCAATTGACAATGACATGCATGATAGCGATGACCAGAGTAGCGCTCCCACTGATGCAATACCTCAATAAAACCGAAATGCTAGCTGCCATCATCATGACCAAGCGCAATCAGCGAAACAAAACGAAACACAAACGAACGGCTGGCAACACTGACCGGGACGGCACTGCACCGGAATCGGTTCGGATTGGCTCTAAGCAAACACAAGCAAACACTGTAGTAGTCAAATCAAACGATTGTGATTCTAACCATGTTTACAAAACACAAATACGAACTCAAGTACAACTTGAGACACAGGTGACACCAGTACTACCTCAGCAGAGACTAGCGAAATTTGTTGACGATGATTTAAATGCTGTGCCACAGACTCCGGAGCGAAAGGGGATCGAGAGAGCGAACGAGCGCGACAATGTTTACAAACGAAACAAATAGGAGAGAGAGACAAACCACAAAAGCCAGAATACCTCAGAAACGTCTCAGTAAATCGCCGAACCGATGCGAAGGTGTGTGTGATTACGCCGCCATTTTTGATCAACGTGCACGGGAAGTGTTGCCAGAATCAGGGATTTACACAAACGTCAAAATAAGTGTAGCAATGAATCCAACATTTAACTGCCATCTATGGTTTGTTTATACCGGGCAGCAGCTCCAATTGTAAAGTACTAACGATACGCATCCATCTCAAAGTGCGGTGTCAGCCATTCTGCACGAGCCTAATTAGATTTGTTTTGAACTTGTCTCAAATCACGTACACTTCCAGTGAGCGTCCCTCCAGTGCTAGGATAATGGTTGTCGTTTAGTTTCCGCAGTTCGCTAATGTTTACCGAAAGTAATCAATCGCAGAATCTAGTATATAGTCAACAACTATCTTTAACCCCGAACTATGTAATTCCCACTCAAGAGCAAACAAGTCACTCTGAAAACGTATGAACTACTGTCAACGTCAGTCCACAGGCGAGAGCAAGACAAAATAAGCTTCAAGTACAAACTAAATCAAATATATCAAAGTTATTTTCTCGTTTTCTGTTTGCCAGATTAGTTCGATTCGTTTGACCCCTGTTCAGATTCCTGTTTGTAACGCGAGAACAACTTACTAAACCAATTGTTTTTGCTTCCTAATGGCAAACTGTACCAAAACTAACCACTCGTATTATAGTAGAGACACACAGTGGAACTAAAATACTAACCTTATAAAGTAAATATTCAATCCGTAAACGTAAGTATATCTTATTAGTCGATGTTGAATTAGTAGAGTGTAAGTTTCTGTTTTCTTCTGGTCTACGTTTTCCTACGTGGTGGATTGTTCACAACTTATCCAACCCAAATTACAAAAACTAACAAAAATTAGGTCTCTGTGTCGCGTGAGCAGAAAACCAACGGAGATTCAAGCAGAGCGCCAACCGGGAACGTCGGAAATGACAGTTCTCTTTGCTGTGTAAACAATGCATTTATCTTTTATAGGTGTGTAAATAGGTTGAAGCAACTTGTGGATATCGAATAAAAACCTTTTTCCACCTATTCCTAAATTAGTTTGTAGTAAATATCATATAAGATAAGATTATCAGCAAAAGTAATACAAATCTTGAGCAATGTGTAATGTAGCGACGTGGTTAAATGGACCTGCTCCAGGGCACAACTTAACCGACAGGAAGGTGTCACTAGTTGTAGCGAGCGTAGAACATTAAGTGTAAATGTGTATAAATGAAATATTTTCCAAAGTCAGACGAAGGAGCGAGCGAGTGTGGATAGCTGCGAGAGCGCTAAGATTGAGTAAAGTTGGATTTATCAGTTTTCTGATTCAGATTTTCTGTTCATAAAAATCGGCATCACTCTCTCAAAAGAACACCCAGAAAAATGGTTAATATTAGCATGAACAGAAGACAGATAGGGCTGTAATATCTCTTTCCTTGGAGGAAATTTCCAGATTTAAAAATAGTTGATAGGAAATCAAAACATGGACTGGATTATCGTATTTTTGTGATATTTACGGTTTTCCGGAATCATTACAGTTGCGAAGAATATGAGAAAGCATCAATAATCGAGTCGAAACGAAACTGCCATTTTTTGAAGCACGCAAGTGTCAACCAAATTTACCGGAATCCAGCGGCGCGGCCATTCTTGCCAAAATGGAGACAAATACGATTCTCTTGGACTGATTTTAATCTCAAAACTTTTAGGTCAGGTTCGAAACTTTAGGTTCCGTCACATAAAACTCTTCACGCAATCACGATGAGCAAAAAAAAGATATGACAAGAAACGCGATATGGTCCAGCAGGTAAAAGCAGTAAGAGCGAACGAAAGAAACGCGGTTTGTTTAGATCGAAGGACTTATGGGGAAAGGAAAGAGAAGGAAGAGCTAATCTGATGATATTGAAAACAAAGGGAAAATTCCAACACGCTGGTATGTGGACCAAATCGAACGAAAACTAAAAGTGTGCGAAACTTCAAGCGAATGATCTCCTTCTCCCTCATGTTTCCTGTTATAGGTGCGATACGGCGCTGAACTCACTCACGTAGTGAAGAACTTTTGACTCTTAGTACTGACAGTAAAACAATATCGGACGGGTCGAGGAATCATGAATTGTTTTTGTTTTGCGGATTCAAATCTTCACGATTCGAAGCAAAAATACGGATGGAAAAGATATGCAATTTGGCATCACTTTCCATCGGATTTCAAATTGTGAAAACGATATTTTTTTGCTGTTTGTGAAAACGATAATTTCTTACTGTTTAAACGTCAAACATAACACAGTTTGTTGGTCACTTCCGAAAATTTTATTTAGTGCGATCAAGCGTCATTTATATTTTCAAAATATAAATTACAATGTACAAAACAATTTTATAGTTTTGATCATGATTCCTTGACCGACAGAAAGTAAGCAATACTTTTACAATTTTTAGTTAGATTGCCAATACCTTGAGCAGTGTTTGAAGTTTTTGAATGAGTATCAAAACATGGGCAACCATTTTAGAGGCTCAGTCAATATCTGTACCCAAACAGAAGGATTTTCGGCAGTCACAAAACAACTTTTTCCTATTTGTGCATGACTTTAGTTGGATTTTTCCTACCCAATTTGAACTACTCGAATAGTATGAGTTGACTTTCGAAACAAAATTATTTAATTAAACAATCATTGAATCGCTACTAAATTAAATATACATTACGAAATTAATTCGACCGATAAGAAACGTAAAACTTGAACTATAGAGAAAATTTTTGCTAGCACAAAATACATTCTTAACTGAATCAAAATCAACAGCTTAAAAATTTTAAATCAAATGATCGATTAACTTCTCCAACTTGAACCGAATCAGTTCAGGTTGGTTAGGAGGCAAAAGCTTCACCCCTCATCCCAAACATCAACGATCACTACCTTCCTCTTCTAATAAATGATTGCAAAACATCTTTAAACTAGCTGGTGATCATCGAGTAGTGGAAAAATATATAATTAAATATGAAGAAGATAACCAAAACACCCGAAACATACACACACATAAATGGAAAAGAGAAGACTGGATCGGTTTTTGCGACTAAGTAAATTAAAACGAGAAACGAATTGTGAGAAAACGAGCATTACCGATATATATAGAAATTCAAAACAATTTAATCTCCATTCACGTTTTAATGTAGTTCACACTGACAAAAACGAACACAGACACATACACAAATATGACACACACACGAAACACTTTGACACACATACTAAAAAATATGTATCAATATAATTAGTGAGAGCATTATTTGACCGATATAGAAAATGAAAATAAGAAAATAAAGCGACTGGTGATAACAAAAATATTGGAAATAGATTACTCGTTTATCCTTCTAATTCATACCCCCACCCTCCAAAACACTGAACTAAAAAGCATACAGAGACTAATGCACTCAACATAAATTGAAACAAATCCAAATGCCGAGTAAAACAGAAAGACGATGTAATCAACTTGACATGAGTGTAGTAGACTAACCAAATTAAATACATGGAAAAACATAATTCAAAATTTCTGCAAAATTCGATGTTGTTAGCAAGAATAAGTAAACTTGAAATTAATTACATAAACTCAGAAAAAAACAGCAAACCTCACGTTAAAAGCGAACTACCCGAAGACTCAGCAGATCAGGACAAGTTTAAGGCTACGCACAGAACTTTTTCTCCAATCGATTGTAGGCATGTTTAGCGAGCAACAAGCAACCAAAAAACAACAGAACTGATTAAGAGACTTTAATATGGAAATCATAATGACTAATAAATTAATGACGAACGAAAAAAGTGTAAAACTAAATAAATGAAAGAAAAAAATATTTACTGATCCCAGAATAAGGACAACAGAAATTATTATATACTCTTCAAAACAAAATGACAGTAGCGGAAGACTTACATTTAACTTAGTAGATTGAAGAAAGAAAGATCATAAAATCCTAAATATGTGTGAAATTCAAAGCAACTACCATACGAAATCGTCAGATCAATATAAAAAGACCTTTCCACGGCAAGATAGGAACCAGGAGGAAGAAAATCGGAAGGAAGGAAGAAGTCAAGAGGGACCGCAACAAAATCGCTAAATCGATTAACGTCAGATTGGTAATACGCAAATTTCTTATAATGTTTATTTTTCACTTTCGCTTCGATCGACACTGTTTCTACACTGAACCAAAAAAGACCGTTCGTTTCTAGTATGAGTGTGTTTGTTTGTGTGCGATTGTGCGAGTATCAGTATCACCTCATCGTAATCATCATTAATCCCCAGGAGTGTAATCATTTTATATTCGTACGTGCATTTGCGAATGCAAATGCATTCATCAATGTCACACACACGCATAGAGAGAGAGAATGAGACATAATGCCCTGTAAAATAGAAAGAAAAAAAATCACATTTATAACGAAACTCTTCGATTATTGAATCAAAACTAAAGTTAAGAGTGACACAAATACATCCACACGTTTCCTAGTGTATCTATAAGCAAATAGCACTACCACAACCGCGCATTTCCAATGCTTAGATGTGTACTAGATACCACAGCACGAACTATATTCCTATTATGAAAATGAAAACCTTTGAAATGAAGAGAAAAGCACGAATTACGTTGAGCAACGTAGGGTTGGGGCAAAAAGGGTTCACTCACACACGATCGCACAAAGGGCCGGGCGGCCGAATCCGTACTCAAAGCACTGTGCATTGTGATTCATTCAAAAACGTAGTAGTTCCGTTGGCGATCTGTGAGATTGCAGCAGAGCGGAAGCAAAAACAAACGAACAAACGAAATTCGCATTGCGAAACAGTTTCCACACATTGATCTGTGATTCCGGTTTGACAGCTGTCAGCTGTCGGGCGATTTCAATACGTGTTAGCATTTGAAACCATTAATTCTTTTGTTTGACATTACTGGTAGAATCGTAGTTTTGTTTGAATTTCAGACTTAATCGTGAAAATGATAATTTCTATATTAAAATAACATGAATAAGATTATTTAAAAAAAAAATCATATGTGAACCACAGCTTAATGAAACTTTTATTTATATAACCAAGTGATTGTGTTTTAGTCGCTTTAAAAAAAACCTTTCTTATTTCTCTACCAATTATATCGTATTACAAAATGGATTACAACTACGTGTTATTCATCGTTTCTAATAATCTTGTGGAATTCTTACAGGCAAGATGCATTTTTCTCGCAAAACCAATATCTGAATTTTCTCTTTGTAAATGAGTGTCTAATTTTAAGCAAATTTATATTTCCTTCGACTCACTGATTCTTTTTCCTTGCAACAAAGGCAACATTCCTTTGCGTACAGTGACTATAATAACAGTGTCGTCAAGTGTCAGAATTGGAACATAATCGTCTGTCAGTTCCATACAAATGCGCGTTCCAAACGAGCAGGAGACCTGTCAAACGTGGCACATGGCGTTACTCTTCTTGTAGGACTCTACCTTTGCGTAATTTTTTTCTTAACTTCCAAATAGATTTATGAGTGCAAATTAATAACTATTTCACAGATAGAAATTTGTTTCAGTGTAGCTGACACGCTTCGTGCAGAACAACTGAAGAACTTTTTTCGTCTCCTATTCCAAATATTTTATTTTGAAGACTTTGAATGACCTCCTGTATTGTGCGGTTTAATCCTGAGAATCTCTGGTTTGAACACAGAAAGCGCGATACGACACAAGACCTGACGCTTTAGTTCCACAATCGTTAACAACACTTTCTAAAAATACCTTTACTAACTTTGATGTTTCACTTGATTAGATGTGTGCAGTTTTGTGTGTTGATGAAAAAAAAAAACAAAATTAAAAAAAAAATTGGCGTAATTTTTATATCTGTGACAAAAATAATAATAATTAGAACTAAGATCGAATAACACTATCAATATTTTACGTTAGCTTAGAATTTGTGATACCCCAAACAATAATTCCGTAAATTCCTTGTTTAAAATTTTGTCTCAAACAGTTTGTTTGTACATTTTCTTTTTTAAATTGCGGAAGAGCTTTTTCCAGATATAATCAAAATTATTCAAAATCTCTTTCCGACTTGACATTTTAAACAATATTTTCTGACCATCAACTTTAGATATAGATACCCAGCAATCCGAAGAAAACTGATTTGCAGCAAATTTAAATATTTCACTCAACTATTTTGTGATGGGAAGAAATTAATGTTTGTAGCTTCTTCAACTACCTCAACGTACATTAATGAATTGCGGTTAGAATGTGGTTAGAAATATTTCCATTCAGAATCATAAAAAAGTTATTTTTGTAAGCCTAAAATAATTCCGTTCGGAAGTCCAAGACGATTCAGTTACAGAATTCCGCTCGAAAACGCTAAAGCCTTCCTTTCGAAATCTCAAAAGGATTCCGTTCGGAAGCCTAAAAGAAATTTCGTTTGGAAGCCCGAAATGATTTCGTTCGAAAACCCAAAGAATTCCGTTTGGAAGCCTAAAAGCATTCCTCTCAGAATCTCAAAAGGATTCTGTTTGGAGGCCCAAAATGATTCTGTTCGGAAACCCAAAACAAAAGTCTATTTGGGAGCCCAAAGAATTCGGTTCGAAATCTCAAAACGCTTGAAAGTTCAAAAACGCAAGAGCATTCCGATCCCAGATGAATTCTGTTCAGAATCCAAAACAGATTCCGTTTTAAAGCCCAAATTGCATCACTCGGAAGATTAAGTTCTGAAGCACGTAAGGGTTCCGTTCAAAAGCCCATTCGTGAGTCCACGAGAATAAACTCTATTCGGCAGCCCAAAAGAAATCCATCTCAAAACGATTCTGTTTGGAATCCCAAAAGGATTCGATTCAGAATACAAAAAGTATTCCGTTTAGATGGCAAATGGCTTCACTCGGAAGTTCAAATGGATTCCTTTCGAAAGCCCAGATTCAGTTCACAAGCTCAAAAGGATTCTATTTGGAAGTCGAAATGATTCCGTTTGGAAGCCCAACAGGATTCCGTTCAGGTTCCAGACAGGACTGCATTCGAAGTATCGTTTGGAAGCTTCAAAAATCCCTTTCGGAAACCTGAACTATCGGAAAGGACTTCTCTTAGGCTTACGAACGGAGATCTTTTGAGGTTTACTTGGAATCGCAAAAGAATTCCATTCAACAGCCCCAAAGAATTTAATTTGAAAATCCAAACGGACTTTACTGAAATTATTCCGTTCGGAAGACCAACAAGATTCCGTTTTAGCTCCAGACAGGATTCCATTCGAATACCCTAAAAGAATTCCACTCAGTGTTTCATAGAACTCTTTTGGCCCTAAATCCCTAAAGTATTCTGTTCCGTTCCGTTTGGAAGACAAAAAAATCAGTTCTGAGACCTTTTAAGCCCACGATCGGAGATATTTCGGGCTTTCTAAAGGAATCCTTCTGTGCTTCGCAAAATGGTTCCGTTCGGAAGGAGAAATTGATTCCGTTTGGAAATCCAACAGGATTCCGTTTAGAAAACTCTAAGGGACTCCGTTCAGATGTCCAAAAGAATTCCGTTTAGAAGCCCCAAAGGATTCCGTTCGAAAACTCAAAAGGACTCCATTCGGAAGCTGGAATGATTCCGTTCGGAAGCCTAACAGGATTCCATTCGAATACCCAAAAGAATTCCGCTTAGTGTTCCATAGAATTCTTTTGGCCCTAAAGAATTCTGCTTAGAAATCCGTTCTGAGACCTTTTAGGCCTACGATCGGAGATATTTCGGGCTTTCTAAAGGAATCCTTCTGTGCTTCCGAATGGAATTCTTTTGGGCTTCTGAATCCCAAAAGGATTCTGTTCGCAATCACAAAAGGATTCCATCCGAAAGCGCAAAATGGTTCCGTTCGGAAGCCGAAAATGATTCCGTTCGGATGTCCAAAAGAATTCCGTTCAGAAGCCCAACAGGATTCCGTTTTGACTCCTGACAGGATTCCATTCGAGTACCCAAAAGAATTCCGCTTAGTGCTCCATAGAATTCTTTTGGCTTTAAAGAATTCTGTTTAGAAATACATTCTGAGATCTTTTAGGCCTACGATCGGAAATATTTCGGACTGTCTAAAGGTATCCTTCTGTGCTTCCAAATGGAATTCTTTTGGGCTTCTGAATCTCAAAAGGATTCTGTTCGCAATCACAAAAGAATTCCATACGAAAGCGCCAAATGGTTCCGTTCAGAAGTCGAAAATGATTCCGTTCGGATGTCCAAAAGAATTCCGTTCAGAAGCCCAACAGGATTCCGTTTTGACTCCTGACAGGATTCCATTCGAGTACCCAAAAGAATTCCGCTTAGTGTTCCATAGAATTCTTTTGGCTTTAAAGAATTCTGTTTAGAAATACATTCTGAGATCTTTTAGGCCTACGATCGGAAATATTTCGGACTGTCTAAAGGTATCCTTCTGTGCTTCCAAATGGAATTCTTTTGGGCTTCTGAATCCCAAAAGGATTCTGTTCGCAATCATAAAAGGATTCCATACGAATGCGCAAAATGGTTCCGCTCGGAAGCCGAGAATAATTCCGTTCGGAAGTCCATTAGGATTCCGTTTGGAAAACTTTAAGGGATTCTGTTCGAATGTCCAAAAGAATTCCGTTTAGAAGCCCCAAACGATTCCGTTCGAAAACCCAAAAGTACTCCATTTGGAAGCTGAAATGATTACGTTCGGAAGCCCAACAGGATTTCATTTTGACTCCAGACAGGATTCCAGTCGAGTACCCAAAAGAATTCCGCTTAGTGTTCCATAGAATTCTTTTGACCCTAAAGAATTTTGTTTAGAAATCCACTCTGAGACCTTTTAACCCTACGATCGGAGATATTTCGGGATTCCGAATGGAATTCTTTTGGGCTCCTGAATCTCAAAAAGGATTCTGTTCCCAATCACAAAAGGATTCCACCCGAAAGCGCAAGAATTCTGTTTAGAAATCCGTTCTGAGACCTTTTAGGCCCACGATCGGAGATATTTCGAGCTCTCTAGAGGAATACTTCTGTGATTCCGAATGTAATTCTTTTGTGCTTCTGATTCCTAAAAGGGTTCTATTCGCAATCACAGAGCAAAATGGCTCCGTTCCGTAGCCGAAAATGATTCCGTTCGAAAGTCCAACAGGATTCCGTTTGGAAAACTCTAAGGGTTTTGAAATTCAGAATGGCTCATTATTTTGGGTTTTAGGTTCGGAAGCCTAAAAGCATTCCGTTTGGAATTTCAAAAGGATTCCTTTCGGAGACCCAAAATAATTCCGTTCGGAAACCCAAAAAAAATCTGTTTGGATGCCCAAAGAATTCGGTTTGAAATCTCGAAACGCTTGGAAATTCAAATGGATTCATTTCGAAATCCTAAAAGGATTCAGTTCAGAAGCCCACAAGAACTTCATTCGGAAGCCATAAAGCATTCCTTTCGACAGCCCAAAAGCATTCCGATCGGAACCTCAAAACAATTCTGTTCAAAGTCCCAAATGAATGATGTTCTAAATCCAAGAAGAATTCCAAAATCCCAAATGGCCCACTCGGAAATTCAAGTTGATTCCTTTCGAAGTCCAAAAAGATTTAGTCCTGAAGCCCACATGGATTCCCACAAAATCCCAGAAGAACTTCACTCGAGAGTCCGCAATAATTGAGTTCGGTAGCTCAAAAGCAATCCTTTCGACAGCCCAAAAGAATTCCGTTTGGAATCTCAAAACGATTCTGCTTGGAGTCCCAAAAGGATTCTGTTCAGAATCCTAAAAGTATTCCGTTTAGAAGCCTAAATGTTCAGCTCAGAAGCTCAAAAGAATGTGGTTCAAAAGTTCAAATGGATTCCATTTGGAAGCTAAAATGATTCCGTTCGGAAGCTCGACAGGATTTCGTTTAGGCTCCAGACAGGATTCCATCCAAAATACCGTTCAGAAGCTTCAAAAATGTTTTTCGCAAACCTAAACTATCGGAACGGACTTCTCTTAGGCTTACGAACGGAGATCTTTTGAGCTTCCGAGCAGACTTATAGGCCCATAAGATTCCGTTCGAAAACCCAAAAGGACTCCATTTGGAAGCTGAAATGATTCCATTCGAAAGCCCCACAGGATTCCATTTTGACTCCAGACAGGATTACATTCGAGTACCCAAAAGAATTCCGCTTAGTGTTTCATAGAATTCTTTTGGCGCTAAGGAATTCTGCTTAGAAATCATTTCTGAGACCTTTTAGGCCTACGATCGGAGATATTTCGAGCTTTCTAAAGGAATCTTTCTGTGTTTCCGAATGAATTTTTTTGGACTTCTGAGTCCCAAAAGGATTCTGTTCACAATCTCAAAAGGATTGCATCCGAAAGCGCAAAATGGTTCCGTTCGGAAGCCGATAATGATTTCATTCGGATGCTTAATAAAATTTCGTTCAGAAGCCCAACAGGATTCAAATCGAATACCCAAACAAATTCCGCTTAGTGTTCCATAGAATTTTTTTTTGGCCCTAAACAATTCTGTTTACAGATCCGTTCTGAGACCTTTTAGGCTTACAATCGGAGATATTTTGGACTTTCTAAGGGAATCCCTCTGTGCTTCCGAATGGAATTCTTTTGGGCTTCTGAATTGCAAAAGGATTCTGTTCGCAATTACAAAAGGATTCGATCCGAAAGCGCATAATGGTTCCGTTCGGAAGCTGCAAATGATTCCGTTCAGATGTCCAAAAGAATTCCGTTCAGAAGCCCAAAAGGATTCCGTTCGCAAATACAAAAGAACGAAACAGTCTTTATTTGGACTTCCTAACGAACATGTTTTGAAATTCAGAACGGCTTTCATTATTTTGTGATACACAAATTTATGTTTTCCGAAAATGCCTTACAATAACAATTTAGGCTGTGTGAAATTAAATGTGATTTTAATCGTTCCAAGTGAATAAAAATAAACAAATTATGTAAGAAAACTTTCCTTGCTTTTCAGTTTCTAAGCGTTTCAATGTTCTCCCAATTTAAGACAGGCCATGCTTTTATTGGAAGTTGCGGTCTCTCCTGTCTCGTGAGACGAACAATCATCACATTTGGTTTTCCTTTAGTTTTTTGTTTTCAACTTAGGGTCTGTTCACAAGTTGGGCAAAAGACTACAAAATTCATGCAATGTTTGTGAAATACTGAATGGCTTTCAGTTAGTTTCTACACTTCGAAAAGTTTTTATTTATTTATTTTAAATTTATTTTGTTCAGACGTGCCTTCTTCATACCTTTTGGCTGTTCCATCTGCATAGTGGTTGAATGCTTTCAGTGTACTACTGCACTGAAGTAAAACGTTTTGTTCATATTTTTTGCAATGATTGCATTTTATTGGCAAATATCGGAGATCGTTTCGAACGAGATCGCGATGCCATGAGCATTCTTTCGTTTTTTTTACTTACATGAAAGTGAAACATCTATCGAAGTTCCAAAGCGATATGTCTTTCCTTTCAGTAGATTTGTAATATGACAGAATAAGGTTGAATTCGATATAATTTTCAATCAAGGAATTGTGATATCAAATCGTGATGGTTTAAAACCCCAATTAAGTAATTAATTCAAGCTGTGATGATTTAAATATGATTCGCAAAGAATCCCCCTTTCATTACTTTGAATGCGTGTTTATGAAATGTTGTGCGACTTTTTTTGTGATTCAATTTGAGTGACTTGTAAACGTTTGTGTAGAATGTTGGTTGCATGGCAGCAGAATTTGACATTCGAATTTTTTTTTAATTGTTCCCATAGAACCTTGCGAATTACAAGACACTTCAAAGACCCAAATTTTTACAGTTAAATTACTTGAGAAACAATCGTTTTAGAATCCAAACTATGAACAATGTTGTTCCACCACACATTTTTGATAGTATCGATTTTCACACTGAAGCAACTGTCATTTTCTATTTCACGCTTGCTGCGATGCACCAAAACTGAAACGAGAAATTGACAGTTGCCCTTTGTTTTTCAGTGGAGATTGATGCCTCTAAAAATGCGAGGTGTATTGATGTTTAGTAATAATAAGTAATTTAGCAGTAATTTAGATTCTGAACATTTTTCTTCAATTAACTTGATTTTTTTTAAACAAATCAAATTCAAATCGTTGCTTCTAATTTATCACCCCTATTCTTGTTTACGATTTGTTCGAATCGTTTCCCCATTTGATTTTGCTGGCGATACAATTACTTTTGACTACACATCCCCCCTCATTGGCCTACTCTGTGATAAAACTTTGAAATTCGGATTTCAGTTCTCAAGCCTTCAATAGAACTTGTAGGACTGCAATGTGATAATACAATTATCAAATTCCTCATTTCCATTCCTCTTGAAGCATGTTTGTGTATTCTCTGATGACTTATTGTGCGATTAATGGTTGAGTGGTTGAGCGAATTTTTGGTTGAACGGGATTTAAGTTTAAGTGGTTTCAATTCCTCCTACACAAAATGTTGTGCTTTGCTACTTTTCATAGCACAAATTTTAATAAATCGAAAATGTTATGATGTTTAAGTGAACAATCGTCTAACTCGCAGCATGGCATTCGATTTATGAAATTTGTATTATGAAATTATAATCAAATCAGTTAAAAGTGTTTGCTCTTTATTGATTGCAAAAGTGAAAACCTCCTTTAACTACTATGTGATGAAATATATCTCTCCGATTGGCTCGAGCTGTGATAAAATGTTGTGATCGGAATCAAATTCTCAAAATTCTAAGATTGGGTGTGTGTCATTGTGAACGTATTCAATTTGAGTATGTATATGAGTCTGCTTGCGTTATTTCTGCACAAAAACTGTTTTATGTTCAAAAGCATTCTGAAACCCTTACAACTTTTTGTTTTTCATCGCGCGAATTGAATGAAATGTAGAACATTTCGGGATGAACCTTTGACAGAGTAGTTGCTTACTTTTGGTGAACAATCCGTCAATGCTTCATCATAATATCACCTTCATTTCGTTCAATCTGCGGCAATTTTACATTTTTGCTTCGAAAAAGTTGTGATTGTTGAAATCTCCTAATTGGCTTAAACCGCGATAAAAAAAAAAACAAATTTTAAAAATTCATTCCAATTACTAATTTGCAGATGCTTCCCCCAGTATTTTCCCATAACACGGATTTAATTTATTATATAAAATAAATTCACCTTTTTCTTTTTTTTTTTGAGTACAAGTGGTATGAGCAGTTTTTTAGTGTTACTACATTGGAATTAGAGGTGTGCGCCGGTCCGATATTCGTCGGCGGCGGCGTTTGTCCGAATTTTGGTCGGCGGCGGCGGCGTTTTCGGCGTCACGCCGACAACCATTTTAACCGGCGGCGGCGGCGGCGTGGATCGGCGTGGCGATTTTTTTAAACGTTTTTCTAAGATTTTTTTTTGCATTTTTTCGGGATATTTTCATGACACTAAAAGAAGAATCTTTTGAATTTCACATGAAAAATCTAATGCACTTCTCCAGAAAAATCTATAAGTTTTTTCCAAAATTTGGAAAATATTTATATATTGTTTGGAGTTTCGAGCAATCTTTGGAATTACCAAGAGAAGCTCTTTTGAATTCCCAAACAAAATTGTTTGGAATTTCAGCAGAAAATTTATCGCAATTTACATGAAAAACTTCAAAATTTTCACAAAAAAACGTTTTTAGCTTTTACAGGAAAAATTTCGAAAATTTATGAAAAGTTCCTGTTGTGTTTCTGTTGAGTATTCTTACAAATTTGCACAGAACATTATTGATAATTGTAGTACAGTGCGGCTGGAAGAATGGATGTTCAGGAGAGATTCTCCGTAAGTTTAACGGAAACTTCTTTAGAATTTCCGCTGAGGATTATTCAAAATGTTTCAACGAAAAATTGTTCGAAATTATTGGATTTCTACGGGAAATTCTTTGTACAGTAGAAGTTTGATAACTGAAAGTCATTTAACTGCAATGCTTTTAACTGTATTTCGAAAGTTGCATCAGTTTCGCAGTTATCGGACAGCTGAGCTTCAAAACGATGTCAAAGTCGATGATAGCTGCATAGCAGTGAACAATCAGATGCACTTCTTTTTTGACGACGTCTGACAATTGTTTGACGTCTAGAATGCGTCGCAGTTATCGAACGCCATTCGCTAACAGAAACGAAAATAGGTTGCAGTTATCGTACAACTAATGTATTGTCCATACGAAATTCTTGGGTAATTCCATTGGCCGAAAACCGTATGTCCGAACTGGTAATTTGGTCGAAAAAGTCGTTTTCCCTAACAGTTCGTTTGGCCGAATAGGTCTTCTTCTTCTTATTGGCATTACATCCCCCACTGGGAAATTGCCGCCTCGCTGCTTAGTGTTCATTCAGCACTTCCACAGTTATTAACCGCGAGGTTTCTAAGCCAAGTTACCTTTTTTGCATTCGTATATCATGAGGCTAACACGATGATACTTTTATGCGCAGTGGAGTCCAGACAATTTCCAATCCGAAAATTGCCTAGACCGGTTGGGTCATCAGAATGGGTCATTTGTCCGAAAATATCGTTTAGGCCAACATGTCATACGGACAAATGTGAATAACTGAATAGCTAATTTTGTCCAAAATATCCAACCGTTTGGCCTAATGACATTTACGTTGAAAAGACCTTTTGTCAAACAACCGTTGAATGAAATTTCGTAACATCTCTACTTTTAAGTCAATACTGGCATTTAAGCCAAATGCCATCTGACCAAATCCCATTGAGCCGAATTGAACATTTATCCGAAACTGTTATCCGGTCAAAAATGGTTTTACCAAAAATGTAGTTTGACAGAAAACGACAAAAAGCCGAAATGGATATTCAGCCGAATTGGTAATTTGGCCGAAAAAAAACGTTTAACCGAATAGATCATTTGACCGTTTGATAGGAATGCTAATTTGTCCCGAAAATGTCCTTTCTGCAAAACAAACCTTCTGGCCGAACGGCATTTTCTGTCAAGTGACCATTCGACTAAACGTCTTTTTTGGCAAAATGATCCCAGAAAGGAAATTTATGGGCCAAATGTCTCTTTCTGCCAAATGACATTTTTTACCAAACGGCATTTTTAGTCAAATGATGAATATTTGTTCGAAAGACTTTTTCATCCGAAAACGCATTTTCAACCAAATGACCTGTTAGGGTAAACTTACTTTTTCCAGATTTTCCTTTTGGCTGTAAATCGCTTTCGGCCAAACAACATTTTCGGTCAAACCAGTGTTGATCTGATAACAGTTTCCGTGAAACGTTTTGCTAAATGGTACCTGGCTAGATGTCTTTTGGCCTAAAGTCCAGTATTGACTTGAAAATAGAGGCCACGGAATTTTGTTTCATATTACCCGTATAGTACGAGGTTGAGTCATTGAAATTTTGCCGTATTGCCCCATTGGACCAAATGACATTTTTGACCAAATGGTCCATTCTGTCCAAAAAACTTTTTCTGCTAAATGGCATTTTTGGCCAACGATCGTTTCAGCCAGACAACCTGTTAGGGCAAACGGCTTTTTCGGCCAAATTACCAGCTCGGCTGTCTGTTACTTTCGGTCAATGGAACTTACCATGAATTTATAATCGAGAATAGAGAGAATTTTCTGAAGAAATCCAAAAACAATCCTCAAAAATTCCGAGCATTTTTCCGATGATTTAAAGTTGGCTATGCCAAACTAGCCGTTTAATGATGAATTTCTCCCTGCGAAAAAAAAAATCACTCTGATAAATTAATCTTAATTAACCCGTATCGGCCTTAGTGAAGAAAAATAATTCAAATCACTGCCATTTCGTCATTTCTAGTCGTATTGGCCTGGTTTTATCACTGTTCTGATCGTACGGATCTCAGAATTCAGAATACATTTTGGGACTTGTGATGTGGCCCTCCTATCCGGAGTTATTCCGCTGGGTTACTGGGTCAGATACAGTAAATTTGACCACAACTTCCTTTTTTGGCTCTATAAGTGCAACAAAATGTTACGTTTTTAGTCTTATTCCTTTCATTTAGGTTCATTCGTATGTAGGGATTATGTCAGTACCAGGTACCAAATCATGGTGATACCTGTTCCAGGGTTTCTTCGAACTGACCCTTGGGGAACCGGCCCAAAATTAACAGTTCATTATTTTTGCTCCATAGCAATAGCAATATGGGAATCAAACTGCAGCATTTTGGAAGACGAATGGAATTATAACATCCAAATATGATATTGGCCACCCTGGGCCCAATTCCAAGGCTCTTGGAGAAGCCTTCGGGGGCACCAAAATCAGCCAATTTCAAAATATCACAAACTTTGGCAATATTGGTATCAAACTTCAGCATTTTGCAAGACAAGTGGGATCACGACACCCAAATATGATATTGGCAATCTTGGGGCCAGTTCTGAGGCCCTTGGGGACGTCTCCTTAGGCACACGAATCGGCCAATTTCAAAATATCAAATTGGGGAAATCAACGTTAAATCATCTCTCCTACTAGTCACAATTTTCTGTGTGAATTTCAAAGAATACTTCACAGAGACTTTCCGTGAATATTCCGAATATTTTCCTGTAGAAACTTCCCGTAAAAACTTTCTTCTACCAAATAGTCTTTTTCGGTTAAACGATTTGGCCTAACAACTTTCAGCGATGTAACTTTTGGCCGAACAAATCTTTTCTGTTCTAAAATTCAATTTCAATTAGAGTTTGTTGGATTTCAACAGGAACACCTTCGCAATTTTCACGCTTAGTTTTTACGGAGAGCTCTTCGAAATTTTAACAATATTGTATGGAATTGTCATGGAAATAATTGGTATCTTCACAAAAATTCTCTGGAGTTTCAACGTAATGTTGTAGAGATCTATCAGGAAACTATACGGAAAATGCACTGAATCTTCGGAGTTTCCACTGAAAATTTGAATCGGCGTGGAAAATTATAGATCAGCGGCGTGACAAATTTTAAACGGCGGCGCGCCGATGCAAAAATGCCGGCGGCGGCGGCGAGCCAAAAACTGTCGGCGGCGGCGGCGTGGCGCGGCGGCGCACACCTCTAATTGGAATTGAATTTTGTCGAATAAATTTCGAACAGTTGTGATAGAAATTTGGATGGTTCTAAAGCCCCCTCATTGGCCTAAATTGTGATAATAAAATTATCCAACTCTTCAACCCCATTCCTTTTGAAGCGTGTTTGTGTGTTTTCTGGTGAATGATTGTGGGATTCAGTACGTGTGGATTATGAATGTTTCTGCGCATAATTAATAAAGCGAGATTTTGATTTGACATTTAAACTTATTTGCACAAGCTGATTGGTCGTTGATATTCCCTGTCGAATCAAGCTCCAATCAGTTTAAAACTTTGCTCTCTATTGATTCCTCAAATTCCTACGTCTTCTAAAAATAAATGTGATGGATTGCAGCTCCCCAATAGGCTCGTACTGTGATAAAATGTGGTGATCGGAATCAAATTCTCAAAATTCTCCACCGGGTTTGTGTTTTTGTGAGTGAAATCTTATTCGAATAAATGGTTCTGTTTGCATAATTCCTGTTCAAAGTTTTCTCCGTCTGTTTCTGTTCCTTATTGCTAAGATTTGATGGAATGCAAAATGTTTCATGAGGGACATTTGACTGAATGATTACTCACTTTTGGTGAACAGTCTATCAAAGATTTTGGTAGCGATGAAACGATTTGGAATATGTTTAGCTTTAAAAAAGTTTGAAATCAAAATTGTGATGGTTGAAAACCCCAATTGGCTTGTACTGTGATAAAAAACTTAAAATTTTCAAAATCCCACAACTAATTTTCCAATTACCTTTTTCAATTCAATTTTCATATGTTTCCCCAGGAAAATTCTAATAAAACGATTTTAATCAGATGCTAATTTTCCTATTTCTGTTTTGTGAATACGATTAGTTTTTCAGTGTTGAAATTGAACTCTACTGAACAAACTTTAAACAGTTGTAGTTTGGTCAAATTGTGATAATAAAATTATCCAATTCTTTTACTTCATTCTTTTGAAGCGTGTTTGTATATTTTCTGGTGACTAATTGCAGAATTTCGAGTGGATTAATGTTTTTGTGATTTATTTCTTGATTACTGATAGATCCTTGATACTTTCTATAGCACACATTTTGGTAAATCGAATTCGAAATGAATTGTGTTATGAAATTTGGTTCGAATCGGTTTGATTATTTTTTTGGCTTCCTATGATTTCAATTCTAAATACATCTTCTAAGCATAAATGTGATGGATTGCAATTCCCCCAATCGGCTCGAACTGTGATAAAATATGGTGATCGGAATCAAATTCTCAAAATTCTACATCGAGTTTGTGAATTATTTCTTACTTTGAGCGTTTGGTTCTGCTCACGCAATTTATGTTCAAAATTACAACAGCATTACAATTTTTAATTATTAAGATTTGATGGAATGTGAAACATTTCGTGATGATCATTTGACAGAGTGGTCACTCACTTTCGATGAACAGTCCATCAAAGCATCACCACGATATGACGTTGGTTTCGTTGGATCTGCGGTAGTGATGAAACGATTTAGAATCTACTTAACTTTGAAAAAGTTGTGATCAAAATTGTGATGATTTAAGCACCCCCAATTGGCTGTGATAAAAAAAACTCTGAGTTCTTAAAATCCCTCAACGATTTTTTTTGTTTCCTTCCAATTAGTAATTTTCAATTCAATTTTCAGATGCTTACATCAGTTGTTTCTTATAACATTTACATTTTTCTTTTTTGTACGAGTGGATTTTCAGTATTACGACATTGGAATTGAATTCGTTTGCACAAAATTGGAACAGTTGTGATCGAAATTTGGATGGTTCAAAACCCCCCTGATTGGCCTCTATTGTGATAATAAAATTATCCAATTCTTCAACCCCATTCCTCATTCCTTTTTAAGCGCGATTGTGTGTTTTCTGATGACTGCTTGCGGAATTTAGTTCGAGTGGGTTATAAATGTTTCGCGAGTTGTTGATTGAACGTGATTTGTGTTTGGCATTTGCAACTCCCCAATTGGCTCAAACTGAGCTAAAATATGGTGATCGGAATCAAATTCTCAAAATTCTACATCGAGTTTGTGAAATATTTCTTAATTTGAGCGTTTGGCTCTGCTCACGTAACTTATGTTCAAAATTTTCCGTATCTGACAGCTTTTCAAGTTTTTATTGTTAGGATTTGATAAAATGCAAAACATTTCGTGATGAACATTTGACAGAGTGGTCACTCACTTTCGGTGAACAGTCCATCAAAGCTTCACCACGATATGACTTTGGTCTCGTTAGATCTGAATCGATTTAGAACCTACTTAACTTTGAAAAAGTTGTGATCAAAATTGTGATGATTTGAACACCCCCAATTGGCTGTGATAAACAAAACTCCATATTCTCGAAATCCCTCAACAAATTCTTCAATTTCCTTTCAATTAGCTATTTTCAGATGCTTACATCAGTTGTTTCTTATAACATTTACTTTTTTTCTTTTTTGTACGAGTGGATTTTCAGTGCTACAACATTTCATTGGAATTAAATTCGGTTGAACAAAGTTGAAACAGTTTGTGATCGAAATTTGGATGGTTCAAAACCCCCCTGATTGGCCTCTATTGTGATAATAAAATTATCCAATTCTTCAACCCCATTCCTCATTCCTTTTTAAGCGCGATTGTGTGTTTTCTGATGACTGCTTGCGGGATTTAGTTCGAGTGGATTATAAATGTTTCGCGAGTTGTTGATTGAACGTGATTTGTGTTTGGCATTTGCAACTCCCCAATTGGCTCAAACTGTGATAAAATATGGTGATCGGAATCAAATTCTCAAAATTCTACATCGAGTTTGTGAAATATTTCTTAATTTGAGCGTTTGGCTCTGCTCACGTAACTTTTGTTCGAAATTTTCCGTATCTGATAAAATGCAATACATTTCGTGATGAACATTTGACAGAGTGGTTACTAACTTTCGGTGAACAGTCTATCAAAGCTTCACCACGATATGACGTTGCTTTAATTAGATCTGAATCGATTTAGAACCTACTTAACTTTGTGATCGAAATTTGTAATGATTTAAACACACCCAATTGGCTGTGATAAAAAAAAACTCCATATTCTCAAAATCCCTCAACAAATTCTTCAATTTCCTTCCAATAAGTAATTTTCAATTCAATTTTCAGATGCTTACATCAGTTGTTTCTTAGGGGCCCCATACACGTCCCGACATGTTGTACAACTTTGACTCCTCCCCCAGGAAATTTGGTTCGGTCGGAGTAAAGTCGGACCGTCTGTGGGCAAGTTGTACGACTGTTAAACCGTGCAACTTGCCCACAGACGATCCGACTTTACTCCGACCGAACCAAATTTTCTGGGGGAGGAGTCAAAGTTGTACAACATGTAGGAACGTGTATGGGGACCCTTATAACATTTACTTTTTTCTTTTTTGTGCGGGTGGAATTCCAGTGTTACGACATTGGAATTGAATTCGTTTGAACAGTTGTGATCGAAATTTGGATGGTTCAAAACCCCCCTGATTGGCCTTCATTGTGATAATAAAATTATCCAATTCTTCAATCCCATTCCTTATTCTTTTTTAGCGTGATTGTGTGTTTTCTGATGACTGCTTGCGGAATTTAGTTCGAGTGGGTTATAAATGTTTCGCGAGTTGTTGATTGAACGTGATTTGTGATTGGCATTTGCAACTCCCCAATTGGCTCAAACTGTGATAAAATATGGTGATCGGAATCAAATTCTCAAAATTCTACATCGATTTTGTGCTTTTATGAGTTCGATTCTTTTATTTTGATCATTTGATTCTGCTTGCTTGTTCAAAATTTTCCCTATCTTACAGCATTATAACCTTTCGTTTCCTATTGGTAAGATTTGACGAAATGTAAAACATTTCGTGATGAACATTTGGTACGCTACTTACTCACTGTCGGTGAGCAATGCACTCAAGCTTCGTCACGATATGGCAATCGTTTTATTAGATCTGTGTCAAGGGATGTTCGATTTCAAATCTATAGAACTTTGAAAAAGTTGTGATCAAAATTGTGATGGTTGAAAACCCCTCCAATTGGCTTAAACTGTGATAGCAAATAATCCAAGATTCTCAAAATTCCTCAACAAATTCTTCAGCTTCATTCCAATTAGTACGTGTGTGTGTGTTTTCGTGTGACGTTTTCTGTGTATTAAATTGGGTGGGCTTTTTGTGTGCTTTTCTCCTGATTGAGCGAAAAATTGTACTTTTCAAAACATTGTGGAAAAAATCAATAAATCTTCCTAATACTAAAAATTTCAAAATTATTATAAACTACAGCCAAAGATTGTCGCTGGGGCTTCCTTTGTTCTTCTTTCCAAACATGATTAGTCCTGTCAAATCATATGCATGTTGCAATGACATATCGCTCCCAGTCTATGGCAACCAGCGAAAGATGTTTCGAGCAGTGAAAACAGCGACAGTCTTTCTTTATAGTTTATAACTTCTTGTGTTTTATACTTACTAAAGCTAAACTGGCACTGACTCACAATTTTTTTCAGTAACATGGCAAATAAACTGTTAAATAATAACCTCTCTGATTTTGTAAACAAATATTCAAACGTCAATTTTTGTCATCTGATGACACATTCATGCAAACCAATTCCACCGACAAGTTGCAGAAACCTTATGCAAACTGTCAGTAGTGATGTTGTGCACAGATTTGAGAACCCGACTTTTGAATTTTTGTTTACAAAAGCAGATAGGTCGAGTTGATAATGTATCTATTTAACGAATGTGTTTTCTACTTGATCCGTGGTGTTGAAAACATGGGTGAAACCCTTTTATAACCCGAATAAGTTGTGATCAAAATTGTGATGGTTCAAAACCCCCAAATTGGCTATGATAAGAAGCTTAAAAAATGAACAAATTCTTCAACCCCATTCCTGCCAATGAGTGTGTGTGTCTGCTTAAGTGTGTTACAAATTGTGCGATTTTGTTAGAGTGAGTTGTTCTTTTTTGTTTGCTCTCTTCATGATGGAAATGTGTCTGTAAATGTGTATGCATTTATTTTTTCTAACGATGGCAAATTTAGCTATCCTTAAGGTAAAACCTCGCGTTTTTAGAGGCACCAGTCTCGATAAAAAAGCAACGAATATTTGTCATCTTTTTATTTTGGCTTTGGTGCATCGCAGCAAGCGTCGGATAAAAAAATGACTGCTGCTTGTTGCTTGAGTATTGATAGTAGTGCCTTTGAAAACGCTACGAAAAATCAAATTCAAATCCCAAATTACTTTCGACACTGACAGTAAACAGTAAAATGAAATGTGATAGTTATGAACCCCCCAATAACCTTGATTGTGATAGTAATTGTTGAAAAACAGAAGACGGATTCAATCCTTTTTGAATTTACGAGTGTTTGTGTGGTTCGTGAATTTGTACGCCCTGTCCTGCATTTCTCACCCCTTACCGCTTTTTTCGTGTCACTCCGTTGTGTCTGTGTGTGTGTATCGTCATTTAATTAGGTTTAGATTCCATACTCAATTTATTATTTCTCGTTTACGACCAACCGGAAGTTCTTTCGAAGTTACTATTATCATCCTTCCCGCAGTTTCCAAACGAGGGTCTAAAACCCCTTGTTTGACTGGAAATTCACGGCATTTGAACAAAACCTTCCATTTCCACCTCTGTTTTCGTGAGTCTTGTTTACTTATCGGATCCTGGGTGGTGCGGATAGAATCGATTTGGTTGTCAAACTGAAGCCAAAATTTTCTATTGTGCCGGAGCCAAACATTGAAGATTGTGGTTATGTTCGCTTCTGATCTAATATTGAGAAGTATTGTTATTATTTGGGGAAAAAATAAAAATAAACTTTGTTTGAGTTTTGTATTCTTTGTAACAAATATTCTCACATTATATTTCGAGTGGAAAATTAGTAGGAATGCATCTAAAAAGCACTCGTTATGAAATTTCTTGAGATTCAGCAGCTGATTGGAGCATGAATGTATGTAAACAATCGTTAAGTCATGTAGAGTCTAGCGCATTTGTGCGCCCTCATGCAGCGTGGAAAGAGAAATTCGAAGAGCGGGAAATGTTTGACAGCCGAGTAACTTCAAAATAATTTTGTTTATGGAAGTGATTTCAAAATATCCCTCTACTCGCTTGAGCGCAGAAAAGCGGCTCTATCCGCAGCACCCAGATCGGATCTATTTTTTTTGTGAAAATTATTCCTCAACATTCAAATCATCAAGCGACATTATCACGATGGTTGTACATTGAAATTTTCTACTAAGCTGTGGTTCAACATTTTCGTCTAGTTTTTTTTTGTGTCTAAACTAACACCAAATACACATACTCACATCTGTGAATTGCATTTGTCAAACAACAAGAAATAAAAAAAAAACATTCTTTGCATAGCAAAGCATCAATTGGAGTTCAAGGAACGTACTTTTTCAAATCACTTTACGCCCTAAACATTACCCATTAGGATTAAGCGAAAACAAACTATGCCATCTAAATTTAATCACCCATTTCGATCCAAATTGAACATTTCTCTTAGTGTGTAAGATGTGTTTTTCATCGGTATTCATAAACATGTGTGCGCGTGTGTTTTTTTGTGTCTAACTTTTTCGCGTGAACTTTAGATTGTAAGGTTTTCCAAACATTTCGGCGTACTTTAGTTGTTTGTTAAAAAAAATTCAAAACTGTTTAATAAAACCAAAAAAAAACTCGTCACTGTGAAAAAAAATACACGGATAAAATTTCTCTTAACGCGCTCCACGCTTCCGTGTGGGTGAGTTGCACTCAATAAAAGCACCCTCTTCGTTACAACAGTTTGATTGGCAAAATGGCTACGCATTGTGTATCTCGTGTGTGAGTAAAAGCAAAACCCTCCCGAAAAATTGTGTACAGTCATATTTTTACATTTTATATGAAGCAGAAACATATAGGCAGGAACATAGAAGTGAAGCAATTAGAACCGAGGGAAGGCGCGATTGTTTCGACTTTCTTTAATTATTAGAAGCGTCGTAGTTTGTTTTCTTTTTGTCGGCGTAACAAGTGGAAAATCCGTTCGGGCGGAGAGCAGAGACAGACTCTCTTTTTACCAGATTACCTCATTAGTGAATTTTCGTTTGATGTTTATTCTGTTTTATTTTATTAAGCAAATTTTGAATGGAAGGCAAATTGCTTAAATCGTAGTAGACGAAGGAATTTTTATGCAGTAAACTAAATGAAGAGAGTAGAAATGACACAAACACAAATACAATTAGCAAGGGAGAAGTCGATAGTTTTGCACAAAGTTGATTGTTTGTATGAGTTTAACGCTGGGCCGCCCCTCGGTGGGCGTGGGAGGGAGATTGGGGAGGGCTTGATGTTGTTGATTTGTTTCCATATTTTGACAGCACGGTCACAAAGGAACTTGAACAGTCGCACCTTCCTATTCCACCCGCTTTTCAGTTTGGTGTTTGCTTTCATGCTTGTACCTAGCAATTTTCTCATCTTGTCGTAAACCGTAATGTAGTTTAAGCCATGACTCATGTTATCTATTCATCTCCTTCCGTTTATCTCATTCCCCTTCATGTCCCATCACCCCAGTCCTATCACTGTGAAGCGATTTTTGAAACGCATACATCCAAAGCCGCCCTTCTACGAAGAAGCATATATTGTTTACGATTAGTTTTTTCTAGTTTATTTTTTTTGAAGCGTACATATATGTTTATAGGTTTAATTTAACTAAATGTTTAAAGATATATTCTGGAATAAATATTTGCAACTAGAGGTAGACACTTGGCAAACCGAAAATGCAAGTGAGTAGATGGTAATACTACAATAATTATTATCTATATATGACATAAAATGCATCATCCTTTCATTGAGAGTACAAATTGTTTCCTTTCTATTTTAATTACAACAATTATAATTACTATTCAAGGATAAATAAACAATTATATAATTATTACTATCGAAAATGGAAACTATTATTACTTAATGCAAACTTAATAAAACATCTAAGGATAGGATTAATTTTTTTGACTACATACGCATCTACCTATAAATAAATAATCTTTTTTAACAAAATACCAGTTATTTGTCAAAGCGAGAGCCTACGCAAAGGCAAAAACTCATACACTCATACAGACGTAAAACACTGAACACAAAATCTGTTTGTTTTTCTTAGTTATATTGAGCACGCATCTGGAGATCATGATGCTGGCGGGCATCATCTGCCAAGGAAGGAAACGTAACAAAAAAAAGAAAAAGAAAGCACTCCTTCAATTGTTTGTTCGCATTTGATACACAAAAAAAAGTTTTTAATACCTAGCAAAACTTATTTAACCGCATTTTGCATTATTTTTACTGTAAATTTACTGCAAGGCAACATAGAAAAGCGTTTAGTTAATTATATTTAATACCCCCTCATGTCTAGAGTCCCGTAAATAAAGTGAGATGTTACTCGATTTTAGTTTTTGTTTATTTTGGAATTGTTTTCATATTTTCCCATCTACAGAAGGTCAGTAGGAATGTCCTGAATAGAATCCAGAAGTGGAATACCCTTTTATTATTTTTATTAAATGTATGTTTTGTGAACGTTTTTTCAGAAAAATAGCAATAAAAATATTTTATTTTGCAATGCCACTCTTTCTTTTCCATACTTTCAGCATTGTCTTGTGTTTCATTCGATTGCTTTTGTTTCAAATATCACAATTGTTTAGAAAGTTTATATCTACTTACGTTACTATTGACTTGTACTATTTGAGCTACAGTGAAAAGTATATGCGTTAACAAAAAAAAAGATGGAGGAAACAAAGCAGGTGAGAGGAGAGAGCAAAGTGAATGCAGATACTGTGTACCTTTTCAGAAACAAACTAACAAATAAATAATATCTTTAAAAACTTTAAACAAAAATTATTATTATTATCTAAATGTGTTTCACTATTGTAATTGTAAACTGAGTTTATCGTAACCATAATTGAGCTATATTTCACAGCAGATGGAGATGAAACAAATGAGAAAGAGCAAATCTGATTGTTACAATTGAGGGAAAAAAGCATTGTCCTAACTTTTGGTTTTGAAACTTTCCTATTAATAATCAGACGTATACAGTTGTAAACCTTTATTTCGGTTGTCAGGATGCATTTTAAAGATTCTCTTATCAATTCCCAATCATTCATCATTACCATTATCGCCGTCATTACCATTTGCTGTATGAATGTCAATGTTTTGAATGTCCAGTTGAGCGAAACATAGTTTATGTCCGTAATTAAGAAAAACATATACACAAACACTATCAAGGATGCTTCTGTTTTGATTAGTTCAACAACGTTTTGAAAAATGCGCACACTGGTCCCTACCAAACAAATAAAAGCAAAGTCTTACAAAATTGCAACCGAAACAAACCTATAATGAAATAAACAAAAACAAAACAGTGTACAACATAGGCAAAATAGAGGTTTTAAAAGATATAATACATGTTTACAACCCCAACTGAATGGAAATACGCAAACAAAATCACCAACTAATCGATCCAGATATCAAGAGCAGAGTTCTATAACACGAATAACAGAAGCCAGTTTGTTTATTTCTCCTCGATCGAAAAGTGTAAGTCCACTAGTTACGTTGATTCCTCCCATTTTTATACGAACAATTATAACCTACAAATCGCCTGAAAGGCGACCAACAAACTACTCTTTATTAAATATGAATTTATTGTAAAGCAAACACAAAAAATAAATAAACGCTGCTTGATATACAAACAAGAAATCTTATCGATTGGACGAAGGAACCACTCATACCAATTTTTTTCTCTCATGCAAATGAAAAAAGCATTATATATCTAATATAAAAGATTGCGTAGCGTGAAACAAAGCAAAGAAAGGAAAGCAAAGTATGGAGCAACCAGAGAAAAGAAAGAGGAAGGCTTTTTATATTGGACACAAAACAAGTAAAAACAACCAAGCCCACACTCTTAACAGATGAAATAACGAATTGCAAGAAAAAAATATTAAACAAAAAAAGACGAAAAACAATTGAAAAATGAAGCAAAAATAAGAAACCCTAGAACTATATACTTATACTATTGATAAACTGATGAAGATAAATAAAACAACAGAATAAAAAAAACACTTATATGCTATCATGAACACATCACCACTGACTACCATCAGAAAAGGAAAAGTAATGTGACACTGTGTGTAGAACATCAGCGGCGCAACAGTTGTAACAGAAAACAAAGAAAATAATGGTGAATAAAAACAAAATCAATACACATTTGAAGCGCACGGATTGGTCGACGAACAATGACAGCCGTCCCGGGGCGAACTTCGGAGTTCTAATCCAACTTGAGGCTTTCCCTCGACGGTTTCGTGTTCGAACGAGAGGTCCGTGCGTGGAGGATTTAGTATGAGTCAAAATAATGAACGAGTTGCGTTTTCATTCGAAACAAATGTGATGACAAAAGTCCCTACAAGGATGGGTTCTGGTTTCAGGCTTTATGGAGCATTCCATGTTCTCCAAGCAGTTGTAATTTTTATACAACTCAAAAATATCCTGGATACGAAGTCGATGGTTCAGTAGTAAGCGTGCTTGCCCCAGACCAGAGGTCCAGAGTTCGATCCCAGTCGTTGGCATTTTCTAAGACGAAACATTTCAGGTCGCGTCTTTTCTCGGATATGAAGTAAATTCATATACCTAGGTCTCGACTTATAATAGGTAGCTTCGGTGGTCTAAGTAGCCACTGCATGCGGGATGTGGTATACAGTGGAGAAAGAAAAAGTGACAGCTGGCGAGTTGGTTGGCTGGCTAGCAGCAAGTTTGTGTAGGGAAGAACAATGCATAATGGAACGTACATACGGTCAAGCAGTTTGACCAACATTGACTCCACCTCTCTTTTATTCAAATATCCATCAAGTTTTACCAACACCGGCACGAACAATCAATTTATTCGACTAACAATACCACACACGAACGACCGAAGCGCCAACATGAGCTCCAACCATCAAAAAATATATGAGGGTTTGTGCAACTTTACTACAAATGCTCAAACATGTTCGGCGAAACTTGACTCCACCCCCGACAACTCAAACCAAAATCAAACCGTTTTAATTTTTTCCAACCGAGCCGCCAACTGTCAAATGGTTGTTCAAACAACTTCACACGCGGTCAAACAAAGCAGCAACCGAAGCTTTTTTCTTGGCGGAGTCAATGTTGATCCAACGTGTTTGAGCGTGTGTACGCTACATAACTTACCCACGGGGCAAAACAACCCTACTCATAAAATCACTCAGATGTAAAATCTTTTGTAGGACAGTTATGATCGGATATTACCATTAAAAATCAATATTAGTTATTCATATTTGAATTGTAATAAAAAAATGAGCAAAACCCGTTCATTTTCCCTTGAATTTAACGATTTGCGAATTTTTCACCTCACTCGTAATATTGTTGATCAATCCATTATTACAAAACAAACAACCATGCGTTCACCATATTTTTACATGTAATTGAATTAGAGTCGTAGCGCGGCCTCCCGGCGTCATTTGCAAAACTTTATTGGGCGCCCCTTATGCAACGTACATACCAGTCAAGCAGTTTGACGAACATTGACTCCGCCCCCAAGAAAACGCTTCGGTTGCTGCTTTGTTTGAACGTGTGTGAAATTGTTCGAACAACCATTTGACAGTTGACGACTCGGTTGGAAAAAATCAAAACGGTTTGATTTTGGTTTGAGCTATCGGGTAAGGGTATGCGATAAGACACTTTTTCCTGACGAAACGAAACGAAACGAAATTTGAAATGTCTATGTTGATTCGAAACGAAACGAAACGAAAAATAGATTCACTTTCGAGACTTCGAAACGATACGAAATCAACGTTCATTTAATTCGAAATTTTTCGAAACGAAACGAAACTTTAATTTTTTTCCGCGGAATTTTTATTGAATTGATTTTATATTATGTACACTCAAAATGATTTTCACTTAAGAGTTACATGAAAACATATGCGGATATTTTCCATCTAGTTTCGATTGTAGAAGATAAATGATTTGTTAGTCATGGTACTCACCGTTCTAAATTCATTAAAAATTGTAATTAATTTGAAGTGAATTGCAATTCCAACAAATACATAGATTTAAAGTGAATTGGCAATTATATTTTGCGCGATATCGTGTTAGTGATAATAAAACAAAAAAAAAAACAAACCAAACAGACAAAAAACAGTAATGAAATAATAATTCCATACTCAAAGACTTAGTTTTGTAAATTGCTCTCATGATGTTTCTGCACAATTTTTCATTGGCGATTGGTGCAAAATATAAATACTTTCTGTCTGAGTACCCCACTCATGTATTTTGATTTCATTTTCTTAAAGTCAAATAACTGCTTTGTGACCAATAAAATTATAGTAACAGATGAAGCAGTCTGTGATAAGCCGCCGTGTTCCCGTTTACCATTGGCGAAAAGGTAATACCCCAGAATTTGTTGTCCCGAGAAAATTTTGTATAAATAAAAATAAAAACAGCTTTACCTTATAAATTTTGGTTTTAAACGCAGTATGAAAACAGAATAAGTAAGAGAACTCGTATACTATAGAAAGCGTTCAATAAGAATAATAAGCTCTAACTGTAAACTTTTATTACATTAACTAGTTCAATGCTATCCGTTTGAGTTAAAAATAGCTTTATCCTTATATAATTCGATTATCATGCATAGTTTAGAAGCGAAGAAGTGGTTTTCTACCTGTGGAAAAAATGAGTTGAGATTTGCTTCCTGACGATTTAACTCGCGATCGGTTTGACCGATTTGCAAGATTTTTTTCCTAATCGATTCGTTTTGGGATCTGCAAGGTTTGTATGTACAAAAAGTTAGTGAATTCAACGGGGAAATGTAAAAAATCATTAGAATACTATTTTAGGTCAGCTGTTGAGGAAAACAAAACAAACGCACTGAAATTGATCTAGATTGCGGTGCTGCAAATAGTTCATTATTACATTTTCACCACCCGGGCAAAGCTGGGTTTCTTTCGCTAGTTAACATTAATTTTTGAAAACAGCTTCATGATTTTGTTCTGCGGCGCAGCCAAAAATTTTGATAATACACGACCGTACGAGACAGTATAGTTTAAGTCTAAATTTGTTTCGAAATTCCGCGGAATTCCGTTAAATTTCGTTTTTAGCTAGTTTTTTCAGGCGAAATTTTTGTAATTTTACGAAACGAAACGAAATCAAGAAATCTGATTTCGCCATGCTCAAATTCCGCGAAATTCCGCGGAATTTCGTTTCGAACCACCTGAAACGAAATTTTTCGAAATACCGCATATGCTTACTATCGGGGGCGGAGTCAATGTTCGCCGAACACGTTTGAGCGTTTGTAGTGAAGTTGCACAATCCCCCATATATTTTTTGATGGTTGGTGCTCAAGTTGGCGCTTCGGTCGTTCGTGTGTGATATTGTTGGTCGAATCAATTGATTGTTTGTGCCGCTGTTGGTGAAACTTGATGGATGTTTGAATAAACGAGAGGTGGAGTCATTGTTGGTCAAACTGCTCGACCGTGTGTACGTTCCATTACTATCTTGCAGATGTTCGAAATGAAAAGCGCGTGGAGTGGATTGGATGACGTTCAGAAACTCCATATTGATTAAGAAAAATCCAACTCCAGAGTGGCTTGGTCGGTGGTTTCAAGGAACTACAGGGCTTTTATTGAAATTCAGCTCTGTAGTGGCATGATAGATGGTTGGAATAACGAATGGACCTAGCCGTATCAAGAAAAACCCAATTCTGGAATGGGTTGAAAAATGACCAGAGTGGCAATCGGATCTGACAGTAGCTTGGTGGCACTGGTAGAATTGGACGAATAAAATTCAACTTGGAAGTAGGTTATCGCCATCATTATTGAAATCCCACGATGCAGATACTTGTGTTCAGTATGCTGTTAGATAAGTGACGTCATTCCAAATACTCATCGTTTAAACCTTTTCATGGGGTTACTGGAAATGCCTACCGTGCGGGACCGAAATCCGTACAGCACTGAATCCATCCACCTCATGAGATATCAATAAATTAAAGGGGGTTAAAGGTAATTAATGTAGAAATAATTTATCTTATCCTGCGAGTCAGGAGTAGTTGATTTAATTCATTATTTTATCATGTTTTTCATAGTTTTTAATGAGTAAATGTGAAACACTTGAAATGTAGAAGCCTTCATGCTCCTGTGTTAATGACAAACGTTTTATTTACTCTCGATTCTTATTTTCTAATGACTTTTTCATATACTAAGTTGCTTAAGTGTGCGGATTTCGATGCCCCACGGTAGTCCTAGTGCAATCGTTCATGAGCTGCATGGTTTGCTAGATTTTTGCATCAAAACAAACTGGCCATCTCTTTCAGCATGGCAGTTTGGCTTATTAGATACATCAATTCACCTTCATTTAGGACACCTTGGGTCTTATATATTGATAGAATTAAAAGACAAAAAATCTAAATTACATTGAGAATACTCCATTGCACGGTAACGTCATCACATCGTATATCTCTTTACCACCTGTTGAAAATTAGAAATAATAGGACCAGTACTTGTCAAATTTGACAGCTAGTAGTCCTATTGTTTTCTGATTTTTATCAAGTGGAAAAGAGATAGCGAAGATTCGTACATAGGTTATAGGTCGTATGTGCAAAAGAGAGGCTGTCTTTCGCTTGTACATAGGCTAGTTTTGCATATTTTGTCACATTTTTACTTCAGAACATTAGACAAAGCTATAATATTTAGATATATGCCACGAATTCCGATGAAAACTTTATTATAGATCTGTAATAATAGAAAGAGAGTGGAAGCGATAAGAGACTCTCTTTTGCACATACTTAAGCACTCTAAAAATATGATATTCCTAACGATGAAATTGAATATAAAATTAATGTATGTAAATTTTATAATTCACATTATCAACTATAATTTAATTCTGCGTAATTGAAAAGACCATAGAATAGAGAATATGTACTACATTACGTTGACGATTTTTATTCGAAAAATGTATTTAAGTTAACAACGCTACGAAGGTCCTCCGTCAGCGTTGGCAACTCAGCGGCTACTGGTTAAAAGCACCAGTCTAGCGAACTGAGGGTTTTGGGTTCGAGTCCCAACGAAGGAAGATGACAGTTCATAATCTCCCAATTGAACATTTGGACCGGCGCTAAGGAGCTCATTCACAAATCACTGTACTTTGTGCTCCTGCCAGCAGACGGGGTTTTAAAGGAATTGACGCTGTCGGCATATGCTGAATGCGACCAACAAATAGTACTTCCGGTCAATTTATTGCACTCGTTGGAGAAAGTCGTAGAAAATTGTGATGTTATTGACGAACAATCAAAATCTCTATCAAACGCACAGGCAATTGAAGTTTTTGTATACTGTCAGAACTTCAATCGAATGAAAAGTGAACGAAAATGAACGAAATACATAAAAAAAATGTGTTATCTTTCTTGGTTATTTTGGGAACTGAGACAAGTTGGTCAGAAAGTGTTAAAATCGAAGAAGTTTTTGGAAAGTTTAGGTTTTTAGAGCTGACCGAGATCTCGTCTTAGCGAATGTCTGGCGGAGGTGTTCTTATCGCAATCTCCTCAAAACTTAATTCGGAGCTCATTGATTCCACCAAATTTGATAAATTTGAGCATGTGTATGTTAAAACGCATATTGATGGTGAAATTCACATTTTTGCAACAGTGTACTTTCCTCCAGATCAAGCTTGAAAAGTTCTTCCAAAATGCTGATGAAATTATGTCCCATTTTACTCCTGAATTCAAAGTTCACTTTATTATTTATTACCAGACTAAGGCCGGAGTTGCCTGAGCAATACGTAAAAGTCTTCTCCATTCAGCTCGGTAAATGGCTCCACTTCGCCAAACACGCAGTCTGCGGAGGGTCCGCAAATCGTCCTTCACCTGATCGATCCACCTTGCCCGCTGTGTTTTGTTCCCGTCGGATCGTTGTCGAGAACCATTTTCCCCGGATTACTGTCCGACATTCTGGCCCGCCGCAGTCGTCCGATTTTCGCGGTGTGAACGATGGATGGTTCTCCCAGCAGCTCATGCAACTCGTGGTTCATTTGTCTCCTCCACGTACCGTCCGTCATCTGCACTCCACCATAGATGGTACGCAGCACTTTCATTTCGAAAACTCCCAGTGCGCGTTGGTCCTCCGCGAGCATCGTCCAGGTCTCATGTCCGTAGAGGACTACCGGTCTAATGAGCGTTTTGTAGATTGTCAGTTTGGTACGGTGGCGAACTCAATTTGACCGGAGCGTCTTGCGTTCAAAGTACGTACGATTCCCAGCCGCTATGCGTCTCCGAATTTCTCTGCTCTTATCAATTTTCGGCAGTCACCAGTAAGCCCAAGTACACAAATTCTTCTACCACCTTGATTTTGTCACCACCGATGCAAACTCGCGGTGGGTGGCTCACATTGTCTTCTCTTGAACCCCTTCCTATCACGTACTTTGTCTTCGACGTGTTGATGACTAATCCAATTCGATGAGCTTCGCTTTTAATTATGATGTAGGCTTCCTCCATCTTCCCAAAGTTAAGTGCCATAATATCTATGTCGTCGGCGAAACCAAATAACTGGACGGATTTCGTGAAAATCGTACCACTCGTGTCAATCCCTGTCCTTCGTATTACTCCCTCCAAAGCGTTGAAGAGCAGACACGAAAGAGCATCACCTTGCCATAACCATCTGCGCGTTTCGAAGGGACTCGAGAATGCCCCTGAAACTCGAACAACGCACATAACCCGATCCATCGTCGCCTTGATCAACCTTATCAGTTTATCCGGAAATCCGTTTTCGTGCATTTGCTGTCACAGCTGGTCCCGATCGATTGTATCATATGGGGCTTTGAAGTCGATAAATAGATGATGTGTGGGCACGTTGTATTTGCGGCATTTCTGCAATACATGACTTACGACAAACACCTGGTCTGTGGTAGAGCGTTCGCTCATAAATCCCGCCTAGTACTCTAACTCTCTTTGCGATTTGTGTTAGTCGCCGGCATAAAACTTGGAAGAGTATCTTGTAGGCGGCGTTCAGCAATGTAATTGGGCGGTAGTTGCTACAATACAGCTTATCGTTCTTTTTGTAGATGGGACACACGACACCTTCCATCCACTTCTGCAGCGAAGCCTCATCCTTCCGAACCTTGGTGCAGCGCTCTAGCCAGTGCCTCACCACTGCTCTCCTGGTAGTTGGTCAACTCCAGGAGCTTTGTTGTTTTTCTGTCGGCCGATATGCTTCTGGATTTCCTGGAGATTCGGAACCGTAAGTCGTATGTCCTGCCCGCGTGCTCTCAGGTACATTACCATACCGGAACATCGCCATTCAGGTGCTCTTAGTTGTGCTGCTGCCACCTTTGGATCACATCACGTTCGTTAGTCAGACAGAAGGTTCCCATTTATGTCCTTACTCGGGCTGTAGCACGTGGCCCTTACGTGAACAGTTTAACTTTCCATAGAACTTTCGTGCGTTATTAGCGCGGTACAGTTGCTCCGTCTCTTCTTGGTCTCGATCTCTCTGCTGGCGCTTTTTCCTCCGGAAAATCTAGATTTGTCTGTTCCGCGCTCGTTTATATCGTGCCTCGTTCGTCCTCGTGTGGTGTTACAGCAATCTTAACCATGCTGCATTCTTCTCCTCAACTAGGGGTTCCATTTTTCCCGGGAATCAACTTCCCGGGAAACGGGAAATAAAACAATAATGCGAAACTCAAAATAGTAACGTGAAACAATAACTTAGGATAAAAATATACTCTCGACCTCAAGGGATTGATACATTGTTACACAATGTTACATTGATACACAAAAAGTTGTTGAAAAGTCTGAAAATTTATCTCTGTTTAGTTCGTTAAACGTTACCTTTGTCTGCAAAACGTTCGCTATATTATCATGAGCATCAGATGGCGAAGTTTCAGCATCTGCTCTCGTTAGAGATCCAGATGATTCCTTGATTCTTCCTTGATATGGAGGAGAAGACGGCTTTGACAGGATTTGTTCTGTTATTGCCGGAAGGTTTCTAACATCAACCATTCTGGTACTCGTCCGTATATTTTCTTAATGCAAACAATATTCTGGTCAAATTTGATTTATAATACGAACCTTGATACAAACACTGGAGTACATTTCGCCTTTGAATTTGAAGTATGTAAGCATTTCATTTTTTTTCCAAAGACGAAAAAATACTTTCAGGCGAGCGTTTTATGGTCGTACCTTACAAATCCTAACTATCAATATTAAAAGATTATTTCTTTCAAACTTTGTTTGAAATTCCGATCAGCACCAGAAACACATAAAATTTTATAAGTTTGGCGAGTTTTTGTTATTAGACTGTTGTCATGACCTTATAGTAAAAACCTAAAATATGTTTGTACCCTGACATATCCAGATAGTGGATTCTCAATAGTTCATTATAATTTAGAAAAAGAAAGAAATATTTCAAACAAAACAAAAACGAGTGTTCGGAACATGAGTCTGTTTGGAACACGTATCGGGATTTGAATCAAAAAGTATTGAAAGTCTTAAAAATAAACCTCTGACAATAAACCTACCAAAGCCGTCACTGCCCTCGCTTAAATATCTGCGATTTGGAGAAAATTTGTCTGCACAATTAAATAACTTTGTTCTTGCTATTAAGAAATTTCAGCAAATACTAGATTTTTATTTCTACTTCGTAATGCCCGGTGATTGGGCCTTCTAAATAAATAAACCGATGGAAACATATGCTTTGCATCGCTTCCCTTCAACACGCATTAGGGTTGAACCGTACAATACTGTAGCATCTACAGATAAAAACTTTGTTTTTTTCATGATAAGGGGAGTAATCCACTTTGAAAGCGAAATATGCTATTAAATAGAAATTTCATTATGGGAAAAGTGAGAAGATGTTAGTCAAAAATATAATTGATACTCCCTCATCAAATTTGCAAAACAAGAAAAGGATTTCCAAGTACTTTAACCATATATCACAGTCGTCTCCAAAAATTGGTAAATACTTTAAAATAATAATTTCCCGGGAAATTCGGGAAGTGTGCTTCCCGGGAATCGGGAATACCGGGAAAATTGATTTCCCGGGAAATCGTTTCCGGGAATGGAACCCCTATTCACAACTAACTGCTCTAATTCGCCATCATACCAGTCGTTTCTTCGATTCTGGGGCACCGTGCCTAGTGCAGCGGTTTCGGTGCTTCCAATGGCGGATCGAATATCTCTCCAGCCATCTTTAAGAGACGCTGCGCCTAGCTGCTCTTCCGTTGGGAGTGCCAGTTCCAGATGCTGCGCGTAGTCTTGGGCTAGTTTACTGTCTTGTAGCCGCCCAATGTTTAGCCGCGGTGGACGAATCCAACGGGTGTTGTACACCGTCGAAAGTTCTGAGCGCAGACATACTGCAACGAGGTAGTGGTCGGAGACAGTATTCGCACTGCGAAGCATACGTTCGTGATGTCGAAGAAGAATTTACCGGTGATTAGAACGTGATAGATTTGGTTTTCCGTTTCTGGATTAAGTGATTTATATGTGGCCTTGTGGATATCATTGCCAGGGAAGAAAGTGGGAGACTGCGAAGCTGATGCATCGCTGGCCGTTGTCGTTTGATACGTTATGCAGACTATACGATGACCGGTCTATACATTTCCTCTCTGCCTACCTGAGCGTTCATTTCACCGATGACGATTTAGACACCCAGCAGTAGGCATCCATCGTATGTCTGCTCCAGCTGTGTATAGAACGTTTCATTCTCGTCGTCGGGTCTCCCTTCGTGTGGGCAATGCACTATGATATAGTTGAAGAAACAGCCTTTTATCTTCAGCTTGCACATCCTTGTGTTGATTGGCTACCACCCAATCACACGTTGGCGCATCTTGCCCAAAACTATGATGCCGGTACCCAGCTCGTTTGTGGTACCACAGCTTTGGTGGAGTTCGTTGAAAAATTACACTTTCTCAAATAATAAATAAGAAAAAAAAAATAGCAAATAAAGAAACTTGGACGGTGGCTATTTTCCATAGTTCCTAAAGTTTCTGCCTGAGCGTGGTTCAGAGGCCGAGGCTTCATTCGCACGATGTCGTGGCATATGTCCAATCACTATTAACTAAACGCACATCTCTATAGAATTAACCTGCTCGATAGTAATCTATGTAGGTGTGGAGCCGGTTACGATGACATCGATCACGTAGTTCGGAATTGCACGGAAAATGACGCCTCAAGAGAGCAACTATTGTGGCCAGAGGTAAACAACCCTTCCGGGAACTAAGAGGTTTTTTGGTCATCTATGCCTTTCTTTGCTCGTCTGACATCAAAGTCTAATACTTATTTTTTTTTTCTTTCTCAGTTTTTTTTTTCTGTTTCTGTCTTATTGTTCCGTGTACCTTGAAGCTCTGGGCATTCGGAAGATGCTCCCTGAAGAACCAAAACCCAAGCACGACGCTACGCCAAACCAGACATGACGTCAAGAACCCGGATGAGCAGCTGAAATACCTCAAACCTAAATCCCAACCCCGTCCATCACCACATTACGCAATCTAACCTTGAGTCGCCACGAGTTTCTTGGTCTTTATCCCTTTCCATTACTAACTGTTGATAATAAGTAAATATCGATTGTAAATATCATTAAGAGTCTCGGCTCCGTTAAGTGTTATATACGCCTGAGCCTGTCAAATAAATGCAATAGATAAAAAAAACCTCCTGTCTCGTCGGAGGTCGTCGTGTTGGGTATGTTTAGCGTCCTACCTAACACCATGACTAGGGCTTGTGCGCTTTGAGCGGCACACAGTCGCTTTGGCGGAGCCTGCTTGGGGATGCATGCAGCTTTTTATAGGAGTTTAACAGATCCCATTGTCAAACCCTACCACATCGTAGGCAGGCACCACAATTTGCAGATGGCCGGGGGAAGGATCGTCAAGCCCTTGGACACAGCCCCTGCTGCCCCGGGTGCCTTTATCTAAATACTAGCTGTATGTACCCGGCCTTGCTCGGAGTTGCCAGTTTGATTCGCAGTTTTTTCACAAAAGGAAAATGAATAAACCAATTGGTCACTTCATTATTTGATTAACCCTCTCCCTCCCATGGTGTCTGTGGAGCACCCTCAAATTTTGCACCTTCTAATCTTCATCGAATTGTTTCAACAACAAAAAGCAATATTTGGTACATCTTTATGGTTCCATTAGACTGCAAATATAATCAATTTTGAGTACACTACTGATTTAAAATCAAAAACTTTTTTTTTTGTTTTCCACTTATTTTAGCTATATAACTTTTGTTCTAGCATTTTTCACAAAGATGACTCCTTAAAGGCAAAAAGAAGGTTAAAAGAAGGTAATCATTATCAGTCATCATTGTCAAAAATGAATAAATCATGAATCATAATCTTCAATCATAGAGTTGAATGATTTAATCATAACAAATTTAATCATTCATTGGCAGCTTTATTCATCAACGCTCTGATATATAGATTTCTATGGCCCTTCTACCTTTTCAATAAACAGCTTTCAATAATAAAGAATATGTGTATCAAATCTGGTTGGAAGTAGTTTGTTATCCTTAGGATATGGAATGTATGTACCAGAATTGGTTCAAATCGGTCCAGAGATTCATAATTTACTCTGAATTGCCCGTTTTCTGAACAATACCCCTCCATACCCCTCCCCCTTACCCAAATTACCCTCTCATATGATCGTCTCCTCATAGTGAATATGTTTACAAAATTTAGTTGAAATCGGTCCTGAGAGTTGAAAGTTACACAGAATAGTTCGTTTTCTAAAAAAAACCTTGCCACCACCCCTCCCCCTTTTCAAGATGACCATCTCACCCCTTTGATAACATCCCCTGAGGATAGAGAATGTGTGTACCAAATTTGGCTGAAATCGGCCAAGTGGTTCAGAAGTAGTTAGCGAACATACATACATACATAGATTGGTTTTTATATATATAGATGAATATAGTTTAATAATGAGGCTAGCCTCCTAACAGTGCTATTTTATAGTTTCTTGTACACAATTTACCGTTTATATCGCTCGAGAATGGCGCCAAAACTGCGAGGTGACGTATTTAGGGATTATCAACGTGGTTTTGATTCACGAAGTACGCATCCCCCGCATAAACTACCTTCAATGCATGTTCGAATTATCTCAGTTTCGAAATTATTCGGACAGTTACGTATCAAAGTGTATATCACAACCATAAATTGTATCCTTTCATCAATTATTCTACGAATTTATGATAGATTTTTTATACATTTAGCGGCATTTTCGGCACGAGTTTTATGATATTCATTTTACTGAGAATCGTCTTTGTACTGTACTGATTGCATTGCATCCATCTCCATCCTTCAATATAAATTACGTATGTATAAACTTTTATTTCCCCATTTTCAAAAATCTTCAGAACATAAATTACGTACGTATACACTTTTATTTCCATATTTTCAAAAATCTTCAGAACATATAAAACAAAAATGCTCCTGTTATTTGTTCGTTTATTTTCGTTCAGTAACCTTCAGTCCTGTTATGCATCATCTTCCTATGATGGATGACGGGACTGAAAACGGTTGTTTGGTTTCTGCCGGTGATGGAACAACGAGCAACAGTCAGTCGTCAATAAAACACCGAAGCGGAATAATTGGATCGTAAAAACTATAACATCAGCATCAATTATTCTTCCATTTTCTGAAAAAGTGTGCGAAAGATACTCCCAAATAAGCGTTTCCTTCCGAATATCGTGTAACAGCAGTCTTATTGTTGGTTTTAATCGGTTGTTTTTAATATACCTATGGGTACCCTCAGATCCAAGAACTCCTTCCGAATACACTGGAAAGGAATTGCAACTAACTATATAGGTAAGCAAGTTTACTGTTTGCTTATTTGATGACGCTGGAATTTGCTTCCCTTGTATTAAAAGTCGCCATAAAAGAGCACAGGATATTTGCGTCATAACTACTAGCCAGTCAGCCAGCCAGCAAAGACCGACGTCGTTCACCGCAAGCACCGGAACGAGCAGAACCGTCGTCTCCTTACGTGTTCCCAGCGAGCAACAACGACGCAACAATGTATCACACTTTGGTCCCTTCCGTTGCCAATTTCAGCTCGACACCACGCGCGTTCGCTTCTCCTTCTGCTTCGGAATAATAATAAAGGACAACCGCGCCAGTGGGACCCTTCCATAAATCAAGCGAAAACACGTGCATTTCGGCGACGAGCGGCGCGGAGGACCGACGGTGTGGTTCCTTCTCGGTGGTTTTAATGGTACAATCTCCCCGGGATATGGGTGTTTCTGATCCCTACAAGGACCAATTCAAATGCAAAATAGCTGTACGCGAACCCATAAAGGACACTCCATGTCTATGACGACGGCAACGACACCGCTGCCGATGGCGTGTGGTGGCGGCTCTGCTGTTGATTGCCGCGGCCAGTTGGCTGGTTCATTTCCAGCGATAATGCGCGAATGGGATTGTTTAATGGCTGTACGCGTTTTAAGGATGCTGCGAAATTGCCCTCTGCTTCTGAAGTCACGAGCGGAGTCGGACAGAGAACTACTAGTTGGTTCTGGTATTGTTTGATTTCTATTATTGCTGCATCATTAGAGAGCAAACGGAAATGAAACATTAACAGATTGATACTACAGAAAATGTAGGATGACACTTCTTAGCTGGTTACTCACTGATCAGATACTAGATTGCAGAAAAAGAAGTTAGAAGTTATAATGCAATGCTATGTTCGATATAACAATACAAACTGAGGTCGCTTTCTATACGTTTCTATGTTCAGCGATCATTGCTCACTCAAGTTTACTTTCGTTTTGTAATTTAACTCCCTTCTCCCATCTCATCGTCACCATAATCAGCAATAATTGAACACAATCTTCCAATTGTGATTGTCATGTCCCTCGGATTAGCTCTTGTCGAATGCTTATTCACTGTTTACTGAAGATTTGGCACAGGATCCTCCCACACCCGGCCGCCCCACCCGTCAGAACATGCTTGACAAATCCCACGAGTATTTAGCGTCTCAAATCCGGCGCAAAATAGGATAACATCTCACGCCATTTTGGGCACACAAAGAGTGGGAATAGCGAGCAACGCACATTCCAGTCAATCCGGATACGTTCCAAAGGATGATGACAGTGAGAAACTCCACATCCCCAGAGATGTCCCGCTTTGCTAGTCCTTTTATTTTGTTCTGTTTGCTCGGCAATCGATTTTGTTCGAACAAGGACCGAATCTTGCAGATTTACCGCCCAATTCGGCACCGTCACTTTGACTGGCTTCTAATGATGAAACTCGAATCAGGCACTTTTGGTAATAATTAGATTCCTTGCATTACTAGACGGCGACGTTGCCTATGGATGAGGATGCTTTTTTTTCATAGAACTGCTTCACAAGAAAAGTCGGACAAGAGAGAATTGAGCATTTTTACCTCATTCCTACTTGTTTACTGCTGTCGGTGATCAATCAAATCGGTAATGGCAATCACGTCTTCGATGAAGTGGCAAAAATGAAGCAGGTGGGTTGATCAATAAATACATGAGTAAGGAAATTAAGATTTCCCGAAGGGTTACAGCCAATGCTGCTGAATTGTTATCGATTTACGGCTTCTTAAAAAGCAAGGTGCAAAAGAAAATGCATCAACCTTTTTAGTGAATTGGTATCTATTTCGGCACGAAAAATTGTGGGTGTTGACCAGCTTTCAGCGCCCTCTTGGGACGCTACAACAAAAAAGCTCATAGCTCCTTACCACAACGGGTTATGAACAACAGAATACTTTGAAGGTTCAAGTTTTTGAAGTGAATTTCACTACCTTTACCAAATATTTGGAAACGCAGTTGCGCATAAACTGGGCAGTTACATATCAGATGATAAGAAGTTCCATAATCGGATTCATAACCATCACAGACAAATGATTCAACACGTTGAATATTTGCCATGTGATAGTTGAGTCGGCAGTGACCCGTCAAGGCCTTGCCTAAAACACTGCAATGGGGGAGGTTCCTTCATCAGTGCTGCCACCTGGAAAAGTTTAGAGAAAAAGTAGAACCATGGAAATTTGACATGGCATGATATAGAAAATGAGAATTAAAATATCTCTAGAACGTTATAGAAATTTTTTTGTCAAACAATTATTAGTTTTTGGGGTTAGAAATTCAACATTAGCATCAACTGCTTATTCGAAAAAATATATAAAATTCTAGATATCATATCTATTTTGTGTGCTTTTAAAATTCTAACCCCGTAAACCAAACCATTAAACCATTTTTTTGAGAAACGTCCTAAATTTTTGTTTATAATATATATACTTCATTTCCTATACCACACCGTGTGAAATTTCAATGATTCTACTTTTTCTCTCGATGACAGCTAGTGGTTCTCTCCCCCCTATTTTGTTTAGACAGATTAGCTAAATAGTTTGCTACTACCGGAGATAGCTCTCATATACAATTTTGTTTGTCGACGTGAATCCAACTACTCCAATACCGTTTGTACTGAGTGGAAGCCCTAGAGCTAATCAAACGCTTCACCCAACACTTAGATATTGGAATAGCTGGCTCAGGACGAATAAAGTCTTGTGATGCTCCAGAGCGAGCTAACTCATCAGCCAATTCGTTTCCAGCTATGGAAGAATGGCAAGGTACCCATATAAGGTGCAACGTATTAACTGAATTCAGTTCCTCAATTTGAGTTCGACATGCGATAACTAACTTCGACATTGAGTTTGCCGAAGCGAGAGCTTTAATAACTGCTTGGCTATCTGAACAGAAGTTTATTACTTTGCCCATAATGCGTTGCTGCAGTGCAGACTGCCCTCCACACATGATGGCAAATATTTCCGCTTGAAAGACAGTGCAGTGTCTACCCAGTGAGTGGGACTGTTCCAATCTTAGCTCACGCGAGTAGACACCTGCACCCACTCTACCTTCGAAGAGGGAGCCGTCAGTGTAACAAACAATGCTGTCGGACATACTTCTTTCCAAATAGCAAGATGTCCACTCATCCCACGAGGGGAATTGTGAGCGAGGACAGTTCTGTCCCGACCATGGATCACCGCTCTCATCGGCAGTCTGGAGGTCACATAGCAAAATCGTTTAAAAAGGTCTCTTATATTTCAGCCTTCTTGCCCTCAGATACATTCAATCTATTCTTCGAGCATTCTAAGTAGTGGGAACAGTGACTCATTCTCGCCCCCATTTGACCGATTGTCACCCCCAACAACGGTACATTTCTGAGAAAAAAAAGCTGTTGTTATCAGACATTTTATGTGACGTTTACCTCCACAAATTTTACGTTGGATTCATAAGCTTGTCGTATTGTTGACCGCTCCGTTTTTGAACGCTTAGTTGTGCGTGATACAGTTGTTTAAAGCTTGAAAAACTTGCGTACACACTTACCAGAAACTAACGTTCCTGCCGTACTTCCGGATGCGTTGCTGCCGGCATTCTTCCCTTCCGTCATCGGGTTCTAATGGCCATATACCGCAAAGCCGCCTCTTTTGCGGCTGCCACTTCAGGAGAATTCAGGATCCCACTCCTCGATGAGGCTGACCGAATCCTGAAAAATATACGTGGCATCGGTCTTCCCCCAGTGCAGTGGCGCGGATCTACTGGATCGAAGCAAAGGGCTGGCTAATGCCGCCCGTTAACATCGACCACACCATCGCCTCCCGGCTCAAAATAAGAGAAAGCACGGACGAAGTTAGAAGATCAGTATTGGAACTTAGTGCTACGCGTTTCCGAAATAGTGAGATTCGGTACACCGACAGATATGTCTCCAGCCGAGGTCGGCTTTGGAGTCTATGGACCCAATCTGATCAAATTGGATTCCCGGCTACTGCGGCATTAGAGGAAACACTGAAGTCGATGCTCTGGCCGGTGTCGGACACGAGGGGCTGCCTTAAGTCAGTTTAGTGAGCTTAAGTTGGACCAATAACAGAGGACTTTTCTCAAGGAAAATCAAAGATCCATCGGCCCCAGGAGTGATCCTGTGTAACAAAAAGAACAGCAAATCATATCGAGATTCCGACTGGCCACACAAAGGTTTCCCACATCTTCGGAGGAGGCCCTTTCCAGTCCCACTGTGACTTTTGCGAATTGGAAAATAGTGTAGAACTTTTCGTTTGCGGATGTCCCGTTTAAGGATGCTGGTCTAGACTTTCAAATATAATCCTTGGACTCTCCAAACACTCTGCTTCGGGGATAAGTCCTTTTGCCAAAGACGAACGGGCCTTCCATGGAAATATGTGCCGCAACGCGTGAGCCTTTCTGGCCCACCCTCTTATAACCTAGTTCCGTGTTTATTGCAACTGGCGGGACCCAGGGCTGGTCCGCGAAGGTAACTTTTCTAGCTCCCTCCCATTCTTAGTGTTGAACTTAATTTCAAAATAAAAAAATATTATTATTTGTTATTATTTTATGTTTATTTCATCCGATAAATTTTTCTTAATGAATAATATTAGAACTAATTAAACATAAAACGTAAAAGTCTACTCTTAAATTTATTTGTCGTCATATTAATATCAAATAAGTGCACAACATTGTTGAAACATTCCATTATTGCGCGTACTGATTAATGGAATGTATAATCCCGCCGTCTAAAAGGCAATCTTAGAAACTCAGGTCTACGAGTGACATAACCAGGAGCATTAACATTAACTAGCTCTAGCAAATGTGGTGCGTCTATTTCAGCAGCAAGTATTTTGGCTATGGAAATTGCTTTAGCTCGTTTCCGCCTTTGCATCAACGTCTCCAGTCCTAACAGTTGACAGCGACGATGGCAGATTTAGCGAGTCGTTCCATAGTAGGTTGCGTAACGCAAATCTAACGAATCTCTTCTGAACAGATTCTATTCTAGAGGCCACAGTGCTATGATAGGGATCTCATACTATCGAGGCAGTTTCTAGAAGAGGCCGAACGAGACTAACGTAGAGGGATTTCAGTGTATACGGGTCTCAAACTCCATACTCAGTTTGCTCACAAACCCTAATTGACGACGTGCTTTGTCGATGATCTCTTCGTAGTGATTTCTGAACGAGAGGACTGAATCCAGTATGACACCTAGGTCCCTAATTTTGTCAGTCCTACTTAAAAGTTCTCCGTCAACAGAATACTCAAATGACAGATAGTTCATTTTGCGGGGGTAACTTAACTAAGTTCCATATTGTTTGCTCGACACCAACCTGCAAACTTCTCAAACAAAGTTTGAAGCTTGCGATAGTCTTTCAAATTGAAATAATAATAATTTGTAATAATAATAGTAATAACAAGTAGCTCGGGTGAAATACCCTGAGCGTCCATGAAAAACCAATATTTCGAGCAGGTGGGAGCTGAGGCCCTATTCCTAAGCGCCAATGAAAAACCACTCTCGGGCGAGCACTGGCGTTTGAACCTAGCTATTTAGCACTGTAAAGAATAAAATAACTTTTCAGAACACGTAGCTACCAGGAATGAAAGCAAACTTACACATGGAGTTACGCTCAAGAAGAATACCACCCATGCGATTGCCCGAAGAGGGAGCGCCTACTGGAGCTGGTCCTGAAACACAGAGCAAGCGACCAGCCAGCGGCTAGAGGAAGGAAAGGTGCAACAGCTCAGCCCGTGCCGACAAGGCAAAACAGAAACGACAGCAGAAAAAATCAACAAGGCAATGCTGCACCTGCTGATATTGCTGTGGTTGATCGACGTCAATCACTCACGTTAGCATGCCGCCGACGGCATGTGGACAAGGGAGATGAATCAATACGTGATCCGTTGCTACTACGTTTGTACCAGGATGGAGACGGATATGCCCGGCGATGCTGGAGATGTTCAATAAGAGGTTCCCTCTAAAAACGGGAACAGATGTATCCAGCACAATACATTTTTTTCTTGTTACCGGCATGATTGCGATATATAAAAACCGAAAAAAGTGTACGTCTTGTCGAAACGAGAGACGGATAGCAACTGTGGAGAACCTTGAGGAGCTGCAATTTATCATATATTCGGCTACAGTGGCTGTTGTAAGAACGTTGGGATTGCGAACGCACCTACAAGGTGAGAGTGATGGACGCGCACACCCCAAAGTACAAAATCCCGCGTGGATGCGACGTCTGGAGATCCGCATCGCCACACTGCGGTCAAAGGTTGGTCGATTAATACAGTACAAGTAGGGGAATCGATCAACGAGACTAGTTCGAAAAGTTTCTGAAACAGAACTCCGTGATCTCACCGAGGCGAACATAACTGAGATCCTCGACACCTATATACAGCGGTTGAGTGCTCTTGCTAAAAGACTGCGAGGTTATGAAGAATGTTCGAAGAGGGATCCTCGAATGTTCAACATCAACGAAAGGGAGTTCTACAACCACATCCGAAACGTCAATGCCGACTTTGGCGAGGGCCTTCCAGAGATTGGAGAAGTCACGCGGTTTTGGTCCAATCTATGGGAGAACCCCGTCATACACAACGGCGATGGGGTGTGGATGGCAGAAGAAGAGCGATATTGTGGTGGAATTGGAGACATGGCCTCTATCAACGTGACCGCCCAAGACATACGTGAGGCTACCTGAAATTGGGCTGCACCAGGATCTGATTTTGTATTGTGTATTTCTGGTATAAAACACTCACAACGGTCCACGGGCGACTGGCGGAATGCTTCAACACGGTACTAGATAACCCCGAGCAGATACCGGAAATCATCACAAGGGGTGTCACTTATGGGCTACGAAATGGTGGGTTGACATCCGTGAAGGAGCGCCTAACTTAGCTCTGGTCCTCACAAGTTCCAATACTCACGCTTCCACGGGTCTTCCGATGACAATTGACCGCCAGCTAAGGGTTTCGTACTCAGCTGGTAGTGTAGCCTGGACACAGTTGTCCTTCTGACATCAGCTAGGGTGAGAGGGTGCGTCCTGTGGGGTCTGCCTGGGATGTGATGGGGTTCGACAGTGGGCCCTGGTGGACTTCTATAAAAAGCTGCATGTGTCCCCAAGCAGCCCAAGTAGCACACGCAACATCTTCCTTTAAGCATCTTGTTTCTATTCAGTTTCATTAAAGGCATTGGAAAAACATCAAAGCTCGAAAAAGTTGCATCAAGATGTCAAAAACGTGCGAATTGTGATCAATGTTTCATTAACATTGCAATGCAGTATGTGTTTGACATTTGGAAACAAACAACCAAAGAATACTGCACTTCATGTTGCAAACACGGAACAAAATCATTAAGTTGCATATTTTTCACCATGTAACTTCAATGCGTCTTTCAAAATTTAATTGTTTGTTTAAATTGAGTTGCAGATAAGTTGAGTGTGTCTTTATGTTTAATTAAGCATCGTTCAACATTTTGACAACTCACAATATTTTCCTGTGATGGTGCAATCAAGTAACAGAAAACCCGAGTACAACTCATAATCGTATGGTTTTTAAGGTAAGTCAACATGCAGTCCCTTCGAAGTGTTGAATGGTGCTATGGTAGAGTGAAGGACTATCAATCACAAAATCCTTAAATCGAATCGCGTTTTATATTTTTATTTTATTTTTATTTTCCGCTGTAGTATTTTGCAACATCATTCCAATTTTACTGCAATCGAAGGATGTTTCTGTAGGCTCCACCTCTTGCGCTTTTTAGATTGCAAGAGAGTTATATTTGATAGCACATACGCAAAGATAGTTTCTTTCAGAATGATGCAACACAGTGAAATGTTCAGTAGTGAAACAAGTTGTGCTGCTTGGGAGGCCCTATCAAAGCGACCGTGTGCCGCTCAAATCGCACTAGCCTAGTCCTGGTGTTGGGTGGGCTCCTACAGCGTCTGTTCAGGCATCCAGCGGCAGAGTATGAAATGCTATTCCCCGGAAGCTATACCTAAGATGGCAGCCCCATCCCGGTGGATAGGGAAACTTGGCCAACAACCTACTGTTCCCGAAACATCAATTTGTTCGAGAATCCGATAATGAAAGAATACGGACTGATTTTACGGCGACGACTCTTAGCGCAAAACAACGGATACGAATAGGAACATGGAACGTTTTAACCCTAGCCCAGCAGGGTAAATTGGCACAACTTGCCATTGAGGCACGCCGCATGAAGCTTGAGATCCTGGGGCTGAGTGAAGTCCGTTGGCCAAACTTTGGGGAACACACGCCGTCGGGACAAGTTTTGCTATACTCTGTTTTACGAGGTGAACACGCTCCCCGGCATCGAGGAGTTGACTTCCTATACTAAGCGCTCAGGCACACTCTGCGCTTATGAAGTGGAAACCTATAAGTAAAAGGATGATCGTTGCCAGATTTAGAACACGGGTTCGAAACCTTACTATAATCCAATGTTATGCGCCAACCGATGCTGCCGATCAGCAAGACAAAGAGAACTTCTACAGTCAAATCAATGCCATCGTAGATAGAATTCCGAAGGGTGATATCAAAATCTGTTTGGGCGACTTCAATGCGAAGATCGGATCCGACAACTCGAGCCATGAACGCATTACGGGACGCCATAGTTTCGGAGAAATGAGCGAAAACGGAGAGCTGTTCGCAGAATTTTGTGGTAAAAACGACATGGTGATCGGGGGATCGCTCTTCCCTCATCGACCGGTTCACAAGGTCACGTGGGTCTCCCGTGACGGCTTTACAGAAAATCAAATCGACCACATCTGCATCAGCCGAAAATGGAAACGGAGCCTTCTTGATGTACGGAATAAACGTAGTGCCGATATCGCGTCTGATCATCACCTCCTCATCGGCGAAATACGCCTGCGCATTGCGCGGATTCGTCGGCAGGAGGAAAGGGTTGGACGACGATTCAACACACGCCGACTGGAAGATGCCAGGATGAAACGGTCCTTCATTGTAGAACTGGAGACGCGTGCTGCAGATATTCCGAAAGGTGGCAGCGTGGAAGACCAATGGACCGCCATCAAGAATGCCTTCATCACCACCAGCGAGAACAATCTGGGGGAACTATGCACCCAGAGAAAACAATGGATCACCGATGAGACCTGGAGAAAGATAGAGGAGCGAAGAGAGGCCAAAGCCGCGATAGAGCGATCGAAAACCAAAGGAGCCAAAGTCTTAGCCCGTCAACGATACGCGGCTCTTGAGAAGGAAGTAAAACGCTCATGTCGACGGGACAAGCGAGCGTGGGCAGACTCTCTGGCCGACGAAGGAGAGAGAGCCGCCGCAACCGGGGACATTCGCCTCCTCTACGATATCTCACGACGCTTAAGCGGGGCGAAGATGAATGCAACGATGCCTGTGAAAGACGCGAATCAGTTATTGACCGACCCAACTGACCAGCTGTAACGCCAACGATATCCGGATGGAGTTTGGTATCGATAAATGTCGATCCAGAACTCCGGAACTCCCAGAACTGCGGTTCTCGTTAACAGAACAATGAAATGCTATCCTCTTACAGAATTTATTAAACGAGACATTGTTGCGGTCATGGTCGAGGTACCAACCACCAGAGGGAGCATGGACGTCGTAGTGGCTTCTGCTTACTTCACTGGTGATGTTCCTGTGGTTCCACCTCCTAAAATCGCTTCTTTTGTCAACTACTGTCGAGGAATCAAGAAGTCCTTCATCATCGCTTGCGACGCCAACGCTCATCACACTGTGTGGGGAAGCACCGACATCAATACACGAGGTGAGTGTCTTTTAGAGTATCTGTCATCTAGTAATATTGATATATGCAACACAGGCAGTAAACCAACTTTTTCTAATGCAATCAGAGAAGAAGTTTTAGATTTGACATTATGCAACTCTGCAATTACAGAGAAAATTCAGAATTGGCAAGTCTCAGATGAAATTTCGCTTTCTGATCATAAACACATAATTTTTCAATGGGGTGGAGGCGAATTAGCGCCAACAACATTTCGTGATCCAAAAATTACTAACTGGGATCAGTATGCAAAACTATTGAAATCCGATATATTAACAATCCCAAGTAGCAAAATTAGTTTTATGATGCACTTGAAGCAGACTTCTAGACTTGTGCCTTAAAACCACATTTAAAGCCAATTGTCCTACAAGCTTGCTTCAAGACAGTCATAAAACCACTATAAGACGAAAGAGGCCCACTCTTGAGAAGGTGTTCAAGACCATTTTCCAAGGTTCGCTTAAAACTTGTTAGTTTTATCAAAGTGAGCTTATGATGGCATGAAAGATCAGCATAAAACCCTTTTAGGATTACTAAGGAATTTGACAGCATGTGTTTTCGTTATCTAGCTCTGCTGATGTTTATACTTGTTTATATTGAATTTTGTCTGAACCAAATCGAACAGTATCTCATAATGATGAAAATTATTATGGATACGTTGATAAATTGAAACTTAATTGCATTGTGATCGTGTAATTCCACATGCCACAACCACTTTGTCGATGCTTTTCCGAATAAATGTAACAAATATTGAATGCGCCTTATTTATATTGCAAGATATAATATTATTTTGAAAAACTATTTTTGTTTAAAAAATTGTACATACCCAAAAAAAAAAGTTTGCTCTACTTTTTATTTCGCAGATGTAACAATATTTGTTTTATGCCCCAATCTATGAAATGACTCATGCATGTAAAATTGAAACAAATAGTTTTCATCGTTCATATAGAAATGGCTTCCATCAAGAAATTTGACGCAGACGATAATCCGCCATGATTTCAATAGTTTTATCGAAAACCATCATAAGATTGGATTAAAACCACTTTATCTCATACAAAACCTGTTAGGTTTATGCAGGAGCATGATAAATTGAACTAGATTTATCGCAATCTTGACGAAGCTTAGTTTGTCTTGAATAAAACTAACTAGTACTGGTCAAAACTAAGAAGTTTTATTGAAGAGCGTTATAAGTTTGGTGCTTTCATTATAACATGTTGTTTACAATTCCAACGAAAACAAGTCGTTCATTTGGAAAGAGTTCGCCGTTAAATATTTACTAAACTAAATATCTGCACAAAATGCTGAATTAAATGAAAACTCCATAGGGTTGGCGTAAATAAAGGGGGGCTAGGGGGGGCTTAGCCCTCCCTAGAAAATAATTAGCCCCCCCTAGGATTTGATAAGTTAGTTAGCAGTGATATCAGTTTTCAACATATAGCATAATGAATTACCGAAAAAGTTTGAAGACAAAAGAGTTATCTCTCATATTTACTCTATCGTACTTGATGAAATGAGTGGAAGAAAAATTAGCTTGTTTCTGAATTCTGAGAAAGATTCCCATCAGCATCCGAGAAGAATTCTCATCAGAATCCGAAAAGAATTCTCACTTCAATCTCTAAAGAATTCTTTTCGGATTCATCGAAGTATTCCAATCGTAATCCAGAAGAATTCCTACTGGATTATTTCCAGTATTGTTAAGCAATACCCTTGGGAATCTGTGAAAAATACCCTTTAAAATCCATGGAGGACTTGCTTTAGAATCTCTCGTTGATTTGCTCCGGAATACCTCCAGATTCGTTTTATGATTGGTTAAGGCATGGTTTCCCAAACTGTGGGTCCCGACCCCCAGGGGGGTCGCGAGCGGATTGTTGGTGGGTCGTGCAGAACAAATATTAATTGCAGCTCGAATGCCGAACCTTTTGATCATTTTTTTAGGAACATTATTTCAAGTTCAAACCGCTTTTTATTTCAAATATTCATCACCACGCTATTTTATTTAAACAATTATGCCTAAAAGTTGTCACCTTAATGAAGTAAAATAAAAAAGCTAACATTTTGACAAAATATTCCATGTTCGTCATTTTTTGTATTTGTACATGTAAGGTAGCGTGAATATTTTTTATGTGAAAGAAGCCGAAACAGATGACATTCTGATTTAATTAATGCTTAATACTACTTGGTAAAATGCTTTTTTCCATAGGTGGGTCGCGAGACATATAGAATTTTGCTAGGTGGGTCGCATACCCAAAGGTTTGGGAAGCTCTGGGTTAAGGAATTCCTTGACAAATCAGAATCCTTCGGCGATTTGCTTCGTAATCCTTTGAAGATTTGATTCGGAGTCTCTCGACGTTTTGCAAATGATCTGCGCTGGGATCTCTAGACGGATCTCCGCGAAGAATTGCTTCAGAATCTTTCGATGTTTCGTTTCGGAATACATCGACGGATTGCTTCAGAATTTCTCACAGATTTTGTTCAGAGTCCCTCATCGAATTTTTTTTTGAACCATTCGACGATTTGCTTCGAAGTCCTTTGATGATTTGCATCGGAATCCCTCAAAGATTTGCTTCAACTTCCTTGGGAGATTCCCTTCGGGATCGCTGGAGGATTCTTTTTGAAATAACTGAAGGATTAATTCGGAGTCACTCGACGATTTGCTTCGAAGTCCTTCGACGGATTGTTTCGGAATCCTTCGACGATATCCCTGGAACATTGCTCATGAAATACCTGGAACCATCATATTGGAATTCCTGGAGGGTTTTCGACGAAATCCCTGAATATTCTTCTTCAAATTCCTGAAATATTCCCTGGTGGATTCCCTTCATGATAGGTATTCTTGAAGGATTCCTGTCGAAATATCTACAGATTCCCATCGGAGTCCCTGGAACATTCCAGTCAGGATCACTAAAGGATTCTCATCAGAATTCTTGGAAGATTCTCGGCGGAATCTATGGAAAGTTACACAATTTTTTTTTTTCATTTAATATAGATAGAATATTTATGAAGTATGCAAATATATCCACTGCCTGACGTTAGTCGAGCGCAATTAAACATAGACTGTGAGTTGTTGCTCACACGTGCACACGTGCACGTGCTTGAGAAAAGAGAATAATATGAATGAGTGTGATTGATCCGCAATTGCCTTAGGTGGTTGGACCGCATTTGTCACATTACCGCTGATAATTTGATGAGGTGTTAAAATGTTCGAGAATTTGTGAAAAGAGGGTCAATTTCGAGAAAAAATATAAAGGGGCTATAGCCCCCCCCTAGGCATCGGAGGTAAATACGCCAATGGGGTTACTGCTCCTCGGGTTAATAATACCTATCTATCTACATCAATAACAATCGAGAACAAATCATTGGAGCGCAAAATGTTTTGATTTCCATGTTTGTGATGGTTTTCAGTAGTGCGCACGCATGATTGCAATAAAAAAACGACACAGATTGAGCCGAAATCATCCGTTTTGCGAATATTGTCATATAATAACATGCAATTCAACTGAAAAAGAAATACATATAACTTATTTGTTTACCTGTCAGTTAAACATCTATACAACAGTGATGAAATATAAAATATAAAAAACCCTATAGGGTTATTTTTAATAAAAAATTAAACGGTTAATACTTCTTTATTAAAAATAAATCAGCTTCGAAATACGAGTAGAGTTGATAGTTCGATAATGATTTTTGGTCGTGATTTTGCAACAATATGTTAAAGATTTCAAAAATCTGTCTTGTAAATACTTAACTTGCCAGTATTTGTTGCGTAGCTCAACTTTTCGTTGAAAACTGGAGAAATTCGCCTGTGTATTGTACCCAGTTGGTTATGATTACGAACGCCCAAAAAATCAAGAAAATGTATTTTAAAGAAAATTGATCGATCATATGATAAATGGGAGGATATGAAATCTGCCTGGTATTGGAAGATCAGGACAGCTGATGCAGCTGGTGGTAAATTTGATCCGATAGAAAGAAAACTGCAGCTGATGATCCGATAGAAAGAAAACTTCGATAGAAAAAAAACAGATGCTTACGCAAATGGAGTTTCCATATATGGGATAAATTTACATTATGTTTGCCTTTGATCCACTTGTTTTTAATTTATACACTTGTTTGCGTCCAATTTGACATTATGTTTTGTTTGTTTTGATGTATTTTTCAACAAGAGTTTTTTCTCCCACTCAAAACCACATAGTTTTAAGGAAGTTTTATAATGGCATTTTCAAGATCGTTCTTTCTTAATGAAGAGTACCATAAAACTTTCTCAAAACTATTTGGTTTCAATTGGGATATAGTGCTCTTGCTGCATAGTTTATCAAAATAAACAGCTTAAGATGGACCTGGAGCATATCATAAAACTATTATAAGAGAATTTAGCTTTGAGGTAACTTGGACTAGATGAAAACTATGATAAAACTCTACAGTTTATGCGAATCCTTGATAAAACTGCAATAAAACTTGAATAAATCCAAATAGAATTCAAAATGTTACTTGGGAAAAGAGTCAACCCTTGGGTCAATACAACAGCTTGAATCATATTCGCAAAAACTGAATGAAGTGATTCTGTATGCATATCATAGCAGCTGTCCCATCAAGCGCTCGTCTTCAAACAGGGACGTGCCATGGTGGAATGCTAAACTGCAACGCCTTAGGAAAACAGCTCGTAAGTTGTTCAACAGGGCAAAACGCACCTCAGATTGGGCACGATATAGAAAAGCCCTCACTGAATATAATATTGAAATTCGGAAATCCAAGAGGAAATCTTGGGTTAAAACGTGTGAAAGCATCAACAACACTCCCACAGTCGCAATATTACAGAAAACTCTTGCAAAAAAACACACTATTAATCTTGGCAATCTGAAACGTAACGATGGAGAGTTGACGAAAAGCCCAATTGAAACTCCAGGTCTAATGATGGAAACTCACTTTCCTGAATCAGACAGATGTGATGGTGGTTATACTGGAATTGAAGGATGCTCTGGGAACACTATATTAGTGTCCCCCAGATCAGAAAGTAATAGCCAAGATATAGCTGATGAAATTGTCACAAAATCCAGAGTTGAAAACGCGGTAAGATCTTTCCAACCTTTTAAATCTGCAGGTGTGGACGGTATAATTCCAGCATTGCTTCAAAACGGAGAAGCAGCTCTGATTCCGTCCCTTATGAAGATTTTTAAAGCAAGTTTAAGGTTAAACTTCATTCTATCTAAATGGAGATTGGTTAAAGTAGTGGTTACCTAAAACTGGCAAACGAGACAAAATGAACCCAAAGTCTTTCAGACCCATTAGCCTTTCATCAGTTTTGTTGAAAACAATGGAGAAAGTTTTAAAAGATTATGTTAATTCGAAATACATGCATGAATTTCCTGTTTCTAAATACCAATTTGCTTATCAAGCTAACAAATCTACGGTTACAGCTCTTCACACGCTTGTAAATAAAATTGAGAAATCTCTTTCAATAAAAGAAGTAGCTCTTTGCTCTTTCCTTGATATTGAAGGAGCTGTTGACAACACTTCATACTCGTCGATGACTACAGCTATGAAGAAAAGGAAGTTTAACAAAAGTATTATGAACTGGATTCATACTATGCTTGCAGAAAGAGAAATCACTTCAGAGCTCGGGAGATCGTCTATAACCGTGAGGGCAACAAAAGGCTGCCCACAGGGAGGAGTGCTTTCACCACTTTTGTGGTCGTTAGTAGTTGACGATCTTGTAAGAAGCTTGGAAGCTAAAGGTTTCGAAGTTGTAAGCTTTGCAGATGATATTGTCATCATAGTAAGAGGAAAGTTTGATAACGTAGTTGCGGAGAGAATGCAGCAGGCTCTGATGTTCACATATTTGTGGTGCATGGAAGAGGGTCTAAGCATTAATCCTTCAAAGATCACTATGGTTCCTTTTACTAAAAGAAGGAAATATAACTTGAAACCTCTCAAAATTGAGGAAAAGATAATTCCATTCAGTAAAGAGGTAAAATTCTTAGGAGTGATTTTAGATGCCAAACTGAATTGGAATAAACACTTGGACGCTACAATAAATAAGTCAATCAGTGCGTTTTGGGTGTGCTCCAGTACCGTAGGGAGAAAATGGGGTCTTAAACCAAAAATGATTATGTGGATATTTACTTCCATTATAAGACCAAAAGTAACGTATGCTTCGCTAGTGTGGTGGCCAAAAACCAAGGAGGCCACTGCAGCATCAAAACTAGCAAAACTTCAACGACTTGGATGTATTGCTATTACGGGAGCGATGCGCAGCACTCCATCGAAAGCACTAGAGGCAATCCTAAATCTGCTACCGTTGCATGAGCACGTACAACTGGAAGCGGAGAAGAGTGCGCTGAGGCTTAAAAGATCCATGAATGTTCTGCCAGGAGACCTTATCGGAGGTCACTTGAGCATTCTACAACATTTTAAAAGAGGACCGGTGTTGAACATGATCGGAGATTGGATGAATGCGGAGGACAACTACGACATTCCCTATATGGTGCACGCAACGATGCGTACGGATTGGGATGTCGGTGGTCCTATAGTTCGTCAAGGTTCAATTGTATTCTTCACTGACGGCTCAAAAATCGGTACGAAAACTGGTGCAGGAATCTCTGGACCTGGAATATCTATTTCAGTAGCCATGGGCCACTGGTCAACTGTATTCCAAGCAGAAATTTTTGCAATTATAGAGTGTGTAAATGTTTGCTTGAGAAGAAAATATAGACATGCAAATATCTGCATTGTTTCTGACAGCCAAGCTGCACTAAAAGCGTTGAGTTCCTTTAAATGCACATCAAGAATTGACTGGGAATGTATTCTCTCCTTGCGGCTTCTGTGTCAACTAAACTCTGTATGTTTGTATTGGGTTCCTGGACACTGTGGTATTGAAGGGAATGAAATAGCAGACCATCTCGCAAAGCAGGGCTCCAACTTGCAGCTTGTTGGCCCTGAACCATTTTGTGGTGTATCGAACAGTGCAATTAAAATGGAACTTAAAAGTTGGGAATCACAAAGGGTAATAACCAACTGGTTGGCAGCCACAAAGTGTTACCAGGCAAAAAGATTTATTGTTCCAAATGCAATTGTCACTTAAAAGCTCTTAGAGCTGAACAAACGAGCTCTTTGTACATATACTGGTCTAGTAACTGGGCACTGTCCGTGCAGATATCATTTGAAAAACATTGGACAAGTTCAGAATGATATCTGTCGCTTTTGTAATATTGAAAGCGAAACATCGGAACATCTGCTTTGCAGTTGTAGTGCACTACATAGACGCAGATCGAAATTTCTCGATAGCGGCTGCATACAGCCCAGAGAGATTTGGTCTGCTCATCCAGGGAAAGTGATTGGTTTTATACATCACATCATTCCGGGTTGGTAACGTGTCGTGGCATATGACTGACCATATACTAAGTTGTGGTCAGTAATAAACGACACGTACATCAAACAGGGATATACTACAATAGTTCTAATTATTGGACGCAGTAGTTCTAATCCCCCAACAAACAATGTCGATCCATACATCTACACCGGGGTCACCTGGATGCCGACAGTTTCCGCGTCAACGAACAGGAGGAGATTCGAAACATTGTTGAAGGCGAGACGTACAAGTTCCTAGGTTTCCTGCAACTGAAAGGAACTCCCCATACAATGATCAAGAAAGAGCTGCAGGAAAAGTTCTTGCATCGTGTCAACGGTATTTTGAAGAGCCTCTTGTCGGCCGTCAACAATGTGTTGGCGATAAACACGTTTGCCGTGCCCTTATTGACATACAGTTTCGGGGTGGTGAAGTGGACCAAGACTGACTTGGAGGCGTTAGAACAAGCAGTACGAGAGGCGTTCACTAAGCATCGCATGCGCCATACTAAATCGTCCATTGAGAGAGTCACCCTGCCAGATCCAGCAGTTGCGAAGATACTTCGTGGAAAGCCAGAACCGCCACGAAATCTATCGCGCTGTGTGTGAAGCTGACCACGGATTCAGTGCCCTTCATATGGAGCAGGAGGACTATCAGCTGAATTGCGACATCAAATCTGTCGACGAGATAATCGCATCGTGGAAGCAGAAGAAGTTGCATGGGACGCACCTCCATCAACTGGAGCTGGAATATATCGACAAAGCGGCGTCGAATACGTACGTGGTGCGTGGTGAACTCTTCTCAGAAACAGAAGGATTCGTGGTAGCCATCCAGGACCGGGTAATTGCTATGAGAGCTATCGGAACTATATATTGCACAAAAACGTGGAGGACCGCTGCACGAAGTACAATTCAGTAGGAGAGAGGATCGAGCATATCGTGTTCGGGTGTTCAGCCATAGCTGATTCAGCCTATCTCGATCGCAATAACGAAGTAGCCAAGATTGTGCACCAACAGCTTGCTTTAAAGCACAACTTGGATGACCAGTTTGTCGCCTACTACAAATATTTGCCTGTCTCGGTTCTGGAAAATAATTTCGTGTAGCTCTACTGGGATCGCGAGATCATAACGGATGTCCTCATTCGCGCCAATCGGCCCGCTACTGTGGTCCACGACAAATGATGAAGCGGGTAACCCTCATCGACATTGCTGTACCGCTAGATCATAATCTCCAAACAACATTCTCCAACAAGATAACGAAGTACCACGACTTGGCGGAGGAGTTGAAGCAGATGTGGCACCTGGAGGACGTACGTATAATTCCGGTTGTTATCTCAGCAACCGGAATCGTCTCGAAATCTCTTATGAGATCCTTAGGAGAGCTGGAACTATCTCATAATCTCCATAGCATCTAAAAGACAGTGGTTCTTGGAACTTGTAGTATTGTAAGAAGGTTCCTGAACCACCATAACTAATTTATTATAGGATTATAAGTCAACCGGCGAATGAGATCCACAGAGCCTAATCCCCTTTGGCATTCAGAATGCCCGGGGTAGGTGAAAATTCCCAGCACGCTTGCTGAGAAAGTGCCAAACCTCTATAGGAATAATAATAATTAATAAATAATAATAAATCTAGAAAAAGCTATTTCCTCCTGCTCGGGTTCCACCCGAAATTTTTTGTAGGTCAATTGTGTATTTGCGTACAATTGTTTCTGACTACTTGCCGTAATAACCAAAAGTAATAAATGTGCTCATCCACATCATATTAGGCTACAGTTTGGTTCTTATGAAAAGCTCGTTTTCGGAGTGCTCCTTTACTGCCATTCTACACATAGTTGTTCCATGTTAGATTTGGTACAAAAATCTAAAATCAAATCAATTTGTCCCGCTAATTTTAGAATCGAATAGATCTGAAAGTTTTCCAATATTTTCGGAATCTAATGAGCGTTGGAAACACTTCTCAGGAACATTAGACAGATTACATATTACGTAGATGTTTTCAAGCGTACGCTTTCGTTAGATGACAACGTATAATTTTTAGTGCGACAAATTGACTTGGGTTTGGGGTTTTCCATCAGTCCCATCATCGGGCCATTATGAGTAGAAGAGCAGTATAGCTTTTGCGCAACATTAGCGTACAAGAATGGCAAAATTCTTAAATTGATCAAAATTTAGAATTGTGGAAAATCTGTTTTGTATAATGTTTTAGATACAAACCTAGTAGAGTCAAGAAATTAAAAGATACCGAACACTAGCACACTAGAATTTGTTATTAATTTCAATCAAGAGCTATTAATCATTACTCTCGCACTACAGACCGTAAATTGAGTCCTCCTAACGACGCACAATCGGTCATAACCGTAAATAACAGCAAAGTAGCATCTTTTCATGAAAAAGTTTGCCACGATTGCTCATTCATTTGCAAGCCTGATTTTGCCTGAATATTCGTCGTACCACCAAAATGATGATAAATGTCGCTTGCTTGTTTTGTCCAAGAGGAAGACCGAGATTGGACCCCTCTTTTCGATCGCTGTCATTTATAATCGTTATGCGTTTCTAGCGAGGCATTTTTACTGCAAAACACGGCTGAAATTAAACAAATTTTAGATTTCTATTAATTTTTATTTATTATCTCTTCGACCCAGCGACAACCGACTGAAAAGGACATATCGGGCGAAACGCGTTTCCAATAAATAATCCCCTGCCTGGAAAATGCGACGAGGAGACGGCGTTCTTTTGTTGCGATCCTGTTGCACGCTGAATAGGGGCTGCCATCCGCCAGTCCTGCCCAGCTCTATGGTGCGATAAATTTTAATGTTTTCATTTTCAGGCTTGAAGTTGCTGAGCTCTCTGCGCTTGGTGGCAATAGTTTCTACATTTCCGTGCCGTTGATAACGGCGGGGGAAAGCAGCAGTTTAAAATCACATTTACAAAAGTGAAAACAGTTTTAAATGATTGTTATTTATAATGACCCTTTGTTCCAGGGAGAGGTACTTGAGGCGTCGACGGAAGAAAGCATGGGGTTGTGCCGAACGCTGGGTGTATAAGGGGGTGAAACAGTGTGAGATTGGACGAGGCATATATGGGAATGAGGCCGTGAGGATGCTTTTTTTCGCAGGATTGCAGTGTGCATGATATATTTTGTTTTGTTGAATACATGCTGAGTGGCGAAACGCTATCCCAAATCGATGATATTGATACACAATGAATTATGGGAAAGAGCATTAAATTTTTGTTCTTCACGGTTGAGATCGTTTAGGTGGTTTAAAGTTGGCGAGACAAACTGCCAGAAATTCAATTACAGATATAAAGACCGGTCTTACTAGAAAACATCTTCTAACAGTTTTTCATGTCGTTCGCTCTACCAAATGTTGTCTAAATGTTGTTATGTAAGATTAAAGACAATCCTCACGGAATCCAAATTTAAAAATACTCGCGTTTTCAATACGGACGCAACGCATAATTGTCATTTTTATTATTTTATGCATGCTGCGACCCTTGCTGGTGTGACCCTGAAAACGCGAGTACTTTTAAATTTGGATTCCGTGAGGATTGTCCTTGAGGGGATTAATAACCGTTAGCCGCTTGAGCTTGCTTCCTCTTCTTCCTTCAAAGAAAATACATGCACTACGGTTTTTAATTTCGGTTTGCATGCCTCATAGTTTTGCTTTGGACATAAATTGTATTTATCGTTTTTGTGGTAAAGTTGTTATAAGAAAAAAATCCTGTAAGAAATCATTACTACGAACCCCACAATCAAACCAAAGCCTGGCTAAAGGGTAAATCATTTTACGATTAGATGACCACATTCGGTATCAATCGTTCTTTCATCTTCAACCGAAATCGACAATTTCTTCGTTTTGGGCAATCATCGTCTTAAGGGATTGAAACAATTCCGAAACAAATGCCACCAACTCAACTGGTCAATTCAAACGGTTTTTCCCCTTCGATTCCATTCAATCTTGCCTCCGGCTACGGCCATAGTTTAGAAAGGATTGTTTTTCCCTTTCGATTATCATGTTCGAGCATCGGTCTTCAAGAAGGATTGTGGCCATGGGTGGACTCCAGGTCCAGACTCGGTGGACTGAGTTTTGATCAGATTTTGAACGCAAACCACAAACCCTTCCACGATGCGATGTCAGGATGATTATTTTATGGGAATGGGTACGCATTTCATCCCCTCAGGGCTGGAAGCTATGTAGCCTGGCAGGAAAACGTCCCGTCTTGAGATGCATCTGCCTGGCCGGTGATGATGTCAAATGGTGATGAGAGTGTACTGAAAGGAGCAATCATAACATGGTCATCTTTTCGGGATGAAATGACTTTGACCTGGGGGCAAGCTCTGCCGGCAGCAGCCAGTTGTCGATTCTGGGGGTTGGAGCGGACTTTGATGAGCTGCTGGTACGAGTGTTGAATACTTGAAAGTGCGTTCTGATGATAATCTACAGCAGAATGGGATTACACGAATTGGAAGGGGAGTGTGACACCAGCTGGCTGGATCTGGTTCCATTAATGGTTGAAATGTAAATGGTTGTCCCATATTGGAATAATAAAATGAAATACAAATTAGATATTGCTCTCATGCGAGAATGGAGTTTGAAAGCCCCTCAAGTTAAATGCGTAAACTAAACCAGAGAGTTGGGTCGGCGTATTTCACTTTTGCTATGCTTTAATGCTATTAAAAATTAAATTTTATTTCGGATTTCTGAAGCCAACATTGAATGTGTTTCAAATTGGTGTAAGATCAATGGCATGAATTCGATAAAATTCAAATTCATAACAATCACTCGTTGCCGATTTTGTGTTACCTTTGACTATTGTCTGAACTATACAACGCCTTAGAAGGTTACTTGATCAAAGACCTTGAAATCGTTCTCGACAGTAAGCTTCGTATTACTGAGAATCTATGGAAACTGTTCCGTTTTCCATCTCACTGAACATATATTCATCTCATCGCGAATCAAAGGAATACAGCACTAATTTCGTCGTTTTTTGTTAACGTGCATATAACTGCTGAAAAAAAAATCACAAAATTAGAAACAAATCAAATTCCTTTTCATTGCTTTGTTTTTGATGGGATGAATATTGGACGGAGCTATGAGAAGAAGTGCTGAATAGTTCCCCTATCAGTTACCATCGCTAACGCCAACGCAATGCTCGGATTCTTACGGCGTAACTACGCTTTGCGCCGCACTCAGCAATATTTCAGCCCAAATCCTGACCAAAAGTCAAAAAATACTGCACTATGGTCCAGGATACAGATTTACGCGAAAGATGCATTTTACTCCAAAACTATATTTTTTAGAAAAAACTGTTGTTCTACAAAATTGTTCGAAATAGTAAGGCCATCATTATGGTTCTACCAAAAAATAGGGTGGCCCATCATTTAAAAAAAATTAAAAATATTTTTTTTATTTCTCGGAATATTGACATGTTTTGTTCTACAAAGTTGTAGCGTAGCTTATTCCAATCAATTTCGCTAAAAAAATTCTGTAGCTCTTAAGTTGACTGATTTAGAGCAATTTTACCTAATTGGATTAGGGTGTACCTTAAAAAACAGTATTTTTTATCTACTTTTTTTGTTGTAGATTTCTCGAAAAAGTCGTGTTCATGTGACTTTTAGAGCTCAAAAAAATGCAACTTTTGATGGGCAAATATGCTCAATATCTTTTTCCGATCAAAAGTTATAATCGTTTTTCTGTCAAAATTAAATTTTTTTCATAAGTTGATATCTTCGGCATATCCACGGCATTTGAAAGAGAAATTAATATTCTTTATTATGATAGAAAATTGGGGATATGTTATTTTTTTTATCTCAAGTTTTATCAATTTTACTAAAATCATGTTTTTTTCAAATAAATTATTATAACTCGACAACGGAAGAAGATACAGACGATATTCTTATAGCAAAACACGCGTTTTGAAAAGCCCCAAAAGTCTTTAGAACATGACATTCGTGAGAAATGAAAAACAAAAAATCTACAGCTTTAACACTTTTTATAAGTTTTATCATTATCATAGTATTGCAAGATTTACGAGAAAAGATGCATTTTCGGTATGAAGCATACTTTTAAGAAACAAAGTTTGTTCTACAAAGTTGTTCTGGATACTTGGGCCCTTATTATAGAGTTACCGGAAATAGGGTGGGCCATTTTATAAAAATGTGAAATTTAAATGTTGAAATAAAATGTTCTACAAAGCTGTAGCGCAGCTTTTTCCAATCAACTTTGCTTTATAAACTTTTTATGTAGCTCTCAAGCTCACTTGTTTAAAGTAATTTTACTCACCAGGATTAGGGTGTCCCTTAAAAAACAATATTTATGATCTGCTCATTTCAATTTTTATTTTTCACGGATGTCACCTTCTGAAGACTTTTGGGACTTTTCAAAACGCGTGTTTTGCTATAAGAATATCGTCTGTATCTTCTTCCGTTGTCGAGCTATATCAATTTATTTGAAAAAACATGATTTTAGTAAAATTGGTTAAACTTGAGATAAAAAAATAACGTATCCCCAATTTTTTGACACAATAAAGAATATGAATTCCTCTTTCAGATGCCGTGTGAATATATTTTTTTGGTCTGCCCTAACCGGAGATATCAACTTATGAAAAAAATGTAATTTTGACAGAAAAACGATTATAACTTTTTATCGGAAAAAGATTATGACCATATTTACCAACAAAAAGTTGCATTTTTTTGAGCTCTAAAAGTCACCTGAAGACGACTTTTTCGAAAAATCTAAAATAAAAAAAGTAGATAAAAAATACTGTTTTTTTTTAGGTACACCCTAATACAATTAGGTAAAATTGCTCTAAATCAACCAACTCAAGAGCTACAGAAAAAGTTTTTTTAGCTAAATTGATTGGAATAAGCTGCGCTACAACTTTGTAGAACATAACATGTCAATATTCTGAGAAATAAAAAAAATATTTTCTATTTTTTTTTATATGATGGGCCACCCTATTTTTTGGTAGAACGATAATGATGGCCTTACTATTTCGAACAATGTTGTAGAACAACATTTTTTTCTAAAAAATATAGTTTTGGCGTAAAATTCATCTTTCCGCGTAAATCTGTATCCTGGACCATAGTGTACTGTTTAGATATTTCCATATTATTTTTCGTTTTGCTGTAAAATTACTGTAAATCCCGCGAATTATTATGTTTAACAGCAATAAAATACATATTTTTTACTTGAATTGTGCTCAAATGACAATTCCTCCTAGTCCTATCTGTTCTGAATGAGCTATCTTTTTTAGAGTGGAATAGACGAATGGCACACAATTCGACACTAAGTCACTGCGTGAAAACATTTTCGCTATGAAACCTAAACTGCTCATGCGAAATATTTATCATTTCGCAAAGTAAATCCGATATCATGTGCTAGAACTGCCAGTTTATGAATGGAGTGCTCAATATCACATAACGATAAACGGAAAGTTATTCCCCAAGCGCATCAATCCGGAGTCAATTTCGCATTCATAATAATTATTAAATCGAGTGTAAACTTTTGCCAAAATGATCAATAAATAGATTTCATACTGAGCAAAGATACCAGGCGCATGGTCTGTTGGAAAAAACTGGTCGAAGAAGGGTGAAATACGGGAGTGTCGCGTGCTTGTCGTGTAGCAATTTTCCCTATTTCACTTTCATCCTTCTCTGTGGTGTATATTCTGTTGGAAGGAAACACTGATATATTTATGACACTGTATTCAGGGTGAAGTCCCTCTATTTTCGGTGCTAGTTTTTCTGCATTGTGAGAAACTCAACACAGATTCGCACTACGACCCGAAACGACGGGCCGGGGCCGGGAACGGAAACGAGGCGACCGGGAAAATATGTCGGTTCAAGTTGAAATTAATGATGCAAAAATGCGAAATGATACCACTATTTTATCGGAGTCTATGATACCACCTTCCTCCCTTCGGTCTGACAGCACTCTGCTGCAGCAAGGACCGGTGCCGCAGCAACGATCTGACGAGTGGGAAATAGGAGAAAGAATTTTTGCATGCACATTTATTTCAGGGGCCACAAGAGGTTAGAGAAGCTGCCGCGGCAGCTCCGGGCAAAAAATAGGGAATTTGACTTAAACAAATTATGTGCGTTTGTCGTTGGCAACCGCGAGCCAATGCTGATAAGAAATTTATGAGCTTGCCGCAAAGTTTGCAATGGCACACCACGGGCCCATTTGATGGCCTACGGCTGATCTAATGCGGAATGTGAGCAGTGAGTGCGTTCCTATTCCCGCACGGTTCATTAACAGCGATGTTTATGGATATGCGCTAATAGCTTTTTTTTGTTCAAATTTGTGTTTGCTTCACTATACAATTGCAATCTTTGCATATGACAAAAAATGTTATTTTGGACACTAACATATTTGGTTCGACACGTCCTTTCCGTTATAAGATTCAAGTGCAATCGTGCACAAGTTTCATAGTATTAAACAAGGCTTTCCGCATAACCATTCACCGATCTAAGTATAGTTACTAATATAGCATAAACTGGACATACATAGTTGATATAGTTACCCATTAACACACAGTTCTTCAAGGTAAAACAATTACTTTGACCTTAATCAATGAGGCTTACAGTCTACGAACCATAATCAATATAATATTGATAAAATCTTTCAAAAATACATGAAGAAAATTGTTTTTTTTTTCGTAAGGTCAACATTCTTAACAACCAGTTGCTCATACAGTCCGATCTACGACCGTAGTCACTATGGTCAAAACGTTATCGGACTACAGTATTCCTCGTCTACATACAAAGCTATATACACACACACTGCCGTAATCTGAAAAAGTGACGTATACGCCATTTTCCAAAAATGGTGTTAACGAGTACTACTCATCGAACTCTTTAACAGAAAAATAGAAAACATGCATGTTGTAAAATGGCTGTTACGTCACTTTTCTAGATTACGGCAGCACAGGCAAAGAATATTTTTTGGTTTTTACGCCCTTTTCAAATGTTGGTCTGGCATTATTATGGTACAACGTGTAACGTAAACCGTTCGAATAATGTTTCGATTACCGTTTATGTTTATGATTTATGCGGGTTGTCCTCTGTGAAATGCAATTTGTTGCGAAAAATTCAGCCAAGATCAGGGATTGAATCCAAAAGAGCTTAGCTTAGCTTGATTGAGATTAGAGCTTGCCTGGGATTTGAGAGCCATTCTCACTGTACATGATTTGGAGTTTCAATAATTCAAGACCAATTACGATGCCGGCTACGTCCTCCAGCCAGTCCAGCCAGTTTAGGATTAGGGGAGGAAAACTAGTCTGACACTTATTGCTACAAGAGACCGAGGAATCCTCTAAATCTCCGTGAGTGCCACGGGAAGGGATAGTTGGTTAGCTGAGAAGGTAATCTATAGGAAGTCTCCTTGGTAAGCGACTATTTATTTCTTCGGAGCGACACAATATTCACGAAGACGAAAACCCTAAAGCATTTCATTTCACCGAATAATAGATATATTGTTTCTCTTCGCGACGACTAAAACACGCACTGTATTTGCCCGCTCGATGGCTTCTGCCAACTATTGAAGATCGCGCTTGTATCGACCGGACCAAAGCACAATACAAGAGCATGATCCAACGCACACCAAATATTTTCTTCTCAATGCGATGCCCGAACCACGCACTGTACTTACTTTGTCCGATGGCTTCTGCAAGCTGTCTTGATAAAGAACTGATTTGGGAGGCTATACCTCATGTTAAATATATTTAAAAAACACTCCAAACGCGGGGAGCGTTGGTTCTGATGATGCATTTCAACTTTTTCTACACAGCTGTGCGGTCCCCAACACTAAATGAGGGGCAACAAAGCGAGATCATCACTTCTCTATGGGGGCTGACTATCCGATTTTGTTTTTTCGCGCTTGTATACAAGTTTGAAAAATTTGATATCATGGCTTGTTATGATTCGGAACAGTTTTTTCCTTTCTTTTATCGTTGTTCGTTATCTATGAATCGCTTGCTTTGAGCGTGCTTACAGCGGCACACTAGGAGTTAACTTTCTGAAATCAGTATGGCAAAAGGCATCTAAGGCTCGATTTCTCAAAATTAAGCACCTTTATTGAAAAAAATATTTGGTAGGCGTAGTAGCGGACACCTTCCTATACATAACCGGTACCAAATAGATTTTCGTTTATAGTTCCTACTTTTGAGAACTCGCGCCTTAGATGCCTTTCGCCATACAAATTTCTGGCGGCTAACTCATGCTGGCTATTTGCGCATATACGATAGCGCCTGGATGTGGCAGCGGCGGGTAGGAAATCAGCCACTGCCAATAATTCATTGAGAGTGATTTCAGCAAACTCTGGGCAAGATAATAACTATATGAAATGTTGGCTTATGTTTTTCATATTTGAGGGGGTCAAACGCAAAGGGTAGTAAATGACAAAAAGTTAGTTTCGAGAAAAACGGTTGCAAAGTTTTTCAATATTTTTTCGCTCCATACAAATTGTATGGAAGTTAAAAAAATTACTAATTTTCAGTGAATTTTCACATTTTTTCAAAACAACGTACAAGCTGTATCAACATATTGCCGCAAAGCTTTAAAACCAAAGCATTTTTTCCTGTGGTCAACTCAATTTTGACCAAAATGTCACTTACACCCCTCTGCTTCAAACCCCTCATTTATTGTGCGCAAATCTACTTAACGTGAAACTGCCCAGAATGCAGATAATTTACACCTCGCATTTTTAGAGGCAAAAATCTCAACAAAGGAGAAACGAATTACTGTCATCTTCTTATTTTATCTACGACGCAACAAGTCCTAGTCGAATAGTTGCTCCCAGTTGGATGGACTTTGAGTTTCCAATCAGGGAATTAACATGACTCATCGGCCGCATCTACGCTGAAGCCACTCGACTGGCTTTCAGTGGAGGATATCACAATCCTAGAAGACACCATCCTCAAAAATCTCCGAAATAAAGGAGAAATAAGCAGAATCAGAAGTGACACGAAACCACACGCAAATATATTTTTTGCAACGTTTGGTTTTCGCCCGCGATATGAACGTATGTGGCAAAGTGAAGAGAACTTCAAGAATTAATTACACATAGTTCTTTTCAGGACTTAAACTATTTATTCAAGAAGAGGTATTGGCGTCTTCATCGATTTGGCTGTCATCGGCGGAAAGTGAAATTTTCTGGCAAGATATTTGGTTATGTTTCTGTGAGTCATAAGAATTGGAATCAGTTTTTTCCGAGCCACCATTTTATACAAAATAAGGTCAATCCGAGATAAACTTTCTTCAAAGTGCAAAACTTAATCGCCGTCAGAAAGCTACTTTTCGGTAGCAGAATCACAAGCGCTCGATTGAAGGGATGATGCAATGAATTTGTTAAATGGATGGAATCACTAACAGCAACCAAGCTACCACGTTTAACCCGATGCCGACGAAACAATTCATTTTCGCAATTAATTCTTTCTTTCCATAAAATGCTGGTCCTGAGAAGAACTTATTTTCTTTTCCCAATGCGCCTTTACAATAACTAAATGCATCCAAACGCTTGTCGGCAGCTTCCGTTGAAATTGTTCGACCGCCACTCGATGATTTTTCGCTAAGCATCCACCACTTGGAATAAATTTCCAGCATTGCCACTGGTGCTACCCACGCTTTCGTGCTGCAGTGCCCGATCCGCTGCATCGGATCGCTCATTGCGTTGCGGAATCCCAATCAAAATGGATCGCGCGCGCCGGAAAGCAGCTTTCTTGTATTCAATAAATTAAGCCCGTTAGCCCCGCCCTTTTGTGACTGATATGAGTGTAAATATAATTCGCACTCATAACGATTAATGAAAAGACGGGGCTAATGGAATTACTTCATTAGATATAGACGAATCCAAGTAAAAATAAGAAGAAGACACACGACGGTGTTAACTTTGACAGATCCTACAGCTCAGCATAGTGAGATCATTTTAAAATGCTTATAATAAATTCTAGGCTAAATGTAATTAAAATCTGATTGATGTACGGCACGGAAAAAGTTCTGAATTACATATCTGAAAGCTTATCTCAATTTTTTGAGTATTTTCCAAAAATGTATTTATCATACAGTTCGGAACTTTTTCCGTATCATACATCAATCAGATTTTAATTACATTTTGTCTAGAATTTATTATAAGCATTTTAAAATGATCTCCCTATGCTGAGCTGTAGGATCTGTCAAAGTAAACACCGTCGTGTGTCTTCTTCTAATTTTTACTTGGATTCGTCTATAAGGAAGCTGCTTTTCTGCGCGAGAGCCATTTTGATCGAGATCCCGCAGACAACGAACCGTTCGAAGAATGACAAATTCTAAGAATCTTATGAAACTTTCTCGCAAGATTCTGAATTTGGTTTCGAGATGTTGGTTATCTAAGATGCGTATTGTTGCAAGGAATAACAACAGAAATTTTACTCAAGACGAAGTTTCTTCATATTACTGAACATTGTCTCTTTGCATCTGTCTGTCCGAGCGACGTTCTTCGATGGGTGGTTGCTGTAGATAGTTTTCACTGAGGTGGCGTCTTCATTGAGTTCATACAAAAGCCACCATTTTATACAAAAGAAGGTTGATCTGACTATCCGAAATAAACTTTCTTCAAAGTGCAAAACTCAATCGTAACTAGCGAATTTGATAGTGCGTCGGAGGGAGATGATGCAGTAAATTTTAATGGATGGAATCACTAACAGCTACCAAGCTACCACGCCAAACGCGATGCCACTGAAACAGTCCATTTTTGCAATTAACTTTTTCTTTCCATAAAATGTTGGTCCTGAGAAGAACCAATTTTCTTTTCCCAATGCGCCTTTCCAATAACTAACTGCATCCAATCGCTTGTCGGCACCTTGCGTTGCAACTGTCCGACCGGCAATTGATGATTTTTCGCTAAGCCTCCAAAAGTCGAAATAAATTTTCAGCATTTTCCGCACTACCACCCACTCTTTCGTGCTGCTGTGTACGCTCTGCTGCACGCTCTCTGTGGAATCCCGATCAAAATGGCTCGCGGGCGCAGAACAGCAGCTTTCTTGTATTTAATAAATAAGGCCCGTTTGCCCCTCCCCTTTGTGATCTGATATGGGTGTAAATATAATGTGCACTCATAACGATTAATGAAGAGACGGGGCTAATGGAATTACTTCATTAGATATAAGAAAGTTGCTGTATGTCCGATTGACGTTCACCGATGGGTGGTTGCTGTAGATAGTTTTCACTGAGGTGGCGTCTTTATTTATTTCATACAAAAGCTACCATTTTATACAAAAGAAGGTTGATCCGACAATCCGAAATAAACTTTCTTCAAAGTGCAAACCTCAATCATAAATAGCGAATTTGATAGCGCGTCGGAGGGAGATGATGCAGTAAATTTGAATGGATGGGATCACTAACAGCAACCAAGCTACGAAACAGTTCATTTTCGCAATTAACTCTTTCTTTCCATAAAATGTTGGTCCTGAGAAGAACCAATTTTCTTCTCCCAATGCTCCTACCGGCACCACAATTTGTCATAAATTTTCAGCATCGACACTGGCGGTGCGGGATCGCCACAGTGCTATTTTTATGGTCAACCCTTTCTCCATATGAAATGCTGGTTCGTTGAGGTTGAATAATCTGCAGTAACACATAGAGCACCACCACCAATGCGATGGATTTTCGTTGAAAATGTTACCAGCGCCTCCATGATGATGTGTTGGCTCCAAGTGATTGATCCAAACCCGCAAGTGATTGATTTTTGATGTCTGTGCTAGTGATGCATGTACGTGATTGGTTAGTTTACCTATTTCTAAACTTTTTATCAATTATCGATAGTAAATAATAGAAAAAATCGTAGTAGTAGTCAAAGAAGCGTTGACTCATCCTTGATCGAATGGTCCAAAAAAATTAAAAATCCATCCAGAAACGGCTGAGATATTAAAGTTTAAAGTCTATCATATTTTCGTGACGATCCCCGATTTTCGCAATCGTAAAGTGTACCCCAATATAGAAAAGACAGACGTAGTCCTACGTCAAAAAGGACTCGCCTCCATTTGGCCGAAAGTTATTTGGCTGAATATACCATTTGGCCGAACCGACCATTAGGCCGAAATTCATTTGGCCGAATAGGACATTTGGTCGAAAAGAACATTTGGCCGAAAAGGACATTTAGCCGAATAGGACATTTGGCCGATTAGGACATTTGGCCGATTAGGACATTTAGCCGAATAGGTCATTTTTCTTATTTCCCTTTTCACCACTTATTTCCCACTTCTCACTGTAAAAAGTGAGTAGTGTGAACTGAGAAGGGAGACGTCCAACTATTCTCTTCTCACTTCTTATTTTTCACAATGAGAAGTGAGAAATGAGGAATGTGATGTGAGACATCTTTATTCTCGCTACCCATTTCTAATTACTCACTTCGTCTCATATCTAACTACTCACTTTGCGCTTCTCGCTTTTTACAGTGTGAAGTGAGAAATGAGTATTAAGAAGTGAGACGTCTCACAAAAAAGTTATAACAGTTTTATTGGATTTTTTAATCATATTTGATTAAACTGCTACTTGCCACTGGGCAAATTGTGGCAGTCAATCTCATACGCATAACAAAGTACAAGTATGAACTTTAAATTAATACCTGAACTGAAGAGTTGTAAGAGAATGCAAGTAATGTTTCATCAAAAACCATTTCTCGCTTAACGTTTGAAAAGAACCTAAGTAACATTTTTTGCATGAATTAATTTGAATAGCGCAACCCCTTCTTAGCCGTGCGGTAAGATGCGCGGCTACAAAGCAAGACCATGCTGAGGGTGGCTGGGTTCGATTCCCGGTGCCGGTCTAGGCAATTTTCGGATTGGAAATTGTCTCTATTTCCCTGGGCATAAAAGTATCATCGTGTTAGCCTCATGATATACGAATGCAAAAATGGTAACCTGGCTTAGAAACCTCGCAGTTAATAACTGTGGAAGTGCTTAAGGTCACTCCTGACAGAATCCAAGTTGCAAAGTGCTCGCGTTTTCGGGGGCACACCACTCGATACGGAAGCAACGCACAACTGTCATTTTTATTTTTTCACGCATGCTGCGACGCAGCAAAGCTGAATCAACAAAAATGACAGTTGTCCGCTGCCTCCGTATCGAGTGGTGTGCCCCCGAAAACGCGAGCACTTTGAAACTTGGATTCTGTCAGGAGTGACCTTAATGAACACTAAGCTGCGGGCGGCTCTGTCGAAGTATGGGGATGTAATGCCAATAAGAAGAAGAAGAAGCGCAATCAACACAACAACATGAAAGCTATTGATTGCTGTATTCAAATTAATTCATGAAAAAAATGTTTCTTAGGTCCTTTTGAAAAGTTAAGCGAGATTTCCTACTTTGTAATGTAAATCAATCACCCTTCACAAGGAGTTGATGGACCAATGCACCATGCGTCTCCATATGATTGTATGCTTATCAGGGTTTGCAGAAATCGCTCTCAATAGATAACGAACAACGAGGCAAAAACTGTTCCGAATCAAAAAAGCTGTGATAACAAATTTATCAAACTTGTATACAAGCTTGAGCTTGAGCTTGAGCTTGATTGACTGCTCGTAGTTTACTCCATTATGACCAGATCAGCTGTTCTTGCACAGGGAACCAACAGATGTTTGCTTGGGACTAAGCACACATCTTCAATGTACAAGTACTGGTGATCTCATTTGTTAGGTCATACTGGCGCCTGCCACGTCAGAATGCAAGTCAATGTAGGGAAGGGGGAGGAAATGATGATGCACTCACTCGCCCACTGCAAGCCGAATATACCTCTGCACTCGCCACGAGTTCATGCGGAATTTGTTGAAATTTCTGGGTTAGGTTGGAGAGGCAGAGGTCCGTCTTGGCTAACGAGCTGCCAATGTGATAGATAGGAGAAGGTAACTGATGGAATTTCTAATTGGATGTAGGAAACGTAGTTCATTTCCAATTCTAGCAGATTACTGTTAGAACACTCAAGTTGAAGGTATAGGAATAGTAATGGAAACGGTATGGAAGTCCATTTCCAGTTCTAGCGATTGCTAGAACATGAGAAATAAAGAGAAGGATACAAAGTAGGAGAATGAAACGGACCTGGGATTGAACCCACGACCTCCTGCGTATGAGGCAGACGCAGTAGCCATATGACTACCAAGCCTGCCTCGAAACAAGAGAAGTCACGCACTGAACTGATTAATTTTATTACCGGCTGCACAATGCAGAACACAATAATTCGGCCGACCGCGCGATCGTTCTGCTGTCCGAAACATGATAGATCACGCACTAAACTGATTAATTTTATTACCGGCCGCGCAATGCAGAACACAATAATTCGGCCGACCGCGCGATCGTTCTGCTGTCCGAAACATGAGAGATCACGCACTGAACTCCAAATTTATCAAACTTGTATACAAGTGCGAAAAAACACAATCGGATAGGCAGCTCCCACAGAAATATGGTGATTCTCGCTTGGTTACTGCATGGTTACTCGTGTTGGTTACTGCACAGCTGTGTAAAACAAGTTGAAATGCATCATCAGAGCCAGTGCTCCCCGCATTTGGAGCTTTCTAAAATAAATCATGGGGTATAGCATCCCGAATCAGTTCTCTATGATGACAGCTTGCGAAAAAAGTCTCTCGCGGTATGCTACATATCGTATATGTATACAGAGATAATAAGTGAGAGACTTGTTCTTTCTCTTTAGGATTAAATCCCTGATGCTTATACATTCAAAACTTGTTGGCATAAAATGCAATAAGTCTCCAAAAGTAATGAAATTACGAACTTGGTGTCTTTGACAAAGTTTTTCAGGAGAACTTTTGCTACAACTCTCGAGAGGACAAATACCTTCCATGTTGTAAAGTGGAAAAAAAATATTTCTCATCTCACTTTTAGGGCTTTTAGGCTGAATACCTCCAAAGAAGCGCGTCGACTTACTGATAAAATGTCTCGAAGACACCATTACGCTAAATCACATGATAAAGGTGCTATTAATTAAACGCGCTAAAAACACGATTTTAGCCACTGTGCACTAGGGTGCCAATGGAATGTATGGGAAAAAAATTGTAATCGAATTTCAAGAAACGACATTGCTCACAAGTTTCATTACCCCAAAATATGACCCCTAAAATACTTCAAAATTTTGAAATTTTTACCTATGAAAATTTTCCTAAGGGGGGACCAAAGGAAAAGTCGAAAATCGAATTTTTGTTTTTGATGTCAAATGACTTAAAAATGCATAAAACGTCGAGATCTGACGTCACTTTAAAAAAAATTAAAAAAAAAATGATTTTGGGACTTACTGTAAGCCTCTAAAAAAAGGAGATATAAAAATTTTTGGGACTTGGAACCAAATAATTCAGGTATGAGCCTGAGAGCAACATTACGTTTGCAGCTTGGTTCTAGCGGATTCAAGAGTATGGGTTCTACGTCCGGCCAGAAAAGTGCAAATTCACACAACTTCAGGTAAAATATCTCAGTTTCCTGCTCGATCTCAACGTACTCCGGGCAGATCCAGCAAAAATTCAGGCAATTATCGACATGGCTCCACCCACCGACGTCTCCGGGGTACATTCGTTCTTAGGAGCTGTGAATTATTATGGAAAATTTGTTCGTGGATGAACTTCTCAAGGCTGGAACGAAGTTTTGTTGGACAACAGAATACCAAAGGGCGTTCACAAAGTTTACGGAAAGTTTGCCATCAGATTTACTCCTCGCGCATTACAATACGAAACTTGATAGTATCGTATCGGCAGATGCTCCCTCTGTCGGTGTTGGTGCCCCATTAGTCACAAATTTCCGCATGGAACGATGAAGGTTATTCATCATGCTTCACGAGCACTTACAACCAGCCGAGAAGAACTACAGCCAACCCAATATTGAAGGGATCGCCATTAAATTTGCGGTGACCAAATTTCATCGTATGCTGTTTGGGCACTAAGTTCTTTTGCAAACCGATTATGCCCTTCTTGTGCGGATATTCGGGGGGTCAAGAAAAGGCAAGGACCGACTTGCAGCATTGGGTGCTAACCTGATTGCTGAATAGCTTCACCATCCAGCATATGCCTACTGCAAAATTCGGAAATGCCGACGTGCTTTCAGCCAGTATGATATGAGGATTATGTTATCGCATTGGTTACCCTAGAGGACGATATCAGGTCAGTTGCTTCCAATACCATCAAGTTCCTACAATTGAATTTTAGGATCATACAAAAGGCCACTCAATCAGATCCTTTCATTAAGAAAGTATACCGATACTTAAACGAAGGCTAAGGCAAGTCACAGATCCGGAGATAAAAAGATTTTGAGACCGCCAGGAATCTTCTACAACAGTTCAAGGTTCCATTCTATTCGGTGAACAGCAAATAAAATTGAAATGTATTGATTGGAACCAGCACAGACCCCTCATCGCTGCACAAATACACATAAGGCCGATACAAATATTTAAAATCAATTATGTCTACCTCCTCGGATTTTTTTTGCCTAAAAATAATATGTTGAGGGGCCAACAAAATAAAATTCGGATAATTTTGAGGATTTTCAAAACAAACTTTAACAAATCATAGGAGTTTTTTTTTTATATTTTTCATTTTAATATTTGGTTTGTATTATCCCCCTTGACCTTCCGGAGATCTGCAGGACACATTTTAAATAAATATTTGTAACGGCTCAATAAAAATACACGTTTTACAGTTGTTTTGCAGCCAAATAGAAGAAGCATACATAAAAAAAACTTGACGGAAGAATTTCAAAAAGTGGTCATTATCTCGGACAACCAGCATCACGGGATGTTCCATAATATTGTATCGCAAATATCGCTTATTTTTAATCGCAACCAAAACTACGCACTATTAGCTAAGAAAATGGCATTCCTAATAAAAAAGAAAGCAGAAAGAAAAACATACCTCCAGAGTAAAAGCTACTTTGATATTTTTAAAAATTTGGCCGCCACGTAGGGAACTGTGCCGCTGAATGGATTGATATCACATGCTAACTGTACTGCGGATATACATATCTATGAGAGTATTGACTTGGCAAATGACAACAACAATTTTCATTTTGTTGCAAGGCACAATCTTACCGGAAGGCCCGAAAACCCTCGGAAAATTTTACCATGATTATGAAAGCATGGAGAGCCAAGTTGGTTCATCGAAAGCGGTTCATTGAAAGATTCATGTGAAAAATAGAATTGTATTTGCGCACAGCATGGAACTGGCAGCTCCAGATTGGGAACATTTTTTCGTTCTTTTTCTTGGGAGGAATTAATAAAAGCAGATCCTAACATAGGACGTATTTATTAGAAGAAAGCGAGGCAAATAAATATCTTCTAATAATTTAGTGCTTCCCTATGTAAATTTTTATCTGCGAGAAAGCGGCCCACGTTCGGTACCTTGGTTATAGCGGGTGGAAAACGAAGATGGTTAAGAATTTAATAAACAAAAACTCACATCTCCAGCTTTGAAAATTTTAATCTCCCTGTTTTTGGAAAAGTTGTATTTTTTTAATTTGCTTCCAGCCGACCACTCACTGGGCTCAATAAATTATCGCGTCGTAACAGTTTTGCAACGCAACCGTTGTCTTCAGTTGTTTCCAAAAATGATAATAACCACCCCCATGCGTTGGAAAAGCGAAAAAAAAACAAATGAAGAAGTTGCGTGAACACGATGCCCCTAATTTTGAAATATTAAGAAAGTGCGTGCTAATAGGGATTATTGTTTGGTGGTGCTGTCGTCACTTCGCGTGGAGTTTTGTTTCTGTTTTTGGCTTCTTGAGGGGGTGAATTATAAGCGTGCGACCGCGGTCGGCCTTCTATTAATAGCAATATCCTTAATATCCTCTGGAACATTATGCCGGAACAACTAACCGAGGAGCGAATCAGAAACAAGCGATATAAAAAGTTAAACATTGATGATTTATAGCTTCAGGTGGTTTACGCTTTCAGACAGGAATGTTACTGCATATTTGTAATTTATTCGTTTCGTAGAAATATTGAATTTACTAATTTATCTATCAATGTTAGGCTTACCAGAACTTTATTTTTCAAAAGGACAGGCGATTTTATTTTATTATGCGGTACTATAACTGATATCTTCAAAATTGTGCGTACTCTAAATCAAAACGATTTTTATTAAAAAGCGTTTATTCAATCATCCGGCCGAACTCAGCCGTATATTTACAGTTTATGTCTAAATAATGGTTAGATCAAACACTTCCTGCAGGCTGGAAGCATAGCTACGTAGTCCCCATCCCTAAATGTACCGATGCACAGTGGTTCGCTCCAGAACAAAGGTTGGCCAAAACCTCAAAATGTCCCTAAAAATAGGTTTTATGTTTGTATTATGGTTTTTTGATGGTCTTTATCACATACAGACTTAAAGATGGGTGTTGGAGCTCTACTTTGGCAATATACAGCCGTGTTTTTGGCATCCCTGGGGTAGTAAATACTTTCATTTTACTGCTAAATTCGCCTTTTGAAAACAGATCGTTTCGCAAAAAAGTCTATCTCACATGCTATAAAACTAGTTAGTACTATTCCATTTAATTTCACCACTTGATTGTTACTTTACAGAACCGTATTTCGACTTTAACAGTAAGGCCGTCTTCAGTGTCTCTTACTTGACTCAAGTGGTGGAATTAAATGGGATAGTACTAAACGGTACTAACTCGTTTTATGACAAGTGAAGATATTCTACAAAAAAGCTATTAATAATTTTCTTATCAAAAGACTTATTTGCTGAGTATTGTGCTAAGACAAGACAAAACAAATAATTTTATGCTGTGCTAAGACAAAACAAATAATTTTATTCGGAACATTTTCAATTATGGAAGATTTTTGACAAAATGTTGTATTTGAATTGAATCAATTGATTTGAATGACAAACGAACAACTTTTATTGCAACTGTATACTTACATTTGTATTCTTTATAATCTTGATTCGAAACGGGCTTCTTTTTTGCTCATTTCAAGGTATCTGTCTTTTCTATAATTATGAGTACCTACTAGCAGAATAACTATTTTCACAAATATGAGACAGTTCAGCTTTTCAGCTCAAATCTCAGTACCAACATTTTCTATTGCTCAGTGCAAACATTCACTATTGCTGCCAAGAAGAGTGTGTTACAGCTCAAACATTTAAACTTGAAACTCTTGATATGTAGAATCACTTTAATGGCAAAGTATTGAACAATGCCAATTTGCTAAAAAATGATAAGAATTTTCATTTCATTTTCTGCTTTAGAAAAGTTTTCAGCATGATTACGTAATTCGGATTATTTGACAAAAACAAAATTCAGACAATAAAATTTATTTGAAAGAAATCTTAAATTCGTAGATTCGCGGATGTCAGGAGAAAGTTTTGGAAGTAAGAAATTTTGTCTGTTGTATCTTCTAGCCGTTTGGGAAGAAAACTACTCAATAATTTCATTTACAGCAATAAAAATATTCAAATAAAAGTATACAAATGATTCCGTCATTGAATTATCGCTTTCATTACACATGTTTTAAATGTTATATAATTATATCAAACGTTTCAACTTCAATCAAATAATTTAAAAAAGGCATTTTTAAGGTTTTTGTGAACAAAAAATGCGCATTTGTAAGGTTTTAGTTAGAATTAGACCAAAAATACTATGTACATTTCGAACTAAACCGTTAAAAAAACAGCTTATCGCAACTTTTCGCAAAACAAAATAGTGATTAATAGAAAGCTATTGCTTTAAACTTTGTAATGAGCATAGAATCATTGCGGGCACTCATCGGCGCCTATACTTTTGGAAAACTTCAATCAGGAAAATGTGAGTATTTTAATTAATTTTGTATTTAAAGTTAACTTAAGTTGAGTTTTGTCACATATATTTGACTTAGACATATTATTTAAGACCCTGACAATGCAGTCTTGAAATAATATTGGGGTTAGCGATGTAATTGAAGCCGTGCGGTGCTGATCTAAACGTGTTGTCAAACAGCGTTTTCATTCGAAAATCAGCATTCATGTTGAATTCAAAATGATGTAACAAAGTCAAAACTCAACAAAACTACTTCAAATTTTGAATTTGAATCACTTAAGTATTCTATAAAACACGAATTTCGATTTTTGAGGTTTTGGTTGCTCTCGAACCATTGTGCGATGCCGCTAACGAAAACGGCCACTACCGCCCAATTGCCTTGACTAGCTGTGTGGCAAAGGTGATGGAGAGGATGACCAACAGCAGGCTTATTGGATTACCTGATAGAGAATATCCTAGTAGCGCAGTTCGGATCGACTTTGTTGCAGCAACTCCAATGTGACTGGATTTGGTCACATATGAGTCACAGTGACTGGTATGTAATAAGTGTGCTACTCGGGTAACCGATTGGATTTCAGACAACACGCTTTCCGACCAGGCTTTGGCACTAGAACATACCTTGCTTCCCTTGGCCAGATTCTGGATGATGTCTGCAAAAAAGTGAACATATAGAGCTAGCATCCCTTGACTTGGCGAAAGCCTACGATCGGGCATGGACTCCGGAGGTCTTGGAAAAGTTTAAGAAATTTGATATCACTGGAAACATGCTGGCATTTCTGCGGAACTATATCGCTTTGGAAGAGGTAATACGAAGAGCAGGGATTAACACGATTATCCGTCCAGCTATTTGGCTTTGCCGACGATATGGATATTATGGCGCGTAACTTTGAGAAGATGGAGGAAACCTACATCAGACTGAAGAGGGAAGCCAAGCGAATCGGACTATTCATCAACACGTCGAAGACGAAGTACATGATAGAAAGAGGTTCAAGAGAAGACAATGTGAGCCATCCATCGCGAGTTTGCATCGGTGGTGACGAAATCGAGGTGGTAGAAGAATTTGTGTACCAAACTGACAATCTACAAAACGCTCATTAGGCCGGTAGTCCTCTACGGACAAGGAACCTGGACGATGCTAGTGGAGGACCAACGCGCACTTGGAGTTTTCGGGTGCAGATGGCGGACGGCACGTAGCCAGAATATCGGACAGTAACCCAGTGAAAATGGTTCTCGACAACGACCCAACGGGCACAAGAAGGCGAGGTGCGCAGCGGGCAAGGTGGATCGATCAGGTGGAAGATAACTTGCGGACCCTCCGTAGGCTGCGTGGTTGGCGACATGTAGCCATGGGGCTGTACATTAATTTACGTAAGCAAATTTTTCTGGGTTTTTTAACCCCCTCTCTCCCCATGTAAGCTTTTCCCATACAACTCATTGTTAACTCATTGTTTCATTGACGTTGAAAGTCTTAAACGACTAAAACCAAACCGTGTAAAAAACCTGGGTGTAACAGGAAACCCGAGTACAAAACTTCATAATAGTATGGTTTTATGGTGAGTCAACATGCAGTCCCTTCAAAGTGTTGAATGGCGCTGTGGTAGAGTGAAGGACTATCAATCACAAGATCCATAAATCGAATCCAGTTTTATATTTTTATTATATTTTTTTTCCGCTGTATTTTTTTTAATCTTTTTTTTTTATCTTTCGTTTATTTGGAAGGCTCATTTGCCGTGAAGCGTTACGGAGCCGAAATCAAGTTTAACAATACATTTCTTGATTCTTATACATAGTGTTAGTTTTGGGGAACCGAAAGACTCGCGGTTTAGTCGAGGTTAGGGAATACAATAATACAGTAGGAAAGGAAAGGATTTTAGGGTGCTTAAGTAATTACGATCCTGATGTTCACAAAGTGTACATTCCTCGCATTTTTACATCTGTAACGGGACAAACAAACTTTTTTTGGGAGACAACGACGAGAGGAAGACATACGGAGGGGATTAACGACAGACATGGAAATGTACAACAAGAGGAAGACATTCGATATGGGGTACGACAGACAAGGGAATGGGCAGACATTGATTACAGTTTTACATCAGCAACTTTCAAAAATTGGTGGACCAGGGACATGTACTCGAGATCAAGGCCCGACAACACTTCCCTAATAGGCTTTGGTTGTTTTCCTCGGACCCGGAGATGTTCAGTTAGCGCAGATCTGGGGCCACGATGCTCCTCGCACGCCCACACGACATGATCGATGTCCTGATAATCCTCGCCGCAAACACAGAGATTTCCTTCCGAGAGCCCCACTCTGAAAAGATGTGCATTTAGAGTGTAGTGATTGGACATTAGACGACACATGGTTCGAATGAAGTCTCGTCCCATATTCAATTTTTTTAACCATGGACGCTTCGACACCTGCGGGCGAATTGAATACAGCCATCTACCCAACTCCCCATTTGTCCATTTCTGTTGCCAGCTGTTCAAGGTTTCCTGACGAACTAATGTGAAAAATTCATCGAAGGTGATTTTCCGATCGTAAATATCACCTTCCATAGCGCCCACCTTAGCCAAAGAGTCCGCTTTCTCATTTTCCGGGATCGAGCAATGAGAAGGGACCCAAGCCATGGTGATTGTGTAAGACCGTTGTGATAAGGCACTCAAAGCTTTCCGTATCCCATTCAGAAGATACGCTGAGTGCTTAACCGGTTTCATTGACCGAACAGCCTCCAAGGAACTTAGATTGTCGGTGAAGATGAATAAGTGGTCAGGAGGTAGTGATGCGAATTGCTCGAGTGAATAGTGTATAGCTGCTTGCTCAGTAGTATACACGGAACAAGGCTCTTTGAACTTAAAGTAGGCGATATGAAAAACGTTGAAAACACCGAAACCAGTGGAGTCATCAATTTTTGACCCGTCTGTAAAAAAGCTTCTCTCCTCACTGGCGTGCCCGTATTTGCTTGCAAATAATGGAGGTATGACCTGCGCACACAGAAAGTCTGGTATTCCATGAACCTCCTGCTTCATGGACAGATCAAAAGTAACAGAGGAACTGTAAGAGTCTAAGAAGTTAGCACGATTGGTATCTACCGAAGAAGGGCTTACCTCCAGCGTTATGTACCAGTGGTTCATACTCATGAATCGAGATTGAGGGTTTTGTTCGAGCAGCTTCTCGAAGTTGTCAATGACCAATGGATTGAGAACCTCACAGCGGATGAGGAACCGGAGCGATAATTCCGCGAAACGATCTGTTAGTGGCAGTACTCCCGCAAGTACTTCCAAGCTCATCGTATGTGTCGAATTCATACATCCTAACGCGATACGGAGACAGCGGTACTGAATCCTTTGAAGCTTCAGCATGTGTGTTTTAGCCGCGGACTGGAAGCAGAAACTACCGTATTCGAGAACCGACAAAATGGTTGTTCTATACAACGTCATAAGATCTTCGGGATGCGCTCCCCACCATGTTCCGGTTATTGATCGCATGAAGTTGATCCGTTTCTGGCATTTTGTGTCAGATACACAATGTGCTTCCTGAAGGTACATTTCGAGTCGAACCAGACCCCGAGGTATTTAGAAGATATGCTATGAGTGATTGTCTTACCCATCAGTTGGAGCGGGAACTTTGCCGGCTTATGTTTTTTTTGGAAAGACAACCATCTCAGTTTTCTCCGGAGAGAATTCGATACCCAGCTTCGTAGCCCAAGTGGACAAATTGTCCAGAGTATCTTTACAACGGTCCTTGCAGATCAATCGCTGTTGGCCCCGAAACGGATACAACACAATCATCTGCAAGCTGTCTCAACGAGCAATTTGGCATGAGACATTCATCAATGTCTCTGACGTAAAATTGTAAAGAAGGGGCTCAAACATGAGCCCTGGGGGAGACCCATGTAGCTAATTCGTGAAGTTGCCGAGTCACCATGAGAAAAACTCATACGCTTCTCTGACAACAAATTGTACAAATAGTTGTTCAAAATTGGTGAAAGTCCACATTCGTGGAGTTTGTCAGATAAGACATCGACGCAAACTGAATCAAATGCCCCCTTAATGTCCAAAAGCACTGAGCCTATTTGCTTTTTTAGCGAAAGAAATCTGAATTTCTGAAGAAAGCAACGCGAGACAGTCATTCGTTCCCTTGCCCCTGCGGAAACCAAAATGTGTATCTGACAACAAACTATTCGATTCAACCCATTTGTCTAGCCGGAAGAGAATCATCTTCTCCAACAGCTTCCGAAGACATGACAGCATCGCGATGGGGCGATACGAATTACAATCCGACGCGGGTTTTCCGGGCTTCTGGATGGCTATCACCCTCACTTCCCTACAATCATCCGGAACAATGTTGCACTCCAGTAACTGATTGAACAAGTTCAATAAGCGCCTCTTCGCGACGTCTGGGAGGTTTTTGAGCAAATTGAACCTGATTCTATCCATCCCTGGAGCGGAATTGTTACATGAAAGGAGAGCAAGTGAGAATTCAATCATCGAAAAGGGACGATCCATATCATCCCTGTCAGCAAAAGCATCACGTAGCTCTTGCCTCACCGGTACCGAATCCGGACAAACTTTCTTTGCGAAGTCAAGTATCCACCGCGACGAGCTTTCACGATCTTCGTTTACGGACGACGCGTTGCGCATTCTTCTCCCGACGGTCCACAGAGTTTTCATTGAAGTCTCGCGCGATAAACCTTAAACAAAAAGTGCGCCAATATCCGCGCTCCTTCACTTTGACCAGTTTCTTGAACTGGACTTCGAGCGCGGTGTATCGTTTGTGAAGAACGATCGCCCCGTGTTTCCGAAATTCTTTGAACGCAGCGGATTTCTCGCGATAAAGTTGCGTACACTCGATGTCCCACCACGGACTGTAGGGTTTCCTACGAACTGAAGCTCCTGGCACCGGCCGACGTTGTGCCTGAAGAGCGCTTTCAAGAATCAACTGCGATAGAAACTTGTACTCTTCCCGCGGGGGAAGTGCTTCTATCGACTGTATGCCATCGCTGATGGCGTCCGCATATTTGCCCCAATCGATGTGCTTCGTTAGGTCATATGAAAGATCGATCGAAGCAGATTGCTTATGTCCATTGGAAATCGAAACTTCGATCGGCAAATGATCACTACCATGGGGATCTTGGACCACCTTCCAAGTACAGTCCAAAGATAATGAGCTCGAACAAATGGAAAGATCTAGACGGCTATCTCTTGCTGGAGGAGCCACTCGTGTAACTTCTCCTGTATTCAAAATTGACATATTGAAGTCGTCGCAGAGGTCGTATATCATTGATGAACGGTTGTCGTCGTACAGTTCCCCCCACCCTGTTCCGTGGGAGTTAAAATCTCCCAGGAGCAACCGTGGCTCGGGCATAACCGAGCAGATGTGCGAGAGATCTCTACGAAATATCGCGATGTTTGTAGGAAGATATATCGAGGCGATACTGAGGTCTTTTCCACAAATCCTTTCCACCTGACATGCGACAACTTCGGTGCCAGACATCGGCGCAAGAACGAATCTATAGAAGGAGTGCTGTTTTTTGATCCCTAAAAAAGCACCCCTCTATATCGATTTGCCCGATCGCGGCGGATTATGTTGAATTCAGGAAAATGAAGGCTTACATCTGGTGTTAGCCACGTTTCACATAAAGCAAAAGCATCGCATTTTAATTTGTTAACTAAAAATATAAAAATATCTAATTTTGGAAGAATACTTCGACAGTTCCACTGTAGAATCGAAATCATGGTACCCTTATTGACTAAGTTAGCCATCGAAGGATACAAATGACTCGAGGAGGGACATTTTTGAAGCCAGCTGCTTCAGGAGAGGAGTCAGAATAGGAAGAACAGTTTTGATCATGCTCTTCACGGGGTCGGAAGCATCAAAGAAGTTGAGGATGAGCTCCACGATGCCAGAAAGTGTGAACATTGGAGCGCTCGGGAGTTCTTCTGCTCGCTTTGTATGCTCTCTTTCTGGCTGAGAAATCGCAAAAAATCTGGGATTTTTGAAGTTCCCGGAAGCGGTGGAAACTCTCGATCATCCCGATGTGAAACCACAAAAGTTGAACGTTTTTGAGTATTTCCACCCGCTTTGAATTTGACCATGTTGGATTGGGGCTCACTTTGAGGCTGTTTTCTAGGCTTTTTTGAGGGTCGCTGGCTCTGTTTTATTCTCTTCCTCGTTGAGCCATTGAAAACAAAGGGAACCCCATTTCCAACCTCGGAGTCAGAGCTTCCTTGATCGTTCAAAGGAAGAGACGAGTAGATGGTGTCAGAAACGAGTGGAGGAGCGGCCTTCCTCAACATTTCGGCGTAACTTCGCCGAGAACGCTGCTGAAGAGACCGCTTCTGGTGTATTCGCTGCTGTATGTACGTTGGGCAAGCTTCAAGAGCATGTGGAGGGGTTTCGTTACAATAAACACATTTCGGTGCCGTCTTGCACGCACCCTCCACATGCTTCTCTCCGCATGATGCACAGCGAGGTTTATTGCAGCAGTACTGAGCGGTGTGGCCCAGCTGCTTGCAATTAACACAATTCATCACCTTCGGTACATACAGCCGAACAGGTAGACGAAGTTTGCCAATCACTACGTAGTCAGGCAGTGCGGACCCGGAAAAAGTGACGCAGAAAGAGTCAGACGGGGAATAACTCCGCTTCTCCCCCTCCTGCGACACCGAATACATGGGTTGGCAATCCATTATCGCAACAGGAAGCAAAGAAACGTTCTTGAAACGACCGAAACCTTGTTTCAAATCGTCGCATGTCATACTTCCTCCGTCACCACCCCGCGATCTCACACACTGCTGACGGTAAATACACCCTATATTCGAGAGTGAAAAGCTCACAGGTGGCAATCTCGTTGGCCTGTTTGCGATCACTGACCGTGACACGGAGTTTACTGGACCGAACCATGTCAATGGTCGTGACAGACGAAAATCGCTTTTCCCGATCTTTGCGGATCTGGGTGATATTCAAACGTTTGCCTTTGGGTCGAAAGAAAACAACATACGGCCCACTAGAGTCATGAGGGTAGACCTTGGGACGGGGCTCGTAGAGGAAATTTTGGTGTTGCTAGTGTCCATTTCGTTTTAGTGTGGAGCACCCGATTGCAATGAAACATCTGACATGGAATACGAAGTACCCCCGCCAACTTCGCCTTCGCGCATTGCGGACACGAAATGCGCCGCTGCAGCGAGGCACAATCTCTTTTAAAACTAAACAATTATCACAAGGGCAGAAAAAAAACACACACACAAACAAAATAATGATTTGGACAGAGGGGAAGACGAGTAAAAAAGAAAGAAAAAAAAACTATTCCAATAAGATGGAGAAGAAAGGGGAACAATGAGAGGGAGCTCAATTAAATACTTGCGTTCACACTGCTGTGTTGCCGGCTAACAGTTCTGGCAGCACACACTAGCTCGATGGACACTAGCCGGTGCGGTGGTGCGGTCGAAGCGAACCACGCTATTGTTGGTGTTCTCGCCGCACCCAACACTGCGACTGGGTGGATGGATCGGATGGTGGCAGGACGGCAGCGTCTGTGTTGGTGGAGACGCACGATGGATGATGACTGTCGGCGTGGGACGATGATGCCTGCGCCTGCGATGGACGCCGAATAAACTGCAAAGTTTTGCGTAGTTGCCAAACCAACGAAATGGCTACTTAACTGCTACGGCTAAGCACCACTTCCACTCAAGCACTATGCTTCGAAACACTTTCGGGAAAAAAACACTACCTGTACTTCAGGAAAAAAAAAAACGAATGAGAAGCAGACCGTACGCGGACTTACAACCGTCTCGCACGGATGCTCGACGTGGAATGGTTTTTTTTAATCTTTATTAAGGTGTTTTTTATTTTTTTTCCGCTGTAGTATTTTGCAACATTATTGCAATTTTACTGCAATCGAAGGATGTTTCCGTAGGCTCCACCTCTTGCGCTTTTTAGATTGCAAGAGAGTTATATTTGATGCCACAAACGCAAAGATTGTTTCTTCCAAATAGCTGCAACACAGTGAAATGTTCAGTAGTGAAACAATTTGTGCTACTTGGGCCACTTCTTCAAACCCATCTCCGCTGGTGACACATCGTCCGCAAAACCAACGATTTTCACTTTCCTGGGTAGCTGCAAAGTCAACACTCCATCAAACATCCCGTTCCAAAGAGTTGGACCGACTATGGAGCCCTGGGGAACACCCTCTGTAATGCGCATCGATGTATGTCCTTCGTTCGTATCGTACATCAGAACTCTACCCTGAAAATAACTTTTTAGGATATTGCACAGATAGTTGGGGACCCGCATTCTGTGCAGCGCCGCCGCGATGACTTCAAAGCTGGCGCTGTTGAACGCGTTTTTCACGTCTATCATCCGATCTCCCCGTCTCTTTTGCTTGGACGCCTTCTTAGCACTCTTGAGTACTGTTCGAATTGCATCCACCGTCGATACTGGTTTACGGAAGCCATACTGCAAATTCGACAATCCGGACGCATATTCGACAAAGCGGCAGCGTTCCCCGGATAAAAATTTACAGTAACTTGTATGACATAACCCATTGAAATACAATAGATTGTGTGGCAAACAATACAAACTATTGTATGCTTATTGTAAAATGTTCACGGTTGTAAAAAATCTTTATTGTACGTACATTAAAATAACAATATATTTAAATGTTTCCGATATATTCTATTATATTTTTATTGTTCGCTTATGTTTAGTATTGCTCATCGAAAAACTAAACAATTTTTAAAAGTATTCGGTTTGGATGATCTGGAAATCCGTCTAATGTTATTGAATAAATATAATTTTGGAATATTTCATGGATTTATTATATTGATGAAATAACAATTGAAAACAATAAAATTTCAATAGCTTTGTTTGTTAAATAAATAAAAATGTTATACCGGTTCTCAAGTATATATTTTCATATTACAGGTCTTGTTGCAGGCAGAGATGCCAGATTTGAAGACATGTCTTCAATTTGAAGACATTTGAATCTCTGTGAAGACATTTATTTCGTGAAGACATTTTGAAGACTTTTATAAATATTTGAAGACTTATCTACTTATTTGAAGACACTTGAAGACAATCAATAAGCCAGCGAATAGAAAATACAATTTCACTACTTACTTATACTAATGACACACTGGTGGTATTCGTACCATGGTACAAGTAGTACCACAGGTGTGTAAACTTGTACCATGCTGGTACAACGTGGAAAACCATGGTACAACATGTACTAGGGTACATAACCGTGGTATACCACGGTCCTTGTACCACCAGTGTGTCTTTAGTATTATGAGCTTAAAAATTCTGCGACCTCTATGTAAACTAGGTAGGGGTAATGACGGCTTTGGCAGGTTTTGTTCTATTATTGGCAGGGGGTTTTTTATTACTGATTATGCTCAAATTTGGCCCAAACATTCTTTGCATATCAAAGAATATTGTGGCCAAATTTCATAAAATTCGGTCGACAAAAACCCCCCTGCCAATAATAGAACAAAACCTGCCAAAGCCGTCTGTTCCCCTATATAAATATTACAAAAGTTATAATAGTCTTTGTCTCGAGCTTAGAATCTCAAACATAAAATACATTCATTCTAGCCGGTTGATAACTGCTACGCATTTTAGACCTCATACACACTTAACTTTGAGCTGTGCGCTGGTCCCGATGGTAGCATTCGTTTGAATTTTTCTTAGCGGCGTCTTTAAAAAGGTATTTCGATCATTTCGGAACGCAATGACCTATCTAATTTGCGGCAAACATTGACTGAATTCTTCTATGACTAGATTTAATCTATTCAACCGTTGAGCTAGAACCAGTTTTTTTCTAAAACCTTCTGAATGGCATATGCATACCATCATTCCACATTCCTCTAAATACCCGCCGGGAAACTCTTTGAATTTCCCGTGGATTTTTAAAATACTTTTCAGTGAAAATTTAAAAGAATTTTTCGTGAATTTTATAAGGAGAATTTCCGATGTCTAAATTTAAGAGAATTGAAATTAAAAATTCAGTTAAAATTATCGTGGAAATTTATAATGATTTCCGTTAAGAAGAAATAAAGGAAACACTCCAAATATTAAACGGGAAATTCTACTAAGCTACTTGTTGACCACTCCGTAGTTCGTTGGTTGCGAAAGACTAAACCGATTGAATTTGATTCACCGGACACCACACTACAGTCTATCACCACTAGACAAGTTCTTTTCGACTTAGGACAGTGAAGTTCTTTCTAGTTGCACTTTCCACTTATTTTGCGATGTGTAGTTTAAAACATTTTTTATTCTTTATGCAAAACCAATCTACTTTTATTGAGCTCGCGTGAAGGTTCTTAACGAAACGTATGTATTTCAACCGAGATCGTTTGGCTACACAGAAAAAAATTCCTTGGTAACAATTACCATTTTGTAGACTACGCCATGTTTTTAAAACAACCACAAATTTTCAGTTAAATTAACCATGCATTCGGACAAATTCACCACTGATTCAGTTCATGTAACAACATTCCACCAGAGCCAAAGTTGATTTTTATTGCGCGCATGGTAAAATCAAACGGGATTGTTGTCTGCTGAAAATCGTCGGTGCGTATTCTTAAATTAACCCTCGGAATAGTAATTTCGACCGCAACATTTTTTTGCGTGTACTAACTAGGGTATCTGTTCTATTATTAATAATATGCTCCTTTATCAATAACATTCGCAAAACAGGCAATTTAGGCTCAATTTGTGTCGTGTTTTGTTGTTTTCCGGCGTGCTCACTGCTGAAAAAAATCACAAAAATGAGAAATAAAACAATTAGCGCACCAATTCGTTGTTTTGGAATGGTATTGATTTGGGTACATGGTATGAATTCAAGGAGCAGTTCCCCTATATTGATCAAAAACACCTAACTGTACATGTTGTTTTAAGGACCTATACACCTAACGTTCGTGTTGATATGTGTGTTGTGCGAAATTCGATGTTATCAATGTTATCAGTATCGTATGCATGATTTAGGAGTGTTCAAGTATAATGTTTTAAGTTTGATCAGTATAACAGATTTCATTTAACCTATTTATTCTTAATTTTAACTTTTAATTCATTGTGTTTGTCTTATATTTTGTACTTAGGATTAATTCATTTAGTAATTCAATTTTCTGGGATAATAGTGAACACTACCATAAAAAAATCCCTTTTGATTTCCACAAGAAATTTGCCTCAATTAATTCCCATAGAAAATTCTTACGAATGTCGACAAGAAATTGAAATTGTTTTGGTGCTAAATAGATATTTCTCAGATCTCCCATAGTAAATTACTACAGGAAAATGTTAAGAAAATTATTTTGAGTTTTTTAGTGGAATGTCTTCACTTGTCATAAGACGAGTTTGTACAATCCCATTTAATTCCACCAGTGGTGGAATTAAATGGGATTGTACAAACTCGTCTTACGACAAGTGAGGAAAATGTTCTTAAAAGAAATCCGGAGGAAACTTATTACATACCTTCGCTAAATTCTTCCTTGAATTCCTTTCGTAGTTCTTCAAGAAATACCTTTGGACATTCTTCCAGTATTTTATCTGAGAATTCCTTTATGAATTCCTCCAAAAAATCGTTCTAGTATTGTTTCTGAAATTCCTCCCAAATTTCCTACACGAATTTGTCCGGAAGTTTCAGGAATTTCTCCGAAAAATATTCCAGGAATACCTTTGGAATTTCTTCTAGGAGCTCTGTAAGGTCGTCCGAGAATTCCAGCGAAAGAACATCCAAGATTTCCTTCGGAAGATCCTCCTGAATTACTCCGGTAGTTCCTCCACGAATTCCTCCAGCATTTCTTTCAGGAATTCCTCCGGAAGTTCTTCCAGAAATTCTTCCGAAAGTTCCCCCAGAATATTCAAAAAATCCCGCTTAAGCTTTTCCAGTGATCCCTCCGGAAGTTTCCACATAAATTCCCTTGGAAGTTTCTCCAGAAATTACACTGGAAGATTCTCCAAGAATGTTGCCGAAAGATTCTCCAAGAATGCCTCTGAAAGTATACTACGGAATTTCTCTGGTATTTCCTCCAGGGTTTCTTTCGGAAATTTCTGCAGCTATATCTCAAGAAGCTCCTCCAAGAATTCATCCCGAACTACTTCCAAGAATTCCTCCAGATGTTTCTTTAGAAATTTCTTCAGGAATTCCACCGGATATTCCTTCATTAATTCCTCAGGAATATCGTTCAGAAATTTCTCCAGAAAATCAATCCGGAATTCATCCCGAAGTTCCTATTGGAATTCCTTTTTAAGTTTCTCCAAGAATTCCTTCTGAAATTCCTCCAGCAATTCCTCCGGGAGTTCCTTCAGAAATTTCTCCAGAAGTTTCTTCAGTAAATCCTCTGGGTGTTCCAACAGGAATTCTTCAGGAAATTTCGCCTGGATGTTTTTCAAGTATTTCGCGGTAAATTTTGAAAGCTTACAGGGTATTCTTTAAAAACAAATTTGGAAGAATTCCACATGGAAATTCAGTTAAAAAATCCGGTGGAATTTTAACCAGACTCAGTATAAATCCAGGGGAAACTCGTTATACAATATCTCGTGAAATTTTTTTTAGAATATTCTCTTGAATTCTATCAATTTGAATGTTTGAAAAAATAAACATTATTCCACATCAATAAAACAAGGACATGATTGAATTTACAAACCTATTGGATTTTGAAATTTCTCGCTAATAATCATAATTTTTATATTGAAGACATTTGAAGACATATTTAAACGACTGTGAAGACATTTGAAAATATTCTCAGGCATCCCTGGTTGCAGGTCTAGAAATGTTTTGCAATAAAAATTTGATTTCAAAAAAATGAAAGGGAACAAAAACTTTTGCTTATAATTTTACTCGGAGAATGGCTGGATTCATTTGAGCGTGTACAGTTTTGTTTATAATTCGCGAAGTCGAAGCAAAATTTTTCACACAAACAATGACAGTTCTTTATGGGTTTTTACCAAGGGCCTCATACGCCTGTCACTGGCGAACAAAGCTCGTGTACTCTGCATCGAAGCTTAGAACCGGTGTTAGGGCGCAATCGTTAATGCGAACATTTTTATATTCGGTTAGTTACTGCAAATAAATTCTTTTTCGAGTCCCTATAATCAAGCAGGTATTTCATGCATACCATATCGTTATTTGCTGCATGATTGAGTGTTTAATTTTGATAAAACATCGAAAACAAAAGTGTGCATAAAAATTGCCTCGCCATAACAAAAAGGTGGTAGAGAATTAACACTGTTGTTTACAGTTTAGAACCAAATCCAGATGTCGCACATGTTGGGGTAGGGATTCAGTGCTCCGCCTTCTCCTCCTGGTTTTTACAGTAGAGCAACAGAGAGGAGGAGATGGCGGCCATGTTTCACTCAAACTCTGACCGATAGCAATGGGATTTCTCATAGGAGGGAAGAGCATAATTTGCTTCGACTTCGCGAATTAGTGAAGAGATGAAAATAATGAAACTGTATGGTGCAGAAAGTGTTTTTTTCATTGCAGTTTCGGCTGCTGGGAAAGCGGTAGATCACTATGGCTTCTGTACCGTGGTGAGTATCTAAAGTGTTGAAGCGCGTTAGAGCATCATTACTGGGCGCGAGTATTTTGATCACTCTCACTGTACTGTCATTTTAGATTAGTCACTCTTTTTCGCATCGGTCACTATTTTCGGTATTTTCGGTTATCATTTCGGTGGCTGCATTCCGTATCGGTGACGTTCGACGTTTGATAGTTCATCAAATAGTAGCGCTGTTATTTAGTCAATTTGGTCACCTGTCAGCTGCGCTACTGTTTTAGCAGCGCGTTTAGTAGCGACCGGTAAAGTGTCAAGTAATGATACTGCGCTGACAAACGTTTTATACTCACCACCGGTAATCGTAATCTTATACTACAAAAGTTCAATGTACATAATGAACGCAGTGGTTCATCCCGAACAAAAAATAAATGAAAATTTTATCATCATAATACCTGATGACATGCCTGGTAACATGTATCCTTGTTCCTTTACAGAAATGAAGCTTATGATAAATAAAAGACTGCTGCTTGCTGGTCACTGATTGAAGATCGTTCAGTGGCTACCATTGGCCAATCTCACCAACGGGATATAATAAGAACTAATGCAGGTGATTTTTTTTTCTTCTCGAAGTATTTTTTCTAATAAAACTGACATTCTTTTATAATTTACATTTTTCACAGGTTTATATCTATATGTATTGTCTATTCGGAACAAAGTTGGTACGCTTTTTAAACCGATGTTGGATTTTTCTCCAGATACAGGCAACCCACTTAACTTTGGAAGTAGTGCGCTGAATTCGTCTAAAGATGTGCTAAACAACCGGAGGAAAATAAAATAATTTGTAAAACAATTAATTGTATTGTATTTTTATTGTAATATTGGAGTATAATGTCTTCTAAATCCTGTTGTATTTCTATTGTAAAACAAAAGAAACAGTAATTAAAAACATTTAAAACACAATGTTTTCTATTGTTTTGTCGCTCGAAATCATCCCATTGAAGAACCGTAAAATCAATTGTTTTGCTCCGAATTTTGTATGGAAAATTTCCGATTTTTTTATTGTAAAGATACATAACAACCCCCCTTTTTAATTGTAAAAGTCCCATTTACCATTCATTTTATCGTGGAAAACCCTTATTTCTCATGTGATTTTATTGTCAAAATTCCATTATATTCAATGGTAAAAATTATGTTTTAAATGGTGTTGTAACAATAAAATTTATGATATTTTAATAATATTTTTTATCCGGGTCTCCCTCTGTACATTTCGTCAGCCAATTGAGGATGATTCTCTCAAGGAGCTTCTCGAGCGTGACTAACAGGCATATAGGCCTGTACGCGGTCGTATTGCCAGGTGACTTTCCTGGCTTATACATCAACACCAGCTTCTGTATCTTCCACAGTTCTTGCCTTCGTCCAGGCACATTTGCTGTTTTTTGTTTAGTCGCTTCTGTAAGCTCGCTATTGGACACTTATCGATCTACGGGGTCTGCTTCTCCTTCTTCGTCGTATGGTGTTAGCGGCCAAATGGTCGGATCATGTTTCGGGAAGAGAGCCTCCACAATTGCCTTCAGCTTGTCCAGGCACATTTCAACTGTTGTCGATGGGCCTTTGACGATGATTATCTTGACATAGCACATCGTTTCTGCTGTTTTTTAATAGGGGGATGAAGGCAAATCTACATACAGACACCTGAAATTATCACTCGGGGAGTGGGGTTGGCGCGGAAGGCAGAAGGCCAGACCGCCGGACCCACTAAACCCACTCAAGTAACAGAGGGTCACTTTAGTTACCCTCTCCTCTAATGCCCTGTTCCCCTCCGGGACTACCTTTTAGAATTACTTCTGTGTACTAAAAGTAATCCTCACAAAACGACACCTTTCACAGTGACTCTCTTTGATGTTTTTTTCTACGTCTGAGCTCTTTGGCTCCCTTATTGGTGCCAGCAAGCACACAAAAGCATTGAGCCCTTTATTTTTTCCTTGTGCCATTCAGCAGCACATCTATGGTGAAGATAACTTCCGGTTCAATGGTGCCCCGACGACCCGGAGCCGGTGTATTCGCACGCCACGATCTACTCAGCTGGTCCCCGGCTGTGGGCCTAGCCTACTCCGATAACCGAGTTTCGATTGCCATGAGCCATTCAGCTCTCTTATTTGTTGAGTCGTTTAGCTCCCGCCCCGGTCACGATCGCGAACGACTCGGATAGTCCCCGACGGCGGATCTAGCCTACTCCGCCGAGAAGTTCCCCGAAAGCGGAAGCTCCTCCGAAACCGTCCGTTTCGTCACGTTCTGAGGCTACGCGCGGTAGCTGGTGCTGGTGTTCCCATTAATTATCGACATATACAATTCACGACTTCCGCGGCGGAGTACTCATGATCCATGATCCACTTCGTTGTAGGATGTCGTCTATCCTGGACGTCACTCTTGCGATCACTCTCCACTTTTCTGAGTTCTGGCACACTTTTCTGACGATGTTAACGGTTGTAGTGTCCGTTCCACATGCTTCCCACATCACACGCCTCTCCGTTTCGAACCTGGGGCATGTGAACAGGATGTGTTTAGCCGTTTCTGTCACGTCTCGGCATTGCGGAGAAGCGGGAGAAGCTGCGTGTCCGAACCTGTGTCGGTACCACTTGAAGCATCCGTGGCCTGTTAAGAACTGGGTCAAGCCAAAGTTAAGCTCTCTGCTAATCCATGCCGAGACACTTGGGACTAGGCGATGGGTCCACCTTCCTTTAGCTGAGTTGTCCCACTCCCTCTGCCATTTGGCTACCGTTGCTGCCTTAATATTCCTTCGAGCATTATCGATGCCATTAAGCGAGTAGCACTCCTTGTCTTCCTCCACCACCAGTTTGTAAGGCATCATGCCCGCGAGTACACATGCCGCTTCACGAGATACGGTGCGATATGCGCTGATGACACTCAGGCACTTTAGCCTATGAGTACTCTCCAGCTTTCGCACGCTGCAGTTTACACTCAACGCCGATCCCCAGACTGGACCTCCGTATCGTAGTATTGAAACCACCACGCTTGCCAGCAACCTGCGCTTGCTGGAGCATACCCTAGAGTTGTTCGCCATCATCCTCGATAGTGCCGCTATAGCCGTACATCACGTTCCACAACAATGGACTCAAAATTAATCCCTGTGGGACACCTATCGTGATGGGGGCGCTAACCAAGCCTTCGTCTGTCCCGTAGATCAATACTCGATTCTGAAAGTAACTTCCCAGAATCTTGTACAGCCCTACCGGTACTCCCTGTCGAAGCAACGAGTTCGCGATCTCCATCCAGCACGCATTGTTGAATGTATTCCGCACATCGAGTGTCATTACTACGCAGTAACGTATATCATGGCGACTTTTGCAGTGTCAACCACCGATTTAATGGCACCCAGAGTGCACATTCCTCTCCGAAAGCCGAATTGCTCACTCGATAACCCTCCCACCTCTACGGCAACAGGTACGGCCTGCTCAGGATCAACTTCTCCAGTATCTTCCCTACCGTGCGTATTAGACAGATTGGTCTGTACGCTGAGGGGTCTCCTGGTGGCTTACCAGGTTTCGGTACCAGGACCATATATCCGGGAATGTCCGCTCGTACAGACACCTCTGCATGGCTAACCTAAACATGTCCAGATTAGTCATTATGGCTGCCTTCAACACCATCTTCAGGATCCCGTCCGGACCAGGTGCTTTACTCGGGTCGAGAGACTTTGCCACTGTCATTAGCTCTTCTACCATCACCCTCGCCACTGCTTCGTCATTTGCTCCTACCCTCGCTGCTGGCAGCCAATGGGTTGGGCCGTGGTTCGGGAATAGTGCTTCAATTATCGTCTTCAGCCTTGTTGGACATCGCTCGGGAGGTGCCAGTGCTCCTCTTGTTTTGGCCATCACCACCCTATAGGCGTCTCCCCATGGATTCGAATTGGCGCTCTGGCACAATCTGTCGAAGCCAGCTTTCTTGCTTTTTTATGGCCTTGTTTACAGCCAGTCTCGCTGCATTGAATTGCTCGATGCGATCGACCATCTGGGTGAATTGCTCTATCGGCCATCTTGACGGCGCATAGCAGCTGCAGTAGTATACTCCATTTATCTTAGCAATAACTGCACCCAATGCTCTTGTGTTTACCACTTCCTGGGTCGGAAATCATCCCCTCGTACAAATCGCCGCTGTTCTGGATCCGTCTGCTATCCAGTTCCCGTTATCCGCGGGGATGCGGTATGGGTCCGACAGGATAGCTACGTCTGTTCTCTCTTCTGCTACCGACTGCCACAGCAACTGTTGGGCGGCCACACATTGGTTGAGGTTGGGCTGCGTTACTTGCACGGCTTCCTCGTACTAACACTCAACGAGCAAGCAGGCCCAGCCATGACGTGGTTATGTATCTGCATGATGGCGCTTTCTCGCACGTATGCGCCTTATGACCCTCTTCGCCGCATCGCCTACATATGTTACTCCTATCCGGCTCTTTGCACGCCAACGATTTGTGTCCCGCTTCGAGGCAGCGGAAGCACTTATCGATTACCGGTGGTTGGTAGAGGCTGGCTGGACATACTGACCAGCCAACTTTCAGTTTACCAACTTTGATTACCTTGTTAGCGTCGGTGGTTGGTAACTTCACCGTGGCAATCTGCGTCCCCTGCGGTCCTCTTCGCAGGCGGATGGACGCCTTTGTTACCACCACTCCACCTTGGTCCTTGATGGCCGAGGCGATCGCTTCCGATGTCGTAACTTCGTCCAGCTGCTTACATTGGAGAGTCACTTCGTCGTGTAGCCCTCACTTCTACACTCTCGCCTAGGACTACCTGGGCTAGCGCTCCATATGAGGTACCGCTCGCCTGTGAGCCCTCTCTTAAGACAAGGATCATATCGCTCGCTCTCGTCCGCATTATGCTGCGAACCTCTGTTCCCAGGTCCACCAGTTTATCGGTACTGCGCATCGCCTTGAGCACGTCGGCGTAGCACTTTTTCTCTGTTTTAATGAGCAGTGCTTCACCCTTCTCCCTGGCTCTCGCCGGGCGTGTGAATGCCGCTTTCACCTTCGGTTTCCTCATTACCTCACCGTTTGCCAGGGACCGTCCGACCGCTGATTGTCTTGGTCGGGTTGGCTTCCCTCCTCCGATGGCCGACTGGCTCGTCTCATCCTTGCTTTCTTCTTACGCAGCTCGTCCATGTTTGCGGCTTCCGTGGGCCCCTTCTCCTGATTTGCGCTCTTCTGACGCCTTTTTCCGTTCTAAATATTAATGGCGATTAATGACAGGCGAGTCCCTGGCTCGCTTGTCTGTCCTCCTTTCTGCCGCTCTGTCGCTGAGTGCAAAGTCTAACGCCTTGTATACCATGGTTGTGGTACTATGGAAGGTGAATACAGCAGTCTGTGTGCTCTTATCCGCTTAACCACAATCTTCCAACCTAGCTGCAAGCACTTCCTGTTCCTGCTTTGCAGCAAGAACCAAATTGCGAAGCTTGAGTCAGTTCAGCTTCAGATCCCCCGACATATTGCTCCGTTCATTGGTGAAGTCCATCATGTCATCGAGTTGCACTATGACTACGGTCAAGCTCGGCAGGACGCCACTCGACCCTATCTCCACTATATGTGCTGCTGCTTGTCAACTATTGGCATATCGTTATCGCTCTCCACGACAACTACTTCGCTACTCGTGCCCTTCTGCTCCATCTCTCTCGCACCCGATGCGTTGGGTGGAGATCTCTCCAAACCTTTCCTTGTGAAGAGGTTCACTTCTGTTGCTTTGTTGATTAGTTAAGTTTTATTCATGTTGGTTGGGTTCCCCTTAGGGCTGCCCTCGAACCCAACTGAAATAGTCGCCTTCTTGATTCTATGGTTATCTTTGTTGATGCAGTGAGGTCATGCGGGGGTTGACACCTCGGTGTTCAGAGCCGGATCGGCGTTAGCCAGGAAGGAATCAACTGGTCCTACTCCCATCCAGTTGGTTAAGCCAGACGGCTGGATTGGGACGGCGTGCCCCAAGGCCTGCCACGGTTTAACGGGACGAAAGGCAGCTGTGACATTAGACGCTATTTCAAGACGGTGTCACCCGGCTTTACTCAAGGAGTGGAATAATACAACTATCAGCCCTAAATTCGTGGTATCCACAGTAACATTTTAGTTTTATTCCGGTTTTATGATAGTCATGAAGAGTAAATTATGGTTTTGAAGACCGTTATAAAACCAAAAATGTTACTTGGGATATCTCGGTTTCCGCTCGTGCCCGTTGACGTTGCCGTTGTCGATGTGCATGGGCTGGGCTAGTGTGCTTTGAGCGGCGCACGGTCGCTTTGATAGGACATGCTTCCGGATACATGCAGCTTTTTGTAGAGGTCTAACAGAGCCCACTGTCAAACCCCACCACATCCTAAGCAGGCCCCCTAACTCGCAGTGGCCATGGGGAGGGGTCGTCAAGCCCTTGGACATAGTCCCTGCTGCCCGCTGTTTCTGCTGTAGACTGCCATAACAGTTGCTGTGTGAGTTCACAATGATTCAGATTAATCTGAATTATCTTCACTACAGCTGGCCTGTGATCGCCCTCCTGTAGGCTGGGCATTTGTAGCCACCCGTCTGATGGTCATTTCCGTCCTCTGTAGTGCAAAGCATACACTTCTGTTTTTGCGTGCAGTCTCTCGCAAGATGACCTGTTACCCCACATTTTCAGCACATGTTAGATCTGTCTGGACCTTTACAAGCTTCTGCCGAGTTACAGAACATCGGGTAAGGGAGAGGTCACTGTAAATTATTAAGATCTGACCCTCAAAATAATTTAAAGAACTTTAATTATCCGACTAAACCATACGCATGGCATCTACGTACTTGTATGAACACAATGGGGTGTTATTAGTTTTGTACCGAGCGTAGTTGACGTGGTAGAAACTTTAGGTCTTAACTCCAGAATAATTTATAGAACTCAGAACGTCCTATTTGTACATATCTATATCGTAAATCAAACACACGGCATCTAAGGACCTATATGGGCACAACCGCATGCTATTGGTATCGTACTGTCCGTATTAGACTTGCTCTAAACTCCAGGATGATTTGGAGAACTTAGAACATACGCTTTGGACATATCTAAATCATAAATCATATGCATGGCCTGATATTATATGATTTTGATGATATTATATGTTTTTCTCGTCCATACAAATGTAGCCAATTGTCAATCCTTCCACTGGCGATTACAGAATTTGGGTGTGGCCGATCAACAATCAGTCAGTTTAGGAAAAAAATATGAGTTTGCGATTATTTTGGGTATATAACAGGTAAATTTTGCCGAGAAATGTCAGAGATATAGCTAAGTTAAATCCGAGTCAATGTGTCCGCAAACACCGTTAGTGTGATGTTTTGGATCCCTTTGGATCCTTTTTTTTTGGTCCTACAACATAGGTCAACATTTACAAACATACACGCAAAAAAAAAGCGTTCCCGAATTCGTGAACCAGCAAAAATACACCGTGATTTAATTCATGGATTCGGGAACACCAGTCACGTTTTCCAGAACGGTCCAGAAACGTGACTATGTTCTCGAATCCGTGGCTGTTGTTCACGAAAAAATACACCGTGAACTTGTTAGTTCACGAATTCATGAACGCTTTTTTGCGTGTAGTTTTCCACGAAATAGGAAAAATTAGGAAGTTTAAAACCTCCACATTGTTGCGTTAAAAAGTTCTTGCAATTTGAAAGTATTGACCCGAACACTGTGGGATTGTTAACTGATCGAATCACTGGTAGATTTCGTGATCGTCATGTGAAACCGAAAACAGTTGCATTTTCATTTTCAAGATACCAAATGAAAATGTAGCGGACTCCCGGTCACCTGTCGCATTATAAGCAGTCATGATGGGAATGTTGCTTTGTTTTGAAATCTAAATTTCTAAACAGTTTCAAGAGATCTATGCAAATAACGATGACTAGTTGATAAAATGATTATATTGTTCCTGATTTTCAAGTTAGAAGTAACATTATTGAAGAAGGAACAGCTTGTTTACAATAGTTTGATGCGTTTTCATGAACTAAAAATCTTTGAAAATTTGGCGCAACTCCTTTCATTGTTTATGTTTTCTATGAAAGCGGGAGAGAGTAAATATCGCGTGACCTCTATCTTTAAAAGTTATCATGTGTAGGAAAATTTGCATCTAAATGGTGTCAGCAGCTTTGCTAAATGGTTCAATTGAACGAGGAGATATTCCCTATTTACACATTTTATGTTGCTCTCCAAAAAACATACACTTTAACGCTTATATCATAGAATTAGGTCTACGTGTCGTCTCCGAGGAGACTGACATGGTTTAAAAAAATACCACTCTTTTATAATGTCATAATAAAACGGTAACCGAACAATAACATTTATCAATCGCACATTCAAGCCGAATAAAATATCGTTTCAATCTACTCTATCCCATCGAGCCGGATTCATTTTTGTCGTTCTTCCAGAACCTAAATAGGTTTTGCATTTTTTTACGATTATGATCACATCGTTCAGGAAAAACAACGATAATAAAACATTTTGCGAGGATTAATGGCGTACATAAGCAGACCGAGCATCGTGGTTACTCAAGATTACATGCAACGCCACAATTTTGAAGCCTAATTTTATGGCCACGAAAACCAATAAAAAATGTGATCCCTATGAGAGTGGGCACCTTACCCTCGTTTAACAAAATTCATGGCAGTTACGCGTGTCAAACATTTTGAACTTATCCACGACAGTAGACACTGTGTCTCCAATGGCTACAACATGTTTCTTGCATAAAGAATGGATAAACATCCCCAGTTTTACAAACATTCTGCTAGGAATTAAATTGATTATCTTTGGTACTGCGGCCATTCTTTCTATTCATTCAACTAAATCGACCACCTCCAAATCAGCAAATAGCCACCCGAAAAGATCCATATTTCTATCAATATCCTTATTTATTACCAAAAGATAAGTCCGGCACACACAGATCTTCGTCTTTCAACAGAGGGTGATGAATATCCCCTCAGTTTAATTTACGATATTTGAAGAAGGATTCAATTTATGGCCACCAACTCCGATGCACTCTATTTGCCGAAAGGATTCGCACAAAACCTCGACCGTTCGCCATCCGTCACCACAATGAAGCCCAGGGTGAATGCACCCGAAAACTTTAAACCTGTAATCCAATTGAATTTATTCGAAACAAAAAAGAAACGAAAAATCACATTTTAAAATCGGCAAAAGGATTCCGTCTGTTTGCAGTCTATCACCCTTCCGAACGAAATAAAGGACAAGACACCAGCTGCTGCCCATCTCCCGAATATGTATCCTGTTTGCCCAGAAATATCTTCATTCTGTCGCACCAACAGAAAAAAAAACCGAACGCCTTTGCAATGACTTGACACGTCCTAAAATCCTTTGTTTGTCATAAATAATTCATAAAAACAGAGAAGACAAACGGACCTCGTTTTCGCTTTCGTTCATTGGACGGACTTATCCTTATCTTTAGAGTGCGTTCTTTGATTGATGCTACTGATTTTGTTTGGACTATTGTCCGTCCTTTCGCATTCCGCATGCCGTTGACGTCGTCTAAGGCGACGGAGATTTCACGGAGGCAAAAAGGAAATGACCCATTACCTATTCTGTTTCTTGAACTGTTGGCTTCCCAGCAGCACACGTTTCCGCTTCCACTGACACTATCAATCAGGGATCCCGTATGACTTATACATGGTGAGCATGGAATGACGAGAACGATTCGTCATGGGTCATCGTGATGGTGATTGAAAATGTGCAATTGTGTGATCGGTGTGTGCCCCATCTTTATTTTATGACGAAAAGGACGACGACGACAGACCATGTCTCTGGCTTTTGGGGGTAACCTTTTTTACGAGCCGATTTTGGCCTTCGAAACTACTAAAATAACATGGGTTTGAAGAGCGCAGGGATGAACGAGCCACATTTGTCTGGATTGTTTATGGATCATTTTTCCTATCACACACTCACTGCTCATTTGCTCGTCGATGGTTATTGTTATTGGCGCTGGAAATCAATCAATTTCCCCTGATGATATCATCTTTGTGCATTCTTTTCAGACTACGGGTTGATTGTACGCCATGCCAGACGTTTGAGGCTACTCAACGTGAGGATATTATGGGGATATTATTAAAAACCGATGAAAATGATATTTTCATCTGTCGTTAATTCCAATACTGTATCTAAAATTAGTTTTTTTACTTTCTCTCAAATATTGTCTAAGGAAATATTTTAACATTCTAAATGGTCTTCCAATTTGATCTTCAGAACCTCAATGTTTTTGTGTTTAGGGGTCTCCAGTTAGCCTTGCGATTAAGGGTACAGGATAGCTAATCCGGAGTAGAGGTGTGCGCCGCCGCGCCACGCCGCCGCCGACATTTTTGCATCGGTGCGCGCCGTTTAAAACTTTTCACGCCATTGATCTATAATTTTTCACGCCGATTTAAATTTGAAGACATTCGCAAAATTTTCAGTGGACAGAGTGCGTGTTGGCTCTTGTTTCGGACGGCAGTACGATCGCGCGATTTGCCGAAATTTTGTGTCTTGCATTGCGCGGCCGGTAATAAAGTTAATTAGTTCAGTGCGTGTTGGCTCTTGTTTCGAGCGGCAGTACGATCGCGCGATTTGCCGAAATTTTGTGTCTTGCATTGCGCGGCCGGTAATAAAGTTAATTAGTTCAGTGCGTGTTGGCTCTTGTTTCGGGCGGCAGTACGATCGCGCGATTTGCCGAAATTTTGTGTTTTGCATTGCGCGGCCGGTAATAAAGTTAGTTAGTTCAGTGCGTGTTGGCTCTTGTTTCGGACAGCAGAACGATCGCGCGATTTGCCGAAATTTTGTGTTTTGCAGATAGTAGTTCGCGCGGCCGAGTGAGTAAACATTTGGTGCGTGATCGGACGTGTTTCAGGTAGGATTTAGAGCATTCGTAAAATCCGAGTTTTTGGTTCTGATTATAATGTTCGGTGAATAAGTGTGCGTATTTTGTATATAATGCGAAACATTTGTAAAATCCAGGTTACTTTGTCCTCCTTTGGACGGTTCGTAAGTAAATTGATGAATATATTTTATTATTTTTTCAGCATATACTGTTATTGACAAACGCTCTATATTGTCGAATAGAGCTCCCTATTATTCACCTTACTCACTAACACAAATTTTCCTTCCCGAGACATCTATGAAGGTAGTATGGGTTCCCTGCATCTTCACTAGTAGATGTTGAACTAACATTCCTTCCCTTCCTTCCGTGATTGTAAGGACGTGGCCAGGTATACAACTGCTACTGTATAGGAAAAGGTACTAATCCCAAGTACCAATTTGCGACAATATACAGTAGATTGTTCAATTCTCGCTTGGTTTTTCAAAGGGACCTAAGTGTAGCATTTTTTGATGAATTAGTTTTAATACTGCAATCAATAGCTTTCATATTGTTCTGTTGATTGCGCTATTCAAATTGATTCATGAAAGAAATGTTGCTTGGGTCCTTTTGAAGAGTTAGGCGGGGATTGAGCATTGTATAGCCACCCACGATTTGTACAATCACATATGCTATGCTATGCTATTCGCAAAATTTTCAGTGGACATTCCGAAGTTTCAGTGGAATTTCCGTATAATTAGCTGATAGATCTCTTCAACATCTTTTCTTCCGTGAAGATACCAATTATTTCCATGAAAATTCCATACGATTTCTGGTTTAAATTTCGAAAAACTCTTCGTACAAACTAAGCAAAACTTCGTATGAAAATTGTGAAGGAGTTCTAGTTGAAACTCATTGAAATTGAATTTTTGAATGGCAGAGTCGTTCGACAGAAATCCATTTGGCTGAAGACCACAAGGTTGAAAGTTGTTCGGCCACATATGCTGTTTAACCGAAAAGACTATTTGGTAGAAGCCTACCCGACCCATTTGAGTTTTAACAGATTGGTAGTTACGTAAAACCCCGCTCATTCATTATTGTGATTGCTTGGTGTCGAGCGAACGGGGTATCATTTTAATTTGACAAACTGGCTACCCTACATTTGTTCGTTTCATACGTGTTTTACAACTCTATTTGCTTGTTTGTTTTGATTCTTCTCAATGTGTTGTAGTGCGTTTCGCGCCCGATAAAAAAGTGTTGGTTCGGTCGAGCGAAATGTGACAGCTGAGCACACGTGCTCCAGCATTTTTCAATTCGTCAAGTGTCGAATTACCGGGACACATACTAAAAAGTGTTGAATTTGAAACAAAATGGATTTGCCATTTTTATCACTAACAAAGTTTAACTATCGAACTGTCAAATCTAACCATGCTCCGGAGCAGAATCATTTTTAACCACTTTTTTAACCACGAAGAAATAACCATTGAATTGTCAAATAAAAAATAATGACTGTTCAATGGTTAAACGGAACGGTGGATTGGTTCACAGCTGAATTGGTCATTTTGGATATTTTCAAAACATTAACGGGAGAATTTTTTGTTCTTCGCCTCCAAAAATTAATGAACTTTCATAGAAAATGTTTCAAGTTTTTTCAGAATATTCATTTATATTTTTTTTCAGATTTTCCACAGGAACTACTTTCAAGTTTCGAGAACTCTTTGAAATTACCAAGAGTAGCTCTTAGGATCTACCAAGGAAAATTATTTGGAATTTACATGAGAATCTCTTCAGAGTTTTCACGGAAAATTGTTCAAAATTCCTACAGGAAAATATTCGGAATATCCACGAAAAGTTCTTTTTGAGTTTCTGTTGAGTATTCTTTGAAATTTACAATGAACATTTTAACTTTGGTAAAAGGGACGCTTAAACGTTGGTTTTGTCAATCTAGATTATTCAAGACGGCTAGTTTTTGTCCTTCATAAGAGTGATTTTTTCGCAGGAAGAAGTTCATCACTAGACGGCTAGTTTGGCATAACCAACTTTAAAACAACGGGAACTCGGATTTTTTGAGGATTTTTTTTTTATTTTTTCAGAAAATTCTTTTTATTTTCGATAAGAAATTCTTGAGGAATTCCATTGACCGAGAGCGACAGACGGCCGTACTGGTAATTTGACCGAAAGAGCCGTATGCTCCAGCAGGTCGAAACGATCGTTGGCCAAAAATGCCGTTTAACTGGTTTTTGACAGAATGGTCCATTTGGCCGAAAATGTCCAAATATCAATGACTGAACCTCGGACTGAACCGGTACTATTGTCAAAAATGGCCACTCGTTTGGCGAAATAGACTTTTTGTCAATTGACCATTGAACAAAACTCCGTAGCCTCTTATTTTTAAGTCGATTCTGGGCCTTAGACCAAAGACATCTAGCCGTGTACCATATGGCACCGAAAATGTAGTTTGGCTGAAAGCAAAACTTGTGAAAAGTTGTTTGCCCTAGCAGGTAATTTGGCTGAAAAAGTCGTTTGACCAAGGCCAAGGAATGTCCTTTCTGCAACCTTGTTTGAAAAGTGTTGTTCGGCTCAATTGATCATTTTCCCAAAAAAGACGATCAGCTGAATAGGTCATTTGACAGAAAATTCCATTTGGCCGGAAGGGTTGTTTTACAAAAAAGACATTTTCGGGCCAAATGACCATTCCCACCAAACGGCATTTTCGGTTTAATAATCTATTCGGTTACACGGTTTTTTCGGCCAAGTTAACAGTTCCGCTGAATGTCCATTTTGGCTGTATATCGCTTTCGGTCAAAGTACATTTCTGATCAAAGCATTTTTGACCTGATAACAGTTTGGGATAAACGATCAGTACGGCTTAATGGGAATTGGGTAGATTAATTTTGACTTAAAGGCCAGTATCGACTTGAAAAGTAGAGGTTACTAAATTTCGTTCAACGGGCGTTTGATAAAAAGGCATTTTCAAAGTAAATGTCATTAGGCCAAACGGATGGAAATTTTTGACTGAATTATCCGTTCATTTTTGAGATTTTTCGGCTATGCAATCTGATTTATAAGAACAAATTTAAAAATTTTGTCCAGCGTTTCGACATCGGTGTCTTCTTCAGGAAAAAAATGATTGCTTTTTGTTAAGTATGATGGGTGTTCACCAACTGCAAATTCCTCGTTCAGTTATTGATATTTGGCCGTATGACCTGTTGGCCCAAACGATATTTTCGGCCAAATGACTCATTCTGTCAACCGACTATTTCGGACAAACGGGCTTTTCGGGCTGATGACCTATTCGGTCAAACGACCAATTAGGGCAAACGACTTTTTCGGCCAATTTACCAGTTCGGCCGTATGTCGCTTTCGACAAATGGAAATTCTCATGAATTTCTTTTGGACAATACATTAGTCGTTCAATAACTGCAACATGTTTTCGTTCCAGTTATCTAATGCCATTCGATAACTGCGACGCATTCGAAACGTCAAAAATTGTCAGACGACATCAGATGCAATAGAAGTGCAGCGCAATACAAAAAATTGACTTTGACATCGCTTTGAAGTTCAGCTGTCCGATAACTGCAAAACTGATTTAACTATCGAATTCCAGTTAACAGCATTGCAGTTAAATGACTTTCAGTTATCGAACGTCTACTGTAGAAAGCATTTTCGTTAGAAATCCAATAACTTCGAACAATTTTCCGTTGAAATCCAATTTTTTTTATTGAAATCTACATTTTGAACAATCCTCCGCGAAAATTCTAGAGAAGTTTCCGTTAAACTTACGGAGAACTTTTCGTGTACGAGCCTCCCGCGTGACCTGACAGTATGCGATAACTGGCGAGGCATTATGTTGCTGTGTACCGTTCTCAAAGTTCTGTGCAAAATTATCCTAGCCCGGATTCAGGAAAAGATCGATGCGACTCTCCGGCGGCAGCAAGCCGGATTCCGTGCCGGAAGATCCTGTGTGGACCATATTATCACGCTCCGCATAATTCTGGAGCAGGTCAACGAGTTCCAAGAGTCCCTTTACTTGGTATTCATTGACTACGAAAAAGCTTTCGACCGTCTCAATCACGAGAATATGTGGGGCGCCCTGAGACGCAAGGGGGTTCCTGAGAAAATCATCGGCCTCATCAAAGCACAGTACGAGGCCTTCTCGTGTAGAGTGCTGCACAATGGGGTCCTGTCTGACCCTATCCGGGTCGTAGCTGGTGTGAGGCAAGGATGTATTCTATCACAGTTACTGTTCCTCATCGTAATCGATGAGATTTTGGTAGATGCGATTGACCGTGAACCAAACCGCGGGCTGTTATGGCAGCCTATAACCATGGAGCACCTAAACGACTTCGAATTGGCTGATGACGTTGCACTCCTCGCGCAACGGCGCTCTGATATGCAGAGTAAGCTCAACGACCTTGCCGAGCGCTCCTCCTCGGCAGGTTTAGTCATCAACGTCAACAAAACCAAATCGTTGGATGTAAACACGGTGACTCCTTCCAGTTTCACAGTAGCCGGGCAACCAGTGGAGAATGTTGAAAGCTTCCAATATCTTGGTAGCCAAATGGCGTCAGACGGCGGTACCAAGATCGACATAGGCGCACGGATCAAGAAAGCAAGGGCTGCCTTTGCGAGTTTAAGAAATATCTGGAAAAACAGGCAGATAAGTGAACGCACCAAAATACGAATTTTCAACTCTAACGTGATATCTGTGCTGTTATACGCTAGCGAAACATGGTGTGTATCAGTGGAGAACACTCAACGGCTGCAGGTGTTCATTAACAGATGCCTGCGGTATATAATTCGGGCCTGGTGGCCTCACAACTGGATCTCAAACAACGAGCTCCATCGTCGTTGTCACCAGGGGCCGATAGCAACAGAAATTTGGGATCGGAAGTGGGGCTGGGTCGGCCACACTCTACGTAGGGGCGGAAACGAAATCTGTAAACAAGCATTAGACTGGAACCCAGCGGGACATCGTAGCAGAGGCAGACTCAGAGGCTCATGGCGGCGAAGCCTCAATAAAGAAATAAAAGAAGTCGACCGAAATCTAACCTGGCAACAGGTTAAAGCCAGAGTCTATTATATATAGAGTTACGCAAAGAGTGAAGCCAAATCTATCTATTGAACTGTCAAATCGTCTACCTATCGAGCAAAGTAAACAAATGATTGTTGGTAAGGCGGAAGTATTGTTATCGCCTGATGATTATTATGGCGAATTAAAACTCATGAATTGAAATGTATTAGATTTGTTCTAGAAACAGCTTCAAAAAAAACCTCAATAAAGTTGCAACAAGAAACTCACGTGTTTGCACTCTGTAGGTGACTTTGGTTATCGAATTAAAAAGCTTTAGAAGTGATCACTCCCGTGAAGTCACTTGAAGAGTTGAACAAAAATGAAAGTTTTCAACATAATAACAAGAGCATCATTCAGAATAAGAGTAAGAAGATCCTCTTTGCGCAACTCTATATAATAGACTCTGGTTAAAGCGATAGCCGGGCAACGCTCAGGATGGAGATCTTTCAAGTTGGCCTTTTGCACCACCGGAGGTGTACAGGATCCATAAGTAAGTAAGTAAATAAGACCTTTAACAGCATTCAATGTTTGTTGGGATTGGCCACTCGTTAATAATATCAAATTCTAGTTTATTTATAATTTAAACCCAAATGTATCCACCAGTGGTGATTATGCCTTTCTCGATTCAATGTGTTGAATTCGAATTAGTGTGGTAAATGCAACGTAAATTGCCTACATTTTGGCGGTTAAAAACTTTGATGCGATTATATCACGCTACTTAAGAATTACTCAACTATGAGAGTAATGGATTGCGTCACGGCTAAATTGATTAACCCTTAAAGGCGCAAGGCGATTTTTTTAGAAATCGTCGAAAGTATTTTTAGCGTAAACTACCATTAAAATTATTAACATTAAACTAATTTTCGGTTTGTTGTTTTAAAACAACATTGCGCATTTAAGGGTTAATGACTTAAAGTATGCATGTAAACAGCGTATTTGTTAAAAGAAAAATAGAAATATTATTCAAACCGAATGAGTTATTAACAATCAAAAACAATAGTGTCCAACTAGTTTCTCCGTCGAATGAAAATAGTTGCACTCGAATCGGTCAAGTCCTTCTATATGAAACGTGTTTAACATTAAAAAAAATCCCGGGGATACACACATCCACACACACACACACACAGACGGACATTTACTCAGTTTTTCGAGCTGAGTCGATTGGTATATAACACTATGGGTCTCCGAGCCTTCTATCAAAGTTTAGCTTTTGGAGTGAAATTATAGCCTTCTGGTACAACTTTGTTGGCAAAAGGCAAAAATCACTTTAATAAAGAAATGAAGAAAAACAGTACATCGAGTAAGGCAAAGTGCACTGTAGGTACCTCAAGTAGGTATGGTACCTCATTGAGGTATTTTCAGGAATTCAGATCAACGTAGAATTCCGTATTGGAGTGCAGCGACTCAACAGTAATTATAGGTTTCTTGCCTTTAATCATTTTTCGAATTTGATTTCTAACATTTATTAATTCACGCGCCAGATGACTAATAGCTGAAATGTAGGCAATTAACTGTGTGTAACAAGTTTTCAACAGTGCCTGATGAAATTCAATTTTTCAATAGTTTAGCACCTTTATTAAATTGTTTTTAATAGTTGTACAAAATCTTAAAGAGTTTGTCGATCGATTGATACAAAAATCATCAAAATCGGTTGGAATATGGCTGAGTTATTAGTCCATACTACCTGACCACTTTCGTGACGGTCTCAAATTTGATTCTGCAGAATGACCCCTAACCTTCCACGGAAATTTATTTTTATGTTTGCCCGAGCATAAATGTACCTACAGCAAATTAGCCTAATGCTTGTTACAGTTGTGGGTAGGTCGCCATCTAATATTTTCTGCATACTTAGAAATAGATAAATGTAATATGAACTAATAAAAATTCTCTACAAAATGTACGGAATTGGCGTAACAGTCATCCGATAGCTATCGGCGTACCAAAAAATTATCGGCGGCATGGGAAATTTTCATGCAGCGGTGCGCCAATTAATTTTTGACAGCGGCGGTGTCACAAGAAAATCATTTGCATTTGTTAGATGCGGTTTACTACACCAGATAGAGAATTCCCACAAGGCATCGTCCATTCATTTCATAACGTAAAAACACGAATCTGCCCCCTCTTCTCCGTAACGTTTTTGTTTGGTTTTTCGAAACTTTTTGTGTGGACAGAATTGTTGCTCCTCGTACCGCATTACGTTACAAATGTTTCGCGCCCATCAACCAGTGATAGCTTTAGCGAAATATTTTGCTCATCTGCCGGCAGATTTTATCACCCTTTTCGGACGTTTGTATGATAAAATTCGGATTCCTTGTATCTGTTTATGATGATGTCAGCGGTGATGCTTTTCAAACAGAAGTTTCGGCGGAACTAGAAAAAGACACAGTAGAAAACACTAATTGGAGAACTCCTAAGCAAAACTTCTTCTAAGAACGTCGTTAAGAACAAAAAACTTACCTCTTCCTCTGCGTAATAGTCCATCAACATCATTTACAAAATTGGACACACGCCTCCGTTTCGTTCTCGGTTTCTGGATGGAGATCAGGAATAGATCTTCAAAATCGAAATCAGATTCTGATTCCGAATCAGATTGTAAATATTGCGCGGTGAAAGCAGCAAACGAAATTACTTTTGGGATATTTTCCATTCTCGCTTGTTTTGATTCAATCTTGCAATTCAAACAACACCACGTTTGACGGATCGAATGAAACCGAACCCGATCAGAAAACCGGGAAACAACTCAGTGCGAACCCGACAGCTTTGGGGTTGGAACTAGTGCGAATAAAAAAAACGTTTTGACAGCACTTTAAAAACGAATTCGACATAAGGGGCCGTACACATATTACGTAAGCACTTAGTAAGCACTCCATATAAATAAAAAATCATTTGTATGAAAAAAATCTTACATGGGGGGAGGGGGAGTTGAAAAACCCAGAAAATTTGCTTACGTAATAAGTGTACGACCTCTAAGGCGAACGCAATGTGTTACGGCGTAACACAGCACAGTCTGATGAAGTCCATGCTCTCAAATCGCTGTATTGTGCTTTGGTTCGTAGCATACTCGAGTATGGAGTACAAATCAAGGCTCCGTATCACACCGTTCACATTCGCCGCACCGAGATCATACAGAAGCGCTTTACACTGCTTACCGTGGAACGAATCAGTCAACCTTCCACTATACCAAAACCGTTGTGTTTTGAATGACTTGCAACCATTGGCAGACCGTCGAGCGATGTTTCAAAGGATGTTCATTTTTGACATCATTACGTGTTACATCCTGGTCAGTGGACATTTGATTGCATGCGCCGTCTAGTCAATATAGAAAACGTCAACTGGTGGATCCGTGGTCACCGCGCTTTTTACGGCCAAAATAACCCATTAAACTCTTGCTGCAGACTATTTAGTGGAGTGTGTTGTTTTTTTCGACTTAATTGTTGTAAATCAGTAAAATAGGAATAGGAATAAGACAAAAAATCGGTCCGTGCAATTTACAAATTGTAGACGGTGTTCAAATAAATAAATGAATAAATTCGTAAATCAAAACTTCTGACTTCTCACTTCTTGTGTAAAGTGAAAAATTATACATGATTCTTTCCGCACTTCCCACTTCGAAATCTTTGCTATTTGATTTTGTTTTCTCACGTTTTACAACTCGCGACCTAAGATAATAAAGACCAAAATAAGAAATGGCTAATTGCCTATGTTCCGGGTATTAAACCGACTTGGACATTAATTTACAATGTTCTGAAAGTTCAGATGTGAATATGTACATTATGTGAAAGATTTTTATTTGAAAAATGTTTTCAAGGTAATTACTTCTCTTCGATGGGACTCGAACCCACGAACCTCAGTACGCTAGGCTGGTGTTTTAACCAACTTTAACCAACGAAGGACCTCCGTCGGCCTTCGCAACTTAGTGGCTACTGAATGAGCCTGAGATTCCCAAATTGGACGCATAGTCAAATCACTCACAATCCATTTGTCAAGCCAACCCTTCCACATGTGTATAGTACACGTTCACTTCAGAGCAGCGTGAGTCTGAGCTTGGGAGGGGAGGGATGGGTCAAAAGGTCCAAGGGTCAAAAAATCGAAACAAAAAATGTGAGTCATAAGGTCGAAGTACAAAAAGTCTAAGGTCAAATAGTCGAAGGTCAAAAGGTCGAAAGGACAAAAGATCGAAAGGTCAAAAGGTCGAAGGACAAAACGTCTAAAGTAAAAAGGTCAAAGGACAAAAGGTCGAAAGGATAAAAGGTCGAAAGGATGAAAGGTTGAAAGGATAAAAGGTCGAAAGGATAAAAGGTTGAAATGACAAACGGTCGAAAGGACAAAAGGTCGAAAGGACAAAATGTTGAAAAGATGAAAAGTCGAAAGGACAAAAAGTCGAAAGGACAAAATGTCGAAAGGACAAAAGGTCGAAGGTCAAAAGGTCGAAAGTCAAAAGTTTGAAAAGATAAAAGGATTCTTTCTCCAGTAGTCCTCAAGAGGGGCCCCATCGAGCTTGCCCTACTCCGGCAACGCTACTTCGAGATGCTGCGCGTATTCAATGGCGATATTAGGTTGCTTCAGTTGCTCTAGGTCGTACCGAGGTGGCTGTCGGAACCGAACAGTGTAGATGAACGATAGTTTTGGGCGGAGTTCACCCATCACCAGTTAGTAGTTAGTGGTCAGAGATCTCCAGGTGGTTGAGAAGAAGGCTGTGTTGGAAGTAGGTGTTGCGAATGGCCATATTCTTGGAGGCGGCGAAATCATTTAGTCGTAGCCCGTTTGCGTTCGTCAGTCAGTGGGCGCTGAACTTTCCAATAGTCGGGCTGCACTCCTTCTCTTGGCCAACCTGAGCTTTAAAATCTCCAATGATGATTTTGACATCGTGGTTTCGGCAGCTATCGTACTCACGTTCCAGCTGCGCGTAGAATGCGTCCTTATTATCACCAGTGCTTCCTGAGTGTGGGCTATTCCGATGATGATCAGTTATTGCTTTAGGAAACATCCATAAATTACGTAACGATTAGAGGGGCTGGGGTGGTGCTGCCTGAAGTGTGAGGATCCATACAAAATTTTTAGATGCTTAAGCATGGGCATGAGCATGATTGACCGCCCACGGTTGCTACTCCGTTATTGCCAGGTCAGCTGTAATTACAAAGAGAACCAACAGCTGAAGTTTGGAACTAACATCATCTTCAATGTGTAGGAACTAGTGACCCAAAAATAAGCATTACCAGGACCGGCCGATCGTTCTACTTACTGAAGAAAACACGACCGCACTCGATACAAATTTTTGCTTTCTGATTAATTTACTCACCCACACATAGCAGAACATACAAAAAGTTTCACAGGATGAGAGGCGCTGCAAATGGCCAATTTTTGCGTTTCGTAATTGATGAATCTTTCCTAATTGTTTAAAAAAATAATTTAAATCATCAAATGGATTCGACATCAAAATACCATACAAAATTTTCAGATGCTCTTACAAAAAGTGTAACAGGGGGAAGGGAGGCTGAAAATGTCCAATTTTTGCGTTTCATATTTGATGAATCTTCCTTATTGTTTAACAAAATAATTGAAATCATCAAATGGAATCAACGTTAAACTACCATGATTTCCAATTTCCAGCCTCATTTCCCTAAAACGACATTAAAATGTAAACACATGCACCTAAGTATCATCATTGAATCAACTCCCGCCCTCATCAATGCTTCTCACATACCATCTAATTTGCCATTATTCAAATTGACTTCTCAGTGGTATCTTTTTATCATTCAAAGTATCTCCTCCAAGCAACAGCCAACAAATGGAGGGAAACATCGACTGAAATCAATTACCATTCAATATTGTCCTCAAAACAGGCGCGGTACCCGGCGATATGAAAATCAAGAATCACAACTTCAAAACTTCCCTCGAGACGACGGAATGATACATGTGGTACATTTTTGGCAAATGTAATCGAATCAATCTAATGAAAATAACCTTTTTTCAAGAATACATTTTTCGACAATAACCCAAAAACAGCAAATAAAACATTGGCAAACTTCAAAGGAAGTGCCACTCTGATTTTGTGTGTTTCTAGGGCTTGCACACATGGCGGGTGTAGGTAATGCTTGCTTGAGCTTGCTTTGACGAGGACACACGGTCCAATCTATAATGCAAATTGGGTTCTTGTGTCGTTTGGAAAGTGCACCCCTTCCCCGTAGCCGAGAAGCAAGGCCACGTACGTTTGCAAACTCAATATGTGCAATTATTGGATGCTTGGTGCGCACGGTGAAAGTTTTCTACCCCACGCTGAGGTTCCATGGACGTTGCTAGGAGTTCTAGGGAAATAAATCACATCTAAGTGTTAAAATGAGGAACTAACGTATAACCGGTATTACCGTGAGATCAAAATAATGATACATAAGTGAAATGAGTCATAATTGTAGAATCATACTTTGATTTAAGATGATGGATTCATGAACACAATGAATCCTGTTCCCCTGATATGAAATCTGTGCACGACATTGTTGCTGATCACCCCGAAGGAAACGGCGTTGTACAACTTGAACGAACAGCGTGCGGTGGCGAAAGGTAAAAGTGCTATTTGGGTTCAATTTACATACATGTTTTCACCGATAATTTATTGAAGCGGAAAGAAAGCGAGAAAACACGGGAAATCCTCGACCCTTTCGCATTGCGTCCTTTTTTTCCACTCGCCCTGTGATACACTCGAGGGGCTTGATGCGTAGAAGCTTCTCACCTTTGGGCGACGTTGTGTTACCGCGCGCTCACTCAAAAGACGAGATCGGGGTACCTTTTCGGATGACTAAATACGGTTTCGACGAGGAAAGTTCTGTTTGAAAAATCCGCGCGCGCGATTAGGGTGACTTTGCTTCAAAGAGATCCTAATCCCGAGTACAGAGATTTATGACTTTTCTCTCACTATATCTATTCGGTGACCCGACAACGAACCATGGGGGATCACCACCAGTGGGAACGCGCCTGATGTGGAACGTGGATTTGGATGTCGAGTTTTTGGCAAACTTTGATTGGAAAGGCGAACCACGTCGATGAAGCGCGAAGAGTTTTCGATTGTGTTTAGATTAAATTCACGGCAGGGGTCACACACGTCAATGCAATGATTTATTTGCACAAAGTTTTCGAATAGTTTGAAGTTTCACTAAAGGGCAATAGACATCAGTGACTGGAACCCTCACGAGTTGGAGGATAGAATGTCATTATACCTATTTTATTTGAAAAAATGTACTAAACGATGGTATGTGATTAAATTAAACGAGATCAAATTTATTGTTATACCAAAACCACAGAATGAAATATATTTTGCATCACTCATACACTGAGCGCATGTAGAACTATGTAATCACCCCAAATAAGACGTCAGGTTTAACGGAATTGGTGGATAGACTTCTTCTAATTCCGTCGATGTAGAACAACCGACAAAGATAATTAGGATAATTTAATAGATCGATGTGTTACCCGCAGTAGAGTAGCCACATACCCCCCCCCCCCATCCTCCGAGACAACATTTTTAGAAGGAAATTTTTTTTTCGAAAAAAAAATGTACGGAACACACCACCACACACCACCGTCTTCTTGCACACCGCCAAAGATGGTCCTAATGGTGTTCATGATTCATGTCAGTAGAGGTCAACCGGTCTTATTAGCGTCTTGTACATGACACATTTGGTGCGGTGGCGAATCTTTTTTGACCGCAGTTTCGTATTTCACGATTAACATTGTTATCAGTCGTTAGCAAGGATCTTAGGTAGACGAATTCCTCGACCACCTCGAAGGTATTCCCGTCTATCGTAACACTGCCTCCCAGGCGGGCCCTGTCGCGCTCAGTTCCGCCCACAAGCATGTACTTTGTCTTTGACGCATTCACCACCAGTCCAACTTTTGTTGCTTCATGTTTCAGGCGGGTGTACAGTTCTGCCACCTTTGCAAATGTTCCATGTCATCCGCGAAACAAATAAATTGACTGGATCTGTTGAAAATCGTACCCCGGCTGTTACACCCGGCGCAATGTTGAACAACAGGCACGAAAGTCCCTCACCTTGTCTTAGTCCCCGGCGCGATTCGAACGAACTGGAGTGTTCGCCCGAGATCTTTACACAGTTTTGCACACCATCCACCGTTGCTTTGATCAGTCTGGTAAGCATCTCAGGGAAGCTGTCTACGTGGTCTATACTGTCGTATGCCGCATTGAAATCAACGAACAGATGGTGTGTTGGGACCCGGTATTCACGGCATTTTTGAAGGATTTGCCGTACTGTAAAGATCTAATCCGTTGTCGAGCGGCCGTCAACGAATCCGGCTTGGTATATTCCCAGGAACTCATTCACTAATGGTGACAGACGACGGAAGATGATCTGGGATATCACTTTGTAGGCGGCATTAAGGATGGTGATCGCTCGAAAGTTCTCACACTCCAGCCAGAAAGGCGACAATTTCTTGTAGATGGGGCATATAACCCCTTCCTTCCACTCCTCCGGTAGCTGTTCAGTTTCCCAGATTCTGACTATCAATTTGTGCAAGCAAGTGGCTAGCTTTTCCGGGCCCATCTTGATGAGCTCAGCTCCGATACCATCCTTACCAGCTGATTTATTGGTCTTTAGCTGTTGGATGGCATCCTTAACTTCCCTCAAGGTGGGGGCTGGTTGGCTTCCATCGTCCGCTGAACTGACGTAGTCATCTTTTCCGCTGCCTTGATTTTCTTTGCCTGTACTATCAACGCCATTCAAATGTTCCTCGTAGTGCTGCTTCCACATTTTGATCACCACACGTTCGTCCGTCAATATGCTCCCATCCTTATCCCGGCACATTTCGGCTCGCGGCACGAAGCCTTTGCGGGATGCGTTGAGCTTCTGGTAGAACTAGCGTGTTTCTCGAGAACGGCACAGCACTCCTTGCACTCCGCTTCTTCCAGGCGGCGTTTCTTCTCCTGAAAAAGGCAGGTCTGCTGTCTTCGCTTTCGTCTATAACGTTCCACGTTCTGCCGAGTAACTTGCTGCAGCGCGACCGCCCGTGCTGCGTCCTCCTCCTCCAGAATCTGTCTGCACTCTTCGTCGAACCAATCGTTCCGTCGAATTCGTCCCATATACCCGACGTTGTTCTCCGCTGCGTCGTTAATGGCTGCTTTAACTGTATTCCAGCAGTCCTCAAGAGGGGCCCCATCGAGCTCATACCCTCTTCCGACAACCCTGCCTCGATATGCTGCGCGTATGCAGTGGCGACATCAGGTTGCTTCAGTCGCTCTAGGTCGTACCGCGGCGGTCGTCGGTACCGAACATTGTTGATGACGGATAGTTTTGGGCGCAGTTTAACCATCACCAGATAGTGGTCAGAGTCGATGTTAGCGCCACGATATGTCCTGACGTCGATAATGTCGGAGAAGTGCCGTCCATCAATCAGAACGTGGTCGATTTGTGATTCTGTCTACAGTGGTGATCTCCAGGTGTACCGATACGGAGTGCTGTGTTGGAAGTAGGTATTCTTGGAGGCAGCGAAATCAATTAGCCGTAGGCCGTTTTCGGCCTACGGGTATTCTTGGAGGCAGCGAAATCAATTAGCCGTAAGCCGTTTTCGTTCGTTAGCTGGTGAGCGCTGAACTTTCCAATAGTATAAACTCCTTCTCTTGGCCAGCCTGAGCGTTCAAATCTCCTATGATGATTTTGACGTCGTGGCTTGGGCAGCTGTCGTACTCACGTTCCAGCTGCGCGTAGAATGCGTCCTTATCATCATCAGTGCTTCCGGAGTGTGGGCTATGGACGTTGATTATGCTGAAGTTGAAGAACCGGCCATTGATCCTCAACCTGCACATTCTTTCATTGATCGGCCACCACCCGATCACGCGCCTTTGCATATCGCCCATCACTATGAAAGCTGTTCCCAGCTCGTGTGTGTTGCCGCAGCTCTGGTAGATGTAGGGTGACCATATGGTATCCTAAAGGAGGACATGTCCTCCTTTTTCATTAAAAATCAGATGTCCTCCCTTTGCACTAAAATGTCCTCCTTTTTAGATATTTCGAGAAAACAGTTCCATGAATAACCTTTTCTAAAGAAATTCTAGTTTAATATTATTAAATTAATAAACAATATCATAACAGAGATCCATTAGCAAAAAAACATTGCACACGTTTCTGTTTTTTTCGTCTTTCTAATCTGAAATATTTTTCTTTAGGGTTTTTAATAAATTCAATGTACATATCGAAAAACAAATCCGTGAAATACAGCAATACAGGTGTCGCACGTGTCGAAGATATCAAAAGGAGTCGGAAATGTGAGGAATGGATTAGAAAAAATGCAAATACTTTTCACCTATCGATTTGCCTGTTGAACGCATCGCACGGTACGTTTCTTGAATATGTGCCGCAAAGACTAGCTATGCTATGACTAGAATGGAATGGAAATCTAAGCTTGAAGTTTCTTTAGTCTAAATCTAAACAGAATTGAATTTCTTCAGTTGAGCACTTTGTGGACTGGTCTTACAGTTAACGGTATCATTCTCATTCACACGCCTTAAATTGTGATTTTCAATGGCATTTAAGAAAAAACTGTCACTGGTCTACCTAGCATATTGTGTTCGTTCCTAATCCTAATATAACCTACTACAGTTCGGTCAGGTGTCTATTGCTGCAGGTTCAGAATGCGATGAGTTTTTCCTGTTAAAATTCTGTGGAATATCGCCGAAAGGGCCAACATAATGATATGCAATATTTGTTCACTGTTGATTTTAAAATCAGTTGAAGCTAAAATCTTCCCTTTAAAAAGATGGTGCTTGCAATTTATAATTGAAAAGTACTTTATGTACACTATGATGAGAGTCGAAAATGTTCCATCTGGAGATGTAATGTTAATGAAGTAGAAGAAGATGCCGTATATGCTTCGACTTACAAAAACTCCTTCCAATAAACTTAGATGTTCCAAATTCTAACACACATTTATAATATTTTTAATCACATTAAAATTTGGCAATCGACGAAGTTTTTTTTAAGTCCTCCTTCTTGACCAAATGTCCTCCTTTTTAGCTACGATTCGGGTGAATTGTCCTCCTTTGTAAAAATTTGATATGGTCACCCTAGGTAGATGGTACACATTTAAATCATTTCACAGATTTCGGTGAATTTTGCTTCAATTCACCGAAATCTTAACAGCAGATTTATTCGGTAATTGTTTCACCGATTTTCTGCGGTATTTTCCTTTGTTCAACTGTCAAAATCACCAAAAAATCTGTAAATTTTTTACCGAACAGTTCTGCTGTTGAGATTTCGGTGAAATTTCACAGAATTCTGCGATTTATTTTAAGTGTGTATGATTACCTCTAAACGTTCGCACCATTGTTCGCTTCCAACAAACCTCCTGCAGCGCTACGATGCCGAATCCACGATCCTTGAGCACATCGGCGAGTATGCGTGTGCTCCCGATGAAGTTGAGAGATTTACAGTTCCACGAACCGAGTTTCCAATCGCTAGTCCCTTTTCGTCACAGTGGTTTTCGCCGATGGTTCCGTTCCGTACTCTCTTAATGATTGTTCGTTGCGTATGTTTTTTTAAAGGCTGGCTTGCAGGGCCTGACACCAAACCCTCTAAAGTTCCGGAGGACCATTCCTCCTTATTCCCGGTGGACCATGGTGCACAGTTTCACTTAGAGTCTCTCGCTGGCACTCGGACGATGATCAGCCGCCTCTAACATGGAGAACAGACGCTGTTGTGAGCCGATCACTTGGAGAACAGGGAGCGGGCCATTTGGCATAAAGTCATTTGGCATAACGCCATTTGGCATAAGGTCATTTGGCATAAAGGCCATTTGGCATAACGGCCATTTGGCATAACGGACATTTGGCATAATTGTAACCAACGTCAAAAGTGAGGGTCTTTTGGCATAACGGACATTTGGCATAATTTTTTTTTACGTTTGCTAAATGATGACTAAGTGGCGCGGGAAACACCCCGGGGTAGTAAATATAACACCCGTCGATAACAATATTAAAAAGACATTATCCTCTCGTGGAAAGAATGCATTTGGAATGCAATGCAAAAGTAGGCGCATGCCTGGATTAGAGATTATGGCAATGGAGGGTATGATCTCTTATTTAAAAGTAGGCACTTGCCCGGATTAAGCTCATGGTGGATTGGATCCCTTCTTTAAAAGTGGGCGTTTGCATGGATTATGGCAATGGATGATGTGATCTCTTCTTTAAAAGTAGGCGCTTGTCCGGATTATGGTAATGGTGGATGTGATTCCTTCTTTAAAAGAAGGCGCTTGCTCGGATTAAGGCAATTGTGGAAGTGATCCCTTCTTCAAAAGTAGGCGCAAGCTCGGATTAAGGCCATGGTGGATGCGATCCCTTCTTTAAAAGTAGGCGCTTGCATGGATTATGGCAATGGAGGGTGTGATCCCTTCTTTAAAAGTAGGCGCTTGGCTGGATTATGACAATGGTGGATGTGATTTCTTCTTTAAAAGAAGGCGATTTCCCGGATTGAGGCAATGGTGGATGTGATCCCTTCTTCAAAAATAGGCGCTTGCACGGATTATGGCAATGGAGGATATGATCTCTTATTTAAAAGTAGGTGCTTGCCCGGATTAAGGTCATGGTGGATGCGATCCCTTCTTCAAAGGTAGGCGTTTGCACGGATTATGGCAATGGATGATGTGATCCCTTCTTTAAAAGTAGGCGCTTGCCCTGATTATGACAATGGTGGATGTGATTTTCTTTAAAAGAAGGCGATTTCCCGGATTGAGGCAATGGTGGATGTGATCCCTTCTTCAAAAATAGGCGCTTGCCCGGATTATGGCAATGAAGGATTAGATTTGTTTTAAAAAGTAGGCGCTTGTCCGGATTGAAGCAATGGTGGATTTAATAACTTCTTTAAAAGTAGGTGTGTGGCCTGAATTGTGGCAATGCAATTGTGGGTAGGGGCCCTCCTTAGCCGTGCGGTAAGACGCGCGGCTACAAAGCAAGACCATGCTGAGGGTGGCTGGGTTCGATTCCCGGTGCCGGTCTAGACAATTTTCGGATTGGAAATTATCTCGACTTCCCTGGGCATAAAAGAATCATCGTGCTAGCCTCATGATATACGAATGCAAAAATGGTAACTTGGCTTAGAAACCTCGCAGTAGAAGTGGAAGTGCTTAATGAACACTAAGCTGCGAGGTGGCTCTGTCCCAGTGTGGGAAAGTAATGACAATAATAATAAGAAGAATGGTGGATGTGATCCCTTCTTTAAAAGTAGGCCCTGCCCGGATTATGGCAATGGTAGATGTGACTCCATCTTTATAAGTAGGCGCTTGTCGGGAATAAATTAATGGTAGATGTGATCTCTTTCCCGAAAAGCACAATTCAGATTGATTTGGTGGCAATAACTCATATGTGACTTGACTGGTTTTAGTAACTCGTCTACGACAAGTGTGTTGCTTGAGTTTATAAAGTTAGGCGCTTTCCCGAATTAAGGCAGTGGTGGATTTGATCCAGTCTTAAGGCGCATGCCCAGATTGAAGCAATGGTGGATGTCATCCCTACTTTAAAAGTAGACATGTGGCCGGAATAAGTCAATGATGGATGTGATCCCTCTCTCGGAAGTAATTCTTACGTTTTGTTCTTCCGGAAAATGTCTACCATCAGTCCAAATTTATCAGAAAACAGCCTCGGCCTACTTTATCTACTTTATCTTTCACAGTTCGAAATTATGCCAAATGTCCGTTATGCCAAATGACCCACTCTTTTCTTGCACTTCAAAATTATGCCAAATGTCCGTTATGCCAAATGGCCATTATGCCAAATGGCCTTTATGCCAAATGACCTTATGCCAAATGGCGTTATGCCAAATGACTTTATGCCAAATGACCCAGACCCTGGAGAACAGACGCTCAGTACGATTTGCACCTCCGGAAAGGAGCAAATCCCCCCTTCCCCGTCAGCATACGACCATAGTTCCCACCGGGGTTGATTACCCTATCTTCCCTAAGGTTGCTGGTATTCTGGTCAGCACCACGGGGAGGTAGGGATAGGAGTTGCTGGGTAAGAGGCCAAGGACCGCAAGATGGGGTCTATTTTGTTCCTTCAGGTACACGAAGTACCAATGGTACGCTTTACCCAGCATTTACCGTGCCAGGGAAAAACATAGATATTGTCAAAAATTGAGTTTGAAAAATTGGTGCTTCGGTGGACCTGTCCCATTCCTCGGAAAAATCCTTTGAAAAATCTTTGAAAATCTTTGAAACTCCTTTGATTCTTAACCGTTTGAAAGGCGAATCGTCAAAATCGGTTAAGAAACAAAGGAGTTATGACCGGTCTCTAGTTTTCAAACCTGGGAAGAGAATTGGCATTGGCCAACTGGTTCCGAAATAATTCCGGAGTCGAGTGGAATACCTTTTTTCTCAAATCAAATGACCTTGCCAAAAGTCCTAAAACTCATTTTTTGGTGTGTCCTACTTCATGAAATCACGAGACATGTTCAAAAGTGCCTCGTCCAAGGTTCCTTGGTGGTTTTGGACAGGTTCTGCGGCATTCCGGTTCCTGGTTGCCCCGGGGAAGTGGCCACTTTTAGATTTTATCCTAAACCCATCTTGCTGAGACGTCGCAAACGAGCTCAATCGAGTCTAATTTGAGGTACCTGAGTGGTGCTGGCCAGGTACAGTGGCATTCTGGGAACCTGGTTCCTCCGGGGAAGAGACCGTTTTTTGATATGATCTGAAACTTATCATGCGACGTCTCAAACTTCATGATTTCGTGAAATGAGTTCATCAGAGTCTAGTTTGAGGTACTTGAGTGGTGCTGGTCAGCCTCTATGGCATTCTGGGGACCTGGTTTTCCCGGAGAATGGTCACTTTTTGAAATGATCTTGCGACGTCACAAACTTCACGATTTCTCGAAACTACCTCGGTATTGAACTTAATTTAAAATAAATAAATAAATAATTTTAAACACCCTAATAAAGTAAAAAATAAATAAAAATAAAGCGAAACTAGCTCAACAGATTCTAACTTGAGGTACCTGAGTGGTGCTGGTCAGGTTCAGTGGTATTCCAGCAACCTAGTTCCCCTGGTAAGTTGCCACTTTTTGGAGTGATCTGAAAGCCATCTTGAAACGTCTCAAACTTCATGATTTCGATAAACGAGCTCATTAGAGTCTCATGGCCCTTTTTTGATGTGATCTGAAACCCATTTTGCTACGTCTCAAACTTCATGATTACACGAAACGAACTCAATAGAGTGTATTTAAAGGTGCTTAAGTAGCGCTAGTCAGGTTCCGTGGCATTCCGAGATCCTGGTTCCCCCGGAAGGTGCCCACTTTTTGATGTGACGACTTCTTGCGACGTCTCAAACTTCATGATTTCGCGAAACGGGCTCAATAGAGTCTATTGAGGTACCTGAGTGGTGTTGATCAGGTTCCAATGCAATTCGGGAACCTGGTTCCCCCGGGGAAGTGGCCACTTTTTGATGTGATCTGAAACCAACGTCTTAAACTTCATGACTTCGCGAAACGAGCTCAATAGAGTCTATTTTGAGGTACCTGAATGGTGTTCGTCAGGTTTCGTGGCATTCCGAGAACCTGGTTCTCCCGGGGATGTGATTTTTTTTTGTAGTGATCTGAAACCCATCTCGCGACAAACATTTTCAACAACTATCATGAAGTTTGAGACGTCAAAATATTGCTCTGTTCAGTTCACATTAAAAAATTACTACTTCCCCGGGAAAACCAGGGTCCCGGAATGCCGTAAAATCTGATCAACACCTCAGGTACCTCGAAATACACTCTATTGAGCACGTATACTCTAACATCTAGCAGTAGACAACGGACAGGACATTCACACATTACCCAGTGGACCAGTGGAGAATTTTTCGCTATTCGAAAAGTTTTCTCCTCACTAGTGCGGGAATCGAACTCACACTCCACGGCATGCAAATGCGCCTAGACAACTGACGCTGCTAACCGCACGGCCACGAAGCCCATAAATCAAAAGGTGGCCACTTTCCCGGGAGAACCAGGTTTTCGCAATGCAACCAAACCTGACCAGCACCACTCAAGTACCTCAAAATAGAATCTATTGAGCTCGTTTCGCAAAATCATGAAGTTTGAGACGTCGCAAGATGGCTTTCAGATCACATCGAAAAATGGCCACTTGCCCGGGGAACCAGGTCCATGAAATGCCACGGAACCTGACCAACACCACTCAGGTAACTCTAAATACACTCTTTATTTATTTACTATCAGACTAAAGCCGGACCACCATAGATGGTACGCAGCACTTTCCTTTCGAAAACTCCAAGTGCACGTTGGTCCTCCACGAACATCGTACAGGTCTCTTGTCCGTAGAGAAATACCGACCGAATAAGCGTTTTGTAGATAGTCAATTTGGTACGGCGGCGAACTCTCTTCGATCGGAGCGTTTTGCGGACTCCAAAGTACGTACGATTTCCTGCCATGATGCGTCTACGAATTTTTTTGCTGGTTTCGTTATCGGAGGTCACCGGTGAGCCCAACGAACTCTTCAACCACCTCGATTTCGGCACCAACAATACAAACTCGTGGTGGGTGGCTCACATTGTCTTCTTGTCTTGAACCTCTTCCTATCACCCTACGTAGGGGTGGAAACGAAATCTGTAAACAAGCAGAAGCAGACCCAGAGGCTCATGGCGGCGAAGCCTCAATACAGAAATAAAAGAAGTCGACCGAAATCTAACCTGGCAACAGGTTAAAGCGATAGCCGGGCAACGCTCATAAGTAAAAAGTAAGATCTCCTCCTGGATTTCCTGGAGATTCGGAGCCAGAAATCGTATGTCCTGCGCGCGTGCTCCCAGGTTCATTACCATACCGCCAACGTTGTCTGCCACATTGCCATTCAGGTGCTCTTCGTAGTGCTGCCGCCGCCTTTGGATCACCTCACGCTCGTTCGCAAGAAGTTTCTCGTTTATGTCCTTCCAAATATCGGGCTGTGGCACGTGGCCCTTACGTGAACGGTTTAACTTCTCATAGAATTTTCGTGTGTTATTAGCGCGGTACAGGATCTCCCCCGGAAGATCCTGTGTTGATCATATTGTCACGCTCCGCATCATTCTGGAGCAAGCCTACGAATTCCAAGAGTCCCTTTATTTGTTTTTCGATGACTACGAAAAAGCTTTCGACCGTTTCAACTACGAGATATCTGAGGACCCTGAGACGCAAGGGAGTTTCTGAAAAAATAATTGGCCTTGCCGTGCAGAGTGTTACACAACGGGGTTTCGTTCAACCCAATCCGGGTCGTAGCCGGTGTGAGGAAAGGATGTATTCTACCACAACTAGGGGCCATCCAGAAACCACGTGGTCATATTTTTGAAGATTTTCAACCCCCCCCTCCCCCCATGTGGTCTATCGTGGTCATTTGGCAGACCCCCCCTCCCCCCCCCCTTTGACCATGTGGTTTTTTTTTCAAGCACAAAAATTAAAAAAAAACCTATGTAACTAAAACATATGGTTAATCCGATCAATTTTGAAGATGGACAATTTCAACTGATTCAAAATCAAACTAAAACCCAGCATGGAAATTATAAATTTTCATTATTTCGAAGATTTTTATGATGTTATCATGTTGTAATGTGTATCAGGTATTAGGTTATCTAGAACTCGCATACCTTCGATGCATCAGGAGGATACCAAAAAATGCGGACTCGCGAATATGTTATAAAAATTTCGAGAAAAATTTGTAATGATTTAGAAATTTTCCAAAATATCCCTATATTTTTTAATTTCTTTATTGGTGATTTTTTTAAATACATAATTGCAATTTTTGCTTTTACAAGTGCTAATTGTTGTTTTGTGGAAAATTTTCAACTGTTTATGGAAATTTTGCATTATTTGCAGTAATTCTATATTTATTTAATACTCATACCCTGATTTCTTTATTGGCAATTTCCAATTCTATTATGGTAAATTTCTATTTTTTCTCTGATAAATAATCTAGAGCTGGCTCATCTCTCAAAATTTCTAATTCTTCATTGAAATTTTATTTTGATATTGACTCGTGGAATCCAATGATGCCATACTAAACATATTTTCTCGGTCACTCTGATGTCTTTCGAATAATTTTCCAAGGAACTTCTATTCCATATCTCGAATATGCTTCAATCAATGGTCTTTTCATAAGCGACTCATAAAAGAATGAATTTATTATAGATCAATTATCATTTTGGAGTTCGGATCATTCGATTTATCCAATTAACCAAATTATGAATGATGTATGATATAATATCCCATTAGGTCCATTGGGTTGATATGACAATTGTTATTTGTACAAGCTACTACACTGCCGTTCTACGCATAATTGTCCCATGTACATAGGAAATCCCAGCAAACATGGGACAACTATGCGTATGACGGCAGTACAGACTTTTTAGTTAAAAAAATTATGTTGAGCTTTTTAATGGAATGTCTTTACTTGTCATAAGACGAGTTTGTACCTTCCCATTTAATTCCACCACTTGATTGTACCTTGACAGATACGTATTTTGACCTCAACAGTAAGGTCGTCTTCAGTGTTTCGTACTTGACTCGACTTAGGTTAAACAAAACTTTTAGAATTAATTGCATATTATTCGGCAACTCGGCCGTACGAAAACCATTTTTTGTTAAATATCTTGGCTGTGCATATGCACAGCATATGTTTAAAAGTGGACTTGCATATTCAATTTCATGCCCCCAGCAACGGACTGCGGACGGTCCGTTGCTGGGGGCATGGAGTGCGATCCTCTGTTTAATAAACAATGTGCACTCTGCTTGGCTGTGGATATACAACAGTAAAGCAAAATGTGGAGATTGGGCAAATCAAGCATCCGAAAGATATTCAATTTGCAAAAAGAGAGCTAACCGCGGTGGAGGTTGGTACTGGATTCTGATGGCTTTTCCGCAAACGTGACCTTTAAGTGGTCTTGTTGTGTAGGGGTTATCACGCCTATCTAGAGAGTAGGAGGTTGAGGTCTGAGTCCCTCCAAGACACGTGGATTCTTTTTCGCAAATTTCATATCAATTTGTCCATTTCGAAACATATGCTGTGCATATGCACAGCCAAGATATTTAACAAAAAAAAACTTTTAGGTTTTAAAAAACGTCCTGGAAGTCGTATTGTTTGAACTACTTAATCATCCAAGTCCGTGAACCCAGTGCTTCTAAGGCCCTACAAAAAAGGCATAGTCAATGTGCAGCTTGATGTTGACTCAAGATAATTTTGGGTACCTTGTCTCTTAGATCTCATGTTAATGGAAATTAGGATCATATGCTTATTTCATCGGATTGGGTACATACCGATGATGAGGCCATTACAAATGTCATGATTGATCACCCGAGAAGTCGTGGGCTGAACTTGAGAGCAATCACTGGCTTAACGTTCAGGATGACCCATCTTATCTGAGTGTTCAGAATGATTCAAACATTTCAACTTCATTTGCATGCTCTTAGAATCGAAATCTTCCCAAAGTTTCGGATAACTGAGTTTTCAGGGTCAGTCAAATTTGAGCTCCCATATTTTTTCTGTAAAACCAATATCTAGATGAACAATTTTACTGAAGGAAATGGTGGTCTAGCTCTCTTTTGTGATTTAATAGACAATCTAAAACGCTGGGCATATATGACCCATCCGTCCTGAAAGGGTTGAGATTTGTTTTGGAATTCAATTTCAATCGTTATTATAACACTATTTATTACCTAGATTGTTTTAGGAATTGGAGTGTTTTTTTCTGGAACACTGCCACTTTTTTTCATATCGCCGGACTCTTCTTAGTTCTAAGACCCTTTTATGAACTTTAAAAGCATTTTATTTAGAATTTCATGTTGATTTTTTAAATGCAAACTTCTCTATGTTTTCATACGCACTACTAGAATGTTGTGCATTATTGATCGAAAAATTCAATAATGCACCTAAATGTTCTAATTAGGTGCATTATTAAATTGTTCGATCAATTAGCCTAATTATTCAATATCATAAGAACTAGGCTTCTTAATCCTAAATAATTGCCTACATGTATTGCTTGGATGAATTTTAAATTCCAAGATCTTCCTAATTTTCAAGAATAATTATTCTGGAGTTGCAAGGGAAACCCTTCAGAATAGTTAGAAGAAATTCTTCGGAGTCTCCACGGAAAAATCTTCAGTATTTCAACGATTTTTTTTTTCGAAATTCTGTGGAAAAGTTCCTAAAAAAGGTTCGGTAGAAATTTTGAAGAACTAGAAGAATCCGTAGAAGGATCTTAAATGCATATTTACGATGAAAATTCCAATAAACATCAAATTCCGAAGAACTTCCGGTATAAATTAGAAAAAAAATCCAGCTTACTTTTTTTACAGAATCTCTAAAGATTTTTTTCAAAATCCTGGGCAAATTTAATAAATCTTCAAAGGAAATTCTTCTAAATTTCCAATGGAAATTTTTTTCGTTTTTAAAAAAATAATCTTAGAAATTTTCAGCAGTTTTTTTAATTTCCAAAAGAAATTATTTGGAATATACCAAAATATTTCGGATGGAAATTCCTAAGATTTTCCAGTAGAAAATCGATGAAAAGTTCATCTAAAACACGCCTAATGAATTTCCCGAGGATATTTCGATGTTTTTACAAGTAGAAAATTAAATCAAAATTTTAAAGATTTTCTGATGTGAAAATTCCTTAAAATTTTTAAATCATTTCTTGTGCTTCTTTGCATGGTAAAGATTTAAAGCAATGTTTAGCTGAACCTACAAAGAAATCAAAATGACTTTCCGAAGAAGAATGAATTTCCCATGAAATTTTGGAAGAATTTATGGTGCAAATTAAAAAAAACACGAACCTTGTGAATTCTAAAGATTTATTCTTTGAAAATCCAAAGTATTTGTTGAAGATAATCCATAGACTCTTCCGTGGAAATTCTAAATAATGCCTCGAATAAAAAATATTTGGAAAATTTAAAATGTGATAGAATTCACAAAGAGCGTAAAAACTTTCATTTCAAAATTCCAAATTTGAAAACAAAAATCCAAAAACAAAAAATCAACGGTAATATCAAAGTGTTTCATGTGGCATTGGCTATTTAATTTCTCATGAAAATTCAGAAGATTTTTTCTTGAAAAATTTAGAAGTCTTCTTCTTCTTCTATGGCTCCATATTCCAACTGGAAGTTGGTCTGCTTTTCAACTTAGTTTATTCTTTTAGCATTTCCTCAGTTATAAATTGAAAGTTTCAAATGCCAGCAATTGTACGATTATATATCTTGTGTAGTAAGTACGAAGGATACATTATACCTAGGATGTCGACAATGTTTGACACCCGAAAACATCCTAGACAGGAACGAGAATCGAACTCGTCATCTCCGGATTGGCAATCCTATGCCTTTGGTCGTAAGGCTAACTGGAGACTAAACATTTTGAAGTGCACTCCCCAAAATATTCGAAAAACTTATTTTGGAAATGAAATAGAATTTCTGGTGAAGATTCGGAAGAACTTGTCGAAGAAATTCATTAGAATGTAAAAAAAATATGAAAATATGAACATTTTTTTCCACCGAAAATTATATGTATTTCCCACGAGACTGTTTTGAATTTTCAGACAGAATTCACATAGAATTTTTCTCGGCATTTACACTGGCGATATTTTGTTTTTTTTATGACCAATTTGTAGCAAAATTTACAAGCAAAATTTTCTAGAGAAAATTGTTCAAAAAACATTCTGAATGCTAGCACTTTATCAGGATTGTATGAAGTAAGGTCAAAGTTTTTACAGGAAATTTTTACTGGATTTTCCTGAATATCCACAAGACATTCTTTTGAAGATTTTTCTTGAATTATTGTAAAAACATGAACAGTTTTCAAAATTGTAGCTGTAGTCCGCTGATGCAAAAGTGTCGGCGGCGTGATGCCAAAACCATCTGCGGCGGAATTTAAAAAATATTTTTTCATTTTTCTTTCCCAATTTTTTTTGGTGAAAATTGAGACTGAAACGCAACCTGCTTTTTCGTTTATTTTTTTTTATGGAAAAAGGATCTAAAGCTAAGTTGGCCAAATAACTCAGATATGCATCGGCGTTGCGACCGACGCTGCGTTACCGGGTTTTCTCGATGCTTAATGCTAAATTCTTTTTAACACTGAGTTGAAAAAACGCTACGTGGGCATCGGCCCTAAGATGCGCTTTGCGTTTAATGATTAAATCATTAAATTTGATTAAATCAATTAATTCATAAAAAATTGTATTTTTTACACCGCTATTGTTATTTACCAAAAATTTTCGTGTTAAAAAAAACCACGTGGTTCGAGAGCAACACCCCCCCTCCCCCCATGTGGCTTATCGTGGTCATTTTCCAAACCCCCCCTCCCCCCCTATATGACCACGTGGTTTCTGGACGGCCCCCTACTGCTCCTCATCGTAATCGCCATTGCCCTGAAAATAACATTCCTCCGAAAATGACATTTTCTTCAAATAACATTTCTTCGAAAATAATATTACCGGGAAAACATATTTTCCCGGAAATATCATTTTCTAATATATAACAATGCTTTTAAAAACTATAACGTATCGTTTGCACTTCTCATCAAATGATGAAGTATCAGTGACAAATCACATTGAACCCTGTTGACCAACTAGTTTTATCATTTTCCGATTGTATTAATTGTAAGTTCAAAATCAACCTGGTAACTAAGGGCAAGCCCGAGTACTTACAGTTAGTATGACGATAACTCATAAATGCACCAAACCTTATCATTCCAAACAACGTTACTTAACCTTAGTAAGATGTTGGGGTCAATATGACCCAAAACGAAACTTCAAAGTAGATTAACTTTTTACCTGATAATCCGATCGTTCTGAAATTTCTTGACTTTTAATATTTTGTGGAAATGAAGCATCTGACATGAAAAAAGTATTTTAAAGTGCAACAGGAACGACCCCACAAAAAAAGTTACGAATAAGATGTTAGGGTCATATTGACCCAGAAATGTAAATGCTTATAAAACAGTCAAATTTTAACCGAATTACAAAGTTTATATACCGTTCTAAAGATAAACTCATCAATATTGTGACTGTGTGGTGATATGCTGGTTCTGGAGACAATGGCCACCGGGAAACGACTTCCACGGGGACCTTGTCGGTCATATAAGGGGAGCATAAAAATCGCTCCTTATATGCCATTCGATCGCTAATTCTTCATATATTCTCTTAAAACGGTAATGTATAGTCCACGAGAGGGCTTCCGACGAAAGTGGCCACTCCTGGTACATGCAAGGTGCCCCCGGGGAACCCGAAGGAGGGGACATTTCCGTTTTAGCACCAAAATATGCCGTACGGCGGTTCTTTTGTCATGATTTTCCACCAATCAGATGGTTATGCGCTTGAAATCGATAAGTGACCACATTGACCACTCCTGGTACATACAAGGTGCCCCCGGGGAACCCGCAGGAGGGGACATTTCCGTTTTAACACCAAAATATGCCGTGCGGCGGCTCTTTTGTCATGATTTTCCACCAAACAGATGGTTATGCGCTTGAAATCGATAAATGACCACATTGGCCACTCCTGGTGCATGCAAGCCGCCCCAGGGAACCCGCAGGAGGGGACATTTCCGTTTTAGCACCAAAATATACCGTGCGGCGGCTTTGTCGTCATGATTTTCCACAAAATAGATGATAATGCGCTTGAAATCGATCAAAGACCACATTTTCCACTCCTGGTACATACAAGGCGCCCCGGGGAACCTGCAGGAGGGGACATTTCCGTTTTAGCACCAAAATATGCCGTGCGGCGGCTCTTTTGTCATGATTTTCCACCAAACAGATGGTTATGCGCTTGAAATCGATAAATGACCACATTGGCCACTCCTGGTACAAGCAAGGTGCCCCCGGGTATTCCGTATGAAAGGACATTTCCGTTTTAGCACCAAAATATGCCGTGCGGCGTCTCCTTCGTCATGATTTTCCACAAAATAGATGATTATGCGCTTGAAATCGATAAGTGACCACATTGGCAACGCCTGGAACCTATGAGGGGGCCCCAGGGAACTCGTAGAAGGCGGCTCTTTTGGCGTTTTCCCATCGAACAGATGGACGTGCGCTCGAAATCGATAAGTGACCACATTGGCTACATTTGAAACCTATGAGGCTCCCTCGGAAGAAGATGGCATCTCCATTTTTACACCAACATATGTCATGCGGCGGCTCTTTCGTCGTGATTTTCCTCCAAATAGGTGCCCTCGAAATCGATTATTGACATATTGTCCACCCTTAGAACCTATGAGGTGCCCCCGGGAGCCCGTGGAAGAGTACATTTCCATTTTAACACCAAACTATGCCGTGCGGTGGCTCTTTCTTTGTTCTTCTTCTTCTTCTTCTTCTTATTGGCATTACTTCTCCACACTGGGACAGAGCCGCCTCGCAGCTTAGTGTTCATTAAGCACTTCCACAGTTATTAACTGCGAGGTTTCTAAGCCAGGTTACCATTTTTGCATTCGTATATCATGAGGCTAACACGATGATACTTTTATGCCCAGGGAAGTCGAGACAATTTCCAATCCGAAAATTGCCTAGGCCGGCACCGGGAATCGAACCCAGCCACCCTCAGCATGGTCTTGCTTTGTAGCCGCGCGTCTTACCACACGGCTAAGGAGGGCCCCTTTCTTTGTTATTTTCTACCAAACATAAGGTCATGTGTTTGGAGTTGATTAGTGATATTGTCTACTCTTGGAACCTTTGAGATGCCCTGCGAACCCGTAGGAGAGGACATTTTCATGGTTATATCAAATGTACTGTGCCGCTTGCGGCAGCTCTATCTTCGTCTATCATTGCCTACCCTGGCCACAAGTCTTCAAAAAGTTGGTTATGCGCTTGAAATTGTTCTTCATTTGAAATTGAGTATACTGAGTCAAATTAAAAAATAGTTTCTGAGCTACTGTGATGATTCCTTCGAACAGCTCTCCAAGGATTTTCTATTCCGCATCTCGATATTACCATTAGTCGATTCAATATCGACTCATAGAAGTTTGAAGTTTTCACCGATCGCCGTGGACAATGATATGAAAACGCAACATTTTGATATAAAAAAAACTCTCTTTCTGTGAGACTCATGCGGGTACCTTGTAGGTTGTAGATATTGAGTTCAGAATGAATGACCTATTTGATAGAAAAAAAAACAAGATTAATCTACCTAGTGGTGATGGTGCCTTTATCGTTCGTTCAAAAGGGTTGAGAAATATATGAGAAAAGTCTAATATAACACTAATAGGTAGATAGCTCTTATTTTTCATATTTGTTTATTTGCATTCTAAAACTTTCTGCTGAACGCAACTCATTGCAAGCCAATCGAATGAGCATAAGTGCCAGAAAAGTGATTTTCCCATGTAGCTGCTGAAATTAGTATTTTGGCCATAACTTCGGAGCCCATAGTCCGATCTGGCCAATTTTCAATAGGAAACAATAAAGCAGGATTTTCTTCGAATGCTATTTACTGCGAGCAATTCGGTCCCGTTACGCTGGGATATGGATACTCTGAAATAGTGCGTAACGGTGTAAGGCCGGTCATATCGCCAGGCTCGGTACAACACCGAAGCTGACAATATGACGTCCCTAACCCCGAATCCAAAGGTGTCAGGCGACCCGTGCTGAGGGGATGAATGGCCTGGGGGTGAAACAATTAGCCAGGCAGTTAACGGAGCCTGTAATGCTGGGTAGACACTCTTCGTGTTGCATTACGGATTAAGATCTACCACACTGTGCTCTAGTTCTTACTATTCTTGTTAATACTTATGAGTGATGGTCGGAAGAATATGGAACGACTATAATTTGCTTTTAGATGACCCATTTTTTGCTCCTTTTGGATGGAGTCAATGGAGTAAATTGTAAAAACGTAACTCAACCTTAGGCTGGTTTTCGAAGCCGACGACATGAATCTCCAAGCTCCAGAGCGCTTATTTAGGAAAGAAGCTGATACGAATTTGGTGGATCTGCTGAACCCTCTGACTGATTAGAGCTCTGTGTAAAGGTGTAAAGGTGAGACTCGTAAATGCCAAACGCAATGAAATCAGATCTCTGTACAAAAACGAATTCGGAACTCATAAGAAGAAGCAAAAATATGTTTTGAACTTCAGTACCGATGCATGGTCAAAATCAGTATTATTCCACTTACTGTTGAGCCGAAACTGATTGAGGGGCGCGCCTTTGAGTGTTGGTATAAGCCATTTTAAGAAGGGTATAAATAGCGGTACCTTAATCTAAAGAGGCTTTACATTAAGCTTGATAAATATATGAATAAAAAATGACTACTTCATTTCTTCTCAATAGAAATGGAGCAGAAAGACATGCACTAAACAAATGACACGGGTATACTACAAAAGTTCAATGAAATGGACGCAGTGGTTCATCCCGAACAAAAAAGGTCGGTTGCCGCTTGAAAACACGCTACGTGGGCATCGGCCCTAAGTAAGAGTAAGAGTAAGAACGGAAATGTCCTCTACTATGAGCTCTACGGCGGTACTTCATAGGTTCCAAAATGGAAAATGTGGTCACTTATTCATTTCGGTATAAAAACGGAAATGTTACCATCTACGGGTTCCCCGTGGGCATCTCATCGGTTCCAAGAGTGGCCAATGTGGTCACTTATCGATTTCAAGCGCATAATCATCTATTTTGTGGAAAATCATGACGAAAGAGCCGCCGCACGACATATTTCGGTGTTAAACGGAAATGTCATCTTCTACGTGTTCACCGAGGGAGCCTCATAGGTTTCAAATGTAGCCAATGTGGTTCAAGAGTGGCCAATGTGATCACTTATTGATTTCGAGCGAATAACTATCTCCTGTGGGAAAACACACCGAAAGAGTCGCCGCTCGGCATATTTCGGTGTTAAAACGGAAATATCCAATTCTACAGGTTCCCTGAGGCCCCTGGTAGATTCCAAGAGCGGCCAATGTGGTCAATTATCGATTACAAGCGCATAATCATCTATTTTGTGGAAAATCATGAAGAAAGAGTCGCCGCTCGGCATATTTCGGTGTTAAAACGGAAATATCCAATTCTACAGGTTCCCTGGGGCCCCTGGTAGATTCCAAGAGTGGCCAATGTGGTCACTTATCGATTTCGAGCGCATAATCATCTATTTTGTGGAAAATCATGATGAAAGAGCCGCAGCATCGCACATTTTGGTGCCAGAACGGAAATGTCCTCTCCTACGGGTTCCCCGGGGGCACCTTGCATATACAAGGAGTGGCCAATGTGATCATTTATCGATTTCAAGAGCATGACCATCTGTTTGGTGGAAAATCATGATAAAAGAGCCGCCACACGACATATTTTCATGTTGAAACGGAAATGTCCCATTTAACGGGTTTCCTGAGGGCACCTCATAGGCTCCAAGAGTGGCCAATGTGGCCAATTATCGATTTCGAGCGCATAATCATCTATTTTGTTGAAAATCATGACGAATGAGCCACCGCATGGCATATTTTGGAGTTTAAACGGAAATATTCCTTTCTACGGGTTCCCCAAGGGCACCTCATAGGTTCCAAGAGTGGCCAATGTGGTCAATTATCGATTTCGAGCACATAATCATCTATTTTGTGGAAAATCATGACGAAAGACCTATCGCACGACATATTTTGGTGTTAAAACGGAAATGTCCCCTTTTACGGGTTCCACGGGGGCACCTCATAGGCTCCAAGAGTGGCCAATGTGGTCACTTAGCGATTTCAAGCGCATTATCATATATTTGAAAGGATGCTTTCGACTGTTGTGCTCAATTTTGTTTGACTATTATCGGCTCTTTCAGTCTTATAAAGCAGCTAAAACGTTATTGCATCTATTTTCCGACGTTTCGGTGTATATTTCACCTTCTTCAGGGATTTCTATGATTTTGATGAAAATTAAAATTAGTTGTTAACAAATATTCTTGATAATTTTAGGCTTATTGTTGTGTTTAACTTACAGAGGCTACGTTTTGTTGTGTATGTGTGTGTCCTGTCTGACATAACGTTGTCAATTAACAATGGCGTCTCACTACGGCTAATTATGAATTTGGAAATACATTAATTACAACATTATTAATATTCAAAACTACACTCACTTCATACGTCTCATTATTTTTGCACTGCACTGTGGTTTTTGAAATATTTCTTGTGGTATTTGAGCTTTATCCCACCTACACTCGCGATAAAAGCTTCTCTGGATCTATCTATCTGTATCTATCTGTTTTACGGTATTTGTGAAGTTATTCTTCTTCTATTGTAGGTGGTTGTGTACAATTTTGAGACAGTGTTTGTGATGTATCTTGCCTATTTTGTTTTGCTTTATTCGTTCTGTTTTTAATTGCATGGAGAATGCCTGCATAGATAGCACTCAATCCTTCTGTATCTGTTCTTCTGTTTATGCTGTGGTCGTTGTTTACAATGTGACACATCTCTAATAGCGGTAGTTTGTATTGCTTGTTGTGCTGGTCTATGATTTTAACGTTTGTTAGGTCAAAACGGTGGTTGTTTACTATACTATGTTCAAGTAGTGCTGTTTTTGGCTCAGAAGTGTTATTTGTGGATCTGTAATGTTTATGTTTGTTGCAGTGAGACGATCTAGTGTATTGTAGTGTGTTTTGTGTCCGCTCATCCTTGTACTTAACTTATTTGTCGTCATATCTATGTAGCAGGCTGGGCACGGAATGCACGGAATGTTGTAAATGGCGTTTGTTTGTTGACCGGGAGGTGTCGGATCTTTGATGTTGCTGAATATTTGTCTTACTGTTTTTATGTTGTAGTTTGCGAGTTTGATATTCGTGTAGTCCTTTTTCAGCAGCTTGTCGATTCTGCTCGATAGGCCCGGTATGTATGCCAGCGATCGGTAGGTATATTTCAACCGTTTCTCTTCTGTGACATTAGACTGTGTTTGATGACGTCGTTCATTCATGCGGTTTTCCAGTCGGTGCCGGAGGTTTGACGGATAGTGATTCAGCTTCAGATGATCGTCGATTATTTTGTGTTTCTCCGTATCTGATAAGCTTGTTGAAAGCTTGTTTACTCGACAGATGAAATTTTTGGCAACATTTAGCTTCATACTCATAGGGTGGATTGAGTAGAAATCAAGGAATCTGCCGCTCGCAATTGGTTTTGAATACCATTCAGTTGTTACCCTTTGGTTTTGTTGTCTGATGAGTAGCATGTCCAAGTAGGGTAGTCTGTTATTCATTTCCAGCTCATGCGTGAACTGGATATGAATGTCATAGCTGTTGAATGCGTCGAGTAATTGTTTTAGTTTTTCTAGGGGAATTGCTGTGACGAGATCATCTACGTATTTACGGATGAACGGTAAACGGAAACCCATATTTTCCAAGACGGTGTTTAATAGGGTCTCCATCACAAGATCCGCTGCTATTGGAGAGAGCGGATTGCCCATTGCTGTGCCGAATTTTTGTTTGTAATACTGGCCCTCATAGACGAAGTAACTCGAATCTATGCAGAATTCAATAATTTCAACAAATAGACTTTGATTGATGTTTGTGTGTTGCTTAATATCGTTCCACTTTTGTCGAACGTTTTCGATGACCAGGTGTTTTGGGATCGACGTGAAAAGCGCTGTGACGTCGAGCGACACCAACATGTGATTGGGCGGAAGTTGGGTCCCATTGATGAATTCGCAAAAAGAGAATGAATCCTTGATATTGTACGGACTTTCTATGGATTGCTTTAGAATACTTGCGACGAATTTGGCCAAATTGTATGATGGCGCGGTCATGTTTGGAACCACCGGACGGAGTGGTAGTCCTGTTTTGTGAGCCTTTGGCTGTCCGTAGATTTTTGGGCATACCGCTGAGTACGTCTTCAAAGATCTGGCTGTTTTGTCGTCGATCAGATCCAGTGCTCGGATCCGTTGTACGATGCTGTTGTTTTGATTCTGAAATCTGCTTGTTGGATCACGTGGAATACGTTCGTACGTTTGATGGTCGTTGACCAACGCCAGCATTTTCTGTTTGTAGTCTTCTGCAAACATCAATACAGTTTTGTTGCCTTTATCTGACGGGATGACTAGAATGTCGGAAAATCTGTATAACCACAAGAAATATTTCAAAAACCACAGTGCAGTGCAAAAATAATGAGACGTATGAAGTGAGTGTAGTTTTGAATATTAATAATGTTGTAATTAATGTATTTCCAAATTCATAATTAGCCGTAGTGAGACGCCATTGTTAATTGACAACGTTATGTCAGACAGGACACACACATACACAACAAAACGTAGCCTCTGTAAGTTAAACACAACAATAAGCCTAAAATTATCAAGAATATTTGTTAACAACTAATTTTAATTTTCATCAAAATCATAGAAATCCCTGAAGAAGGTGAAATATACACCGAAACGTCGGAAAATAGATGCAATAACGTTTTAGCTGCTTTATAAGACTGAAAGAGCCGATAATAGTCAAAAAAAAAAAAAAAAAAAAAAAAAAAAAAAATATCATATATTTTGTGGAAAATCATGACGACAGAGCCGCCGCACGGTATATTTTGGTGCTAAAACGGAAATGTCCCTTCCTCCGGTTCCCCGGGGGAACCTTGCATGTACCAGGAGTGGCCAATGTGGTCACTTATCGATTTCAAGCGCATAACCTTCTGTTTGGTGGAAAATCATGACGAAAGAGCGGCATATTTTGGTGCTAAAACGGAAATGTCCCCTCCTGCGGGTTCCCCGGGGGCACCTTGTATGTACCAGGAGTGGCCACTTTCATCGGAAGCCCTCTCATAGCCCTCATATCTTTCGAACGGTATATAAACTTTGTAATTCGGTTATAATTTGACTGTTTTATAAGCATTTACATTTCTGGGTCAATATGACCCCAACATCTTATTCGTAAGTTTTTTCTAATATCCGAAGAAGGTTAATATCAACATCAACAGCATTCTGGAAATAAGTCTCATAAACCATATTTTTTATGAGATTCATCCCAAAAATTAATGAAAAAGTAGATAAATTCCTACCATGCATGTAGCTTCAGACTGCTCCCCAGCCGGATAAATGAGAGAAGGTGGAAGCGACGAAGGTAGGTAGGTGTATCGTAAACCAATCTCATTTGGAACGTCTGTTTCTATTCAACAGCGTTGAATTGCACCCTCGCAATTCCTGTTGTTGGTATAGATACGTATTTGGACTGCTAGCCAACCGAGATGATCAGCATCAGCTTTGACGTGCATTCATGGTATTGGACATGGAGCCCAGCTGGAAGAAAAAAAATGAAAAATATCTTTCAGGAGAAAGGGCATCACAACAAATACCGAGGAGAGTGCAAAATTTTCCGAATCAATAAAGTGAATGAAACCGAAAGCACAGCAGATGGGGGATGGTTTATTCAAGCAGTAGACTAACTCACGTGTGAGCAAACGGATATTTTCTGGTATCGAACTCTAACGGAAGATAATTGTTTTGTACCACGATGTATTTTTTTAAGCTTTTGTATGTTTTCACATGTACATAAGGACACTGTTATAATTCCCTACACTTGAAATTTTACAAGTATTTAAGTCAAGCCTGTAGGAAAATCTTCAAAATGTGCAAAATATTCGGTAGGTTTATTTTCATATGATCTTCATAGATTGAGTGTTTCGAGACCATTTTTCCGAGTTTTCTAAGACCCATTTTCTATTCAAACACGAAATTCGCTTCGGATTCTTAGACATCTTCCAGGAATCCAAAAAGTTCATTCGGAATATTATTTTTGACATAAAATTCATTGAAAATATGGAAATGATTAATTGGTCTGAAAAAAAATCATTAATAGGGCTTATTAAGGAGCTTTATAATAGATACATATTTTCTTAAATTGTTAAATAAATATGCTTGTTTATTTCAATACTCCTTTTAAGGTGTAACAACGGTTAAAAAACGAAACACCATAACATGGAAGACGACGCAGTTTCAAAAAATAACTAAAAATGGAAACGGAAATATATCGAAGAATGGGTGGAAATACAGAGCTGTGCATAATAAAAATTACCTCGTCTCACAGCCATGTGCTCCACCAGTCAACCCTTCAAATTCACACAGTTCAGAAATCACCGAATGACGACGACGACGACCAGAAGCTTGAATTGAAAGGATATTTTGATTCGCTGGTGCTGTTGCTTTGCTGGAGAGCTGAACGTTTTGCCAATCGACGAGTTCTATTCATGCGCATGGTTTTCGAGAAGAAAAAAAGTAAAATGTCGACGAGAGATGCTTTTTCCTTTCCTAGAATAGTGATCATGGCTTTATCGGTGAATGGATGCCCCACGATGAAAGGGAAATGAAGAAGCTGCACTCGAAAGCATTATGTTTTCCTCAATTCTAGTCGACGCTCTGAAGTGGTGCTTTTCTAGTATTAGCGTGGAATTTGCTTACCGTTGCCGGCCATTGACTGGTCGGCAGCGATTGATGGGGAATGCTTTCCGGTTCGTTGCGGGCTGTGGTCATTCGAACGGGATGCACTTCAGTCCGACTAATTGGTAGACGGTGCACAATATTCACGTTTGAACGAACATCATCTCTCTGTGGTTTATCGATCTTATCAGAACCCCGACCGTTGGCTTAGGTGCTGCAATGGCCTCCATAATATCGTTTTCATACTCTTCTGCGATATTTATTGTTCCTAGGGGAACTGCTCCTTGAATTCATACCATGTACCCAAATCAATACCATTCGAAAACAAAGAAGTGGTGCGCTAATTGTTCTATTTCTCATTTTTGTGAATTTTTTCAGCAGTGAGCACACCGGAAAACAACAAAACACGACACAAATTGAGCCTAAATTGCCTGTTTTGCGAATGTTATTGATATAGGAGCATGTTATTAATAATGGAACAGATACCCTATATCTTGAAGATTCAACTTCTCATTGTTTAAATTGTTTTATCATGTAACTAAAAAGTGATATTTCTGAAAATAACTCTGAACAATAATTGCAACAATTAACTAACCGGCCCTCTGTTTGATAAATTGAAAAAATATTTCTCTGGTGTATTGCTTGAACTTATGACATTGTAAACATCTTATTATCTTTTTATTTATTGCATCTCTATATCTTATGGATCCCGTAACGAGTGCTGTGCCTTTGCGCGACGTCTCCTGTTGTTCAAATTCAGACTGATCCGTTTGCCTCCCGCCGTGAACGATTCATTCCCTCTTTCATATTTCCATCGTATAACTCGAAATGGATATTTTATTTTCTCACCTCCCCAGGAGCGCGCTTGCTCAGCAGTCATAACCCACCGTTAATGAGCCATAACACATCATCAAAATCGCCTCTTGAACCAACACGATGACGTGTCGGTGCCCCTTCGAATATGGCAAAATAGAAGTTACACACTCCAGAACTCGCCGGAATATATAACAATATCAATTTTCCTCACTTCATAAACATGAGGAGAAAGAAGTGCCAACCGCTCGCTCCGACGACGAATGGGCAAAGGGCCATGAACACATTAAACATCCAATACTTTTTATGATCGCCATCAATTCGTTTAATTGCATAGATTATGCTTTGCAATGTTGCTCTGGTTGATGCTCCTGAACTCTGTCTGTCCTGTATTATATTCCTGCCGAAAAAAATGACGACTGCCACACACGGTTATGACGGTCATATGGACCGCACTCTCAAGGACCGGCTCATAATCCTGCGAAGAAAGGACATCAAACAGGAAAAGGGAAAGTTCTTAACCTTATTGGATTCCCGATGAGCAAATGAGTACTTTTCCCGGTGCGGTGCCCTTCTACAGTTCGTTGTCATTTTATGGAGGATAATCTCTGATGGACAGATGGCAGCTGGACGTTAGGATTCATTAACTTACTTTCCTTGCCGAAGTGGTCGGAGGAATAGAGAGAAAAATGAGCTGTACTTAACAGAAACACGTTTGAATTGCGTCACAGTGTCGAGACTGGAGATGGGTTCAACTTCTGATGATGCACGTGCAGCAGTCGAGCTGAATGAGTCGAATGAAATAATGGCTGCATACTGGAGATAATCAAATAGTTTTAATATTTTTTTATTAAATCCTAAATATCCTGGGCACAATTTATTTATTATAGAGGAGACTGGGGAGACTTGATCCCCTTTTTTGATTTCCGATGTATCACAGCCAAAAATAAATAAACATACGCGATTTCCACACGGAGTCTCTAAAAAATATAGTATTTAATTTTACTGATATATGACAGTCCTTAAATTATGGTTGTTATTGATACACAATCGATTTTGTTGGTGTGCTGTAAAAAACCGACTTTTAAAATATTCGGGGGAAATTGATCCCTCTCCAAGAACTTGCTTCGATAAAATTATAAAGGTGCCCTCAGATGTTTTAAATATTTTTCCTCCAAATTCGCGGAATTTTCGAATTGCTGTGCGTATACATGAACGATTTTTGTTATTGAATTCGACAGCACATGCAATGTTAAAATTTGGGGAGACTTGATCCCCTTTCTGTGATATCTACGCAATAAATAATTTTTCCTACCAATCCTCCATCAAATATGTCAAATCTACAACAAAATAGGAGCCTGAGGTCAGATTTATATTTTTTTTTATTTTTTTCGCCAAATTTTTGTATGGGTGACTATGGGGGATCAAGTGTTCCCATATTGAGGCAATAACTTCAAATCCAAATATCCTAAAACTTTAATGGAATGTTGACATTTTCATCAGTACAGATCATTAAGCACATTTATGGTTTTGTGCTTGTGGAGGTCAACTGCACCCACCGTTCCACCGTTTTCGATCAATGTGGTAAATAACAAGGCATGAACCCACTTCATCAGCTCCTTCTTTTTTACCACATTGATAAAAATGCTCGGAAAGGTGCGGTGAGTGCAGTAGAGCTTCACAAATGTCAGATCAGAGACTGACCCACATGTAAGCAAGCGGCCATTACCGCTCGTGGCAAACTGAATAGACTGGTGATATTTTAGTTGCTGCCAAACCATTGAAAAGGGATAAAATATTGGCAAAATGGACTGCTTTGAACTTTTTACGTGCCATCAATCAAAAATAGCTTATTTTGTTCGATTTTCCCCTGAACTCGTGTTTCAATGTAAAAAAAGAGCTTGGGACTAGCACTTATCTTCAATGTACAAGTACTGGTGATCTCATTTGTTAGGTCATACTGGCGCCTGCCACGTCAGGATGCCAGTCGATGTAGGGAAGGGGGAGGAAATGGTGATGCAATTACTCGCCCACTGCAAGCCGAATATACCTCTGCACTTGCCACGAGTTCATACGGAATTCATTGGAATTTTTGGGTTCGGTTCGAGAGGCAGGGGTTCGTCTTGGTTCACGAGCTGCTAATGTTACGGATAGCAACTGATGGAATTTTCTAATTGGATGAAGGAAACATTTTTTTTAGTTCATTTCCAATTCTAGCAGCTACTGCTAGAACAGTCAAGTTGAAGATATAGGATACAAATGGAAACTGTATGGAAGTCCATTTCCAGTTCTAGCGATTGTTAGAACATGAGGAATATAGAGAAAGATACAAATTGGAGAATGGGAACGGACCTGGGATTGAACCCATGACCATATGACTACCAAGCCCGTTTTCAATGTTAAAAAGCCGATGGAACACTTTTTCTCGTGTGTAGAATAATCTCAACTGGTACAGATCTATGAAGGATTATTGGGACCAAATTTGGCAAGTGGAGGTTCTTGAAGACAAGAAATATTCCTGTGTTGGTTTGAGTCCCCTACCCTTTTTAGAAGGGGGACTCCCATACAAATACTACCGAAATCTTTACATAACTCGAGAACTAATTAAGCAAATTGAGCTAAATTTGACACGTTGCAGGCCCCTCCTCCCTTTTGAAAAGAAGGTCCCGTATAAATTAAACAAAAATTTCTGCATAATTCGAGAACTTATTAAGCAAATGAAACGAAATTTGGCATGCGGAGGTTTTTGAAGACAAGAAATGTTTCTATATGGGGTTTCCAATAAAATGAAACACTCTCTCTCTCTTTTCTCTTCGTTGGCATTACATCCCCCACTGGGACATTGCCGCCACGCAGCTTAGTGTTCATTAAGCACTTCCACAGTTATTAACTGTGAGGTTTCTAAGCCAAGTTACCATTTCTGCATTCGTATATCATGAGGCTAATACAATGATACTTTTATGCCCAGGGAAGTCGAGACAATTTCCAATCCGAAAATTGTCTAGACCGGCACCAGGAATCGAACCCAGCCACCCTCAGCATGGTCTTGCTTTGTAGCCGCGCATCTTAACGCACGGCTAAGGAGGGTCCCGAATGAAACATGAAAAATGAAACACACATTCCCGAATTTTCACTCTTGAGAAAGAGGTTTTTGAAAGGTCAAATAAAATCGAATCACAGAGCAAACGTTAAATCCTAAATTGTGAAAGCAAAAAATGCCAACTATTTCATTTTGGGTAAGACAGACTTCGAAGCTAGTAAGCTAAATAATCAAAGCAGAAGCACGTTAAGATAACTCAAATGTAACTCAAATATTGATATATTATTGGTGAAATGGCTTGCATTGAACTCTGAATTTAGTCTGCAATTAAGTACGAAAAACAAAAATATTTCTTGGATGCAAAATAATAACAACAGGTACAAATCAATTTAATATACGTTCAGGCAGGCAAATTTATATTATTTCGTGAATTTAAGTTCACTAAAGGTCATTTTGCGCGGCTATAAAGCAAGACCATGGATGGATGGATTTGATTCCCGTTGCTGGGCTAGAACATTTTCGGTTAGGAAATTGTCTTGACTTCCCTGGGCATAAAAGTGTCATCGTGTTAGCCTTTTTGCCTTTCTCGTACAGTAAGTGTACCGAAAGGCTATATGTTCGCTCCAAAAACAAACAAAGCTGTGAACAGCAAGCACCCCATGAGGGGTTCGAAGTGCCCGGCGTTTAAGCGTGCTGCAATATCACAGTGCAGCTGTGTCAGACAGTTGCTGAATGGAGGACGGATATCGCCATCATAGCAGATCCTTACCGGGTACCCAATAGGAACGTCAATTGGGTCGCCAATGGGTCTAAAATGGCGGCGATATGGACAACGGGGAAATACCCAGTCCAAGAGTTGGTGTCTTCGACACACGAGGGCTTCGTTATTGCCAAAATCAACGGGGTCTTCTTCTGCAGCTGCTATGCGCCTCCTCGATGGTCGATCGAGCAGTTCGGTCGAATGCTAGATTGTTTGACGGCTAACTTGATGGGGCGTAGGCCGGTGGTGATAGCGGGGGACTTCAACGCTTGGGCCGTGGAATGAGGAAGCCGATCCACGAATCAACGGGGGCAGATCCTGCTGGAATCACTGGCCTTGGCTCATGTCGGTACCAAAAGTACCTACAGCTGGAACGGGACCGAGTCGATTATCGACGTTACGTTCTGAAGCCCTGGCCAAACGAGTAGTTCGAACTGGAGGGTAGATGATGGCTACACTCACAGCGACCACCTGGTGGTTCACTACAGTATCGACTATACGACCAGCATTCAGCGGATGGAGGAAGGGGCGAGGCCTAGCCCTCGTATGTGGAAGACATCATACTTCGACGACGAGGTGTTTAAGGAAGCGCTCCGCCGCGAGCACAATACTCTCGGTCTGAGCGGCGAGCAGCTGGTAACAGTACTTTCGCGTGCATGCGATGCCACCATGCCTAGGAAAGTCCACCCTAGGAATGGGAGGCCACCGGCTTACTGGTGGACTCAAGCAATTGCGAACCTGCGCCGCGCCTGCCTACGGGAACGGAGGCGGATGCAGCGAGCACGCACAGAAGAGGAACGTGTTGAACGACGGGTGGCGTTCGTGGCTGCTAGAGCCGCTCTGAAGACTAAGATTAGATCAAGCAAAAAAGCCTGCTTCGAGGGCCTGTGTCAAAGTGCCAACGCGAATTCATGGGGTGACGCCTATAGGGTCGTAATGGCCAAGACACGTGGGGCGATGGCCCCTACAGAGCGGTCTCCAGAGATGCTGGAGAGGATCATCGAGGGGCTCTTCCCACGTCACGACCCAAGTCCCTGGCCTCCCTTTGTGGCCTTTGTGGCCGACGAGGGAAGAGTAACTGGGGCGGAACTTGCGGGGAGTGCACAGTCCATTAGTGTAGGTAAGACGAGGGAGTCTTCCCTGAAGCATGGAAAAGGCAGAGCTTGGTCCTATTGCCAAAGGCGGGAATACCACCGGGGGATCCATAGACAGACAGTACCTACACCGGTTCGGACACTCGGCCTCGCCCGAGTGTCCGGTGTGCGCAGGTTTAGGTCGTTTGCTGTTGGAGGTGGCCCCTAACCCCGCACTTCCTAGACAACCCCCTTTGGAAAAAAAAATTAAAATCGATTTTTTTTTGAGAATTTTTTTTTAAAATATCAGAAATATAATCATAGTTCACTGTTAACAGATTTAAACTAAATGTATAATAATTTTAAATTAACCAATTATCATAGCAAAAATCTTCATGGTGATTCGGCTTCTTGTTACGTTTAGACCTCCTGGGTTCTTGTACGTCAATACCAGAAGCTTCTCGTTTTCGTTTCCGTGTCCGGTTGCTCCCCCTAGGAAGTGCCTCCGATCCGTTTTCACCAAACTCCTGGTTTTCTCCGGTAACCTCTCCCATCTCGTTCGTAGCTTCGTCTGTACAGTCTCGGGTAATGAACACGTTTGGCCTTTGCCGATGTGACTCATCTCTACGAATCCTTATTTGATTTCCGATGCGCCATTACTTCGGCGCTTCCAATACGTATCTGGAATACATTAGGAGAGTACCTTTTAATATAAGTTGCCTTTATCCAGCGTGCATGATCACGAGATTTATGGTTTTTATACCATAACTCATCACCAATCAGCATATCGTCAATCGCCTTATTTGGGTACTTCGGAATTTTCCCGACCTTAGGTTTTGTGGTACAACTAAATGTTGTTTATAATGTATTTTTGGGTTAATGAGATCTAAAATTGTCTTGGGTGAATAGGAAAATATCCTATCAGACGGAAAATGGCCGTCACTCGTCATATTGTTGTTTCTAAAATGAAACAAGAAAAGAATTATCTGGTCTTCCAGGTCCAACTCCAAGATTTCTGGCTCCAATAGAAACCTTTTCAAAACTTCTTTTACTGTTCTAACTAATCTCTCTGCTTGCCCGTTACTAGAAGGATTGTACGGTGGACTTTTCATTACCTTAATGCCTTGCCTCTCAAGAAAAATTATAAACTCATAGGAGTTGAACGGCGGACCGTTGTCGGAAACTAAAACATCTGGCAAACCAAAACGCGCAAAATACGCGAGTAATTTTTTTAAAACCTTCTTGCTATCTGTACCTTGCTTCATTTCTTCTATCTCAATCCATTTGGAGAAACTGTCAACGATAATTAGATAAGTACGGTGTTCAAAATAAAAGAAATCCACGTGCACTCTGCTGAACGGTCTGCTGGTTTCAATCCATTCAGATGACGTCTCTGGTTTATAGGCAATCGCCATGCTACTGCAAGCCTCACAAGAAGCTACGAATTGTTCAATGTCAGTATTAATCCCAAACCAATAAACCATACTTCTTGCTAATCGTTTCATTTTCACTACCCCTCCGTGATTATTATGCAGCAGCTTTAATACTTGTTTTTGATAAATTCTTGGAACTATAACTCTGTCTTTATAGAGTAAACAATCGTTGACTGTTTCTAAATCCTGTTGGTTTGCATAAACATCACTAAATCGTTTATTTATTCTTTCTGGCCAACCATTACGCATGAATCCCTTGATTTCCTGCAAGAACTCGTCATTTTGTGTACCCTCAGCTATCATTTTAAAATCAATTGGAATATTTTTGCTAAAGTTGATGCTTTTGATAATATCTGCATCAAGTTCTTCAGGAACATCCTGCGTTAAAGGGAATCTCGAACAAAAATCCGCATTTCCCAGCTTATGTGAAGGTCTGTAAATTATTTCAAAGTCGTATATCGATAAATCCAGTATAAATCTTTGAAGTCTAGTTACATAAATCGAATTGTTTCCTGTTTTTCCAAAAATGCCTACTAAAGGCTTATGGTCTGTATAAACTGTAAAGTGTTGTCCGTATACATATTTATGAAACTTTTTTATCGTGCAAACCAGAGCCAATGCTTCTAAATGTAATATAGGGTACTTTTTTTGCGCTGGATTTAAAGAAAATGAAGTAAAACTAATAGGTTTTTCTTCGTCTTTTACTAAATGTGCTATCAAACCTCCGAGACCATAACTGGATGCATCCGATATGATAATTATAATTGCTATGAGCTCCTCAAGTATCGCTTGCACCATCGAGCCTTATCGCAGAGGCGCAAGCTTCAGCGACTGGTATGCAAGGTTAAATTTTTTTCAAAGTGAACAAAGTTAACGAAGAAGACAAAATGCCTTATTTTATCACACTTAGTGGGTCAGTGATGTTTGAAGAAATTAAACTGCTGTACCCGGCGGGAAACTTTGAGGAAGCCTCTTTTGACGAATTAGTAGCGAAATTGAAAAATCGTCTAGATAAAATAGACCCTGACTTAGTCCAACGGTACAAGTTTAGTACTAGGACACAAAATCCGGATGAAACAACGGAGGACTTTGTCTTAGCTTTAAAATTACAGGCGGAGTTTTGCGGGTTCGCTAATTTTAAAGAAATTGCTATCCTCGACCGCATTATTGCTGGTATAAATGATAAAAACTTACGACAAAGACTTTTGGGTGAAGAGAAATTGAGTTTAACAATTGCGGAAAAGATTATTGCTACATGGGAGGTTGCGAGGGCAAACGCTGGTACAACTGTACACCAACATCCGGTTCAGGGTCAAATTGCGGCAATCCAGAGTAGCCCGAGCGGCACATTTGGAACGACTTACGGAAAGTTGCGAAAAGTATTGGATTTAGCAGAGAAGTACCAGCAGCATGATATCAATAGAGGGGCTAGCACCAGCAGAGGGCCAGTCAAAAGCCGACTAGGGTTTAGGCCTTACGCTCGTGAACAACGAGGGTTTAGCCAGCGCTCGTATGGTGTGTAGTTAAGGGACATATAAAAAAAATGTTTCAAATTGAAGAATCTTCACAGAGATACTAGTGGAGTCTTACAGACCGGGGCCCAGTGCGGATCGCCATATAGCTGAGCTGATGGAACGAATGCGAACAAATGAGTCAGATGGAGAGGAGAGCGAATCAGGTGATTTGGAATGCATGTTGGTATCGTCTATTAATAAAATTAGTGATCCTTGTTTAGTACGGGTTGACGTAGAAGGAATTCCGATAGAGATGGAAATTGATTGTGGTTCGTCTGTATCCGTGATTAGTAAAACTCGATACTTTTCCAAATTTTCTAATCCCTTGCAAAAAAGTAAAAAAAAATTAATAGTGGTTAATGGATCAAAACTGAAAATTGAGGGTGAGGCAAAGGTCTTGGCTAAATTGAATGACAAAGAAGAGATTATGCAATTACTTGTACTGGATTGCGAGAATGATTTTTATCCACTGCTGGGCCGAACTTGGCTAGATGTATTTTACTCTGAATGGAGACAATTTTTCACAAATCCAGCAACTATAAACAATTTGACAACTGAAGACAGTGAAATTGCTGTAAACGACATAAAAAAGAGGTTCAGTCATGTGTTTGAAAAAAGTTTCTTGGCACCTATTAATGGATTTGAAGCCCAACTGGTTATGAAAGATGAAAGTCCTATTTTTAAGAAAGCGTACGAAGTTCCTTATAGGTTGAAAGAGAAAGTAGCGGAATATTTAGATAAGCTGGAAGAAGAGAAGGTCATATCGCCAATAGATACTAGTGAATGGGCATCACCGATCATAATTGTGATGAAGAAAAATAACGACATCCGGTTAGTAATTGATTGCAAAGTATCTATTAATAGATCTATTATACCAAATACTTACCCGTTGCCCACAGCTCAAGACATTTTTGCGAATCTGTCGGGAAGTAAGATTTTTTGTGCCCTCGATTTGGAAGGAGCTTACACTCAATTAGAATTAACAGAAAAATCTAAAAAAATGGGTCTTTTACCCTAACATAAAAGTCAGTATATGGTCCAAAAAAGTCCATGTGTAATACCAATATTTTCACCAAAATTTTCAAACTATTCTGTACAAGATTAGTGTCAACTCTATCCTTTCAGATAGTCAATGTCTCAGACTGATTGTAATGAGGTGAACATATTTTTTGTATCTAAAAAAAGTATTGAGAACAGAAACGCCAAAATTGCGTTGAAAATAGTAAAAATGATGTTTTATTTTTTAAATTTTCAGTATAGAGTTTTTGACTGAGTTTTTTCGTTTGACGGCTTACAAATGTTTTTTAGCTTCAGCTGTCTACGATTTAGAGACAAAATTTAAAAATATAAACCATGAAAAGGGGGTGGCGCATTTTACCCAACCTGCGCATTTTATACATATTTTCCCTTACGAATGCAGAAATGGTAACTTGGCTTAGAAACCTCTCAGTTAATAACTGTGGAAGTGCTTAATGAACACTAAGCTGCAAGGCGACAAAGTTCCAGTGGGGGATGTAATACCAATGGAGAAGAAAAAGGTCATTTTACCCGAATACCTTTCAGAATTCTTCAAACTAGCTACGTCTTCTTCTTCTTCTTCAACGGCTCTACATTCCAACTGGAACTTGGCCTGTTTTTCATCTTCCTCAGCAATTCCTCAGTTATTATTTGAAAGCTTTCTATGCCCGCCATTGCATGAATTGAGTATGTATCTTGAGTGACAAGTACAATGGATACACTATGCTCAGGGTGTCGAGAAAGCTTCCAACCCTAAAACATCCTTGACCGGACCGAGACTCGGACTCGCCATCTCCGGATTGGCAATCCTACCCTACCCCTTTGCTCGCAAGGCTACTTGAGACCCGAAACTAGCTATGTAATCACTGCCAAATTAACTAATTTTAAAGAAGATTTTGGTATACCTTTATTATTGATAGACTATTGGTAAAATGTACATGACATTTCTTGAAATTGTACTATTTTGCCCGATTATCCCCCGAACACGTGATTTAAAAACTATTTCATTTATCGGACAACGATCAAAAAATATTAGAGTGGGCGGTACGCGTTGATGGCAAGATTTGAATGGTGGTCCCACCACATGCCCCGACAAAGGTTTGTGCTAGAATATTTATCTTTATATTAATTAATTATTATCAATTTTATCAGATTTTTCAAATAATTGAATCCGATTACTTCCACATTACCTAATAATATATCTATTCAGAATAAAACATAAATTAGTAAAAGCCATTGAGTTTCCAATTATGATCTCAATTCAATATCGAATGTTATCGTCAAATATACCTCTGTAGATTGAATTACCTCAAGCCTCAAGTCAAGCTCTTTTCTCAGTTTTCAGTATTAGGAAATTCAGTGATCGTAATTGCGTTTATATATTTTAAATTTAATTACTCATAAGTCATAACTTTGGGGACATGGTTTCAAACTGGAAACATTATTCCATTTTATTAATTTTAGTTATTGTAATAGCCTATCTTTATCTAAACTATTGTCTTTAAGGGGTATTGAGATTATTACATATCTATTATCTATTATAAAAACAAATCCTGGTTCCTAAATTTCATGAATTTTGGTGCACGGGAACTATTTTAAATAAATTTCAAAAAACCTAATAATTCCACGTATCGAAAACCCCTAACTTGATTTTACTATGGTCCGATCTGTCAACCCGTAAGCTAAGCAGTAAAATTTCCAAAAACTTTTAAAATGTATTTTAAACAATGAAATTGAGGTTCTATGAATGTGAAGTAGCTCAGAAAAAGGTGCTTTATCGAATGAATAGAAAAATCAACATGTTTCAAAATTATAAACCTAATTGCTCATCACCAGTGTGGTTTGAAAGCCAGTAGGACGAAATGTGCAACATCTGATCTGAGCAACAAACCAACAAACGTCAGATATAGGTATATAAATATAAAAACATGTTTTAAAAGTTATCTCTAATAGTTTCGAACCTGACCGCCCATCTCGAGCTGTATTTGCCGCTACCGATACGAAATAACATCTTAATTGGATTTGGTCGGTACCACAAAGCTGTTCTCTACATATTTATGTATGCATAATCATAAAATTGAAGCTTGATGTTACGAATTTATAAAATATGTTCATCATTGTTGAAGCTCTTGTTGTGCGAGCCAAGCCCGGTAACTAAAGAAGTGCATCGCTATTCATTCCGTTCCGATGGCAAAACATCATCGATGTGGCAACAACTCAGAAACCATCGAGGGAAAAAGGATGCATCTTGCTGGTTGTTTTGCTATCACACCGTATCTTTCCGGTTGGATCTTATCACCGCTGTCGTTGTCTGGGATACTTTTTCATCGATTCCATCGTTGTCGTCGTCGTCGTCGTCTTGGCAGCTGAGTGAATGAATTGCAAAGACAGGACGACGATGGCTTAGATCTTTGATGCATTTCCGAGCGACAAACAGCACCACTCGTTGGCTGGAAGGATGCTGCCTCGAGTGGCATTAAAATGGAAAATAATGGAAAATCTAAACATGGAATGTCAGGATTAGCGAGTGACTCAAGTGAAAAAGTAGACAATAAAGCAATGCTACGGGTGGCTTGGGCCCCGGCGAGGTGCTCGCCAATGGCAGTGCGCTCCGATGTCGTATTTACGAGCGATACCGCCGGGGTATCCCATCCGCAGATTGACGACCTGATCAAAGTGATGTTCCCTGCGAGCATTTCTGATTCCACTACCATAGTACTTACGCTTTTTCTTCCTGGTGTTCGAAAGCGCTTTGAAATGTTTTGCTCCCTTGTTTGTCGTGGGGGCGGATTGGAAAATGCCATGTTGTCGAGACAGAACACGTATAGATAGTTGTCAATTTTGTTAATATGAAGCATTTTGCTGACTTTCAATCTTGCCCGTATGTGTGCGAACGTGGGAAGAAGGTGTTTGCCTTTGAGGCCAAAGTGGGAGAGTCGTTGATCCCGGTAGCAATAGGATGAATATGGCATCTAATATTGAAGTATAACTATAGCCAGGGGAAGATCCATTAATTACGTAACGCAGAAAAGGGCCATTTTCAACCACCAATCCTCCTCCCCCCTTTGTAACACGTTTTGTATGAAGCATATAATTGTTTTGTATGGAATGTTACACTTTGGGCAATCTCCCTCTGAGCGTTCCGTAATTTATGGATGTTCCCCAAGAAGTAAATTCTTGATATTTGGGTTGAATTTTGACAATCATTTTCAACTAAGAAGAATTGGAGCTATAATGGTTTTCAATATATTCGGTCCATATCTCATGAAAATGTTTTTGTAACATAACACCGGGCAGACAAACTCATCCGCATATGAAAGCATAAGTAATTAATCTCATTTCAATATAATATAACGTTAAACTAATGTATTCTTAATCATTAAGCATTTGCAACTAGACAAAGCAGAATCCAAGCTTGGTTTCCCAAGTTTTCCACTATTACCACAAAATAAATTTAACGGAGACAGACTCACCAATGAAAAAAGCATTTAAAAATGACACAAAATTCTTGAAGTACAAACATCTTCGTCAGAATACAATATATAATATATATTCCATAATCCCTCAAATTGTATTTAAAATCAAATTTGTCAAACCTAAAGTCCTTTGATCTTTCAATTTGTTACTTTGCGATCCCATGCCCATTGCGCCAACCTAATCACGCTTGCTTTCATATCACACTTCATTGATACAAAGGAGCGGTCCACTTCCGGTCACTATTGTTGCCCTGCAACTCACTGAAAGTACAAAAAGCGTACAGGCGTGAAAAGGAATTTGTCAATACTTCCTGCAAATCACTCTCATCCCAAACGAAACACGAAGGGCTTATAAGCTAATCGAGACATACAGAGGATTACTGTGCGACCCGTACAATCAACAAAAGCCACATCAAAAGGCGTGGAAGTCACTTTCTCGCTATTCACAAATGATTAAGGTTTGACGCCCCAAACCCTCCGTTCGTCGGTACCAAAACTAGGTACAAACATACTGGCATGTGGACGTGTGGTCCATTTTCAGCCTAATCAAAAATTTACAACACCCAATTACAATTACACAACGACTGCCAACCAGTCCTCATCATTAAATCAGGGCAAGGAAAAAGTTTGGTCCTTTCGAATGGGCGAAGAAAAATCCCATTTAATCCGGAGCTACGAAACATGTGCCAACATCGACCACCACCATCGTTGCGTCATCAGAAGAGGAGGCAACAGTTAGCCAACTTATCGAGTTTAGACTGGAGAAGGTTCGGTGCGTGTAAACATTCGCTCCCTTTCCTGCTTCAGTGCACACATCAAAGGATTTGTCACTGGGCTGGTTGGATTGGATTGGATGGACAGTCGTTTTCCAGCGTGCGTTAACTGAATTATTAACGGTCGTTTTAGCTTTTCGTAATAATTTCTTTCTCACTTTGATTGACAGCCTCGGGGTGGAAATCACCACCAGCTAGCCAGTGCCTACATATATGCGAGATTGGTGCGCCGCATCGGAGAGAAAGGATTCGGTTGATGCGGTTGAATGGTCACGCACATGTTCGGGTGAAATGTCAAATTTGAAGCTGGTTTGAAAATGGGACGCAATTGCTGTCAAGTGGTTTTCCCACTTTTATTGGGGGAATGGCTTTAAATTTACTCTTGCATCTTATAGTAAGGAAAAAGAAATCACGTATAACTTATATGAGATACCATGCTGTTGAAATGAAGCTAATAGCACAAACAAACAGACGTAACTTCAGAGAAATTACAACGTAGTCCTTCGAGTTTGACATTGCATTCCAGTGCGTTCTGGTGACAATGTCATACGAAACATTGTTACAATCATATTGGAAAAGGCCCCAAAACGAAGGCATTTGCTGTTTTTATTAAATTAGAATTTATGTTCTGTTCTTGATTTCAAAAAATAATGTTCACATTGTGTGGTTGGCCCTTCATCTTTATAGTAATTATATTGTTTGTTTTTATTTCGTTTTGTTGTTGTTCTTAAGAAGAATATCCTACATTGGCATCGTTTTTTTAAATGACCTAAAACTAAATTTGATAGACCTTCTACCTATTTATACTACAGTTTGATATCCTAAATTGGAACTAGCGCCCTTATCGCTATCTTGTCCGAAAATGCGCAACGGGCCCTACCTTGTCTTTACACTCATTAAAGCGTTCATGTAATCTCGACCAGACGGTGGACCTCGGATATTCTTGTCCTGGGAGGAGTGTTGAGGATCATCTTCAGGAACTTGTTTTGCACAGTTTGGAGTTTCAGATGATTAGTTTTTGCGCAGCTCTCACAGACCTGCATGCCGTATTCGATCACAGGGAGGATGATTTGCTGACAAATGTCAGAGAAAATGACTACCGGTAGTTGATCAAAGGGTACAGTAGTTTCAACAAAACGTTGCACTTAGTCACCGTCTTGTCAACTAGTTGCCGGAAAATAAGGATGCTGTCGAGAGTCGAGCCAAGGTAGTCGGCCTCATTGGCCCATTCCACAGTCATGCCATTGAGAATGATTTTACAGTCCTCAGGCGGAACATGTTTAGTAGATTTAGAGTGCGGGAAAATGATGACCTAGGTCTTCGCGCGTTGATACAGATCTCCCAGCTGGTGAGGCACTCTGTCAGGGCATCCAGGCCTAGTTGGAGTTTTACACTAGCACTCTGATCACCATTGTAGACGACATAGATGTCATCTGCGAACAGAGACAGAATGTAGCTTTCTGGAGGTGAACATGTCGGAGGGAAACAGATTAAAAAGCAGGGGTGCGAGGCTACTGCCCTTGGGGACGCCCGCTAAGATGTTGTGCGCATTGGAGCTCGCTACGCTGATAGAAACCCGGAATGTCCTTGCCAACAGGTATTTGTTGAAGATTTTCACCAGGTAACTGGGAAGAGTTATAGTTTGTACATCAGGCCATCATGCCATACATTGTCGAATGCCTTCTCAACATCGAGTAAGGACATGGCGGATGTTGTAAGATAAACTTGTTCCAATAAGAGGACGTTGGTAACTCGAGCCAGTTAGAGTACGATTAACCGATCGCCAGTGTTGTCCTACACTCAGGGCGAAAAATTCTGCTCTTTGATTTTACTCCATCTGAGGCATTCCACGGGGGCATGTCAGTCGATCCTGAGCGACCATTTCGAAAATATTTGAAACTCTGCACAGTTTTTCAATTTCATCTAAATCGTCATTTTCGATATCAAATCTTCATATTGAGTCACGACTAACTTTCTTCAAAAGGAGGGTTAATATGTGAAAATGGTTCAAAATATTTAAAAAGCTGCACAGCAAAACGGAATATTATTGTGATTTTTTCCAGCAAAGTTAGACAACTAAATGGTGATTCTTAAGAAAATGTGCACAGTAAAAAAAAAATATCATTTTTGTCACAAAAACTCAAATATCTCAAAACCCTATCTTTTTTCGAACGTAATTTTTTTAGGGAAAACGGTCCATTATATTAGCTATCTACCATAAAAATTTGGTGATGGTAAACTAATAAACAAAAAAGTTATGACATTTCAAACATTTCACAATTTTCACATTTAGTAAAAAAAAAATTTTGATTTAATTATTCATAGCATCTATAAGAAACTTAGACACGATCCAGTGTTGTGATCAAAAGTATTGATAGTTGTCATAAGCAATTTTCATTGCACGTGACTGGCGAAAAATTCCTTTAATAGTGTTGAAACCTGTTGACTAATAACGTTGATAGAAACATATCAGAAAATGTTATTTTAAGACAAAAGCTGCAAAATCAAAGATTTATATACACTTGTACGTCTATAGTTTACCTGCAAAAAATATACCTCTTAGAGAATAGACTTTTATGATCGGGAGGAAACGGTATCTTCAACAACTTAACAAATGCATGATAGTACATACCATGACAATGCTCACGAGAAAAGCAAAAAAAATACTTACTGTTACTGTTACTGCTTAAAGATCTTATAGTAATTTATTTCTTCAGTCAAGCAAATGACACCAAACTAGTCAGTTAAAAACTTGAAAAAGTGATTTTGTTTATTGAAATATTACGAACAACATGAGTATACGCTTTCAACTGTTGTAGGCCGTTTGATGGAAAAAAAGCGTTCAAAAGAGTTGCTACGAAATCTTCACCGAAAGCACCATAGATAAACTGAAAGCGACTGGTTATGCTCCAATCGTCCACATTGAATACAAATTTACGCATTTTGCACGTCCTGCCGTCTACAAACGTTGACAAGAGCAATCTGTATATCATCGGTTGAGCAGAGCGCAGGAAGTTCGAAAACGACAGCAACTGAGGAATTGCCAGATGTATCGACAACAACTGGAGGAATTACCAGAAGTATTAAAGCTGAGGAGCCTTGCCAACGTACCATCCAGCGAAATCTGTTTTCAACAAATCAATCGGAAGATGAGTAAATTATTCAAAAGGGTCAACATCAAACGCTTTAACGAGGGCATAGCTGGGATAAAAGTGACCTGATTAAATGGAGTAAGATGGACTACGTTTATTACCCGGAGGAAAAAAATACCGTGAAATAAACGAAGCTGTACAGAAGAAACCTCTTCAAATTAGGACCTGATGATGTGGAAAATACAGACTACGATGAGGTAATTATGCAAATATGAAGGAAAGGTTCTCGAATGCAGCCACGACAAGGAAAGAAAAATTATTGATTTGTCTGATGCCAAGTTCGTGGTCTATTCAGGATGCCATTGATGAGTTCAAAACCAATAGAAATACAGTAAAAGAGGCAAAACAATTGAAGAATAACTGTCTTTCAACCAAAAATACTAGGTCTAGTACTGCATTAACAGATGAGACAAAAAGAAATAGTAAGTTCAATATTTTGAAGATGATGAAGTAAGTCGAGCTATGCCTGGCCAAAAGATTATGTATCAGTAAAAAAGATGGAAAGCGTCAACAATCCAAAAATGATTAATGATGACGACTTTGAAAGAAGCGTACACGCTTCAAGGAAATTCACGATAATATTAAAATAGGTTTTCCTCATTTGCAAGCCTTCAGCCAAGGCAATGTAAGCTTCTTTCCAATTCAGGAACACATAATGTGTGTGTGTGCACAACCCATGAGAATATTAATCTTATTTTACATGAAGCGTTTGAAAAGAATCGAATTTAACAAAGGATGTCAAAATGTTAACAGTGGTAGTCTTTTATTGTGAAAATACAACATCAAATTGCTATCTACGATCTTGTTCCGGATTGTCCAGATTCTTCATCATTAGAAAATACTTTATTCGCTGAGTTTGAAGAAAATATATTGATCGAGTTATCATTTTGAGCAATGGGTGACCACTTGGATAGGTGTGACATAGAAACTATTGTAAAACCTGTAGATGAGTTTCCTGTCATATTTTTGCTTGAAATTAGAAAGTTTAATCCTCACGATTTCATTAAAACAGAACAATCCAGCTTTTTAAAAAAATACGAAAAATACATTACAAAATGGTGAATTTTTAGTCATTTGTGATTTTCTGAAAATTACAGCTTTGTATTTCGCAAGATGAAGTGCAGTCCCATCACTGGAACGTGCAACAAGCTACACTTCATCCATTCGTTATTTATTTTTAATGGAAGTTCGCAAATTGAACACTTAAGTTTTATTATAATTTCCGAAGATTTAAGACACGATTCAGTATCCAAATAAACTGTTCATTGAAAAATGATTAACTTTTACACGCGTTGATAAGCATAAAGAAGTCAAAAGATATATTTCATGTCTGATGGAGCAGCGTCGCAGTACACCAAAATCGTAAGAATTTTTCGAACCTATGTCAATTTAAATCAATGTACGGAATTGATGCAGAATGGCATTTTTTGCTACATCACATGGCAAAGGTCCTTTAATGATGCTTTATTGGAGGAACAATGGCGCTTGGCAACACAAGAGCAAAATTTACAGCCAAGAACGTGAGCATCCAATTAAAACTGCGAAAAGAACTTTTTGATTGGGCAAATCGTCGAAAAGAAAAAGATTTAAACCAAATTATCATTTTACATTTTACTACTACTGAAGAGTACGAAGCCATAAAGGCTTCAGAGCTCAACGAGCAATTTGCGATAACGCGAAAACGATCCAAGGAGACTCCAAAAAATTTCACTGTTTCATTCTACGTTGTCCGGAAAATAAAAATTAAAAGCAAAACTATACTCAAACTGTGCTGATAATAAATTCAAAAGAAGTGTTCGATATTTTAAAAAATTTGAATAAAATAAATAAATTGTATAAGTATTAATAAACTGTTTTCATGGAGAATATCGCCTTGCTTGCTGAAAATTCAAACCCAAAACTTCTTAGAGTTTCCTAGTAACAACGTTATTGCTAACTGCCCACATTTAATTTAATACTTAGGATAATATTAATTCTATTTTTATTTATTTTATACATATAATATTTATACATATAATATAGCATAATATCGATGAATACATACAATTAACAATAAAAATCAGCGTCAAACTGCGGATTCTTGAAAAAAAATAAACGGAAATTTTTTTGTTTTACTATATGTTCGAAAATTGTAGAAATGTTTGGAAATGTCTTAACTTTTTTTGTTTAGTTAGTTTACCATCACCAAATTTTTATGTGTAGTCATAGCTAATATAATGGACCGTTTTCCTAAAAAATTACGTTCGAAAAAAGATAGGGTTTTGAGATATTTGAGTTTTTGTGGACAAAAAATGATAAACTTTTTAAAGGCAAAAATTTTTTTTTTACTGTGCGCATTTTCTTAAGAATCACCATTTAGTTGTCTAACTTGCATGAAAAAAATCATAACAATCAGACATTCCGTTTTTGCTGTGCAAGCTTTTTAAATATTTTTTGAACCATTTTCATATACACCCTTTTGAAAAGTTGGATCGTGACTCAATATAAAAGATTTGATATCGAAAATGACGATTCCCCAGATGAAATTGAAAAAGAAGCTGTGCAAAGTTTCAACTCAATAGAAAATCATGAATTAAATTTTCTTAAATTTTGATGCTGTTGCTTGGAATCGCTCATCTAAACGATTTTATAGTCTCAACTAAGTAAGTTCAAGTAATAGAAGGATGTTTGGATTTTCTAAATGTCATGGCAAACTGTCAAAAAACTGCACTCCAGAGCCACAGGAGCACTGAAAATACACTCCACTGTTGAACAACAGGCACGAAACCCTAGCAGCACAATTCACATTGATTTGGTTGAAATAACTCATATATGACCAAATTTAGTCGTATATGAGTATAATAGACTGATTTACAACATGTGTGTTGCTCGGGAAGTCCATCACCTTGTCTTAGTCCCCGGCGCGATTCGAACGAACAGGATGGCCTTGGAAATCGTTACTGATTTTGCACATAATCCACCATTGCTTTGATCAGTCGAATTAAAGGTATGCTTCCGGAAGCTGCTATTTCTCGTCCATAATTTTTCATGTAGCTCTATACGCGGTCTAAACTGTCGTATGCTGCCTTAAAATCAACGAACAGATGGTGCGTTGGGACCTGGTATTCACAGCAGCATTTTTAAGGATTTGCCGTACAGTAAAGATCTGGTCCGTTATCACGAGCGGCCGTCAACAGAAACCGATTTGAGTAACTCTTCACAGAAACTCATTCCACGCTAATGGTGACAGACGTCGGAAGATGATCTGGGATATCACTTTATAAGGCGGCATTAAGGATGGTGATCGCTCGAAGTTCTCCGCACTCCAGATTGTCGCCTTTCTTGCATAAATGGAGCATATAAGCCCTTCCTTCCACTCCTCCCGGTAGCGCTGTTCAGTTTCCCAGATTCTGACAAATCACTTTTGTGCGAGCAAGTGGCCAGCCTTTCTTTCCAGGGCCCATCTTCCCGATCCAGCTCAGCTCCGTGATACCATCCTTACCCTTTAGCTGTATTGGTATTAAACTGTTGAATGGCATCCTTAACTTCCCTCAAGGTGGGGTTGGTTTGGCTTCCATCGTCCGCTGAATTGACGTAGATCTCATCTCCTCCGTTTTCCTGTACTCTCAGCGCCTTTAATGTATTCCTCATTGTACTGCTCCACCTTTCGATCACCACACGTTCGTCCTCGTCAAGATGCTCCCCATCCTTATCCCGGCACATATTCTGGCTCGCGGCACAGAAAGCATTTGCGGGATGCGTTGCGAGCTTCCTGATGGAAGAATCCTTGTAGTGTTTCTGAGAACGGCAGCTGTCCCATCTCATCGCACTCCGCTTCTTCCAGGCAACGTTTCTTCTCCTGCAAAAGGCGGGTCTGCTGTCTCCCCTTCCGTCTATAACGTTTCACGTTCTGCACGTTACCTTGCTGCAGCGCGACCACCCGCACTGCGTCCTTCTCTCCAGAATCTGTCTGCACTTCTTCGTCGAACCAATCGTTCCGTCGACTTCGACCCATATGCCCGACGTTGTTCTCTCGCTGCGTCGTTAATGGCTGCTTTGACTGGCATTCCAGCAGTCCTCAGAGAAGGAGCCCATCAGGCTCACTCCTGCTTCCGGCAACGCTTCCTCGAGATGCTGCAGGTGTGCGTGTGCAGCAGTGACGACATCAGGTTGCTTCCGGTCGCTCTAGATCGTACCGCGGCGGTCGTCGGTACCGAACATTATTCGATGACGGATAGTTTTAGGGCTGAGTTTAACCATCACCAGATGGTGGTCAGGAGTCGATGTTAGCGCCACGATATGTCCTGAACGTCGATAATGTCGGAGAAGTGCCGTCCATCAATCAGAACGTGGTCGATTTGTGCAATTCTGTCTGCAGTGGTGATCCTCCAGGTGTATGCCTGATACGGGGAGGCTGTGTTGGAAGTAGGTGCTGCGAATGGCCACGCCTATTCTTGGGGAGCATGGCGAAAATCAATTAGTCGTAGACCGGGCATTTTCGTTCGTCAGCCGGTGAGCGCTAAGAACTCTTCCAATAGTCGGTCTAAACTCCTCCTCTTAGCCACCGGCGGCTGAGCGTTTCAAATCTCTATGAGTGATTTTGACGTCGTGGCTTGGGCAGCTGTCGTACTCACGTTCCAGCTGCGCCAGGGCCATCATACGTCACTGTGTCATCACTGTGCTTCCGGAGTGTCGGGCCTGTTATACTTCAGTTACGTATTGCTAACGAAGAGCAAGAGCGAAACAAAATTTAAAAAGTCTATGTTGATTCGGAACGAAACGAAACGAAATAAGATTTACTTTCGAGTCTTCGAGCAATAGAAATCAGGGTCCATTTAATTCGAAATTTTTCGAAACGACAAAATTTTATTTTTTCGCAATTTTTATTAAATTAGTTTTATATTATGTACGGAATTTCATTTAAAACCTAATTTACACCTGAATTTTCTTTAATTTTTGTGATTTTTTCATAGGGTTAACTCATGAAGTTTCATTGACGCTAAAGGTCGTAATCAGTAAAAACCAACAGTTTTAAAAAGAACTGGAATTGTAATCTCTCTGGATAAAAAAGTTATTCCAGCGGAGTTTCAATTCATGACAAATATGATGCTACTGGCCAATTCATCCGTTAGAGCCTTCTCAACTCTTAAGCGATGCTTACCATGTTCTTAAACCTGGTTTGAGGCCAGTGGAGGTGAATAAATCGGTTATAATAAGAGCGCTGAAAAATGACTTCAAATGCTTGGAATCCACGACACGACTTTGCATCTTTGACAAGTTATACTGATTCATAGCTGGTGCATTAGCACAAATAGGATAGAATAGTTAAAAGATACTTTTTGTTTTCTGTTAGATATTTCCTAACAAAACACTGAAGACGTTTTATAGAAGAAAACTTAATACGCATTTGTCGACTCAGAACGGGGTTATGTAGTAAGCATCTCAAATAGCTATGCTTTTGCGTAGGATTGCCAATCCAGAGATGGCGAGCTCGATTCTCGGTCTGGTCAAAGATGTTTTCGGGTTGGAAACTTTTTCGACACCCTGGACATAGTGTATCCATTGTCTTGCCACACAAGATCCTAATGACTGATGAAGTGCTAATAGAATACTAAGTTGAAAAGCAGATCAAGTTCCAGTTGGAATGCAGAACCATTAAAAAAGAAGAAGTAAGCGTTAATAGAAAAATAATGTATGACTTAATCATTTATTTGTTTATTTGTTTATATGATACATCAACAGGCTGTATTGGCTCAATGATGCTTATAAATTAATTACAAAATGAGAATTACTTTCTATGGTCCAGTATCATTATCAACAATTCTAAAAAAGAACTGAACCTTTCCGTGAATTAGTTGACGGGACAATTTAAAATCAAAAGATGCAACTCTGTTGAATAGTCTTTGAAGACCGCCGATAGCACCAAGCATACCATAGTTCGTTCGATGCCAAGACCCTGAACATCAAACTATTCCTATGGGATCGGGGTTGCACGTGGTAGTTAATTTGTTCCAGAAGAAGGGCGAGTCGAGTCGTCCTTGTATAGATCTGTCATCAGTAATGCTCTCGTTGTGGCTTCGGACGGGAAAGGGTTCCAGATCAATCAAACTGCAACGGCTTTCATAGCTTAGAAGACAGAGGGGTTTTGCCACAGTAATCTAGCAATGCGAATCTCAGAAAACGACGCTGGACGGTTCAATTTTTCGGCGGCATTATAGTATGGAACCAGACGACCGAGCAATTACTCAGAACAGAACAGGTCAGGCAACAGTACAACGATTTTGACAGTAAATGTTCGTGAATTCTCTGGCAATCTGAAGATGAAACCTAATGATGCTTTGCTGACAACGTAGAAACATGCTGCTTAAAAGGTGAGTTTGAGTCTGAATAACTCCCAAATCTTTAACTTGATTAGCTCGTTCAAGTTCTGTGTCATACAAGATATACTTGTTAGTGTATTGTTCCCTTTCCGCGAAAGAGATTTCCGAACATTTAGATGGGTTAACATCCATTCGTTAAGCACGCACCAACTTGCAAGGCATCAGTTGGCGTTGGAAGTGACGAGTCTTCAATGGAACAAATTCAGATACAGTTTGAGGTCGTCTGCATAGCAGAGCCGTGGTCCTTTGATTGTTAGAATGGCGTCGTTGAAATAGATCAGAAATATCAGTGGTCCCCAGGTGACTACCTGAGGAATGCACAGAGTGGCACGAAATGGTTCGACTAGTGATCTCGATAACAGGACAGGCTGCGACGCGGTTAATACGACTGGAACCATCGCAGAAGAACCATTGATTCGAGGCGATCCAGTTTAGCAATGCTATGCGGTGATTCAATTGTCAAAGGCTGCTGTTAGGTCGGTATAGATAACGTCCGTTTGACTGCGATCCGTACTGCTATTGATGTGTAGGTGAAGTCACAAGATTTATGCGTGGTACGTCCAGGGCATAAATCCTGTTGGTCGTCACTAATGTATGATTTACAATGGGCGAGATAGAGGTTCTGATAGTTCTAGTTCTAGCTCGAACAACTTGGCAACACAGACAATGGTGATACCACGGTAATTTACAGCATCCGTCTGTTACCTTTCTTATGAGCAGGGAACATGTGCGCTATCTTCCGACAAGACGGAAAAATTCCTGACGTAATCGAAAGTTGAAAACATGGACTAACGAAGTAATAATGCCATCGATGTGCGTTTTCAGAAATACGGAAGGAATTCCATGCTTTCAGTTTCTATTTCAACATTGATATCTACCATGCTCAGCTTGGCCGGAGATAGGAACGGAGCTCATAGCATTTCGTATTTGGTCTTCTGATAATCTTTCATCTGAAAACACTGGCGATTTTTCTGAAACAGTCTACTGATGTCCTGAAATTAGACGCAAAAATTCCGTAAGCGTCATTCGCGAAGGAAGGCCATTCATTACGTTGCTCTTTACGTACTTGCAGAACTTTTTAGGATGTGTTTTCACTTCCTTTGCAGTCACGCTGATACTGCGAGGAAGCAACTTTTGGCAGATCCGTTTGTATTCGTGATTGATTTGTGATTGATTTGTGCATAGTGCCGTTTCAGTGACAATGCGGCACTTTGAGAACTTCCTTAACGCTGCTCCTTTTAAGCAAGTCGTCGCAGGCCACTTGTTTGTCAAGGTGCGTGGGGAGGGTTATGCTTCACTATTTTAGGAACATGTCTGACAACGATATATGACAGTACATGAGAGAAAGTTTCAGCTGCTCGGTAGATTGTCCAGTCTAAACTAGATATGAGATTTGAAATACCGATGATCAAGCTTTCTGAAGTCATAGAAGAATACAGCGGAGCAGTATCGATATAGTTTTCTAACTTTCGGTGTAGAGAAACCAGCAGAGGAGGATGGGGGTCACTAGTTTTACCAGTGGTGATGGAGCCTCGCATATGAACGGCGCGACATCTTGAACGCTGACAAAACATAGGCCCTAAGCTACGTCCATTCTGGTTGATTACGTGATTTTTTGCGAGGCGTATGGCAGGCTACGTAATTGTCTAGAAGGTACGAGGTGTTCTGATGAATGGCAGGTGGCGCACATCCGGAAAGAAATCAATTGGAAGAATTCACCCAAGAAATTCCTGGGAGGTTGAAATCGCCGATCACAATCCCATTTCATCAGGCTTCCGCTTTTCCAGAATAGTGGAAACAAATTGAGTTTCAATAACCTACGTTCGAATTTCGTAGAGTGGAATATAAGGCGCAGAGGAACAATGTATCTCAGATTCGATTGAAGGCCACAACTGTTCCAAGCAGTTCCATTCTGATTCTCGATTGAGTTGGGTAAAGTTTTTATTAGCAGCAACTAATATCCGCCGCCTGTAGCTTTTTGACTATTATCCGCAGACCGGTACATCGGAAAACCTCATAATCGTTGCCAAATATTATCTAGCTGGAAGGTGCGTGAGTCAACCATGTTTCAGTGAGAATGATGATGTCGTAAGAAAGGTCAGAATTGCTAACATAAAGGTTTTGAAGATAGTTTATGATTTAGTTCGGCGCAACCAAATTTTGATAATATAGAGTATGGTTTAAGTTTAAATTTGTTTCGAAATTCCGCGAATTCCGTTAAATTTCATGAAGCTTTTTGTGCAATTTTGTAATTTTACGAAACGAAACGAAATGAATAAATCAGCCTTCGCCATGCTCCAAATTCCGCGAAATTCCGCGCAATTTCGTTTCGAACCACCTGAAACGAAATTTTTCGAAATACCGCATAAACTTAGCCGTGACTAAACCAGACCTAAAATTATGTAGGTTAGACGAAAAAAGCGTCAAAATAAAAGATAGAAAGGCTGGAAAACCCGAAATTATCCACATTTTGATCAAACATCTAACATTTCGGCGATTCAAAACTCCTGGGGACTAACCTTCAACGACTACGCGTCTCCATTGGGTAATTCACATTTCAAAATGCTCGAAATTCAACTCCCATATGTCTATTAGCATCATTTTGATAATATAGAGTCCTGGCAAATTCGTGGCAATTATTCGGTGCCATTAAGGGGTGGCGCAGAAATCAATTTATGTTTATAGGAAATTTGTATGGGAAAACCTAAAATTTATCAAGTCTCCTACAACTTGTCAAATCGTGATGAATTCAAATAAACATCACCAACCTCTCTTTTGGAATCTATATAATGAGACCTCGGGATAACACATTAGTTGTGAGTGGATTCAACGGTTCTATTGACAGTGTGAATATGAGAAAAATGTCTAAAATGGTGTAATGCCTCAACGACCATGGAAATATAAATCAAATATTAGGTTATCCCTAGTGTTGAGCTCAAATAGATTCCAAAAATGGAGGTTGGGGATGTTTATTTGAATTATCACGATTTTCATTACGAACGAATACATTTAATTTTTCGCTGCCTTAATGCCACCGAATACATGCCGGTACTCCTATTATCAAAATGATAACTAGTATTAAATTGAAATTAACACCCTAAATGTGAACTATCCTCACTGTCCATACCAGAATGCTGATTCGCCCACGCGTGTGCAGTGTTCCCAAGAGCTACCAGCTAGAAGGCGTTTTGCCTCACGGGTTTTCCGGCAACGAAATATAGCCACTTTTTTGGAATGTGAATATTATCAATATGATTGAGATTTACAACCATTTTTAAATGACGTCAGCTAGCTATATTGTTTAACTGTTGCATGAGGTAAAAATACCCAAGAAAATCACATTTTGCGAAGACATGAAAGTCTTTGTAGCTAGAATAATTGCCTCCCTTCCCTATTATTTATTTAAAAAATATATAGACTTGGGTAGGTTCAAAAACAAAAATTTCAACCTCTTGATCGATAAAAAAACATTGCGTGCTTTAATGACAGTACTATAACAAATTGTCTCTTCCGCATGGAATAATGTTACTCGACACCAGGCTGGCTAATACTTGGTGCATACTGTCTGCGTATGTAAAACCATCAAACACCATGGCGGAACACTTCAAACACGATGGGAACGAACGCGAATACCCAAATGGGCTGAGGCTGCTGTATACACGTGGTATATTCGTTCCATTTTAATCCGTCAAAATAAGTAATTATAACTGTAGCCACTCAAATGTTGTGAACTGTCTTCCGATGAGAATCAGGCCACAGGCTTAAAACTCTGGGCCGTACGACAAGAGAGCAGACAGTTCATTTGAGCCGTTCTGCCCGTGTTTGCCGCATCGCCGTCAGAGTTTGCAAAATCAGAGAACGCGATAAATCTTTGAAGACAACCGCCTTGCCACATCATCGAGCAGGGCGAGGGACTAAGGGTGCCTATGGGAAAATGGTATGCAAAGTTATTATTCTTGCAGAGGCTTTTCCCCCATTTCCACTAGGAAGCTTGGTAAGCGAATGTCCGTTATGTGCTCTTCGAAGCTTTGACTTTTGCGGCTACAATGTTCGACGAATTATGTTGTGATCCATCCGCATCACACATCGGCAGGCGCATCGCAACGCGCGAACAAATGTCACTTATAAAATGGTAATAATGTCATTTAGGTGGGAGATAAATGTCAGCTGAGTTTCAAGTTGCCTGATCAATGTTGAAGAGAGACGTCGTTTACAGTAGAATGTAAATTTCAATTTGAAGCGATTTTTTCCTAGTCTGTGGGATGTCCTGAAAGAGCTTCTTTTGGTGAAGAATGAAAACGGACAAAGATAAAGCAATTTGTTAGCAAACTTTGATTACTCAAAATCATTTACATTAAAGCAGATAATTTAAAACTGGTTTCAATAAGCACATATTGAATTGGAACCGAATCTGCCAGAAAGCCTACGTGAAAAAACCATCACAGTAACTGAATCAATTTGCAATAAATTATTCAAACAATTATATATGCAATATTTGTATAATTAGCAATATTTGTGTAACAATAATTATATGCAATATTTGTATAAGAATCTAATGAATTTAACATATTTCGTGAATTTCTAATAAAGAATTATAGGAAATACTTGCGCCATATTTACCTAATTGTATTGCATTGTATATGTAATGTGAAATGCCTTGCTTTTCAGTCAATATGCATTGAAACACATATTGCGATTGCACTTATTCAAATCCTACATCGCAATGCAGGAAAGCATTGCTCCTACCGATATAGACAATAATGCTATTCTATCACTATTGCACCTTCCATATGTGCTTCAAATTATCCGGTTTCGCTCACAGGAATTTCCTTTGTTTCATCAGAAGTATTTTATTACCCCCAGTTTTTGCATCCTCGTTTGATTCTTCTTTTCCATTCTCCAGTCACAGCCGTTGCCGTGGTGTTTTAGATTTTTTTCACTTCAGCACAGATCATAAAACTGCATATCAATATATACCCTAAATTGTACGCAATTCCTGTGTTGCCTTGTGTACCCCACTTCTATCCGATATGGTGCACCAAGAAAAGCTCGTTAAACTTGGCTCATAGTTGCGGTGCAATGCTCGTATCTACCGTTTCGAATGGTTTACACATTTGCCATTTTTTACGATTTCAAAAGTTTTAAACCATTGAAATCGACTGTATATTTCTATTTCGATTTTAAGGACGGCTACGACGCAGACTTGAATTGAAAAATTTCTGTTTTATCAGGTTTTCCGCCTTAGCTTTCGTTTAACAAATTTGATTAATCACAAATCGTATTGGATACCCCACACACTTAAATTAGTTTGCAGACCTCAGCAAAATTTTCACCGAGATTCCAACAGCCGAGATCTCGTTAATTTTTGTACTGAAATTCGGCGATTTTTTTACCGAAATTTCGTCACAATTTAACCGAAATTCCGCAAAGTTGACTTTCTACCGAAATCTCGGTAAAAGTTTTAAAGACATTCGTCGAAATTATTTCCGAGATCCCGACTGTTGGATTCTCGGCAATCGTAAAATTTTGAATTTGATATGGAATGATTTCCGCTTCAAAGCGCTCGTGAAGTGTTTTGATACCATGTGCAGGTTTTAAGGATCATCAGCAGCAACTTGTTTTGTACGCGTTGGAGTTTTAGATGATGTGTTTGCGCAGCTCTCCCAGACCGGCATGCCGTTTTCAATCACTGGGGTAAATTTGCTTGAACACAAACTTAATTTTCCGATTTTTTAAATAATCAGGGCATCGAATAGAAACGAATTAGAGGGCGGCCCATCAAAAAATTTAAAAAAGTGTTTTCCATACTAATTTGAGCCACCTTCTTGCTTATAATTGTTATTTAAATTTTACTAAAAAAAAATTTGTTTATTTTGTATATTTTCGTATTAACATCAGTTTGCTTTCGACATTATTATTTTATTTCCTTAATTTCTTCTTAGTTTTTTCTTCTCCTTATATATAAAAATGAATAGGTCTTTGTTCGTATCTGCGTAACTTGAAAACGGCAAAATGGGTTTTCTTTAATCCTTCAACAAATCTGTTCACTATGATCTCCGACGGGTTCACAGGATATAATCACATGTAAAAAACACGAGTAAAATTGAGATAATTGTGAATATCCTACTACGCAAAATAGCGTCAACTAGTTATTGAAATAAACATTAACTAACCTGGGTTACGCACAACAACTGAAATTTAGACACATCTGAAGAAGGAATCAAAAATAAACAGCAGATTATCGAACCATCGGTATTTACCGTCATCTGCCGAACCGAGAGCATCTACGAAATTTTCAGGGTGCATATGTTTAAAGTTATTCTTTGATGAGATTGCTGTTTTTTCGGTGCTGTGCACTGTGGAAAGTGTTTAATGCACATCGGGTGGCACTAGAGCATTCGGAGGATTTGGGGCAACGATTCTCACCAGATTCAAAAGTAAAAATTAAAAAGTTGATTTTACAAAATATTGGTTATTTCAATTTCTGAAAAATGGAAATAACTGTGTACATTATTCTAACCTAAAACGTTTTTCATCAAAGTTTTAATGATCTAATGAAAATATAGCCATTGACAAAGAAACAATAACACTGATTCAATTATGTGTGTGAAATCAATTGTAATAAACGAATTTGTGACGAAACCACAATATCAAATCAATTGTATTTGAACATTTTCTCCTACTTACGATAGAATGTATGCTATACATTTGCGTAATGGATTAGCTTCTGAGCAACTAGCCTTAAGGATGGAGAACTATTTCGACTGATATGAAGATAGGTGAATATATGCAAAGGTGTTGTCTGCGAGCCTCGGTAGATTATACACATCTGAGCAATAGTTTGATTGGAAAGCACTATAGGAAATGTTCGTACAGATTTGAACATAGCGATGTTTTGCTTATGGAAGACAGGTGAAGAAAACTAATGCGAAAGTTGGAGTGTATGCAAGGGGGCGCAAGTCCAAAATTTATTTGAAAACATAGTCATTGCCATAAGTTTTTGCTATTTTGATCAATCGTGCAAAAAATACAGAAATTTCGAAGAGTGAAACTTAGATCATAAGCGAACGTGCGTTATGAGTGCAGATCTAGGGTACCCCATTGTGCATTATAGATAGTAGAATCGTTATTCTCATTTAGTGGTTTGTCAATAACTCATCCCAGAGGCTAAATTTCAAAATGTGTTGTATGGTGGACATCTAGTCGAGGTTTATCTGTCATGCCTAACAGTTGGTTGTTTGAATTTCACTAATAACGGGCTATAGCACTAGTAGCAGTAACTTAGACTAAATGATTGCATAGTTTTTATCACTTAGTATAAGTATAGAAACTACACCATCTCCTTTAGTGGTAGGATTGAACATCGATCTTATTAAAGAGATTGTAGAAAACTATCGCCATTGAAATGGGCCTGTGAGAATGAAGTTTTGAGCAAACTAAATTGATCGAACGCAGATTACTAAATGATCAATAACATCCTTGAGGATGTTAAGCATAAGCATCCCAGCAGCTCATGCAACTCGTGGTTCATTCGCCTTCTCCACCATCCGTCATCTGCACCCCACCATAGATGGTACGCAGCACTTTCCGTTCGAAACTCCAGTCGTTGGTCCTCCACGAGCATCGTCCAGGTCTCGTGTCCGTAGAGGACTACCGGTCTAATGAGCGTTTTGTGGATTGTCAGTTTGTGAGCGGCGAACTCTATTCGGGAGTCCAAAGTACGTACGCATTCAAGCCATTGCGTCTCCGAATTTCTCTTGGTTCATTTTCGCGAGTCACCATGAGCCCAAGTACACAATTCTTCTACCTCGATTTCGTCACCACCGATGCAAACTCGCGGTGGGTGGCTCCGTGTCTTCTCTTAACCTCTTCCTATCATGTACTTCTTCTTCGACGTGTGATGACAGTCCAATCCGCTTAGCTTCCGTCTTCAGTCTGATGTAGGCTCTTCCATCTTCTCAAAGTTACGTGCCGATATCTATGTCGTCGCGAAGCAAATAGCTGGACGGACTTATTGAAAATTGTACCACTCGTGTTAATCCCTGCTCTTCGTATTACCCCTTCAAGCGATGTTGAATAAGACGAAAGACCATCACCTTGCCGTAACCCTCTGCGGGTTTCGAAGGACTCAGAATCCCTGAAACTCAACTACGCACATCACCCGATCCATCGTCTGGATCAACCGTTCGGTTTATTCGGAAACCGTGTTCGTGCTTGGCTGCCATAGCTGGTCCCGATCGATTGTATCATGCGGCTTTGAAGTCGATGAATAGATGATGTGTGGGCACTTGTATTCGCGGCATTTCTACAGTACTGGACACCTGGTCGTGGTGGGCGTTCCCCATAACCCCCTGGTACTGCCCCACGAACTCCTTTGCAGTTGGTGCTAGTCGACGGCATAAAATTTGGAAGAGTACCTTGTAGGCGGCGTTCAGCAATGTGATTGCGCGGTAGTTGCTACAACTAGCATTGTTATCAGCCGTTAGCAAGGATCCGAGGTTTCGCAGGTTGCGACAGGATGATCTACGATGGATTGCATCCCCGCAACTTCGACGTCGTGGGGCTGCAAGAGATTTGCTGGACATGACAGAAAGTGTGGAAAAGCGGGCATCGAGCGGCTACCTTCTCAAAGCTTGGCACCACCAACGAGCTGGGAACCGGCTTCATAGTGCTGGGTAAGATGTCACAACGAGTTGGGTGGCAGCCAATCAACGCAGAGTGTGCAAGCTGAGGATTAAGGCCGTTCTTCAACTATAGCATCATCAACGTGCTGCACAAAAGGAGACCTGACGACGAGAAAGAAGCGTTCTACCACTGGCAGACGAACAGCGATGGATGCCCACTGCGGGACTCAAATGTCATCGGTGACATAGACACACAGGTAGGAAGGAATGTATATTTAGACCGGTCATCGGACCGATGAGTCTGCACACCGTATCGAATGACAACGCCAACGATGCATAAACTTCGCAGCATCCCGCGGAATGAGGTCCGAAGCACCTTCTTTCCCCGCAAAAACATCCACAAGGCATGGAATCACCTAACAGAAGATGGAAAACCAAATCGACCACGTTCTAATCGACGGTAAATTCTTCTCCGACATACGAACATCCGCACTTACCGCAGTGCGAATATTGAATCAACCACTACCTCGTCGCAGTATGTGCGCTCAAAACTCTCGACGGTGATCAACACGCGTCGATTCACCTCAACAACATTGGGCGGTTACAAGACGTGACTAACCCAAGAATACGCACAACAGCTGGGTAGCACTCCCAACGGAAAGCAGCTATCGCAGCGTCTCTTGAAGATGGCTGGAGATATTCGATCCGCCATTAGGCCCACCAACCGCTGCACTGGCACGGTGCCCCGGATCAGAGAAACGACTGGTATGACGGCGAATGTGAGCAGTTAGTAGAAGAGAAGATTGCAGCATGGAAGATTGCTGCAACCCGCACGAGGGCGAACGAGGCACGATATAAACAGGCGGAACAGACAAAACTCGTTTTTCCGGAGGAAAAGCGTCAGACAGGAAGATCAGGACCGTGAGGGGGGGCAACTGTACCGCGCTAATAACCACGAAATTCTATGAGAGTTAGACCGTTCGAGAGACCACCTGCCGCAGCCGATATGTGGGACATAACAGGAACCTTACAGAACGAGCGTGAGGTGATCAGGCAGCAGCACTACGAAGAGCACCTGAATGGTGATGTGGAGCAAAAGATGACGGTATGGTAGTATGACCTGGGAACGCGCGCAGGACATTATTCTACTGGCTCCGGATCTCCAGGAAATCCAGGAGGAGATTGGCCTGCTGAAGGACAACAAAGCCAACATATATATTAGACCGGTTGTCCTCACGGACATGAAACATGGACAATGCTCGAGGAGGACTTGCAAGCACTCAGGGTATTCAAGAGACGGTGCTTAGGACCATCTTTGGCGGTGTGTGGCGGCGAATGAACATGAAGCTCCCAGCTCTGCAGCAGAACCCAGTATCCAGAAGGCTGCTAAAGCCGGAAGGGTCGATGGGCAGGCATGTTGCAGAATGCCGGACAGCAACCCTGCAAAGATGGTGTTCGCTTCCGATCCGGCAGGTACGAGACGGCAGTGGAGCGCAGCTAGCGAGATGGGCAGACCAGGTGCAAAACAACTTTGATTGAAAGCAGGAAGTATAGCACGCGCGCTATCCTTGGGAGGATGAGTGACCAAGTTAGACGGTGGGTGAACGAAGCCGATGAGATGGAGAGTCAGTTGGATTTGTAGCTCTGTGTAAGGAGCTTGTTTTTAAGCAGTTCGGTGTGAATCGTGGCATATATTCAGCAGAGGTTGCCATCTTGGTGAACGCCGTGGACACTACTCCATCCAACCGACATCACCCGTCTGGATCTCTGAAACAACTCTATTGCTTACCACCCGGCCTTCCACCCATCACGCGGTTAAACAGCAGCCCGTAGGCATTGTCGTAACACCTGGCCACCCAACGGGAGATTTGCAGGCCGCATCATTGTCCGGCCCCAAACCTACCGGCCACTAGTGCACTGCGTTATCGCCTGACCCATGTTCTGCCACACGATTGTTTTACCATCGGCCGGTCTATTGTTCGTCAAGCCTACCGCGAGCCACGTTATCACCTCGCAGCCCGTTAGCGGCATCACTAGCCGGAAAGCGTCACTTCATCATCGTCCGGACACCTGACGACATCTTGATCACCAGCCGCATCACAGCCAAGCCATCCATCGGTTGCCGTATTGTCCAACCGCCCGTCGGCCAGCTAGCCACACGCACGTTGGCTTCATCTTCATCTCCATCGACCGCCCCCTGCACCGCTTCATCGATCGGTCTCCCGCCGATTTACCCTTCCAATCGGTAATCCGTTGGCCACCTCTCTACCTAGCCACCCCGCTTTGGCTGACTCATCGGGCGATCAACCGCCAACCATCGATAATTTGGAAGCCAACCATTCACCCACCCGTAAGTGTATGTTTGCATGAATAAACGCCTCTCAATTAAAATTAAATTATTCGGTTGTCTTCACGCTCCCGAAAGCCTCTCCACACCTGACACCCTGGACCCGACAAAGAGGTCTTTTGAGTCCACTCCAAACGGCTGCCGTGGCTATAGGCCAGCAGCTAGGGGCTTATGCCAGTTCCCTTCTGGAACTGAGCGGTTCCGGGGCCATAACATTATGTAACGTTTTACGTTTTTGCGATCAATTTTCGATTAAGTCAAAATAGGAATTTATGACGTTTTTCTCTTTTTAAGTAAAATCATAAATTAAAATTATTTGGAATTCATTAAATAGTGAAACATTACGTTACGTTAATAATTTGAAGACCGGACGAAAAGAAATTTGAATTTTTATTTGTATGTCGATTACGAGGTTTGTGTCTTGACTAAATTATTATCCAAATAGAAATTGACCATACTGTTGTAAGTGTTCTCATGTGCTCGTTTTATCGACTCACCGAAGGCGCACTCTTTGTCGCCATTTCAAATTTAGGCGAAATTTAAAATAATTGACGACTTTTCAAAGGATAAGTTTCTTTATAAAATTCAGACAAGAGCTCGATCATTTCTTCTAAGTGAACGGCTGGTGATCAGAAGTGTTGCGGAAGTAGATTACAAAGGTTTTCATTATTTAAAGTTGATTTTGGCTAGTTTGACTAAAGGTAAAGTGTGATTGGAGTGAATTGTTCTGTCTATTTTAATCGAATTTCTAAGTTAACAGTTAACGTAGCAGACGTCATGGACGTGTTTTTGAATTCCGAACACCGAGTTAGTTAGTGAAACGTACAAAAAGGTAAAACAAATTTTAATGTTTAATGTAATGTTTTTTTTTTTAATGAAACGAATTCGCGTTGGACTTTCCAGCGCATTGCGCTTTTTGGTACGGGCTGGAATTTGTGTATTCGACCGGAGTCGGGTACGGGAATACGTGTAGGCGTCTACCGCCATTTCGTCCAACGGACATCGAGAGCTCGAGCGTGCGTTAAGGCCCGCCTGTAAAGGTAGTTAGTAGGAGGAGTGAAGTCGCTGTCTAAAGCGAAGACTCGGCGGTCGCCAATCAACCATCGAAGGTAAGATCACCAAGCCAATTCCGTAGATCATTCGATGCGGTCCCCGTACGTCGTCAATAATCGTACGCTGGACCGAACCCGAACCGACGGTTGGATCTTCTTTTAGTCCTCGCTCAGTGAACCGGAAAGGTACGCGAGGCGGGTCGTTAGGAAGGAAGCTACTAGCGAGGAACAGTTATTCGGACCACTCTCGATTCGAAATCGGAAGCCTTCCGTCCAGCCACTCCCTACGCATCTTTAGTTTCAGCCATATCGCTCGAGCTCGACCTACATCGCTGCGCGCCAATCCAGCATCTGCGCAGCCAATCGGCCGTCATCGCCACAACCTGGTCGGAGGACATCGTCGCCATCTTCTCGGCGGGTACTTCCAACACATCAGTCCATCGAGAGTAAAACCTGCGCAGGTATGTGAGCTTGTATTTTCATGGCATGATTGCTCTCTTTTCCATTCCGTACCGATACGTCAGCAATTAGAGAATAAATGCCGTTAAGTAATTTGAAGAAAGTAAGCGAGTTTTAGTTGTATTGCATTTCACGGGCTGGAAGAAATTCACTCCATTGCGTTTACCGTGGCTACAGTTTAAAAGTTGGCTTTGAAAGTTGTTTTCGTTCATTTTCAATGGGTTGAGCGAGTTCAGGTAGTGGGAAGTGAGGGAAGTAAAATATTAAGCGTAAGTAATTTTGGAGCAGCGACGTTCGAAGTCCCCAGAGGTAAGGGTCTGTAAAGTCAGGCAAATTGGGAACGCGACCGGTGGTCTCTCTTCGAGAGTGACGCTTAAGCCCCCGTGTTATAAAATCACCTCGAAACAATTCGCGAACGGTAACAATTAGAGTCTTGCAAAATGTATAGACTGGACCAAGACCTGAACCAGCCTGACTAGTTGGCTGTTTCAGTTCCCGGCCCAGTCTATAGGTTGGTGTTGCTTCGATCCTTCATTAAAAGTTCGAGCAAAAACCGGCAGCAACAAAAATTCAGGAACGAGAGAGCAGGTAAGTAAGCCCACTTAGCAGCAGCGGAAAAAATACATACAATACATAAAAACGTTAGATATGAACCCATGACATCAAACGGGAGTCATAAATATACATGACGACGTACCTCAAGTAAAAGTAGGTATGCAGCAGGAGTCACAGCCCTATCAAAGCGTATTTTTACGCATAAAATCGTTAAAAGACAACATGTTATAGTTGAATTATGAAATGATAGATTTAATTATAATCTTTCCAGTCAGCATATTGGCATTCTTCAATGCCAAATACAAACCAAAACCCCACATGACAGAATACCAGTGTTAACATCTCCAAAGCTAACGGATTACAAATTATCAAGCAATCTGTTTATCTTGCGACTCAAACAGAAACTACGGCATTGCGTAATGTGGATTAAGCAGCTACATGTCTTCTACCGTTGAAATTTGCAGCTCAATAATAGTCAGATATAATATAATCAGTTTGCGGAAAGGATATCGCTCTTCATTGTCCGAGAATGCGGACCGAAATAAATAAACGGAACAACGCTAATAACGCCGAAGTAAGCTGATGGAAGGGATCTTGTTTCGGCATCATCAGTCCACCTTGTCAACCGGCTTCATATCGCTTGGTCAGACCAACCTCCATCTGCTGCGGTTTGTTGTTATGACACATACCAGGTGAGATGGGGGACGTGAAACATGCTAAATCTGAGTTAATTTGCAATAATAATCACGTAGCAAGTACATCAACCAACTATGTATATAACATTGATATGAATTAAAATGCCACAGTAAGCCTTCTTTCTTCTGTCATCATAACCATCAAATATAATCTATATAATAAAAATCAAATGGTCTGTGTTCGTATCCGCATAACTCGAAAAAGGCTGGATGGATTTTCTCCATTCCTTCAGCAAATATGTTCGTTATCGTTTCCGACGGGTTTATATAATAATTCCTCATGCAAAATCATTACTAAACTCGATTAAATAGTGAAATGCCAAACTAAAGATTTGTATGGGGATTTCGCATAGCCAGTTCACAACGCACATTTTCGCCTACTATGCAGGACAACGTCTGCCGGGTCGACTAGTATAAAATAATTCACAACTTTTTCTTAGAAACTACATGCCTAAGCAAAAAGTATAGAAATCGCATTCAAGTGTTCAGTATCACAATAAAAGTGAGCATTTTTAAACATATTTTAGATAACTCAAACTCTTAAGACATTTTTATTATGTAACAGTGCCAACGATAGTACATGTGAACCAATAATTTTCGGCTACATTATTTCCCATCCTTGTTTTCGGAACATAGGAAGCATAGTCCACTCCGGTGGACGTGGCTGATATCCTCATTGAACAATGAGGTAACGGAACCCATGCCTGCCATTGTGTTGAATGATAGAATGCCAGATAAAATTCTATTCTGGTACATTATACAGTGGACGTTTGCTAAATTGCAAGACATTCAACTACAATTTGGTAGTTGCGACTTTAGGACCACTAAACGGCAAAACTATGTCAAATCATTGTGAAGTCGAATGATACCTTTGGACGTCTTCAATTTCTTGCAGATCTAGAATAACATTCGTTAATTAAACTAGAATTTGATGTTATCGATCGACTACTGTAGAACAATATTTTTTCTGTCTTCGCGGTTAGGTGGCATGCTTAGAAAATAGCGTTTTCAGCTCATGTCCATTTTTTATATAGGGAACAGAACTCGCTTGTGAGGAGGACGACACCGGGAGGACAACCTTCGCGAGAGGAATTGTTAGTTGCCGTTAGGGAAGTGGAATTGAGCCCAAACGACCTGGTTGTAATTGAAGTCAAACAATCACAGTCATCCGGTCGGTGTCGTTTGGGTGATTCCTTTTATTTTTGAATGGCATATTGGATGCTTCGGACAAATGTAAATTAAGAGGAACAAGACGTAGACTCAGAAGAGAGGAAAAATCTCGTATCATGACGTGAAAACAAGGTATTGAATGAAATTCTGTCATATTCACCAAATTGCTGATCTTTATCTTTTCGTTTCCGGTATCGAGGCGCAACGGTGAGTTGTTCTATTGGATGTAATTTTCGATATTGAGCATCTCGTTGCCGATAGTAAGGAAGATATTGCTTGGCTTTGTAATTATTCAGAGTAGACAAATATGACGTGCCAAGTTGTAAAAATAGATCGAAAATTGAATTTCCATGTAGTAAAAGATGATTGAATAATTAATCACATAGTTAATTTTAGTTTTTTTTATTTTCATTGCCAAAACTTCAAATCTGAAGTAGAATGCGATTCAACAGTACAATTATGTAGATGATTTGTATCACCACTTGTACCCTTGTACAATGCATCACAACTTTGAAAGTTATTTTTTTATCTAGCAGAAGTCCTAAATATTTCGCTTCGCTAGACCAATTAATTGGAATCCCATGCATAGTGACAATATGTCTGCTAGAAGGTTTCAAATAAGAGCTCTCGGCTTATGTGGGAAAATTATAAGCTGGTTTTGGAAGCATTGTGGGAAATTTTCCATTTTGCAAGTAAGTGGAAAAATATCAAACTTTTCTGCAGTCTACTTCAAATGACACGAAGGCTTCGCCCTTTGGCTGAGAGGTCCGTGTCATCTGCAAACAAAGATTTTTGAAATCCTGGTGGTAAATCAGAAGTAAAAGTAAAAACGTCAGTCAGAAGTAAAAACGTTATACAATATGGGCTGATTCGCTGTCTTGGGAGGGGTCTCAGTAGCCTTGCGAGAAAGGCGTAGGATTGCCAATCCGGAGATGGCGAGTTCGATTCGGTCGGTCTAGGATGTTTTCGGGTTGGAAACATTCTCGACACCCTGGGCATAATGTATCCATTGTACTTGCCACACGATACATGAGTGGCGGATAGAAAAGCAATTTCAATACCTCGTGCAGGGAACTTCTTTTGATTCAGGGGCTACTTTGGATTTTAATTTTTGAAAAATCTAAACGGAAAAAAACCAAATTTGTAACAGAAAGTTGCCTCCGACTATCAACAAGACACCCAATTAGTGATAATGACAACTTTATAGAAATTTTCGTTATAATTCTTGTTTTAAAATGTCCAAAGTAGGCCTGATTTTTCAAAAGAAGACACGTAACTGAGGAAATGCTAATAGAATACTAAGTTGAAAAGCTAGGCCAAGTTCCAGTTGGAATGTAGAGCCATTGAAGAAGAAGAAGAAGAAGAAAGAAGAAGAAGAAGAAGAAGAAGAAGAAGAAGATGCCTTGGGAACACAGCTCTTACAAGTAATCTATCGAATTTAGAATTCTGATAGTTTACCTGCGATGACATCTGATAAATAATTTGGATCAGTTTAATAATGTACAGAGGAAAATTAAAATTCATCAATTTTACAATCAAACCTCATGCCAAACACCGTCAAAATGCACCCTACTCCAGTCGAATATCCTTCAGATTTGTTGGAGTATTAAATTCGTAACTCTTAATAACTGATGAGCGGTTGAATCCCATGGCAAAAACCATGCAATAGCAAAAAACAGAATCATCTATTTAAAATAATCTTTCTTGCTTATTGAAAAAGCAAACTGATTGGGCGATAACTAGAAGCCTCAGCTGGATTTTTGTCGCTTCAAAATTGGAACAACGTTTACGTTTTTCCATTTAGCTGGACAGTATGCCAATTGAAAACATTTGTTAAATAGATTAACCAAAAGGATAAAGAGCTCTCAGGAAGTTTTTGATAAGTATGTAGAAAATACCATCATCACCGGTGCTTTCATATTTTAAATTTTCTATAATAGATCTCACTTCATCCAAATTAGTTCCCAACGAAGGGTCAGAAACATTCTCTTGATTAAGAATGTCTTCACTCGATGTAACCTGATCCTCAATTGGACTAGTAGGACCTAGACTAATATAGGCACTCTCGAACTGCTGAGCAAGTTTTGAGCTTTTCGCCATTTGTAAATAAAATTTTATTTCCTCTTTCTGCGCTGAAATTGTCTTTTGAGGTTTTCAAGAATTTTTCGTAAATTTCAAAGGTTTCGAACTGGGATCAACTTTGAAGCATTATTTTAATATTTGGTATTTCTCAGAATAGGAAAACGTTTTCTAATTTCATTTAGAATCACGCAAATAACTTCAACAGAGTTATATTGTTTTGCTTCTCCCACATTTTTAAGACGGATCAAGCAAAAGGCGTCGTATAATGGAGTTGAGTAATAATGAATTGAATCTAATTTCATTTAAGAATTGCAATGCCTCTGGCTTCGACAATTAAATTTTCAAAGATACGAGAGCATTATTAATATCACTTTGGTATCGAGGAATATCACATCAATATTCCTATCGATAATTTGATAAATCCCAATCAGCTCTATGATAATTAAAACTAGAGCTAATTGGATTATTAATAATTCTTGTGAGATCACAAACGTCACAACAGAAACAGAAACGCATTCAGGTTTCCACTTGAAAATTTCTTCAATGTTTTGTTGAAAGTGTTCAAGTATAAATCAAATAGCATATCTGTTGATTTAAATAATATTGTTCAGTGGCTAAGTGGAAAAACAACTCCTTTTAAATCTTTTTCCACCAATTTCAAGCAACTAAAATGGTCTGAATTCAAGGATGTTATCGATCATTGAATAATCTGCCTTCGATCATTTAGTAGTTTGTCAATAACTCATTCCAGAGGCTAAATTTCAAATGTGTTGTATGGTGGACATCTGAGTGCAAAGGTTTTTACCTCTACCTAACAGTTCGTTGTTTGAATTCACTAATAACGGAGCTATAGCGCTAATGTGAGTAACTTAGACTAAATATATTGCCTTATATAAAAAATTTTGTCCAACCCCCTCGGGATCAAAATAAATTTTGAGGCTACAACAAAAAATCAGGAAATTATTAGGATCTTAAAACTTCTCTAACAAATACGAGGAGTTTTTTTTATTTAATATTTTTTATTGGAAATTTCAAATGAAACGAATCTCTACTAATTTCATTATACATAATTGAATCAGCTTAATTTTACAAAACGACATCAGTGAAGTTACGGAAAAGTTTTAGATCTATTTCACCATTTTCAAAAGTATGCCTCACCATGAAGTACGTTAAAATATTCATTGTAATATTTCCAACAGACCACAGTAAAAATTAAAAAGCCGATTTTAACTGTAATCAACAGATTTCATATTGATTGGATGTTTACCATTTGAAAGTTTTACAGATTCAAGTGCCACCCCATCCATTCAATTATCATCTTGAATAAAGTCTCAGGCAAATTATCGACCGAATTCGAAGATTTATTAAATCTGTAAAAAATCTATAAAGGTCTTTTAACAGATCTAAGCAGTATAGCTGTTGATTACAATACAAACTCGACTTTTCTAGATATTTATTAAGGTCTGTTGGAAATATAGACGGTAATTTTACCTTGCTTATGTGAAGGGGCATTTTCATCATCATGAAGTCATTTCCATGAAGTTAGCCGAAAATCGTGACTGCTAGTGGCTTTTCTCTTTATCACTTCACCTGTCACTCACTTCCTGCAAGAGCGGTGCCTCGTACATTCCTCCCGACCGACGACATGATTGCAGTGTAATACAACTTCACCTTGCGGATGTGGTTCTTCTGTTTGGAGACTTCAATCAACCAGGACTTGTATGGTCTCTCTCCCACCATGGATATACGTTTCCTGATCCACTTTTATCTGCAACTACACCTGCACAGCCGCCGGCATCCTTGAGGACTCTGAACGCCGTTGTGTCTTGACAACTATCATCCTACGTTGATATATCAATTCGCTTGGATTTAATCTACGTTCCGGTGGACCTATGGTGACGACCGACTCAATTTTCAAAACCGATTCTCCAACTCCGCCAATAGCGTCCGTATTGCTCAAATGTTTGAACCGCCTGGACATCGAATCAGCTGTAGAATGTTTCAACTGTCTGCTACGTGACTGCGTTTCAGTCGTTGTATCGAAGCGAAAACCTCCGAGGAAACTACCGTGGACTAATGATGTATTGCGCAACCTGAAAAGAGTGCGCGCTAGAGCTCTTCGCGTTTATACCTATCGACGTTTATACCTGTGCCTTCACTGGAACTTCAACAATGCGAGGATAGATTATCGGCGGTATAATAAACTTTATACAACATTATGTTCATCTCACGCAACAAAATCTCCGACGACACCTAAAGTTTTGGTCTTTCGTGAATTCTAAAGGGAAGGAAACTGGACTGCCATCAAGTGTTTTCTCAATAACTTCCATTGCTTGAATACTGAGAGAAATGCAGCTTTTCGCTAAACACTTCTCAAGTGTATTCTCAAGCTATTGTCTTCTCAGGATGACACTGATGAAACAATGTAATGGATATGGATATGTCTTTGATATGAACGTTCAAATGGTTCTGTCAGCGATACGTCAGACCAAATGATCCTTTCACCTGGACTAGCGCGTTCTTCCATCTGGCCCGCTGAAGAAATAGCGA